>NC_064629.1:898266888-898891888 GCF_023864275.1 Schistocerca cancellata
AACACTCGATGCAACGTGGTGTCCGTATCATCTATGGTCGTAATTCAGTTTTAAATTACAGGCAGATGCTGGGAAACGTGTCCGTATCCCCTTCCAGTTCCAAATTCCACACCTCTGATTTCCATCTGCTTGCTGATAAGATACTGTAAGAGGACGACACCGTCATACAAGCCTTAATTTCAGACGGCAATGTTTGCCATACGACGATACGAAATACAGTTTTTTCTTATGATACGTGTTTGAACACAGGTGACAAACAGGTAGAAATTCTGGGGAACGTTTGTTGTCCAGTTTAAAACAAAGAATTTTGATCTTTGAGGTTCGTATACTTCTGGATCGGCCTTGCATATTATAATTCGTAAAGGTAAGGATTGAATTTATTCTGATAACTTACGGAGGCCAATATAAGATCAGATGCAGCCTGATGTAACGCCAGTACTAGTGAAATATCTTGGAATATCTTGCGAATAATTCGTAATAACTGTCAACTAGTACCATTTGTTGTCACCGTCATCGTGTTATACTGGCACATCATTGTTTCATTTGGATGACTCAGCAGTGCTCACTGAACAAAGTAACCGCTCATCGTGAAGACCTACAGTTCTTGAAGAGCCGCAACAGATGTTGAGTCGGCAGCATTATGGCAACATTTTCCGTGTAGTTTCTGTTTTTGTTGTTTGTTGTTCGTAGTAGCTGAGCCTACAACAAATTCAAAAGTATTGTCAACATGAAATGGTTACTTTTCCAAACTGATCACATCGACCTCAGTAACGAATGCTCTTCTGATATCACACCGTGATTACTCGTATGAAATAAAACGTAGCAGCGACTTTCGACGACAGCTAGTACTTCAGTGATCGAGTTAGGGTCACTGGATTATTATTAACTTCGCTGTGTATAGTTAGGGTAGCATGTCACCTCATCGTGAAAAATTCCCTAGTTTATATGACCAGTGTACTAGTGAATTGAAAGTACTAGAAAAGTAACATATGGAGCATTATAATTTATGACTTAAATAATCATATTTTAGACGTAAAACTGCTAACATATATATGTTTATTACATTAATGGATCTATCTCACTCCCACAACTCATCTCCCTTTCCCACGCCAACCTACACACAGACAGACACACACACACACACACACACACACACACACACACACACACACATAGATATATCTCATTCAAGGATATGTTGTATATCTAAAGAGACGAATTACTAGTAGCCAACTTCATTCAATCTCTTCTTAATGACAAGTGTAAATAACAAAAATTCCATACAAACTCTTTTGCTACAACATATACATATTATTCGCTGGTTGAAACTGTTAACAGGAACTGACTGAAAGATGAACTGTTAACATTTGAAAATATAATCACCACCTGACAACTAGAGACTGGAAGTGATGATCTGCTATAAATTCGTGTTCCACAACGAAGAACGTATATTAGAATCTGCTCATGTTGGTATGAGATGCAAATCACGGCGCTAAACCGATAAAAGATAGGCTTATTTTTAATCATATGTTGACAATGTTCTTCGAACCGAATAGAGTCAGGAAGCTATATTTACTTACGTGAGCATTTCAGTACCTTTTATCTTTGATAATCTTTTTATCCGTCTGTGAAAGATAAACTTTCTGTTTCAGCTAAAACCAAATTGTGACCGTTTCACTCAATGCAGCACAATGCAAGAGAAGGAGTTAAGTTTTAAGCCTTCTGTTCTGACATAAAGTTCTTACAGGCTGCAAGATTAAATAACCTAGTCAATGTTAAAATTAAGTTTGTTACAAATGATAGGCGAATGAGGATATTTATACAAGAAAGAAAAGCTGAAATCGAGTGTGTAGAATATGTTGGTGCCTTGTCTAGTAATCGCCACACCAGAAGGAAACTTATAAAATGATGTAAAGAAAATATTGATACTTTACAGCTTAATAACATAGGTATTTCCCTTTTCCACCAGTTCCACGACGAAAGGCCAGTGTGAGTTGGAACACTATACCCACAACTTTTCTAGTCGGTTCACCAACGTGTAATTAACACCGTAATGGCTTGACTATTTGTGACATACAATAGTACTTAAATACGTCTACATAAATGAAATTATGTAACACTTTATTAAATTTTTCTTTACAAGTGCAGCCGTTAACTTGATTAAAACTGTCAACAGTTTGTCCAGTATGCACTGGCCCCTAGTGAAATTACGTGCTTTGAGGAGCATTTGACTCGGTGCTCCTCGGTGCTCCTTATTACAGGCAGTGGGTATATCTCTTGACATATAGTTATAAACATAATTTTGGTAGAATTTTATTGCATATTGAATACATGTGGTAAAATAATGTACAAATGACGTTATTTTAAACTCTATACATTCTTGCTCATATTTCATGTATAATTCTTTGTGAGCAACTTTCGTACTTTCTTCACACTTTCATGAACCATTTTTTCCATGGACTGCACAAAAACAGAATATAAAATCGAATTTTTATTACACCAAGTGCAACTCTTAAGAAGTACAGTAAATCGATCTATTTATAACTTTTATCTTCTGTATACTTTGTGAAACCATTTATCTTCTATGTTACGCGTCCTCAAAGTCTGCAGACTTTGCATTTTTAAATGTGTATGTGTGAATAGTATACATTACTTTTATCCAGTTAACAGTTAAATACTTTGCACGCATCGATTTATCTGTTGTTCACGTTTAGTATTGGATACAAATGTTAAGTCTGCTATACAACCATAGCTTGGTGGTACTTGAAACAGTGTCTTTATTGATTTAAACTTCTGTGTTCCAATTCATGATGAACTTCATATAAAGCTCGTACTTGTAGGAGGCTTGTTGTCCCACAAATACGTGCTGATGAACCAACTTCCTGAGATATGCATGCAGACATATCAACTTCAGGCACCTTTCTTTCGTTTGCGACAATATGTGCTTAATTAGGATTCTTGGCGAAGATTTTATTTTAATTTGTAAAAGAGGAGGTATCGATATAACCATAATTCTCTGTCCCAGATTTTTACAGTAATTTTTATGCTGTAATTTGTGTAAACGCTAACAGCTGATAGTGAGCCAGCTGAGGCTTGGAAAGTTATGACTGTAAGCAAATTTGTGACTGACGCATGTAGTTTCAAGAGTTATCTTTGAATCACTTACGAAGTATTTGTATTGTCTTAAACTATTATTTATGAGGCTTGATTTAGTTTCTCGGTTAGCTGATACTTGTTTCTAAATCTTCTAACATTATGTTTCCCAAATGTGCCTCTGTAGTAACACATTTAAAATTTATCACACCATCAAGTCTTGAACGAATTCGATCCCAAGGTTGTTATTTGTTCTTGAAATCTAATCAGTTTGTCCTTGTAAGTATGCGTTGGCAGGAGATAGGCATCGGGGTTCCTTTCACTTTAGATTTGTTTCGTCTTTAACCCGCTGCTTTACTCACAGTGTGTATTCCACTTGACCAAAGTTCGTATATACACAAATAATTTAATTTGAATCATGGGTACGTAGATCCACCTGAATATGTCCGTTGTAGTGTTCTTCTTTCCTTACGTACGTTTGTTTTTGTTGTTTTTATACATTGTGCTTCTTTTGTAATTTTACATCAAGTGTTATATTAACACACTTTCTCAATACTACATTCACCTTTCATTGCGTACGTTTGGTCTTGAACATATTACTGTTAAATACTCCGCAACATAGTCTTCTTAAAAAATGCATCTCTTGATGTTCAATTTCCTCCAAGCCTGCTCAACTACCACAGCAAACGCAAAATAATTTTTAAAATTTGGTGAGGTTGTAGTTCGTAATACTCGTATATTTTCTCTCAATTACCTAAGTGTAAGCATATCCTCTCAGAACTAGTGACATAAAAGTATCGTATGTCGCGTTTGACTGACTCTGTAAGCTGTGAATGTCTTGCTTTCCTGTACATTATTGATATGTCTCTCAAAATCTGAGGTATTCTGCACTGCTTCATATTCGAAAAGATTTCTTATATGATTTTATTTTATCACAATAAAGACCACTACTTCACGACAGACTAGTTTGTAGAAGTGAAATGTCGCCGTGTACCACACTTCCTATTCTCATTCTCCGTTTTCAGCAGTAGTAACATGAACTTTTTCAGATAATGTAATGTCATACCAGTTCCGCTGTGCAGTTTCCATGTGTATCTCCAGTAACTGTAGGAAAACAAATTATTTTAATTTTCTGGAATAATAACGACAGAATTACCTGATTCAAACAGAAATAGACATGCATTATTCTCTAATTCTGTGTACATTGCACCACAATTTCACAAATTGTCATTAATAACGCATCATAGCTGACACGAATACGCCGTCTCGGCGTACCGACATCACATTTAAGGTCCTTGCTTAAGATGAGATGCTTTGAAGATGGAACTGTGGTTTTGAAATGTACATAGTGACAAGAAAATAGCTGCTGAAAAGGCAGTAGACCAAATTATTAAAACAGTCTACCAGTCAGCCCACTGTTCCTGTTTTACTAACAATAGCCACTGTGACTACCATGGAAAGGTATTTATCTGTTCCTAGTTTTGTCCTGTGAGATAAAAATATCGTCCTTGGTCAAACACCTCAAGTTAATAGCTTAGAAGATACCTTGAACGTTGTTAATTGTACCAGTAATTTCCCGAATTCTCTTAGATATCCGTTGTGATGTTGACCGAATTTGGTGTCATATTCTCAGGTTTTCTCTTCTGTTCTCGTTGTACTGTGGAACTGTTGATGATGATATCCTCTCTGAGATTGGATGTTGCTATACTCGGCGAAGCAGACGCTGTGTCGATTGAATGTAACGAAGTAACTGCACTGGTACTTCAACCTGGGTTCTGGTCTCGATATGGGATAGAACTCGAATTTGTCCTCTTCAGTCACACTAGATTAGTTTATGATGGCCAGTGACGAAAATACAAACAGAGGTCCATCGCGGTTCTACCAAATGTAATGCCACTGTCTTGGTAGATTCCATTTATGATATTTTGTTACTGTTTTTAGAACGTTGAACTTAATTACTAGCACCCATATCTTTGGATTTCAATTAGATTAGCTTCTAGTACAGTTTCATCTCACCTCGCAAAAATTTTTTGAATTTTCTGCTTCGTGAATAATGTAAATACTTCTACAGATTTCTGCATATCTCAACTGACAGTTAATTTTTCTTTCTTTTTCGATATTTTTATTTTATTCACAGCTACAGAAATGTTAGAAACACGTTACTCGCACGGAATGAGTAAAAGAAAATTTTTATAGATAATCTGGGATTCTTGGAAATATGAGTTAACTTTCATTATTGAGTAACTGTTTACAGTAATGAGTTCCAAGCCATGCATAGTGCACCTCATTATCATATACACATCTCCTTCTAAGCGTATTTGTATGTTTGATCCAAGTAGAGTTTCTTCTAAAACATTGAGCCTCCTCGCAAAACTGCAGACGTGTTCCTTTACTTAGGTACTCTCTGTCTTTTCTTTTAAAGTGCGAAATTCCAGTCCCTTAGGACCTTCAGATCCCTTTGTAACGTAAACTCTGCACGAACATCTCTTTCTCGAGCGAAAAGTGTTCCACTTGTAGAGTGAATACTAATGTATATGAAACGGATATTGGAACAAACCTATGTCAGTAATTACACACATGTATGTCACTGTACAGTTTTTTGAAGACGCCTGTGTTTCTTATTCTTTTGCTCTTAAGCGTATGTAGTCTCACAGATCTTAGACTGTAATTCATTTGCTCCTCCTTGATACGTAACTAAAACACCTGTTCATGATTTACGACAAGTACCTCAGTTATCCACATATTTAACTGTTGTGTGCTGACAATTTTCGCATGCAATCTCCTTCCTAGAAATCAAATTACGTAAGTGTTTTCGCAAGAGACTATCCTATATACCCATAATAGGAATTTAAACACATTTCGAACGTTGTTCTTATCTAAAGTATTTCACAAAGATCAACGCTGTCAGGTTGTATGAAATTCCTTTTTTTTCTCTCAATACAGCAGTGTACTTTATCTTCAGAAACAACATACCATTAGAGTTTGCCAGGTACGAGGAGAGAACGATGAGGCCATTTTGTTAGCTCCTGTGTTTATTTCGTATTAGTTATGATGTTACAAAAAATGAATCATTACCGTATAACAGTACTGAAAATTCTTGCCTACACAGCAATTGATGGAATTAGTCTTCATTTCGTCATGACATTACATTTCAACCTTAAAAAGCAAAAGGTTTCTTACCACACTGTCTAATAACTTGTGAGGTCACATGATTTCTGTGCAGTCTCTTGTATTTTGATCATTACTTTGTGATATGGCTTCGCAGTAGATTTTCAAAACAGTTTGCTGGTCGCTGCTGTCGTGCGGCATAAATGCACCGGTAGCTATCGTCAGTTACGTACTCCGCAGCCTTTGGTATCTGACACGAAACACGTATCCAGTAGGTCATGGCATGTGAGTCACAGCTGATGCTCTGAAAAGGCCGTATGAACGTTTTTTTTCCAGTTAATTGCGTTTGACAGAATTGCAATCTAAGTGAAATTCTGTAATTCTTTAAAGTTCTCGCAAGCGCCAAACGTCAAATGAAATGCAAGGCCGTCTGTAGTGCACGTCCCTGTGTTGTTTTGAGGCTGCTGACCTTTGTCCATCGATCCACAAGAGAACACGGTCTGTAAATGTAAAATGCAGGCGATGGGTACATGTTGTACATGTCAAATGCGGTCGCATGGATACGCAGAACACTGAAGTATTTGGAACAGTATTTGCAATACGATTTATTTTCCACCAGAACAATTTTGGTTTTAAAGAGTGAACATAGTAAGGATTCTAGGTACAGACAGCACTAAGTCTTACACGTACATTATTATATATCATAGAAATTATGTCGCTCATTTCATCGATTAATATTATATATATGATATGTCAATTGCACTGATACACAATATATCTTTTTTATGTCGTACATGTAAATTACACCACAAACATATTTTACTTTAAACAACAACAATATAACAATTAGATTTCTTCATATCATTAAAATTTAGGTTACATTTACGTTCACATGGTAAAGAGTGTACATTTTAAAACTGTAGACATGTGCCCAGACTTTTCACGTCACTGAAAACTACTTACGAAGCTATATGGCTTGTGAAACTCTCCCCCACCCCAAACCCTCCCCACCCTAGAAAAAGGCCCAACCGCTGTCACACCCCCGATGAAGCCGCTATTATTCATCCCCTTATCACTTAATATATTAGGTGTGTATGTATATATGTTTATATGAATATATACATATGTATACGTTAATACATATATATGTATATATTACCAGAGTATTTTAATTGCTACCGAACATCAATAAATAGTTTGAAAAAATGTGTGCTTCTTGTTGCTCCGTACCTCTTTTCAAATATATTGCAACGAAGTCAGGAATGTTTCACATTAATGTAACTTCAGCATGGCGAGTCACTTTAATGCCTGTGTGAGGACGTCATAATCAGTACTGTGAGGGCAATCACCAGTGCACTTCTGGCCTCTGCGAAAGCGTTACCTGCAACAAACGAAGGGGTAATTACAGCAAAATTATAAATAAAGGGTTAATTACAACAAAATGGTAATGCTTGTTCAAAGGAAACATGGTAGAATCAGCTACTAACGTTTGGAATGTATGAAGTTAATACACTTAATTTATGGCACTCATTTTTCATAAAGTCATTCAGTAGCGACGTGACTTTACTGTGCAGCGCGGAAACGTGAGACTTATGTTAAGTGGATCATCCAGCCCCGAAGTAACAAAATGGTTTCTTCACTGACATGTATGGCAAATCTGCCTTTCTGTCACGAAGACGTATGTGAGTACATTCACTAACTGTTTATAATAATTTGACACAGATATTATTCCCTGCATAGCAAACTGATTCTTGTTTACCAGTTTCCAGAAATGCTCTTGTGCAGTACCGGATGATTTTAAATCATCATACAAATCGTCGCCTATTCATCCACTACATACAATTTATAAAACACAGCTACTATTCGTTGCACCAGAAAGAAATTCATAGGATTATCTTCCAATAAAGTTTTTGTCTCCCTCTATGTAGTTTCTTCACTTCTTAACCGCTGGGAATTCCTGGTGTAGCAGTTACTGAAAGACCTAATTTGTCGAAAGATTTCGAAATCAGGTAACTTTCTGACGATGGACCAATCAATCAACGAATTATGTAAATGGTGGTTATAATTCAACTCTCGCCTACTGAGCCGGTGTAATCGGAAAACTATTTACCGTATGGGTACCCAACTTTAGAGGACTGATGGTCAGACTGTACGCTGCACGACTTGCGTTGTTTTTAGTGTTGGTGTCATGACTTACTTGAGACAGCGCTACTGGCACGGTGAAGCAGGGTTCAAACATGAGCATCAGTGTGCACTACAGGTGCAGACAGTCAACATGGCGGTGGACAAGGTGAGGAGGCCTTTACTGCCAAAGCTGTTTTATCAAAACAACAACAGCAGTGCTGATGCATTTCTTGAGTATCGCCGCCTTACAGAAAAACGGAGAGCTCCTTTTTCCGCAACAGGGTTGAAGAACGTGATTCGAATTTGGGATGAACTGGTGATTTGGAAATTTCTCCTAGGAGAAACCGACAGACGACAGCACCATTAACTGCTGAAGAAGTTACTGTTGCCATAGCTGAGAATACTGCACGCAATGTACGACCTTGAAGTATAGCACGAGCTGTGTCTCCACAGCGAATGATAGCGTCCAGCATATCATCTGAAAAGTTTCGGGCGTCAGCAGAGCAACCTCTATTGCTGTTCCAAACTGTCGGAGATGCAGACGGTCGACACACTGAACAACGTTTGTAAAACTGAGTGTAAACATGATACGCAATCAACAAGTCTTACCACCTCAAGTGGAAATTGAAATATGTTTCTTTAAATGGTTTATTCGTTACTTTCTTACATGTCCTTACAAATGTTTCCACAAATCTACAGATGGCGATAGTATCGCATACACAAAGTATAAAATTGCACTGCATTGGCGTAACTGTCATTAGTACAGAAGTGATTCATGTGAAAAGGTTTCCGACCTGATTATGGCCGCCTGACGGGAGTGAACACATTTTGAGGGCGAAATGACAGTTGGAGACAGAAGCATGGGACATATCATTTCGGATATCATTAGGTAATTTAATATTCCGCGATCCACAGTGTGTGCCGAGAATACCAAATTTTAGACGTTACCCCTCACACGGACAACGTAGTTGCTACGATCTTCACCTAACGACCAAGTGACGTTGCGTTTAGTTGTCAGTGTTAACAAACAAGCAGCACTGTGTGAAATAATCGCAGAATTGAATGTGTGAGCTATGAAGAACGTATCCGCAACTACAGTGTGGCGAAATGTGGGTTTAATGGACTATGGCAGCAGATGACTTACGCGAGTGCCTGTGCTAACAGCTCGACAATGCCTGCAGCTCCTCTCTTGGGTTAAAGGTTATATCGGTTGGGCCCTAGACGACTGGAAAACTTTGACCTGGTCACATGAGTACCGATTTCAGTTGGTAAGAGCTGATGGTAGGGTTCGAGAGTGGCGCAGACCCCATGACACCATGGACCCAAGTTGGGCACTGTGCAAGCTGGTAGTGGCTTCATAATAGTGTGGACCGTGTTTACATAGAATAGACTGAGTCCTCTGGTCCATCTGAACACAAAATTGACTGGAAATGGCTATGTCCAGCTGCTTGACGGCCGTTTTCAGCTACCCATGGACTTCAGGTTCCCATACACCAGTGGAATTGTCGTGGATGGCAATTCACCATGTCATCGAGTCGTAGCTGTTCGCAACTGGTGTGAGAAACAGTTCAAGGTAATGGTTGGGCACCCAGATCACCCGATTTGAATTCTGTTGCATATTTGTAGTGCATATTCGAGAGGTCAGTTCGTGCACAAAATCTTGCACCGGCAACACTTTCACAATTATTAATGGCTATAGAGGCAGTATAGCTCAGTGTTTCTTCAGAAACTTCCACTGACTTGTGAATCCATGCCACGTCGAGCTGCTGCACTACACCTGGCTAAAGGAGTTCAGACATGATATTTGGAGTTATCCCATTACTTTTGTCACTTCAGCTTATAGCCACCCTGGATATTGCGTCTGATAAGAATTGGTATGTGTTTAGATATCAGTTGTTTTCAGGATATCTTCTAAAGACATTCAGCTAGGCATCTGGCCTTATCAGGGCTTATATTTTATACAGACCAGAATGCATCTTGGTTTCCACCTTTTTATTGTTGTGGCCTTCAGTCCGAAGACTAGTTTGATGCATCTTACCATGCTACTAAACTGTGCAAGCCTCTTCTTCTAATAACATCTGAAATTTACGTCGTTCTGAATCTGATTGCTGTATTCATCTTTTTGTCTCCTTTGCGCTTTTGCCGCGCGTGATTAGCAGAGCGGTCTGAGGCTCTGCAATCGTGGACTGGGCGGCTCGTCCCGGCGGAGATTCGAGTCCTCCCTCGGGCATGGGTGTATGTGTTTGTCCTTAAGATAATTTAGGTTAAGTAGTGTGTAAGCTTAGGGACTGATGACCACACACTTCCATCTGGTGTTAAACTGATGACTCCTTGATGTTTCAAATTGTGTCCTATCATCCTATCAACAAAAACCTTCTTCTACTCAGGCTGTGGCACAAATGTTTTATTTGTTGTTGGGTTGTTTTTGGGGAAGGAGACCAGAGAGCGAGGTAATTGGTCTCATCGGATCAGGGAAGGACGGGGAAGGAAGTCGGCCGTGCCCTTTCAAAGGAACCATCCCGGCATTTGCCTGGAGCTACTTAGGGAAATCACACAAATGTTCTTCCTTCCCAATTATATTCGGTACCTTCTCATTAGTTACGTACCTTCCCATCTAATCTTCAACATTTTTCTGCACTGCCGCATTTCAAAAGCTTCATTCTCTCCCTGTGGAAACTGTTTATCATCCATGTTCCACATCTGTATATGACTATATTTCATGCAGATACTTTCAGAAAACACTTCCTAAAAATTAAATCTGTATTCGCTGTTAAAAACTCTCTCTTCTTCAGAGGTGATTTTTTGCCATTGTCAGTCTACAGTTTATTGCAACCACGACCGAATTCTCTCTATGTTTATATCCTCCGTACTTCGACCTTAATCAGATATTTTTCTGTACAAATAACAAGACTCATTTGGTACGTTAAGGTCTCGATTCCTTATCTAATTCCTTCAGCGTAACCTGATTTAATTCGACAACATTACGTTACCCTTGTTTTTCTCCTGTTGATGTTCGTTTTATATCGTCATTTCGAAACACTCTCCATTCTGTTCAAGTGTTTTCCGTGTACTCCAGTGTCTCTCACTGAAAAACAATGATTTTATTTCCTCTCCGTGAACTTTAATTCATATTCAATATATTTCTTTGGTTTCCTTTACAACTTGCCCAATATATATCTTGAATAACATCTTCTCAACCACTGCTCCCCTTTCATGCCGCACAACTCTAATAACTGTCGTCTCGTTTCTGTGCAAGCTGTAAATAGCCTATCACTCCCCGCATTTTACCTTCAGAATTTCACAGAGAATATTTCAGTCAACACTGTCAAAAGCTTTCTCTAACAAGTGCTATAAACTTAGGTTTGCCTTTCCTTAAACTATCTTCTAACATAAGTCGTAGGGTCAGTATTCCCTCGCGTGTTCACCGAGCGAGGTGGCGCAGTGGCTAGCACACTAGACTCGCATTCGGGAGGATGACGGTTTAATCTCGCATCCGGCGATCCTGATTTAGGTTTTCCGTGATTTCCCTAAATCGCCACAGGCAAATGCCGGGATGGTTCCCTTGAAAGGGCACGGCCGACTTCCTTCCCCGTCCTTCCCAAATCCGATGAGACGGATGACCTCGCTGTCTTGTCTCCTTCCACAAACAACCCAACCCAGCCCTCGCGTGTTCCTACATTTGTCAGGAATCAAACCGATCTTCCCCGAGGTCGGCTTATGATAGTTTTTCCATACTTATGTACAGAATTCATGGTAGTATTTTGCAGCCATGACTGGTTAAACTGGTAATTCGGTAATATTCACACCTGGCATCACCTGCTTTGTTTGTAATTATAATTGGGCGGTAGCGTTCTCGCTTCCCGCGCCCGGATTCCCGGGTTCGATTCCCGGCGGGTTCAGGGATTTTCTCTGCCTCGTGATGACTGGGTGTTGTGTGATGATCTTAGGTTAGTTAGGTTTAAATAGTCCTAAGTTCTAGGGGACTGATGACCATAGATGTTAAGTCCCATAGTGCTCAGAGCCATTTGAACCATTTTGTAATGATAATTACTACATTCTTCTTGAAGTCTGGGGTTATGTAGCCTGTTTCATACATCTTGCACACCAAATGGAAGAGTTTTGTCGTGGCTGGCTCTCCCAAAGTCTTCAGTAGCTATGACGTAATTTTATCTAGCGTTGTTTATACTTAGGTCTTTCAGTGCTCTCTCAAATACTTCTCGCAATATCATTTCTCCCGTCTCATCTTAATCTGTGTCCTCTTGCATTTCTGTAGTATTGCCTTTAAGTTCATCTCCATTGTGTATAGTCCGCAGCTCGTGATCTAATGGCTAGCGTTGCTGCTTCGGGATCAAGGGGTCCAGGGTTCGATTACCGGCCGGGTTGGGGATTTTTCTCTGCCCGGGGACTGGGTGTTTGCGTTGTCTTCATCATTTAATTATCATCGTCATCATTAGTGACTGTGGCTAGATTGGACTTTGAAAAACAATGGACTCTGGGAAAATCGGAACGTTGTACTGGCGCGGATGACCGCACAATTGAGGGCCACACTAAGCAAACATCATCATCATCATCATCCATTGTATAGGCCTCTATATAGTGTTTCCAACTTTAAGCCTTCCCTTCCTTGCTTAGGACTGGTTTTCCAATTGAGTTCTTTATTTTCATATTGCTGCTTTACCTTCCTCCAAAAGCCTCTTTAATTTTCCTGCAGGCGGTATCTACCATTCACCTAGTTAAATATGCCTCCAAAGCCTTACTACTGTTCTCTAGCCATTCCTGCTTACCCATTTTTCACTTACTATCAGTCTCATTTTTGACATTTGTATTGCGTTTCGACTTCTTAATTTGCTGCATTATTACATTTTCTTCTTTCATCAGTTAAATTTCATATATCCTGTGTTATCAAAGGATTTATATTACTCCTTGCCTATTTACCTATTTAATCCTCTGCTGCCTTCACTACTTCATCTTTCAAAGATACCCATTGATCTTCTGCTGTACTCTTGGCCCCTGTTTTAGTCAATCCTTCCCTAATAACCCCACTGAAGTTATCGAAAACCTCTGGTCCTCCCATTTTATACACGTCCCTTCTGCTTAATTCCCTAATTTTTTGTCAATTCATTTGTTTTTATCTACTGTTAATAACGATAGTTTCATGTATCAGCTAAGTTTGCATTTTATTGTTTTTTATCCTACCATTACGAAGGAATCCAATAAACATAAAATCAGCACTATGTTCGCGACCTATGCTAGAGAGAATAAGAGTAGATAATTGTTCATTCTCCCTCCTCTGTATGTTCGCCGCCTCTATTTTGGGCCTGGTCATTCGACTAGTACGATGCACGTTTTTCTATTCCAATTTGAGGACAAAATAATTACAGTTCGTTGCATGGAAATGTCCCACACTCTTTACTGCATTTCGTTGCAAAGCATTTCTTGTCTCATTTGGTACGACGCTCTTGCGGTTCTCTCAAACGTGCTTACCACTAGTTAGTAGGGTACTTGGAAATTCTGTTCATTAGGCGACATATGCCGTTACAGACGAGCATCGTACGTTCTCGGTCAGCTCCGGGCCCCGCATACGCTCTTCGCCACGGAAACAGCGCGCTCGTAAAGCCGTATTGTGGCGATACGCCTGTAATTGGCAGCTACTAACGCTCGGAGCAGTAACTGTAGCGGTCATTAGGTGCGTGTCTGTCCGTAACGATTCTGGAGACATTTAGTGCTCGTTTATCGCGTGGTTATCTGGACTCGCCAAATCACACCGACCAACCTCGCAACGCTTCACGACTCACTGACCATCGACATTCTAGCCTTACCGGAGCTTACTGACCACGACGCTATACATCCGCACGAGTTGAACTGTAATCATATCAAACGAAAAAGCAGAACCTAGAAGAATATCCACCAGTGTACGTAGAGACGCAATCCATAACTTGCTGCATCTGATATCGAAAACTGACGGTACTCGTAATCAGTTAAGTTCCATTAATATATTTAGTATGCTTCTAGTAGATAGCGCATGTTAAAATCTGTTAAGTGGTATGGATCTTATCTAATCTAGTGTTTGCTGCAGCGCATCGTACTGAATCACTAGATTAGCATTAGCAGTAAATACAACCCTAAATTAAGGTCTGTGAGTAGTCAAACCCCGAAATGAAACGGATGGTAAACATTTCTTACAAGACATCAACTGATACCTGGTCTTTGAGACTCCCCTCTGAGTAACGTCTATATGTAACGTAGTTATCTATAAAGTTTAATTAACGGTTAAGTGAAACTTCCTGGCAGATTAAAACTGTGTGCCCGACCGAGACTCGAACTCGGGACCTTTGCCTTTCGCGGGCAAGTGCTCTACCAAGCACGACTCACGCCCGGTACTCACAGCTTTACTTCTGCCAGTACCTCGTCTCCTACCTTCCAAACTTTACAGAAGCTCTCCTGCGAACCATGCAGAACTAGCACTCCTGAAAGAAAGGATATTGCGGAGACATGGCTTAGCCACAGCCTGGGGGATGTTTCCAGAATGAGATTTTCACTCTGCAGCGGAGTGTGCGCTGATATGAAACTTCCTGGCAGATTAAAACTGTGTGCCCGACCGAGACTCGAACTCGGGACCTTTGCCTTTCGCGGGCAAGTGCTCTACCAACTGAGCTACCGAAGCACGACTCACGCCCGGTACTCACAGCTTTACTTCTGCCAGTACCTCGTCTCCTACCTTCCAAACTTTACAGAAGCTCTCCTGCGAACCATGCAGAACTAGCACTCCTGAAAGAAAGGATATTGCGGAGACATGGCTTAGCCACAGCCTGGGGGATGTTTCCAGAATGAGATTTTCACTCTGCAGCGGAGTGTGCGCTGATATGAAACTTCCTGGCAGATTAGAGCACTTGCCCGCGAAAGGCAAAGGTCCCGAGTTCGAGTCTCGGTCGGGCACACAGTTTTAATCTGCCAGGAAGTTTCATATCAGCGCACACTCCGCTGCAGAGTGAAAATCTCATTCTGGAAACATCCCCCAGGCTGTGGCTAAGCCATGTCTCCGCAATATCCTTTCTTTCAGGAGTGCTAGTTCTGCATGGTTCGCAGGAGAGCTTCTGTAAAGTTTGGAAGGTAGGAGACGAGGTACTGGCAGAAGTAAAGCTGTGAGTACCGGGCGTGAGTCGTGCTTCGGTAGCTCAGTTGGTAGAGCACTTGCCCGCGAAAGGCAAAGGTCCCGAGTTCGAGTCTCGGTCGGGCACACAGTTTTAATCTGCCAGGAAGTTTCATATCAGCGCACACTCCGCTGCAGAGTGAAAATCTCATTCTGGTAACGGTTAAGTATTAGCAAAACTCATTTAGGCCTGTCAAACTCGATAATGTTTTTGTAGAGTAATCGTGGTAGTTTTTTAATCTGGAGAGGCATTGGAGTAATTTTCGTTAGAAAGGTGGGCGTACGTAACTGACTGACAATCATTTGGATGGCTACCGTTTAAAATATTTTCATGCAAATGGTAAGAATCATAATGTGAAAAAGGGTAGCTTCTGAGACTACTACAGAGCAGAAGGCAAAGTAATGCGACGATTAACACTTGCCTACATTTCTATGTCTTCTTCATCAGGTTTTATAACCCATAAGGGCTCTCCTACAGTGGCTTTTATCCTCAAGAACTTTTGAGTTAAGTTTTATTTCTATTATGTCATTACACGTAGTTAATCTTCCATTTATCCTTTAGAAGTCATTATTTTTTCATCACATTCATTTGATCGTTAAAAAGCTTTTTCCCTCATTTTCACCATTAGCGTTTTTCGGTAAGTATCTACAATGTTGTCTTTCTTGATTTCAAGCTGGAAGGTTTTGCTGTTTGATTATGTCATTGCGCAACATCAATTTGTTTACTAGGTAAAAACTCTGGAGACGATCCCTGAGAAGAAGATGAGAAGCAGTCTCAGGAACATATTTTCGGAAATTCGTGGTTTTGATGTTAGAGGTCATTTATTCAACATTTGTTAATATAGCGTTTACACTCTTCGTTGGAAAAAAGTGTCACCCAATTTCAAAAACTATTAAGTCTCAAATGCATTCATAGTGTTTGTTCATTAATGCGTCCGTTGCGCATTGCACGTTTTGAACCCGCTCGATGACGGTGTTTGTGGAGACGAACATCGACCGTCCGTGTGTTGTTCGCTTACATACATTTGTTATCCCGCCACGTATCCTTAAAGCCACCATGTGGCATCCATCGTCCAGATGGGCAGTAGTAACATGGCAAAATTGTGCTATCCAAAACCGGCGCCGAGATAGTACTGGTGCACAACGGGCCGTAGATGGCAGAGTTGGACGACGTCTGCGAAGATGTTTACGGGTGAATAGAAGTGCAAGTGTTGAGCAACTGACCCTCCAGATGAAGTAAGGGGCTACCAATAGTGTCTATTCAATGACCGTTTAGCGAACGTTGCTATGGGTCTCTGCAGCACACGTCTGTTTTATGCAACCATGGTGACTTCTGCTCATCGGCGACGAAGGCGGAACTTGCACGCCAATACCTCACGTGAACGTTCACTGAACAGGTGGACTTCTCAGGTAAATCACGTTTAATGCTCTATCGGAGAGACGACCTTTGGCGTGTATAGCGTGAAACGTCTGATACAACACTCTGCAACAGTCGTCAGAGGGTCCACGCTAGAGGGCATTCCCCGGTTGATGTTGTCATTCTGGACTGCCCAGTGGATCAACAAAAGTATGCATCTATCCTCTTGGACCATTTCCATCGCTACATGCAGTCTGTTTTTCCTTGGCACGATTGCATCTATCAGCAGGACAATGTTAAAGTCACACAGCTCGCAATGTACCTACGTTGTTCGAAGAGTTTGACCTACTCGCCAGTCCACCAAACACCCCGGACTTAAATCCAGTCGACAAATGTGGGGCAGCTTGAACAGGCTGCTCGTGCCATTCATCCTCAAACGAGAAACGTAGTGCAGCAGGTTGCGGCGCTCCACATCCATGTCGGTACATTCCAGAACCTCACTAACTCTCCCTGCATGCGTCACAGAGGCCACCACTGCAAAATACCGTTATTCAGGCTTTTGACAAGTGGACAGTGTAATATAGTTATAGCAGCCTATATTGTATCACTCCTGCAGTAGCGTCAATAATAAAAATAAAATAATAAAAATTAATTCTGCTTTGCTGTCTTAAATAGTAAAGTAGGTTTACATAACACAGTAATCTTAGTACATACTCCATTTTTATCTTACCTGCCGCTATGTGTAATGCGGTTTAACCTTGACAACAGCAAACGAAATTGATTTTGTGTAATTGTATCTACATTATTCACACCGTGGTACGCGTGGTGCCATTACGGGCTGTAAGAGGAACTTTTTCTTGCCTAATGATTAACGTTTCAATCTAAACTAGTAGAAAATACTATCTGTAGCCCCTGGTGTTCCATAAAAATAACTTCTCTTCAATAATTATGAGCTTTGGGCAGCATCTGCAAACACTGAAGCTTGGAGTCGACTATTGCGGCGCGTTCTGAAACTCAAACAGCACAGCGCTACCGAAGGACTACGGTGTTGTTTCGAAATTTCCTCCGACGCACTGTTACTAATCGTGGCAATTGTGAATTAAAGACATCACAACTTTCTAATATATTGTTCCAGTTCTTATTATCTCACACAACATTCAGTACATGAGGCACTTCACTATCCGTGCAGTCACTGTTGGACCTATCTTCGTCATATATTTTCGATAGATTTATTATGATCCTTTGAAGTAGCGCCAAACAAATGTTCAAGCCTCTTAAGACCAGTTCTCCTACATCTTGGAAATGTGCGTAGTATCGGCCTGTAATGACCGACAGCAGTGACCAATGTTCCAACTCTAGAGGAAGGAGTTACGTCCATGGCTTCTTCATTACGAGCGTAGTGCTTACCCGGTTGGTCATGGATGAGGAATAGAAATCAGTGTCTAAAGTACTGCTTCATCCCGGTCGATGTGGTCATAGAGCACTTCTGAGACGCCCACATTTGCTGGGAGTTACTTTAAATATTTGAAACTTTCGTGAAGAGCTTTTTTAATCCGGGGGAAAATTGTTTTTATCATTTCTCTAACGATATTTTTATTCCGCAACCCCTGTTCGTTGTCACGAATATCTTACTGCTGATGCTGAAACAAGGATTAAACCGCTTAGTTTTAATTGTTTCTAACAACAAGAACATACGTACCACTGGGTTTGGCATCAACATTTCAAACACTTTGCAAAGTCACGCTCAAGTGAATACGAAGTTTCGAGTGAGAGGCTATTTCCACGCCTAGAGAAGGGCTGTGAGTGAATTAGATTCAACAAAATGTCTTGACATTTCTCCAATAAAGTATTGACAGCTGAGTTCTTGGCACACCACGCCGCCGGCGCCCGCGTTAAGCACCAAGTTTCACTCGGCCGGCAGTACACAAGTTGACCTTTGAGTGGCAACACTGGCAAGCAGAGACGAGGCTTATATGTATCGCGGTAGCATGGGATCCATCTGTCGACCGCCTTCTCAGACCGCATCCACTTATTTTAGTCGTCCAGCATTTCCGATCATTTACTTTAAGAGACGAGCAGTAAAGAGAGAACGAGCTCTGGCTGTATAGTAAATAATTGAAAATATCTGCCGGAACGTGACGTGAACCCGAATATCCTCTTTAATCATGATGATGATGTCTGAGCACACCTACAGCACTGACACCAACTTTGGTGTCACTGGTGTTCTCATCAATAATTTTGTATAGTTTATCCCACGGGGAACATGGGAGATCACCACTGAAAAAATAGCGTCGCTGAAGGAACATGAATTACACGACAGCGAATGATATATAAAAAAACTAAATACACTTAAAATGACTGCAATGGCTTTGATGAATCAAACGACGATATAATGACGTCATATCACTACAGTCCGCTCAGATACGATGAACTTATTAAGTAATGAATGAATGGTGACATAACGAGTAGAAAAACCTCTCGTAATAGTGTTCAGAAATGATATTTGGAAATGTCAGACACACTGAAAGTGAATCGAGCTCAGATAGTCCAATAGCAGGAGCTCTGTCTCTGGCACAAACCTCGGTGATCGGTGGATATTGAAACCATTGTTCGTCCCGCTTAGAGACATAGAGACATCAGGAAGACGAGTGTGAAACTTTAGAGCCATCTGCATTAGCGTTTTACGTGGATGATTTTTCCTCTGAGATAGGGCTGATCCTCGATAAACGTCGTATCGGCCTCCTGTGGCTACAGGTGCCGTAATTGGTTCTGTGAAGGTTGACTTGTTGCCTTGAAAAAGGGGGGGGGGAGGGAGTACCAGAGTCCTTGTGGGAGCTGTGGATATTCATATATTGACAGCACATCTCGAACTCGCCATGAGAGATGCATTGAAAACTGAAGGTGTATCCGCTTGCTACAAGCAGAAAAGTCAGTAATGATCGAAACCTACTTACACATGAGACACATTATGAACCAGAAAGAGGTAAAAGTTTGGGATTCAGTGGTGGAGAAAGCCGTGGGAATTCGATTAGCATAACATGTAATAAATAACAATAGAGATTCCCACGTGGAAACGTTAAGGAATCCGGTCCTTGACATAATTAAATTGCAGAGAGGTCGTCAGCGAAGATATTTCGCGAAAGGATGCGAACATTTGAGCACTTTCTTCACCTGCCTCCGGGTGGTGCTCATCTGCAAGGTATACCGACCAGCATGTATTGTCGCGGACTCGAGACTTGAAGACGTGTGGCCAAAACATTACTGTAAGCGTTGGACGGCTACATGCCCGAAATTGAATGTTTTATTCATTACACTGAGATAAACTGAAAATACAGTATTCTTTTTGTTATTCCTCTTACATTTGCAGTGGCCATTCACAAACACCGGCAGCCATGTTTTCCGAACCAGTAAATATTTCTATAGATTCATAACGACTGAATCGAACGTTTGGGAAAGCTCTAAAAATAGGAAGTAAGTAACTATCCGCATTGACACTCCAGCATCAGACGAAACAAGGTGGCCTGCTATGCGTTTCCTGCTGGCCAGTGGCTCCCTTATTTCAGACAGGCATCTAGCATTCCCAGCAATACGGATGATTACTCTGCATTTACAGATGCAGTGTTAAATGCAAATCATGTCCACGTTTAAATAGAGAATACTCGTAAGAACTGCCTCCAAAATTCTGAAACAACTGAAGAATTGATGTAGAAGATATTTAAAATTTTAGACAATGAGACGACGTTCATAACACACCAAAATGAGAAATGTCTTAGAAATCTAAAGAACTATAAGATGACATTACAAAACGTTTCAATTTATCTGTTTGTAGAATTGTATGTGAAGGCACAGAAAAGCTACAAAATTTTATAAAAATCGGCACCACCTCTAAGTTCACTACTTACTGTGATTGAGATAACAACACATTTTTAAGTTCTATTGAAAATTATGCACTTTCAACCGATATTAAAGCGCGTAGTGTAATGCAGAAAATTTTCTCTTGCTCAGGAATGTCAGAGATGGCCATCTGTAAGTAACGAAGTATGGTTCATCACATTATACCGTTGGCGTTATCAAACACTGGCTGTTTACGAGACTTACCATTGGTTTCTCGTATTAACTGTGGGCCTCAGGATGGAATCAGTCCAATTAAGTTTAAATATAAAATCACGCGGGTCAATATCGTAGAAAATTTTTGGGAAGTAATTTGGTCGATCATGACGCAGCCTCGATGACTTATGCGCTAGGCTTTGGTATTTGTTTATTTTTCCGTTTCTGAAGAAGTCACCATGACATCAAGAATATAAGCAGAGACCCATTCCATGATTTGTGATTGTGTCTGTGACGGTTCCAGGAAACCAACAAGATTAATAACCATACAAGAAACATGTCTCTGTTTACTGCTACCCAGGCACATGTTTAAGATTTTCTCCGATAGAGACGTATGTTTAAGATTTTCTCCGATCAATACGGAGACTGGTCATACGAATATTCAAAATGGTGTACGATGAACTACAGGTCCATTTTTTAGGTATATTCTTGTTTAGATTCGATTACTAGGATGGTCGCTTACATGATAGACTGTGTGCTGGAAAGATTAGATTATGTGCCGCAACATACCACAAACACTAGAATGACACATCATCGTAGATTATCGTAAAACCCGGTCGACACGAACTGCATTTATCTCAAAGGCTTCCGTTACTGTAGGGAGTTTCTAGAAGGCAGCATCCTGATTGTCTTCCGACACCTTCTAGACTCAGTATTTCGTAAAGAAACCTCCAAGCCGCCAGGAATTTCATCATGATGTGCAATAAAGAGGATAGCACTTCTTAATTGACTTGATCAGTGTGCAACATGAATGATCATTCTCAATATACTTCAGTTTCAAGATCGCGGAAACAGTCATTACTATTTTCAATTCTTCTGGTTGAAACTATAGTTCCTAGAGAAGTCCCTCGACACAATTTTCTTTCTTTAAACATTACGATAGCTGACAGACCATCAAACGCCGCAAAATAATTCCTAAGAAATATGTCAGGTTGTCAGATAACTCTCGTCCGTCGCTGAACAAGAACAGCAGCATCAATTTTATTCTTTCTTAACTACTGCGTGTAGCACGAATCCATGGAGTAATTTTTCATGTTTTCTGTAGTTTCTCAGCGCCGTTTGTATTCTTGGACATATGGTCCGTCTATGCAACAAAATGAAAGTCTGTTTGTCACGTGCTATACGCGTTTCTCTTCCTTTTTATGAAGCATTTCTCAGTGTCCTGTCTTTGACGTGTGCTGCAATTTCGTTGCATAATGATTCCTAATTAGTCACTATATTAAAATTTTTAGATAGTTTCTTATTTGTAGAGTAACCAAATACAATTGAAAACTCGTAACATATCAGGAAAACTTTCACATACAATAATCCCGTACAATACACAAGAGAGTAATGAATGACAAAATCAATATAAGTAACATCTGAAAGTTCATGCTACGCACTTAAAAAATAAAAAACAGAGATATATAGCCTAATCAGATGAATTAATAACTAAATGTCCTAAGATAGATACTTAAGCAAAAAAAAAAAAAACATAACTCGCTATTCCCTCGATTCAAATCAACCCTCTTCCCTGATCAGGACCCGTAAAACACACACACACACACACACACACACACACACACACATACACACACACTCACACACACACACATACCTATAGTAAATAAACGAATGTCAGACTACATAAAAACACCAAAATGCAAACAAAAGACCAAAGAAAACCGCACAGCGAGATTTGGTAGCACTGTATACAGTAAACGACCACACAACCAACACACATTGAAAGTGAAGAAATCTACTGAAGTATACTCGAAAACGACGAAAATCGGGCATCGCGGTGTACTCAGGCCAACGAGGTACAACTTCAGGGCTACCCATATGGCATAATATTACAAAATCCTTAGTATAACCAAATACAAATTAGACCTTATGAAAGTCGAGCTCCAAAAATTTTTCTTTCCGAAAAATATGAGAATAACTAAAAACTACATGATAGTAACCTATATGGTATCATTATATGAGTCAGTTATTATATAAATAAAACAAACATGTGTTGCAGACCAATGAAGGTACCTCATTTAAATGGAAAGGAAACTCGTATGGCACAAAACAAACAGTCTTTCATGTTGTTGGACAAACGTACCTCGTCTTCCAAAACTAATTCATACGTTTGACAGCGCCAATAAAATATGAGCTACTAATCATTTTTGTCAGAGCAGCATTTCCCCATTTAGAAGTTTTGAAGTTTTATAACTGTTGAGTGAGGAACAAAAGTGGGATTGCAGTGAACATGTACGATGTATAAGAATAAAACATGACAGCACATACACGAACTGCATCTTATCCTGAGTTCAGATTGAAAGACTGCTAACTACAGCATATCGTTAGACATAAATTTTGAATCAGTACCGACTTGAGGAATCTTGGGAGGTCTGGTGCGACAGAATGAATTTATTAACTTTTTGGTTACGAAATAAGCTGAAGTGTATCACATTACATTTACGTCGATGCTACAACACTCCGGGAAACGAGGGCAAACGAATCCAGGAAAGAGCTGACGAGGTGCGGTGAGGGGAGGAACGAGACACTAACTCAGTCAAGGAAACTGTATTACGTTGACAGATGGCGGGCGAAATGTGAATTGAGAAGGTCTCTCGCTTGGTGAAAGACGTAGAAAATCTCGTACTACTGAATGCAGAAGTATCTGGCAATGGAGGAAGTACAGAACCTAAAGGGGAAACAAAATATAATCACTCAAAAATTTATCTAACAACAGAAAATGTTTACTAGCATTTAACAGCACTATCTTTATGCACTTATTTCTCCAATGAAAATTTGGTCTCCAGAAACTCTCTTACATGCATTTCAACGAAAACAAAGAAACTACCATTGTTTCAGTTATATTAAATGTATTTGCTGTAGTAATAATAATAATGTTATTACAACTATCGTGCAACAATACATGTTGAGAGAAAGGAAATGGAAAAAATCCGGTGAAGAAAAAATTTGAATGACGAAGAACCAAAGGAAAAGAAATAGTGGTAGAACGCGACTACGTGATTCCTTTTTTTTGTGAGAACAATGTTGACATTTAGTTTAAACGCTACTTTTGTTCTTGTTTTTGGTCAGCTTATCGTGAACAATAGTACCCATAAATCTATGCACACCTGGAAGATACTGATCGCGTTGTGATGTACAAATGGCTGCTTCCGTTTTTCTAGATCATTGAATCTAGTTTGTTGACGAATATTGATGAAATGTGCCTATGGAGTGCCTTCGAAAATGCATGATGTCTCAATGAAATAGTTTATGTGCTGACATCTCAAATGTACACCAATAACATTAATTTGTGAATAAGATAAACCTACAAATTTTTGGTCCCACACTTGCCTCCAACGCCAAATGTCGATTCCTTGTTGCCGCAGGGGAAAATTCAGTAGGCCTACAATTCCGAATCCTGTACAGCCACTTGCTTTAAAATATGAATGAATTACAAATGAAATCGGTAACCTGTGAGTACAGTACTTAACGATAGGCTTCTGGAGACAGTCAAATAGATTAAATAGTTAGGAAAAGGCTATGAAAGGATGTCACGTTGGATGAACGTTTTGTCGTTCGTGTTTTCTTCGCTCCGAAGAATTGTTTGATGCTGCTCTCCACGCTAGTCTATACTGTGCAGTGCTCTTCGTCCTCACATTTCAAACGCAACCTACTTCTATTTTAATATGGTTTGTATAATCAAGAGTCAAGCCTTGGAACCCCTCTTCAACTTTTACCCCCTATGGTTCTCATTATTATAAAATTTAAGAGCAATTGATTTTTCAAAATTTGCCCTATCAACTGATACGATCTTTTAATCACTTTGCACCATAGATTTCTTTTACCCCCAAGTTTCAATCAGTATCCCCTCATTACTTACCCGAACTACCCATCCAATCATCAGGATTCTGCAGTAGCACCACACTTTAGAAGTTTATATTTTCTTCTTTCCTGAGCTTTTAATCGTCTACGTTCCCCTTCCACTTCACACATACGTTCATAAACAACTTCGTAACCATTTCCAGCCCAATGGTTCCGTCAGGACCCATTAGAGTTTTAAGGTATTTCTGCAATACCGATGAAAGCCCATTGGTTACTCATGGCTCCGTTACATTCTAGTGTGTGTATATTTGTCACTAGATGGCAGCACCAACAGGATTGTGTGAACTGGTTCCGTATGGACCTATTAGAAAAATACTGTCATAATTGAAGTCGTGTTTAATGGGTTGCTAGGAGATTTTACAAGTCAAATATAATGTTTTAATATTTTTTGAATGCAACCTAAAATTTGTGTTTGAAAAGGTTCACACTAAATTTGTAGCGATGTGAAAAAATGAATCTTTTGCGTAAACGGTTTTCTTGCCACTGACAGTCTGTGTTTTATGTCCTGTCTACTTTAGGATTCGTCATTTATTTTACTTTCCGAGTAACTTCACTTGTCTACTAGTTCTAGTACCATATCAGTATACTTCCTCTTTCATTCACATAACATTGTCTTCAAGACTGATGATTTTTATACCCCATCAATACATTCTTTCCACATTTCAGTCTTCTGTTCTTTGAGTTGTACTGGCATGCCATCTGAGATGCTGATTTTTAGATACTGCTTTTATTTCCTTAGGTGTTATCCAGAGTTTTCCACCGTCGACGTCTCTGGTGCTCTTATTTAACGAATTGTGCAAATGACGGTTAATAATGAAATCTACATTATGCCTTTCTCACTCTTTTCACCTTTTCTGTCCACATACCTTTCCTAATCCGTTACCTATGGAAATATATCTAGACGTGTCCTTGATACACAGCTCCAGATTTGCAAATGGTGGCCAAAACTGGAACTATTTTTCTTCAGCGTAAATCGGTTCCGCATCAACACATTAGAATATCTACCACGTTTCGTTGCCATACGATAATTACAGCCCTCACTGTATCTCTGTGAATAGCAGCACCTTAATTATAACAACCCAGTACTAAATAAAATAGGCCCATACGCAGTGTCTTCACTGGCGTGTGATATGTTTGGTGAACAGGACTCGGTTGTAACAGAAAGAGTCATATGGCCTGCCCCAAGGATGCGTGGAAGGACGTCTGGTGTTCCTAATATACATAAACAGCTAGTCAGATAGTGTCAACATCACTATTAGATATTTCATTCGCAGTGCTGCTTCTGCGGGGAAGCTTCGTCGTTAGACAATCATGACCAAGATCGGAATAGCTTTCAGAAAATTCTCACTTTGTTTAATGAAAGGAAGATATATATAAAATAGTATAAATGCAAAGCAGCACATCGAATACAGAGGAAAAACCCACTAGTATCAGATTACAAGTTAGAGCACTCCGCAATGTTCATAAATTGAGGATTTGTGGTAAGAAGGGATATCAGACAGGACGAACAGTAACTCCGTACTAACGACGGCGAATGTAAGACTTTGATTTGTTGTAAGGGTTCTGGGAAAGTACGGTTTATCTGTAACGGACAGTCCCACATAAAACGCTAGTGGTACTAATTCTGTAGTATTGCGATCTATCGTTTGGAATCTTTATGAAGTAGGCACAACAGTACACTCTGAACGAATTTTGAGACGTGCTGTTGGACTGTAACAGTTCGGAGCAGCCCATACGTATGTTTAACAGCGATACTCGGCGTATTTAAATGGGAATCTGTAATACAGGTTGGAGCAAATAAAACTGGGCGGAGCACAGAGTTCAAGATTACAAACAAACACAGCAAATTAAAGGGAATACACTACTAACCTGACTATATACCATGCCGAAAGTAATCACCATTCACCCCTTGGCACTTCTGGGCCCTAGTCAGCAAGTTGCTGAACGCGGAAACTGGACTGATGGAATTGCTGCAGTCTCATCTGAGATGTTCTGCTGCAGTTCTTAAATACTACATGGTTGTTGCAATACACTTTAGACTTGTGGGATTCCCACGACCAGACTGACCTCTGCTAGGGATTCCACTCAAACTGACACCGCCCAAACTAGGCTCTGAACCGGTGCGAATAACGTGGCGGGCGTACACATGTTATGCGCGTCACGGGGTGCTGTAATATGCATACATAGTAAAATGGTTCAAATGGCTCTGAGCACTATGCGACTCAACTTCTGAGGTCATCAGTCGCCTAGAACTTAGAACTAATTAAACCTAACTAACCTAAGGACATCGCACACATCCATGCCCGAGGCAGGATTCGAACCTGCGACCGTAGCGGTCACGCGGTTCCAGACTGAAGCGCCTTTAACCGCACGGCCACACCGGCCGGCCCATACATAGTATCTACTCGTCAGAGCCACCTATATTTACCCTACCCTGTACAAAATTATCTTTTCTCTCTAATCTATGTTAGATAAATTTAGGAAACCGGTATTCGAGAAGTGTGGAACAGCTCTGCAGCCACCAAGGTATATCTCTTATAGGGGTCATGGGAATAAGCTAAGAGAGATTGGGGCGCGTGCAGAGGCATCACCTACGTAACAAGACTGAAATTTCTGCCATCCACTGTATAATATTCTGTGGAGTATGAACGTAGATGTAGACGTAGCATTTGCCACGCCTTCCTGTGACTCAAATAAGGAATTACGCTAATGGGCGTACTTTCCGTTTTAGTGCTGTATGTTTCTCTGGCTTCTGTAAAAGCGAATAGCTGTTGTTGATGAAACACAGTTCTTCAGATACAACGAGGTGAAAAAAGTCATGGGATAATGATACGCGCATACAAAAATGGCGGCACTATCGCATACACTATGTATAAAAGGGCAATGCATTGGCGAAACTGTCATTTGTACTCAGGTGAATCATGTGAAAAGATTTCCGACATGATTACGGCTGCACTGTGGGAATTAACACATCTGAACGCGGAATGGTAATTGGAGCCATACGCATTGGACATTCCATTTTGGCCGGCCGCCGTGGCCGAGCGGCTCTAGCCGCTTCAGTCTGGAACTGCGCTGTTGCTACGGTCGTAGGATCGAATCCAGCCTCGGGCATGGATGAGTGTGATGTCCTTAGGTTAGCTAGGTTTAAGTAGTTCTAAGTCTAGGGGACTGATGACCTCAGATGTTAAGTCCCATAGTGCTTAGAGCCATTTGAACCATTCTATTTGGAAAATCGTTGAGAAATTCAATATTCCGATATCCACAGTGTCAACATCGTGTCAAGAACACCAGGTTTCAGACATTACCTCTCACCACCGACAGCGCAGTGGCAGACGGCCTTCATTTCACGACCGAGAGCAGAGGCGGTGGCGTTGAGTTGTCAGTGCTAACAGACAAGCAACACTGCGTGAAGTAACCGCAGAAATCAATGTGCGAGGTATGACGAACATATTCGTTAGGACAGTGCGACGAAAATCTGGCGTTAATGGGTCTGGCAACAGACGACCGATTGCGCTTTCTAACAGCACGACATCGCCTGCAGTGCGCCTCGTGCCCATACCGGTTGAACCATAGATGGCTGGAAAACTATGGCCTGGTCCAATGAAACCCGATTTCGGTTGGTAAGAGCTGATGATAGGGTTGGAGTGTGGCGCAGATCCCACGATGCCATAGAACCAAGTTGTCAACAAGTCACTGTGCAAGCTTGTGGTGGCTCCATATTGATGTGCTCTTTGTTTACATGGAATGGACTGGGTCCTCTAATCCAAATGAACCAATAGTTGACGGGGAATGGTTATATTAGAGAACATTTGCTGCCATTCATGGACTTCATGTTCTCGAACAACGATGTCATGTCACCGGGCCACATTTCTTAGCGACTGGTTTGAGCAACATTCTGGACAAATCGAGAGAATGATTTGACCACACAGATCTCCCGAGATGAATCCCATGCAACAGAATGTTCGTATACAAAATCCTGCACCAGCAACAGTTACGCCATTATGGACAGCTGTAGAGGCAGCATGGCTCAATATTTCTGCAGGCTTTTTGAGTCCATACCACGTCAAGTTGCTGCATTGTTATGTCGGGCAAAAGGAGATCCGACACGATATTAGAAGGTACCCCATGACTTATATCACCTCACTGTAGAAAAACCCTTTGGGAGAGGTAATGTGTTCATAGGTAAAAATCTTGAAGTCTACTGCTTTTCCAATGTGAACTGTCATTTATGAAACTTGTAATACAGTCGACACCATCAATTTCAAGGCTGAAGTCGAATTTTATGTTGAAAGGCAGAAGATTAGAAGGTAAGCTACATACAAAATCTTTGACACATTAATAAAAGCGATAAAAGGCGACGAAATTTTCACGAAGTCACACTTTTTATTTAGTGCAGAAATCTAATCACCGCGTCAGTGATTTCCGAACACTGTGGATTATACGTGGCATACTGTATACTGCCTCCCTTGCTTCCACGACATGCACAGTAATTGTCAATTGAAAATGTTTCAGTAAATACGTAGTTAGTTATACTGCGCAGTAGGTAGCTGACTGTGTTCAAGGTATCCATTGAATTACGGTAAGGCCCAGCACGAGCAACATCTGTGGTGCGGAAGCGGGCAGAGAGCTATACTCCAGCCCATGAGGTTCCAGATTCAATTCCAGGTAGGAGTCTGTGGGTTGGGACGTCGGTGAGAAGGGGGCGGGATTTCCTTACTCCAGTCCCACTAGGAAGGTCTCAGCTCAACTCAGCCAGCTATGAAATAAAATACAGGGATTTTTTCGAGTGGGCAAAAGCCGACCTGGGCGATGGGCTCGCCACCACCTCCTCCTAGTGTCGTGACGAACGAAACGCTGTACTTACCTGCAATTAGGCCAGAAACTCGTTCGCAGGTTGAGCACCAGTTTCCTATCGAGCACGAACACTACATGTAGAACAACGACAACGGACTACATGTACATCTCTCGTTGGGCTGGTAGTGGTACTACATCCACAATAGTCCATCAATTTCTACGAAGGCATTGGAACACATAGGGCGGGCACAACTGACTGTCTTACAAAAAGCAAAGTAAGGATCCCTACTGTCAGGTTAATATAAACTACTTTTTTTGTTTTACATTAGGAGATGTTCACCACTGTATATATAATCAGTGTTGTGTAAGCTCCTATCTAATATGCAGCATAAATATAATGCACATGTTCAATAAAAAAGAAATGAATGTACACTTCATATAAAATTTTACAGCCCACGGTGGGAAACTTTGTTTCTACACTCCTGGAAATTGAAATAAGAACACCGTGAATTCATTGTCCCAGGAAGGGGAAACTTTATTGACACATTCCTGGGGTCAGATATTTCACATGATCACACTGACAGAACCACAGGCACATAGACACAGGCAACAGAGCATGCACAATGTCGGCACTAGTACAGTGTTTATCCACCTTTCGCAGCAATGCAGGCTGCTATTCTCCCATGGAGACGATCGTAGAGATGCTGGATGTAGTCCTGTGGAACGGCTTGCCATGCCATTTCCACCTGGCGCCTCAGTTGGACCAGCGTTCGTGCTGGACGTGCAGACCGCGTGAGACGACGCTTCATCCAGTCCCAAACATGCTCAATGGGGGACAGATCCGGAGATCTTGCTGGCCAGGGTAGTTGACTTACACCTTCTAGAGCACGTTGGGTGGCACGGGATACATGCGGACGTGCATTGTCCTGTTGGAACAGCAAGTTCCCTTGCCGGTCTAGGAATGGTAGAACGATGGGTTCGATGACGGTTTGGATGTACCGTGCACTATTCAGTGTGCCCTCGACGATCACCAGTGGTGTACGGCCAGTGTAGGAGATCGCTCCCCACACCATGATGCCGGGTGTTGGCCGTGTCTGCCTCGGTCGTATGCAGTCCTGATTGTGGCGCTCACCTGCACAGCGCCAAACACGCATACGACCATCATTGGCACCAAGGCAGAAGCGACTCTCATCGCTGAAGACAACACGTCTCCATTCGTCCCTCCATTCACGCCTGTCGCGACACCACTGGAGGCGGGCTGCACGATGTTGGGGCGTGAGCGGAAGACGGCCTAACGGTGTGCGGGACCGTAGCCCAGCTTCATGGAGACGGTTGCGAATGGTCCTCGCCGATACCCCAGGAGCAACAGTGTCCCTAATTTGCTGGGAAGTGGCGGTGCGGTCCCCTACGGCACTGCGTAGGATCCTACGGTCTTGGCGTGCATCCGTGCGTCGCTGCGGTCCGGTCCCAGGTCGACGGGCACGTGCACCTTCCGCCGACCACTGGCGACAACATCGATGTACTGTGGAGACCTCACGCCCCACGTGTTGAGCAATTCGGCGGTACGTCCACCCGGCCTCCCGCATGCCCACTATACGCCCTCGCTCAAAGTCCGTCAACTGCACATACGGTTCACGTCCACGCTGTCGCGGCATGCTACCAGTGTTAAAGACTGCGATGGAGCTCCGTATGCCACGGCAAACTGGCTGACACTGACGGCGGCGGTGCACAAATGCTGCGCAGCTAGCGCCATTCGACGGCCAACACCGCGGTTCCTGGTGTGTCCGCTGTGCTGTGCGTGTGATCATTGCTTGTACAGCCCTCTCGCAGTGTCCGGAGCAAGTATGGTGGGTCTGACACACCGGTGTAAATGTGTTCTTTTTTCCATTTCCAGGAGTGTATATTCATGGTAATATGGTTCCGAGTGTATTACAACGTTGGCGAAAAGTCTCTGCATTGAGTGTCAATAAGTAATAATAATTCATAGTAATTTATGTTTGATATCTTTCTTATCATCAACGTTCCACCCCCATCCCTTCCTCTACCCCTCCGCTTACCCACTCCAACACTTTTTGTAGCGCCAGATATTTCAATTTGTGAGTAAGCGTTCACCGTGATTGGAAGCAGTCCAATCGCTTTCTGTGGGAAAAAAGAGGAACCAATGATACTGAGTGATAATGTACTCTTGTTGCAAAAATTAATTGACAGGTCACTTATGCTGCAGATTTTCGGAACAGATGTAAACAGTAACGAAAAAAAGCGAATAATTAAAACAGAAAGTGCATTGTTATATGTTATAGTTAGTGAGGAAATATGCCTGGGACGATCCGTATCCCTAAACTTACTTTCGAAGACGCTGGAATCACCTGTTTTGGGAAGGTATATAATAACAAAATAAATACTGTTGTAACCATTTATTCAATTTTTCCACATCGGGAAACTATTCCAGGAGCACAATCCTCTTAAAATGGAAAAATTCATTGTGAGATTATTCTATTTACTAGCAAAAGTGCAAACCTACCGGGAGAACATCCCTAGCTTTAAAATGAACTTCCCGAGAGGATCAAAAAACTTTCTATTGCAATTATAATATGAAACATACAAATAATTGCAATTTCTACACAAATGAGCACATTTTATACAAGCTGTCGAGCGTAAGTAATACTAATTTCCAAGGCTCATACGGAAATAAAAAACACCTTCTAGTGCCCCTCGTATAAATTCACGTGTTCATTTAGGAAAGTTGCATAAAGGAAAAGAAGGTTAGCGTTGAATGTTCCACCGACAATGTGGTCTGTTGTTACTGGGCACAACCTTAGATAATTTAAGAATCGGGAATACATCAATCCATACTACTTTCTAAAGAATAAACACATCATCTCTTTAACTCGTGGAGAATACTCGACTGTCAAATGAATCCCTGTTGCAAGTGCAGTATCTTACACACTGAGCTAAATCAGTCGAAGAAAGTTATTAATTTAATTCGAAATAGTAACAATGCCCATTTGAACATCTCGAGATACCACAACAGATGCAACCATGTACCATGTCGTTATTAAACTATCAATTACCTAAGTGATAGGAATACTTCAATTACTACATTATCTTTATAGTCATTTTCATCGGTTGCCTTTACCATACATGGGGCGTAGTTTGTTAGGAGTTAGACTGGCATTAGGTTCAACCAAGATTCAAATTCCCTTTAGTTCACAAAATCTAAGTTTTAAGTAATTTCTCTAAATTGTTTAAGTCCTTTATAAAGCAAACGAGCGTTTCCTCATCCCCTCCATGAGCCATGCGAGCTTATGCTTCGTCCCTGTTACCTGTGCTACGACAGGAATTTAAAGTCTATTGTTTCGACTCTTTTGCATTTATACCAATATTACAGATGTTTACACGCGTCCATGCAATAATCACACATAATTTTTTAAGAAGAGGTGCATCGGAGTTTATCAAGGAACAAAAATCATATTTTAGAACATCCACGACTTACTAAGAATTATTTAGATACGCCGTTAAACTGATCATTTTAACATACTATGTTCCACCGGCCCATTGGCAAAAAGCAGGCACCATAGCTTCCGTCAAACAATCAGCTGGCGTTCACGGTATTTGATTCCCAGCGTTCTAACCCATCTGCGCGAACTGTTGACTGCTCGGCTCTTTCGAGTGCAGCCATCTGTAAATCGGCTGTCGGATCAGGAAAAGGGGGACTCGATTTTTCGGCGAAAGGCGAGAGAAAATAGACGATCACCCAGACAAGCGATGAGTGCAGTTGTTAAGTCTGTATGGTTCAGCGATGCGGAAAAGCCTTGCTTATGTAATAGGGAAACGACTTGAAATCGCACGCTTCTATAAAATACATTCATCATTGGAGGAACACACTTGTTATTATCAGAATATTATTTTACCATTCTCTTTCCAGAGCTGAAAAAGAATTGCAAGTGAGAATGAAAAGAGGAAGTCTGGAAGGGCGAAACAGTGTCCACAACTGAAGAAGGGGCTCCTGTTTTTTACTAGCACAACCAGTAGTGATGTGCAAGCCATTTCTACACAAAGAGAGATTATTCAGCATATGATTTCTCTCCTCTCTTACTTACCGTCGTACCGTACAATACCACGACTATATTTTGCGAGAAATAATACATTCTTTAGAAACAGATGGTGCCATTATAATTAATATTTATACTCAGACTTAAGACGCGTAAGTATGGAACCACTAGTGTTGTTCTAACTGTATCGTGCCTTCTTCTACCTTTTTCTCTCTTTCTGTCACCTCTCCATCCCTTCTTTCTTCTTCTAATCTCTCTCTCTCTCTCTCTCTCTCTCTCTGTCTCTTTCTCTCTCTCTCTCTCTCTTGTGACTGTTTCTATCGTCCCCTGTCAATCTGTGCGAAGAACATGATGTCATTATTTTTCGATGGTATCATTTAATGTTCCGTCATATTTCTGTATACTGAGCTAATTGTCTGGTTACATGAATTTGATGTCCTGGTCTTCCTACATCTATCCAGGCAAGTGCATACTCACTTACTACTGACAAAATACAATTTTTTTCTAAATTATTTGGTGACAGTATTACGACTGCACGCAAAAAGAGCATGCAGTGTAGTACTTCCAGTCTTCATCTTTTATCGGTATATTGGCCGGCCGCAGTGGCCGTGCGGTTCTAGGCGCTACAGTCTGGAGCAGAGCGACCGCTACGGTCGCAGGTTCGAATCCTGTCTAAGGCATGGATGTGTGCGATGTCCTTAGGTTAGTTAGGTTTAATTAGTTCTAAGTTCTAGGCGACTGATAACCTCAGAAGTTAAGTCGCATAGTGCTCAGAGCCATTTGAACCATTTTTTTTTATCGGTATAGCATCTACTTCCACTTTTCATGATTAATTCATTATCTTGCAGTGTCATTGTTTCTTAATAGATTTCACCGATATGGCTTCCAGATAAATATATTGCATTGCTTAAATTTAATTTAATTGACTCTGTTCCTTCTCAGTGAATTTAGAGCAATGGTAAAAAAAAAAAAAAAAGATTTTGTTAATGACTTACGAAGTAACAGACACGATCGCTAAATTTCATTTATTTAAGATAACTGGTTTTGGCACATACTTTAAGCCATTTTCTAATTGATGGTACCATTTGCTGGGCAGTTGCGTGTTGTCAAGACGATAACGGTTTCTCCATAAGAAAATTTCACAAATGAGATCACTGATACTCCCAACCATGTTTGTTAAATTCAAATACATTCTGTAACTGGCGAATATTCTATACTTAGTGATTATTCAGCATCTATGAGCTTCTGGTTATGCACACACTAATTTTACAAGCTTCAACAAGGCCTACAAAAAAAATTAAAATCTGATGATAAGTGCATATCATAACGCCCGAATGACTCTTTACATTAAGTTTTGTGTGTTCGAGTGTGTCCCACGATAGAATTTCACACTGATAAAGTCGCAAAAATATTTAGCAATTCATCGGCTACATTTGGCACATACGAACAGATTTCTAGTAATGACAACCACTTTTCCACTAGAGTTCTTTCGTTGATGGGGTGGAGAGGTACGGACGCTGCTACTCGACGTGATGAAGCTAATGTCGAAATCGAAAAGTAATCGTTCGCGTCAAACACGGCAAGCGCGTCGAAATGATAGCACCACTGGGTACGCTGCGACGAAGAATTGCCGAGAAACGACCAGTTAGAATTGCAGATTACTCTTCGGGAACCTTTTTCCGGTCGGTTTCAGCCGCGCTGATTCGACTATATAAAAGAATTCCTGCGCGACCGGGAGCTCGTTTCTCAGTTGCACGTCTTCTAACGATCCTCTGTACATTGTCGATTCACATCCCGTCCACACAAGTGTATCGCTTTCATACCACTTTCGTCGTGTTAGTATCCACAACAGCCACCGCATCCTACAAAATGTCCGATGCATAGTTGTACAAAGAAAGTACTAATTCGAAAGTCACTCATATGTATACATCGTACACCATAGACTAAATGTGGTGTATCTGTGAACTCCTACTGGAGTCTACTCTTGTGTAACAATAAATATTTTAATGTGTTAAAAATAAGAATTTACTGTAGTAAAGTGTGACTTTTCGTTTCAATAACGATAGATTTATTCTACTAAATTATTTTCTGAATTTTGTTTAAATTTTATTTATTACCACTTTAAATAAGATGAGTAACTGGCTACTGCAGTCGTAATAGTTAAGGTAATTAGCTCTCAAATAAGAATAAACACTGTTTTCTTCTGCTGTGATTTCTTGAAAGTATTGTAAGGATCATTTATCTACAATTTATCTAAACTTATAACTGTGTTAAAATTACGAGATACTTACTGTAGATCATAGTAATTTTGTGTTCCAAATACCACATGAAATCGTATTTTTTCCTACCGAAAGATGGCGTAAAAGAAAAAAAAATGTTACAACTGTTGGAACCCAATATTTTCGTTTTTCCATAATCATCTCGAAATTAGAAACAAAATCAGCTGTTTCTACCATTTTAGCTTTGTTACAACGAATCAAATTCTCTAATCAACACATTTGAGCAAATGTTGTTCAATGGTTCGATATGGCACACAGGATGCATATATAACAGATTATCTTCGTGTGATTAGAATATCACAGGTCCGCGTTAACATAGAACTGATTTTTACATAGAAAAGAGGCGATTAGAGATGGAGCCTAAGCTCTGTATGGGGAAATGTCACAAAAACAGTCGGTCATGCAACTTCGTAGTTACCATCCATGCTTCCGCAGTAAGCGCTATAAGGTTCAAATGGCTCTGAGCACTATGGGACTTAACATCTGAGGACATCAGTCCCCTAGAACTTAGAACTACTTAAACCTAACTAACCTAAGGACATCACACACATCCATGCCCGAGGCAGGATTCGAACCTGCGACCGTAGCGGCCGCGCGGTTCCAGACTGAAGCGCCTACAACCGCTCGGCCACAGCGGCCGGCTCATAAATGTTAAGCGATGTCAGACTTGGCTAGCAGATGAATGGGTGAACGTCTGGGTATGCAGATAATTTTGGCAAGCGGGATGCACTAAACCCTTGTGAGACCAAATGAGAAGCTACCTGATCCAGTAGTAACGGCTCCGGTCAAGAAAACCGATAACGGCCGGTATGCTAACCACGTACCCCTCCATATCCGTATCCAGTGACGCCTATCGGCCGAGGATGACACGGCTGTCGGTCGGTACTATGGGCTCTTCAGAGGCTTTCAAGGTTCGGTGAAGGTGGAAAAGTGGGACGAATTTTCATATTCCCTTAAACGTGTTGTAGCTACTTATATGTTCTCTTCACGATGTCGATGGAAGCTACATCAAAGGTTACGACACGCGTTCATAGCTACCCCTCTGAAATCTATTTCCTAGAATTCTGAAGCAGGTTTTCAGAACTTATCAGCCATTCCTCTTTGAAGAGCCTTTCGGTCCTGACATTGTTTATCATTAATGTCGTGCTCCACCGTGATTCAAGCAAGCCTGTGATCGATCGTCTCCGCCATCCTTGTATACTGTCATTTATTGTTACACGATTGTAATTCCACGTATCTGAACTATATTTTCTGTAACTGTTAACACACTAAATCTGTCATAGGCAATCTCAAGTAATCCATTACCTCCTATCGAAATAAATCAATTAATAAAATAATATATTTATACTAACAATACCGTCTACATTGCTTAAACCATTTTTAATTTCTTGTATTATTGTCATACTACGGTTACTACTGACAGATCCAAATCAAGAGATTTTTAAACGCTGATAATTGTCATTTCCAATTATATATAGATAGTTTTTATTATAAAAGACTGTGAACTTCGTTTCACAATTTTGAAGTTCATCTCTGATTATGGCATTAGGCAAAATATGTCATTAATTATGTACGAAATGAAAGTAAACAACAGCGAGGGATGTAGACAATTTTATTCTCAAAAATAAAAGTTGAAATATTCTGTGCCCGCATCTGTCATACTGGTTCCAGTGCGACTATCAGCACATATCGTTTCCCATAGGTGAGTGCATATTGAATGGCAGTTCATTTTTCGAGCTGAGTGTCGAAAAACATTAGTACCACATACCTACGACATTTTTTGCATCTGAAGCTAAAATGAAGTGCCATTTAAAGTATTCATGATGAACGACGTAGGAAGAACAAAAAGCAGGAAAGAAGATAACGGTTCAACGTATAGTCCCGATGGCTATATCGCTGAAGCTTGAGCACGTGCTCATATATTACAAGGGTAAGGATGCAAACATTACTGACTTAGAGAAACTGGTATCTGTAATATCAGGCTGAGTTCCTGAACCCGCCTTTCGCGAAAGCAAGTCTAATGACTTCAGCAAAATGCTGCCTCTTTGGGTCTCATTAACATTCAAAGACAATTGTTTCATGAATTTTTAAAATCTGCGGTAGTGTATGACAATTCTTTGATGAGTGCTTCAGTGAAAACGGCACAGGTATCAAAATGATTAACGACACAAATCTGCTACTGTTATATCATTAAAGCAGTGAGCGACTTTGTGGTATTCTACACATGTGAAGGAGTTGTGTTCTTTATGTACAATATCACAGACTACATGCCATTCCCTTGCGCCATATTGAACCCCGAGGTATACTCGTTTTCGGTTTGAAACAATTTAAGCCGCAACATTTGTTTATTTTTCCGTAAGTACAACTAGAGGTTAAATAAAATCTTCTTTAACAGTGTAGTCATCAACATCTTGAGCCACTGTTGAATAAAGACCTCTTCCAAACTTCAGCACGCATACGGAATTCAAATGCTCTGAAGGACCAAAGACCCATGCATATTCAAATACAGAGTTATGTAAACAGGCAGAATATGGCGCTGCGGTCGGATATGCCTATATAAGAAAAGTATCTGTCGCAGTTGTTAGATCGGTTACTGCTGCTACGAAGGCAGGTTATCAACATTTAAGTGAGTTTGAACGTGATCTTGTAGTCGGCGCACGATCGATGGAACACAGCATGTCCGAGGTAGCGATGAAGTGGGGATTTTCCCATACGACCATTTCATTATTGTACCGTGTATGTCAGGAAACCGGTTAAACATTAAATCTCCAAAATCGCTGCGGCCGGAAAAATGTCATGCGAGAACGAACGGGACCAACGACGACTGAAGAGACTCGTTCAAAATGACAGAAGTGCAACCCTTCCTCAGATTGGTGGGCCATCGGCAAGTGAAAGTATGCGAATCATTCAACGAAACATCATCGATGTGGGCTTTCGGTGCCTAAGAGCCGCACTTTTACCCTTGATGACTGCATGACACAAAACTTAACGCCTTGCCTGGGCCTGCCAACACCGATATTGGAGTGTTGATGATTGGAAAAATGTTGCCTGGTCGAACGAGTCTCGTTTCAAATTGTATCCAGCGCATGGACGTGTACGGGTATGGAGACAATCTCATTAATCCGTGGATCCTGCATGTCAGCAGGGGACTGTTGAAGCTGGTGGAGGCTCTTTAATGGTGTGGGGCGTGTGCATTTGGAGTGATATTTGACTCCTGATACGTCTAGATATGACTCTGACAGGTGACAGTGTGTAAGCATCCTGCCTGATCGACTGCACACTCTACTGAGTTTAAACACTTCCGCTGGCCATCAAATTCCCCACACACGAATATTATTAAGCATATGTGGGATGCATTGCAACGTGCTGTTCGGAAGAGATCTCTAGCCCCTTGTTTTCTTACGGATTCATGGACATCCCTGTAGCATTAATGGCGACACTGCGATCCACTTGAGAATTCAGTCTAGTCCATGCCACGTCGTGTTGCGGCACTTCTACGTGCTCGTGGGGCCACTACACGATATTAGGCAGGATCACCAGTTGTGTCTTGAAAGGAGGATATAAGATGAACATCAACGAAAGCAAAACGAGGATAATGGAATGTAGTCGAATTAAGTAGGGTGATGCTGAGGTAATTAGATTAGGAAATGAGACACTTAAAGCAGTAAAGGAGTTTTGCTATTTGGGGAGCAAAATAACTGATGATGGTCGAAGTGGAGAGGATATAAAATGTAGACTGGCAATGGCAAGGAAAGTGTTTCTGAAGAAGAGAAATTTGATAACATCGAGTATAGATTTAAGTGTTAGGAAGTCGTTTCTGAAAGTATTTGTATGGAGTGTAGCCATGTATGGAAGTGAAACATGGACGATAAATAGTTTGGACAAGAAGAGAAAAGAAGCTTTCCAAATGTGGTGCTACAGAGGAATGCTGATGATTTGATGGGTAGATCACATAACTAATGATGAAGTATTGAATAGAATTGGGGAGAAGAGGAGTTTGTGGCACAACTTGACAAAAAGAAAGGACCGGTTAGTAGGACATCTTCTGAGGCATCAAGGGATCACAAATTTAGCATTGGAGGGCAGCGTGGAGGGCAAAGATCGTAGAGGGAGGCCAAGAGATGAATACACTAAGCAGATTCAGAAGGATGTTGGTTGCAGTAAGTACTGGGAGATGAAGAAGCTTGCACAGGGTAGGGTAGCATGGAGAGCTGCATCAAACCAGTCTCAGGACTGAAGACGACAACAACAAACAACATCGCCAGTTTCTTTGGCTGTTCAGTGTATAAACATCCCTGTTGATGTCACTATGTTTTCGAATTTCGTCTTCTTGGTCTACGTTTCACTGCTTTAAGTCAAAGCTGATGATACAAACAGCTTCTATACTTTCCGTTTCAAACACATTAGAAGCAGTAGGATGGTGTATGTGTATTTAACATGGCTTAAAAAATACCTTGTCTCTCATGGGCAATTAGTAGATATTTTGTTGAAATCAGTTCAAAACTCTCTCGTATCGCAAGAATTCTAAACAAAGTGTAAACTCATACTCATTGCTACAACTCTGTCCTCGACTTGTAGATAGACCATTGTATTTTTAAGTGGTAACAAAGACAGAAGATGTAAGACACAACTGTAAATTAACGCCATTTTTGAGAGGGTGGGTAGTGGTGAATTTGACGCCGCGATTATCGTCTTCATTCTCTGTTGGTGAAGTCGCTCTTCAGTAGTTGCCTGAAAATCGTAATTTGCTTGTAACAAAAGGTACCCATATATCCACAGAGCTCTTCCGGAGGATTTCTTGGCCCAAGAACTGCGACCACAGATACCTGCTTCCGGTAAATCTCTGAAAAGTATACATCTTGTGCTGCCCCCGTTATATTTCACTTCCTCTATCGGATTCGTGAGACGTAGCTGGCTTTCTTTCGAATGGAGGATTTAGAGAATGGATGGGAACAGATTCTTTCAGCTAATGCGTCATTTTCGACTGATCTGAGAAGCTCTTCTGTACTGTACAGCAGCTGCGGTTTAGAGGTAGGTGGAAGAATAAAATCTGTGCCTCTAATCACAGATGGTGGAAGAAGCGAGATGAACCAAATAAATATCTAAAAGTCCAGGAGAGGCAAAATATTTGCATTCTGACATGCGTAGAGCATCAAACACGCTCCTTCCGTTAGTCCGCTCTTCCCTTTCTTTCTCTCATGGCCCACTCTATGCTACTACTGGTTTCCTCATGTCCACTCTCAAGAGCGAATCATACGAGAGACACAATTCATTATCAATAATGACGTAGTGTTTCCCTTATGACGAGCGGGCGGGAGATATACCCAGAGACTTTGCTGCTTTCTTCATTATGAAAAACGCGACTTTTCTAAATTTTTGAAGTTTACAGTATCTGATCATCTAAGGAATAACTCTTAATGAGAGAACACAGGTGTTATAAAAGATCAGTCAATTCCAGAAGAATATTTGCCAAATTATTGGTAAGTTAGTAAACTAACGAATATATACATCTATGCTGTAGGTGCCATTATGTTTCATCAGGTTAGTATGAAATTTAAAATAGAAGGCAGTGCAGTTCCATTACCAACGAATATATCTCAGCGACTCGTGAGGTAGTTTTTAGAAACTCTAAGTCGGGATGAAGATAAAGCGGTAAAGCTATCTGAATTACTTTAGTTTTGATGAAGAAAATGAAGTGTTAGCCTGTAGGCAGGCAAACTTGTAAGACTACTTGGATAGTTTAGAAAAATAATAATCCTAAAACAAGGCGCTATTAATAAACCAAAAAGAACGTAGTATAAATTAGCATTAAAGTCACAGTACCAAGAGATGAACTTCTGTGTTTAAGGTAGCTGATAACAATAGCGAGAGGCCAAACTAAAGTAATAAACGCAAGAGAGAGACTCTCCTGGAGTACTTTTCTGAACTAAATATGTTGTTCTAGTCTTCAGTCAAGCCGCGCGGGTTTAGCTGAGAGGTCTAAGGCGCTGCAGTCATGGACTGTGGGGCTGGTCCCGGCGGAGGTTCGAGTCCTCCCTCGGGCATTGGTGTGTGTGTTTGTCCTTAGGATAATTTAGGTTAAGTAGTGTGTAAACTTAGGGACTGATGACCTTAGCAGTTAAGTCCCATAAGATTTCACACCCATTTGAACATTTATTTTCTTCAGTCAAAAGAGTGGCTTGATGCAGATCTCCATGCTTCATCTTTTGCAAGCCTCTTCATCTCTGAGTAACTACTGACCCTTCATCCTTTTGAATCTGCTTACGGTATTCATCTCTTGATCCCCCACTATGATTTTTACCCCCACACTTCCCTCCAGTACTACATTCGTGATCCCTTGATACCTCAGAATGTGTCCTACCCGTTCTCCTCGTCAGGTTGTACCACAGAGTTCTGTTGCCCCCCATTCTATTCGGTACCTTCACATTAGTTATGTGATCTTCCCACCTAAACTTCAACATTATTGTGTAGCGCAACATTTGAAAAGGTTCTATTCTCTTCTTGTCTAAACTGTTTATCGTCCATTTTTCTCTTCCGTACAAGACTACACTCCATACACATACTTTCAGAAAGGACTTCATGGGCCGGCCGCGGTGGCCGTGCGGTTCTAGGCGCTGCAGTCCGGAACCGCGGGACTGCTACGGTCGCAGGTTCGAATCCTGCCTCGGACATGGATGTGTGTGATGTCCTTAGGTTAGTTAGGTTTAAGTAGTTCTAAGTTCTAGGGGACTGATGACCTAAGATGTTAAGTCCCATAGTGCTCAGAGCCATTTGAACCATTTGAAAGGACTTCATGACACTTAAATCTATACTCGATGTTAACAAATTTCTCTTCTACATAAAAGCTTTTCATTCCGTTGCTAGTCAACATTTGATATCCTCACTACTTCGACTTTCATCACTTATTTTGCTGCGACGCGGGGTAGCCGCGCGGTCTTACGCACCTTGTCGAGGTTCGCGCGGCTCCCCTCGTCGGAGGGTCGAGTCCTCTCTGGGGCATGGGTGTGAGTGTTGTCCTTAGCGTAAGTTAGTTTAAGTTAGATTATACAGTGTGTAAGCCTAGGGAACGATGACTTCAGCATTTTGGTTCCATAGGAGCTCTCCGAAAATTTCCTAAGTTTATTGTGCTTCCCAAACAGCGAAACTCATCTACCACTTTAAGTGTCTCATTTCCTAATCTAATTTCCTCAGCATCATCTGACTCAATTCGACTACATTAGTAGTCGAATTTCATTGATGTTTATCTTGTATCCTTCTTTCAAGAGACTGTCTATTCCGTTCAATTGTTCTTCCAAGTCCTTTGCTGTCTCTGACAGAATTACAGTTACATCAGCAAACCTCCAAGTTTTTATTTCTTCTCTTTGCACTCTGATTCCTAATCCAAATTTTTCTTTTCTTTTTCCTTTATTGCTGCTTCAATATACAGGCTCAATAACATCTGGGGTAGAATACGGCCCTGCCTCACTTCCTTCTCAACCACTGCTTATCTTTTGTGCCCTACGACCTTTATAACTGCCATTTCTTTCTGTACATATTGTAAATAGTCTTTCACCCCCTGTTTTTTAACATTGACACCTTTGAAAGAGAGTAGTACAGTCAGCATCGTCAAAACCTTTTTCTAAGTCAAAAGAAGCTATAAACATAGGTTTGTCTTTTCATTAACCTATCTTCTATGAGGAGCCGTACGTTCAGTATTGCCTTGCGCATTCCTACATTTCTTCAGAATCCAACTGGTCTTCCCTAAGGTCGGTTTCTACCAGTTTTTGCATTCTTCCGCAGAGGCTTCGTGTTAGTATTTTGGAATGGTGACTTATTAAGCGCCGGCCGGTGTGGTCGACCGGATCTAGGCGCTTCAGTCTGGAACCGCGCTACCGCTACGGTCGCAGGTTCGAATCCTGCCTCAGGCATGGATGTGTGTGATGTCCTTAGGTTAGTTGGGTTTAAGTAGTTCTAAGTTCTAGGGGACTGATGACCTCAGATGTTGAGTGCTATAGTGCTCAGAGCCATTTAAACCATTTGAACCAACTTATTAAGCTGGTAGTTTGGTAATTTTCACACCTGTAGCACCTGCTTTCTTTGGAATTCGAATTATTATACTCTTGTTGATGTCTGAGGGTATTTCGCCTGTCCCATACATCTTGCTCAACAGATGGAACATTTTTGTCATGGCTGGCTCTCCCAAGGCTATCAGTAAATCTAACGGAATGTTATCTACTCCCGGTGCCTTATTTCAACTTAAGTCATGCAGTGCTTTGTCAAATTATTCAAGCAGTATCATATCTCCCGTCGCATCTTCATCTACATCCTCTTCCATTGCCATAATATTTCCCGCAAGTACATCTCCCTAGTATAGACCCTCTGTATACTCCTTTCACCTTTCTGCTTTCCCTTCCTTGCTTAGGACTGGTTTTCCATTTGAGCTCTTTGTATCCATGCAGGTGGTTCTCTTTTCTCCAAAGGTCTCATTGATTTTCCTGTAGGCAGTATCTGTCTTACCCCTAGTGATATATGCTTCTACATCCTTACATTTGTTCCCTAGCCATCCCAGCTGCGCCATTTTAAACTTCCTGTCGTTCTCATTTCTTTGACGTTCGTATTTTGGTTTGCCTTCTCCATTTGTTGCATATTTAGATTTTCTTCTATCATCGATTAAATTCAGTATCCCTTGTGTTATCCAAGGATTTCTACTAGCCCTCGTCTTTTTACCCACTTGAACCTCTGCTGTCTTCACTATTTCATCTCTCAAAGCTACCTGTTCTTCTTCTACTCTATTTATTTCCCCTGTTCTTGTCAAACTTTCCCTAATACTCCCTCTGAAACTCTCTACATCCTCTGGTTCTTTCATTTTATCCAGTTCTCATATGCTTGAATTCCATCGTTCTTGCAATTTCTTCAATTTTAATCTGCAGTTCACAACCAATTAATTGTGGTCAGAGTCCACATCTGTCCCAGGAAATATCTTACAATTTATATCCTGCTTCCGAAATCTGTGTTTTACCATTATATAATAAATCTGAAACGTTCCGGTGTCTCTAGGTCTCTTCCACGTATACAACCTTATTTCGTGATTATTAAGCCAAGTGTTAGCGATGATTAATTTACGCTCTGTGTAAAATTCTGCCAGGCGGCTTCCTCTTTTATTTCTTTCCCCCAGTCCCTATTCATCTACTTCTTTTCCTTCTCTTCCTTTTCCGCCGCGCGGGGTAGCAGCGTGCTCTGGGAATTCTTGTCACGGTTCACGCGGCTCGCCCCGTCAACGGTTCGAGTCCTCCCTCGGGCATGGGTGTTTGGGTTGTTTTTAGCGTAAGTTAGTTTAAGTTGAATTAAGTAGTGGTTAAGAACCGATGACCTCAGCAGTTTGGTCCCATAAGATCTTACCACAAGTTTCCATATTTTTTCTTCCTTTTTCCAATTATCTACTTTCGGTCCGCCATGAGTATTAAACTCTCGTCTCCCTTAGCTATCTGAATAATTTCTTTTATGTCATCATACATTTCCTTAATGTCCTCCTCATCTGCGGAGCTATTTGGCATATAAACTTGTGAGTGCGGGCTTAGTGTCTACCTTGGCTACAATAATGCGTTCACTGTGCTGTTCATAGTAGATAATCCACGTTCCTGCTTTTTATTCATTATTACCCCAATTTGATTCTGTATTTGTAACGTTGCATTCACCTGACCAGATGTCCTGTTCCTCTTCCCACCGAACTTCACTACTTCTCACTATGTCTAACTTTAGCCTATCCATTTCCGTTTTTAAATTTTCTAACCTACCTGCCCGATTAAGGGAACTGACATTCCACGCTCCGATCCGTAGAATGCCAGTTTTGTTTCTCCTGATAACGACGACGTCCACCTGAGTAGTTCCCGCCCGGAAGTCCGAATGGGGAACTACTTTACTTTCGGAATGCTTTACTCAAAAGGATGCCATCATCATTTAACCATAATGTAGAGCCCTCTGGAAAAATTACAGCTGCAGTTTCCCCTTGCTTTCGCTTGCCGCAGTACCAGCACAGCATAGCCGTTTTAGTTGTTGTTACGAAGCCAGATCAGCAAATCATCGTGACTGTGGCAACTGCAACTACTGAAAAGGCTGCTGCCCCTTTTCAGGAACCGTACGTTAGTCTGGCCTCTCATGGGGCACGCAAGCCTCCCCACCAACGGCAAGGTCCATGGTTCATGTGGAATGTGGGGGAGAGGGGGGGGAGAGGCGGACTAAATATAGTTTTCATTATCAACTTTTCAATGTGCCTGAAACGCAGAGTTCACTATTATTGGGCATTTCCAATTTTCGTAACAATTACTTTGAATACAAACCTACTGAAATACAATGGTTTGCGGCAAGCAGTGGAGATACGTGTAGTGAGAATTACTAAGGGAAACTGGTAATCAAATAATAATATCAGATTAGTGAGGACGTCATTATAACTAACGACAATGACATGGTCATGAGCGGAATATGTAACCATGCGAATGGATGGTAACGACGTTCTGGGCTCTGTTTCAATCGGTAGGAAAACACTGAGGCCACGATATAAATTAAGATGTAGAGCTCAAATTTTAAAACATGAGGATACTCATAATTGTGTGGGCAAGTCCGGGAGGGGTAACACTAAGCGTCAGCCCTATCACGTTTTGTGCTTGATGCTCCTGCGGTACAGACAGTTCATTACATACAGGGATAAATTTTCAATTCGCCTAACGCTAGCGGAAAAGCCAGTCGGGTGGGCATAGTTCGGATATATTAGCTGAGATACAGGTATCCCATTCCTAGAGGAACGTGTGCTTTCGTCAGTCTGGTGTTTCACAGCCAACCCAAAGGGTAATTGGTTGTCAGTATTGCATTATTTTGCTGGTATCACGCTATTAATATCAAGTTTCAAACTCAGAGTCACAACTTCTCCTTCAAGCAGCTCCTCATTTTCCGTAACCAGGCTAGATGCCCCATTTGATGTTTGTAATCAACGAATAAACTATGTCAGTACTTGAGCTCGAACCAGAATGCTCCATGAGGAAGTCACACATGCTAATTATTCTGAGAGGCACGTGTAATCTGGGGTGCGGTGATTGCGTTTCATATTATTCTCGTACATCATTTCACAACACCTGTCATTGAGCTACGGGATATTTCACCGACGAAGAAATTACTCCTTTCATACCAACCCCGAATTAAAAAAAAATGAATTGATTCAAATCTGGAGCGCATATGTTATTTAGCTACCTCATACTTTAGAAAGAGAGAAGTTGTGGTCTAAGGTGGCTGAAATATTGGGATACACGTTCTCAGCGGTCAGGCTGCGTTGAGTTAGAAGAGAGGGAAAAAAAAGACCACATCCACGGACAATGTTTCCCCGTCTTCAGTAAAAAAGAAGTAAGAGAAAGGGAAAAGAAAACGCGAGGGCGGAGTTTCTGCTGATGCAGGTATTGGCGAATGCTGGCAGGAAGTCTGTGGCTTTAGCGTGAGTGTAGCGTGTCTTACGAGGAGACAGAGGGGCGATGTGCACCGCTGGCGGATTCTTGTTAGTGGCTGGAGTTCACCATGCGCCCGCCAGGCATACTTCACGAAAAACGTAAAAGTGAAGCAGAGGGCAAAGACCCGCCTGAGCTTTCAGATTTCCCATTCCGTTTTCAGTACGATTATCAGTCGCGTTTACGGTAACAAATACGCGGTACGTACAAGGGGCGATCAAAACGTTTCCGTTTGATGGCGTTGCTGCTGCGTGTATTCAACGTAATGCGACTGCGATGCTGGTATATAAGAACAGATAAGTGGTCTGGGATTGGTGTGGCATTCGTGCGGTAAATGCGGAAACGTGAACTATGGTGACATCATTACCAAATGTATCCAAATAGGACCAACGTCCTGTTATTCTTTACTTGGCTGCCAAAGGACAATCAACGGCAGACGTTAATCGGAGAATGAAGAACGTGTATGCGGCAGTTAAAGCGAAACGTATGGGAAAAGTGGTGCCGCTGTTTCATGATAGCGTACGTCACCATACCGCAAATTTCGTAACGCAGAAGTCAAAGCTAACTCAAGTGTAAGTCGCTCGACCACACACCCTACAGCCTTATGTCTCCCCATGACATTATCACGGTTGCGGTCCCTTAAAGAAGGTGTTGAAGTGTCGACGATTCATATCGGGTGAGGATTTGCCGCAGACAGCAAAGAAAGTCCTCATGAACGAGGCAGGACATGGTGTTTTAGCGAACTGCTATTTTCAGTCTGGTGTGTTGGAGGGAAGATTTTCTCATTGCTCACATCAATTTCCTTGACTGGCATAACAATTCTGGCGCGGGACTGCTACGGTCGCAGGTTCGAATCCTGCCTCGGGCATGGGTGTGTGTGATGTCCTTAGGTTAGTTAGGTTTAAGTAGTTCTAAGTTCTAGGGGACTTATGACCTAAGATGTTGAGTCCCATAGTGCTCAGAGCCATTTTTGAACAATTCTGGACTGTACAGCGTTCGACAGGAAACTGTTTGATCGTCTCTTGGATTTAATACCAGTTTCGTGATCTGTAAGTTAAGGAGGTATTGCTTCCAAGCCCCATATTTACTTACTCTGGGGGAAAAAATCGCAACACCAAGAAGGAGTTTTACGACATAAACGAAAGTTGTAGGCGTGTTTCTACACCTGAAAGAGGTACAAAAAAATTGTTCAAATGGCTCTGAGCACTATGGGACTTAACATCTTAGGTCATCAGTCCCTAGAACTTAGAACTAGTTAAACCTAACTAACCTAAGGACATCACACAAATCCATACCCGCGACAGGATTCAAACCAGCGACCGTAGCGGTCGCGCGGTTCCAGACTGAAGCGCCTAGAACCGCTCGGCCACATCGGCCGGTAAGAGGTAGAAACCACACTCATAAGAGTGGTGCTAGTAGCGCTGCAATGAGCGTGCATATCAGGTTTGCTTTGAATACACGCTGTAACGGTCATAAGAGTTAGGTACATTGAACCTGGAGGTGGTGGGTTGATGTTAGTCAAAAATGCCTTTAAGGCGACAAAGACGCGATTGTCAACACCTCACTGAGTTTGAACGATGTCGTGTAATACGGCTACAGGAAATGCTTCTGGCGCACTGTACTGCATCTGCAGCAGCAATCTGAGTGGTAATTGGCACCACAGTGACACAGTTAACTGTTGCAAATCGGTTAATCCAAGGACAGCTCCGAGCCAGACGGTCTGTAGCGTGGATTCCAATGACCCCAAACCGTCGGCATTTCCTACTTCAGTGGTGTTAAGCGAGATCTAATAAGAGGGCAGGGTGTTGCGTTTTGTGATGAAAGCGGGGTCGGCCTCGATGTCAGTGATGGTCATGTGTTGGTTAGAACGAGGCCAGTTGAGGGGCTGAAACCAACCACGCTGCGTGCTAGAAACACTGGATCCACGCGTGGAGTTATCGTCTGAGGTGCGATTTCGTATAACAGCCGGAGCCCTCTCGTGGCTATTCCTCGCACACTGACTCCCAATTTGTACCTCAATCGGGTCATTTGGCCTGTTGTTCTGACATTCATGAACTTGCATCCCAGGGTACGTTTTCCAACAGGATAAATCTCGCCCCCATATCGCTACATGCGCTACAGAGTGTCGACATGTTTCCTTGACCTGCTCGATCACCAGATCGGTCTCCAACCGAGCACATATGGTACATCATCGGACGACAACTCCATCGTTATCCACAACAAGCACTAACCGTCCCTGCAATGACCGACCGCGGGCAGCAGGCATGGAACTCCATTCCAAAAACTGACATCCGGCACCGTACAACACATTGCATGCACGTTTGCACGCTTCGATTCAACATTCTGGCTGTTACAGCGGTTATTAATGCACATTCATTTCACATTTGCAGTGGCCTATCTCGTGCTTACATTAACCCATGTTCTTGCAGTGTTAATCACTTAAATACGGTACGGTACCTAGACAAACGTATTCGCGAAATTTGAATACTCTACATTAATTACTTTTTGTTGCTGTAATTTTTTCCATGAGTGTACATTTTCTGTGATGTGTCTTAGTGACATCGATGTCGAACTTCAAAGCGAAAATATCGTTTTAATTGCTAGTTTACTTGTTTGCGACGTCTAAGGCACCTTCAAATGAAGGAAAAACTTATAAACTGAAAGTTGCAGGCCGACAGAGGAAAGGTAATGGTCAGGTAACATAAGTTTTATTAGAACCACAAAAGGAAGGTATGACAAATGAAACTGATGGCAAAATATTTAAAAACAGGAATGAAAACAGTATCGTTTCAATCGAATGCTCCCTTCCTCCCTCCACCTAACAAATCTGATGGAAATGACCGATCATGAGTAGAGGACCAGTATACGTTCTGGCCAGAAATTCGTTGACATTAGCACCAGTATTCCTGGAATTCAGGTATCATCGCATCCGGATAATTGCACCAAGGCTACGATAGCATCTTGTCACTGCCGTGTGAACGCCGCCCCCAAGTCTTCCGCGCATCGCGGGAGTGCTCGTCGGCGTCTCGTGTTGTGTGCCAATGGCATGCAACCTCTGCCCCTTCCCTTCAAGCAATTTTAATTTCTATGATGCGATAGCGTGAGCTACGTCATTTCTCCGCTGTCTGCCAAAAAAAAATGGTTCGAATGGTTTTTAGCACTATGGGACAAAACATCTTAGGTCATCAGTCCCCTAGAACTTAGAACTACTTAAACCTAACTAACCTTCGGACATCACACACATCCATTCCCGAGGAAGGATTCGAACCTGCGACCGTAGCAGTCCCGCGGTTCCGGCCTGAAGCGCCTAGAACCGCACGGCCGGCCTCCGCTGTCTGTATTCACGTCTACATCTCATGTGTTCAGTTAACGACACCTTTACCTTGAGCAAAGATAACTTTAATAAGTCTACTAGTTCTATCTGAGAAATGTACTCACAGCTTGCTGCGTCAAGAACTGAAAACCATGATAACGGAGGAGTGTATGACAAATATTATTCAACACATAATGATACTGCAACAGAATGGCAAGAAGAAACATTACCTTAATTGGTCCACTGACACTAAGTGATTCATTTGATGGAATTGCATACCCTTCCTAAAATTCCTATCCAGCCTCACAATGCCTAAGTTTTAAGGTGTGCTAGAAGTACCTAGCAGTAATTATTTCCTTCATCTGAAATATTATAATTCATTATCATGCGTGTATGTCGTTATGCATAGGTCTTTGTTATTATTATTGCAGTGTTAGCAGAACTACTATTGCTTGAAGCACGACAAAAGACGCTATAGCTCACAGCGCAATGGGCGACACAGAAGTTACACAGCAGTAACCTTACACATAAAGTTTATTTGTCTGTTAAACAGTCATGAAAAGCATAACATGACAAAGATAGGGTATTACTATAATTGTTGGGATGTAAATAAATATATCACATTGAAAATTGTTTTATTTTCTATCCTACCAACCGATTACAACAGACACACGCAATTACAGATACTAGCAGTTGAACTTGCTACAGCACCCTTCTGTTAGCGGTATCACCCATTTTGTACCATCTGTATGAAACTGGCAGAATTGGTAATACAACTCGCTAATTTCTAGGACACCAAATCCGGAAACTGGGAATTGGTAGAATTGTATACCCGGAAGTAGCTAAATTGGCAGCACAATTGGTAAATAGATAGAATGCCAAATCAGGAAACTGGTAAATTGGGTGTATAATTGGTAAATTGGTAGGACGCCAAATCCGGAAACTGGTCAGTTGTTACAATTGGTGAATGTATCTACCATGTTCAGATATACGACTGCTAGTTGGACGCCCCGTCTCTCTTGCACGTACTAGCCCACACTCGCAGCATATTTCTCAGATTCCAACAGTATATATCATGTCGACTGCATCTTTCGTTGAGCCGGAAACGTCATTTACTTTGTCGTTTTTTCGGGAAATTGGCGTGATGTCTGCAAGACAGAGAATTTAGTCCACGCGTTAGGTGACCTCTTATATGTATGGTAATACGGCGATGTTACGCGTTTCCTTCTGCTATTCCCTGGTGCCTTCAACCGTTATCGCCATAGCTTAGTGTATCATCTTCATCTCACTATCATTTGCTGAGCCGGCCGGACTGGCCGAGCAGTTCTATGCGCTTAAGCCTGGAACCGCGCGACCGCTACGATCGCAGGTTCGAATCCTGCCTCGGACATGGATGTGTGTGATGTCCTTAGGTCACTTAGGTTTAAGTTGTTCTAAGTTCTAGGGGACTGATGACCTTAGATGTGAAGTCCCATAGTGCTCAGACCCATTTGAACCATTTGAACCATTGGTTGAAAAGGTGCATCTGAGGTTTTGTAGTTCCGCCTTCAGATGTTCTTCGTCACTGACCCTGTAGGTATCAGGCCACGCTGGAGGATTTTCTGCATACCCTTACTACCACACTTTCGGTAAACTTCCACGCTGGGGAAAAGTGGCACATCATTCTTTTCTATCTTCATAGAAAATTGGATTTTGCTGTGATTTGTTGGTGTAAACTCTACAGCTTCTCTCCACTGTGTGGCAGTATAATAAAGGTAAATGAACGCACCGGAGGCAACTTTCTGGGAATAATGGTGCGGACTGGAGAGCAGTTTCCTGTTTCTTCAATTACCTCCATGAAGATGTCTACTGCAGTAGGTGAGAGAACGGAACCCATAGGTGCACCGTCCGTCTGTTCACAAAATTCCGCTTTCCACCTGAAATAGGTGGTCATTAAACAGTGACGCACTACGTATATCGGGAGCCACACGCTCCTCTAAGATGTTCATGGTGTGTGTCACTGGTACAATAGTGAATAAAGATTTCACGTTGAAGCTAACTTTCAGATCCATAGCCGAGATAACCTTTTCTTTTAAATGTTTCCCAAAATGAGTGGCATCCTTAATGCACGAACTTGTTTGGCTCACTAGACGACGAGGCTTCGAAGCCAGTTGTTTCCCTAATTTACAGGTCGGTGTTTACTATGGATCTTATAGAAACTGTCTCTTAATGGACCTTAGATACCTCATATATTCGTGGTGCCTGTGAAAATTGCAGGACGAGTCTTCTGGCAGTGTCTTAAGTTCACTCTAGTTTGCTTTAGCAGTGCTTTTGTCTATTTAATATCTCGGCCGTCGGATCCCCCCAAAGTTTCCCATAAATAGGCCCACTAAGAAGAACCTCCATTCGTCTGTTACACTCTGCCGTATCCTTATTTACTTTTATTACTTCAAGGTACGAGTTGTTCTTCAGATACGCGATAGCATGACATTCCCCACAGCTGATTTGCATTTAACTACGTCAGTGTAGACTCGCCTCGTCAGAAAAGATCGCTAGAGCGTGCCTGTGCAGTTGCACTCGACTCAAAGGTAAGCCAGGTCTAATACTAGTGGTGGATGAAATTTTCACTGCCAGTATTTTGCCAACAAAGGAAAGAGAGGTTGTGGAGTAATGTTTCTGATCACCAGTCTTGGCAACAACGTCCAGGGTTACATTCCAAACATCTCTGCAATGTTTCATAAACTGAAGATACGTGATACTGTTGTCCGTCCGTGGTATGGGGTTGTTGAGCTCAGCGGTCCCTTTTGTGCTTTTCGAGAGGAACAGGCTGTGCACCGGCACCGGTATTCACTCTCTATCTTCCTTTCATTCATAAAATCAAAAACACAATACTGCACTGTACAAGCACTAATCGAAGCCATTCACACGACACAGATACACACTTGACAATTCATAAAAGGTTGGTCGAAGACAAAGGCTAACCACTTAAAGGAGAACCTTTCCATGAGTAGCGGTGGAGGAGTCCGGCATCTGCTCCCCCTACACTTATTTCCTGATGCAGGGACTATTTATTATTACCATGTAAGTGTAGACCACATGTCACTTAAGTTCAAACAGACAGTATCGGAGGATACAGAGAGATTCATAGCGAATAAATTAATTAGAGACGTTACTTATACCACAAGGTACACAAAACAGGTTAGAAAACTGTTGGAGAAGCAACGATAAAAGCATGCCAAATTTAAAAGAACGCATATGTACCAACGTTCGGGACGTTTTACTGAGGCTCCAAACTTAGCACGAAATGTCTCTTAATCTGGTAGAAAATCCAGAGAGACTCAAGTCATATATAAAATACGCCATCGGCAAGACACAATCAATGCCTTCACTACACGATACCAAGCGTAATATCACTGATGACAGCGCCACTAAAGCACTAAATTCCTTCACCAAAGAAGACGATATAAATATTCCAGAATTCTAATCAATAGCAGCTGCCAACATTAGTAACTTAGATGCAAGTATCATCTGTGTAGCGTAGCAGCTTAAATTGCTTAATAAATACGAGTCTTCCGATCTCGATAGTCCACCGATTTGGTTCCTTCCAGCGTGTACTGATAAAGTAGTCCCATACCTACCAACCATATACAACCGATCGCTCGACGAAAGATACCCACCTAAAGATTGAAAAGTTGCACGGGTCACCCCAGTACCCAAGATAGTAAATAGGCGTAATCCGATGAATTACAGATCCATGTCACTGACGTCGGTTTGTAGTAAGACTTTGGAACATATACTGAGTTCGTACGTCATGAACTACCTCTAAGGTATCTATGACTGCTATCGGCAAGGGGCCTAAAATTAATTTCATATTTCAAGGTTTTTAGAAGGTTTCTGACACTGTTCATAAATCAAATTGCGTGCCTACAGAATATCGCCTCGTTTAAGCGACTTTATTCGTGATTTTTTGTCACAAAGGTATAGTACGTAGTAATCGATGGAAAATCGATAACAACTGAAGTGATACCTGCACATTCAACTGTTATATGCACTCTATCGTCCCGAATCCGTACAAACGATTTAGGAGAGAAAGTGAACAGCCCTCTTAGATTGTTTGCATATGATGCTGTCATTTACCATCACCACAATATAAGAAAACTGCAAAATGAATTACACACGATATCTGTAATTTAAAAGAAGTGCAAATTATTTCAGAATAAAGCAAAGTGTGAGCTCATCAACATGAGTACTAAAACATTTCAGTTACACAATAAATCACATAATTCTAAAAGTTGTCAGTTCAGCTATATACCAAGGAATTACAATTACGAACAACGTTAATTGGAAAGATCACGTCAGTAGGTTGTGAGGAAGACAAACGTAAGGTATTGTTTTATTGGCAGGACGCTTAGAGGATGCAAAATGTCTGCTAAAAAGACTGTCAACACTATGCTTGTCCGTCCCCTGCCAGAGTAGCGCTGTGCGGTATGGGATCTTGACCGGATAGAATTGACGGAGTATACTGAAAAGTTCAAACTGGGACAGGTCCTTCTGCATTAACGGAAATGACCCACGAGTTGAGTTGGCATTCAGTAAAACAGAGGAAATTTCGTTGTAGAGACTTTTTCACGAAATTTCAATGACCAGCTTTCTCCTCTGAATGAGAAATACATTACTATAGCCAACACACATAGGCAGAAATGATCAGAGTAATGAAATATGAGAAATCATAGCTACTATGCGTAGATTTAAGTGTTTCTTTTCCCCACGCGCTGTCAGAGAGTGGAACGGTGGAGAAATATTCCGACGGTGGTTCGAGGAACTCTCCGGCAAGAACTTAGTTGGGAATTGTCCTGTAGCCATGTTAATGTAGATACGTATTTTTTTAATAGCTATGCATTCAGAGAACATCGTGCAGTGTTAAGGATGTCTATTATAGCTGTTTACAGAGGTAGCGCGTGAAATGTTTTTCTGCTTACAAGACTCCTGGAAAGGACATGTCCGCCTAGGATGTCTACAATCCTAAGACCATTTATTAACACTGTCATAAGAGTACAACATTAAGAGGGGTGTTCAATAAGCCATGCTACAGATGTTTCTCTTGCCAGTTTCGGTAGAAAAAATGTGGAGCTTGTTGTGAGACATGATGAAGTATTCCCGCTTCAGCACCTATAGTTTCATGAAATTCCAATAGGTGGCGGCGCTACACGCAGCCTTCAGAACGGCATCTGTAACCAAGGTGCGTTCCATCCAGAGAGCTGTCATTGAGTTTCTTTTGGCGGAAAATCAGAGCATCACAGACATTCATAGAGCCTTGCAAAAGGTGTACCGGAGACCTGACAGTAAACAAAAGCACGGTGAATCTAGCGAGGCGCTTGTCATCATCGCTAAAAGATAGCGCGAACCTGTCCGTTGTGTCGTGTGCCGACCGGCCGCAAACAGCTGTGACACTTGCAATGCTGCAAAGAGCGGACATTTTCATTCGAGGTGATCGACGGGTCGCAATCAAACACCTGGCTGCTCAGCTGGACGTCTCTTTTGATAGTGCTGTCAGACACTCTTCCACCAGTTAGCATACTCAAACGTCCAAGCCCGCTGGATTCCTCGTTGCCTATCAGAACACCATAAAGGAGAACCATCTGTGTGGAATTGCTTGATAGCTACGAGGCTGATTGTGATAACTATTTATCGAACACTGTCACAGGCGATGAAACATGGGGTCACCCATTCGCAGCCGATAAAATCATGACGATAGTCTTATGGGACAATGGAAAGGTTATTCTGTTTGATGTCCTTCCTCAATGTGCAGCGATTAACTCTATTATGTATTGTGCTACCCTCAGGAAATTGAAGAAATGACTTGAGCGTGATTGTCGCTGCAAAAATTCAAACGAACTTCTCTCCTCACACAAGTCTGCGCACCCAAAAGGGTCTCACAGAATTTCATCGGACTGTTCTTCCTCATCCACCATACAGTCTGGATCTCGTACCCTCCGATTTCCATCCGTTTAGCCCAATGAACGATGAAGGATGCACTCCACGGGAAGAGGTACGTGGATGATGGGGAAGTTATTGATGCAGCAAACCGCTGGCTCCGGCTTCGACTAGTAGAGTGGTGCCATGTGCGCATACAGTCCCACCCAGTGAGATGGCGTAACGCCGTCGCATTAAACGGAGAATATGTTGCAACATTAGGTTTGGTAGCCAAATGAGTGGGGAATAACATGGCGTATTGTAATCCTGAATAAAACCAAGCTGCTTCAAAAATAATGTGTTCCATTACTTACTGAATGCACCTCGTATTAGGAAAAGTTTAGTCCCAACTTTTGATTCACTACAGAGCGGCAGTCCCTTATGGTTAGGAATCTGCAGTTACAAGGTACACAGCTTAAAAAACATTTAAAAAATAAAAAGAAAGTAGTGAAATACCCACATGTCAATGTAACTTCCAACACGTACCCGCCATTAACTGATGTATAAAATATTAGAATTGCAGTTGTTTCTTTCCGTTAGAGCCGGCCGGTGTGGCCGAGCGGTTCTAGGCGCTACAGTCTGGAACCGCGCGACCGCTACGGTCGCAGGTTCGAATCCTGCCTCGGGCATGGATGTGTGTGATGTCCTCAGGTTAGTTAGGTTTAAGCAGTTCTAAGTTCTAGGGGATTGATGACCTCAGAAGTTAAGTCCCATAGTGCTCAGAGCCATTTGAAAAATTTCTCTCAAACCATGAGAGGTATTCTATGCCTCATCGTAGTCGGGACAGTGAACCATAATCTTAATTTTTATATTCGAGAGGTGTTGATGCCAGGACTAGAAAGAGAATTCGTCATTCCTCTCAGACTACCAAAATGTATGTGATATGAACAGCTGAAATGTTGTAACCATTATTTTTATATGAGAAACAGTACGATGGTTGAGGTAAATTAAGGGGAAAGGTAAAAATCCCAAAACATCAAATCGTGCCATTTAGTTTGAAACTGCAATAACAAAATCATTTATACATATCTTTATTATCTCAGGCTCATATTAAACACTATGGAATGTCAGAAATATTTATGCTACACATTCAACTGACCACAGTATGTAACCTTTCCCCTGATAGAGTCAGAAAATCTCAGATGTATATAATCTTGCAGCAGACATGGATATGCGTTTCGATACATTCTACTGATTGCAAGAAACGAATATCTTAGGAGCTTCGCCATTTATGTGTTATTCGGTCCCAGCCGGTCGGCTACTTCAGGGTGGTTTCAACCTACCTATTTAGATCAGCAGATTCATTTATTCTGCATAAAAGGGCTCCACCAGATGGTTTTTCTGTATCTCTGGAGATAACAAGTGACACGAAAAACGGTCACAGTTATAGAAATAATTGCTAATTGGAGCTCTCTTTGGTTATCGTGGCGGGTCACTACCCTCGCGGCTAAAGGCTCCACACAAACTGACTGCAGGATGGAGATTACAATCTTCCATCATTTTATACAGCTGCAAAAACTTTATCCTAACCAATGTCACATTTACCAACACAGCCTGAACTTCAGCATTACTACGCTTTAAACTCAGATAATGCCGTATATTCCTATTTATCTGCCTTCTTTTGTATCAGTAGATAAGATTCCCAGGGCAAAAAAAAATCTTCTAACATCGTCATATTTCCTATACATTCCGTAATTTCTTAGATCACAATTCCACTTTTTCTCCATTCCTGGTCTTCTGGTGCGCCCGTAATAATCTGTCATACCTTCCCTCGTCTTTTTCTCCCTTTACATCATATTCCAAGAAAAAAAAAATACAGATTCCCTGTTCCTGACCGAGAAATCCACCCTACTATATGCTCATCCTACCAGCCATAGTCATAGCCCCAAGTATCCTTTACTTAAATCAAGGGTCCAATAACTCCGGCACATTCCGTTCTTCCTCTGCCATCGTCCACTTACACATCTCACTTAAAATCACCATACATAGTAATCCATCTAGCTGTATTGTACGATAGGCGCTGATCCCTGTATCCTTGCTCCATACTTTCTATGCGGTTATTATAATTTGACTTGACTACCATAGCGCATGCAGCATCTACACCATGTAATGTTTTTTGATAATTGCTCCTAATGCTGTGCCCTATGGGATAAACTTAAACTGGCGACTTAAATTGCCTAGTGATAACGCCCTGTGTGTCTTGTCTACCAACTGAAAAGATGGAAAATACGTTTCTCGTCTCCGATTGGCTGTTCAGTGCATGCTCTTATATTCAAGAGTCGCATTGTTGCCTCTACCTGGATAGTTTTGAGTGAAAATTCTTAAGAACAACCGTACTCGAGGGACTGTCGTCAATGTGACGATGGGATGCGTGCGATGAATGACATATGTAGCCCCCTCTCGTAATTGCAGCTATATAGTGCCGTCAAAAATCGGAGATTTCTTCAATATGTAAAATTTACAGCCATGTTTATGCAAGCGACTAGTTGTATACTTTATACATTGAATATTTATTTACAGTTGCTGCTGTCAGCCATGTTTAAAATTGTGAAATAATGAGTCATGATAATGAAATAGTGTTCCTTATTAATATTCAACTACGTGTCGCTAATTCATAGTGCTTGTGTGAAACTGGAGTACACACTGCACGATGGCAGCTAACAAAAAAGTATTAACGGCATGCCAGAAAATTACGCACCTATTTATTTAGAACTGTGCAGTTATCAATAAGCCCATATCTTGCGTATTACGCGTAACATCGAGTTTCAGATGTTACAATTGCCGTCTGAGTTTTTGTAATAAATCATCAAAATGAAATATGCTTCTTAAATTTTAATCTTATTATTTTAATCGATTTAGTTGTGAAACCCTCCGTTTTTTAACATCGTCTAGCTAAAGAGTATCAATCCCATCGATGTTCAGTGAATGGAAACACAAAAAATTACTCGATAAAGTTCAAACTTACTGTGAAATGATTTCTCTAAAAGTTAGGAATAAATTATGGGAAAAATCTGACGTGCCATTGAACGATGCTCGAAGTCATGTAAAGCGAAAGTTGCGCATCAAATGCTTTTCTAATTATTTTATTTCTTACCTTTATACAAACCATTAAACGAAACACTGACTTTTTCAATCTTTTTTATTTTAAAGTATTGTGCTTAAAGGATGAAATATGATACTTTTAAATATCCCTCGGTATTATGTCATTATTAGGAACCCGTAGATCAACAGAAAGCAGAGAAGTTTAAATTTGTGCTGTAATTTGACATTTTTTTTTGTTTTTTCAACATGGAACAAGTAATTCCACATTGTATAGACCAATGAAAATGTTATACGTAAAATAGCTAGGCCTTGAACAAACGAACTTTCTTACACTTCATTTACATAGGTAGTAGCAGAAGTCCGTGAAATATCTTAATTTCTCCTCAGATCACTCAGTAATGCTTTTATAAGTATACTGTATTTAAAAAACACAACTGATTGATTTGAGGAATATATATAAAGACCTCGCACTGGTCCATTCGATTCACCATTCGTCCATTTCCCACTCTTCGTTTGGCTATGGGTTTCGGAAAATTGTCCATAGTGTAATTTATGGATAATGTTGTCTCGATCAATAAAGAAAGCCACCTTCAAATTCTTCTACACTTTATTCATGGATGGTTGTAACTCTGTGTGACAGACCTTGAACTCTCCTGACAAGACAACATTCCCGACTGTCAGTAGACGATCTTGCTGAAACTTGTAGAGGGGGCCGAATAGTGCAATACGTGCAATTACTGTGAAGAAATTTTTTTCAATTTACATGCATAGTGTAAAAAAACCGTTTTGTCTTAAGCATTTCTTTACAGATTATCATTATTATAATTATGTCCTATAATAACAATGAGTTACTTATTATATTCAGTTAACAAGATACGTGTCTGTTAAACAGTTAACTAAAGAGCAAAAAAGAATGTAAAACCTAAAAAACAATTAAAAAACAAAAGAAATGAAGTAATGTAAGTAATTTGAACAGTAATTAGTATTTTGGTGTTTTAAATAGGTATGTTGAAAGTACTCCGACTCCACACAATGTCTAGTTCCTTTTCCAAACACAGTATTTCGGAAAGCAACTTTATTACACAGGGATGTATGAGGCTAGAAAGCTTCTTTAATTTATATTATAATTTATATTATAACAAATTTATATTATAACAAAAGTTTTCAGTTATCAAAATTAATTAATAGTGGTGGGATATTTTGCGGAATTTGAAATTATTACAAAAGTGGATTACACAGTTTTCCAGACCATTAATTACATACCAACATTTACTTGAAAAATATTTTTTTTTATATATCATCGTTTGTAACATATTCCGTGTAAACTTGAAATGTCAAATTACGTTCCGGAATGTGTATTATCCTTTAAAAGTGAAATTGAGCACAAAAAATATGCATTACACTATTTTGGCGCCTCTACGCACCCACCAAGTTTCATTAAGGCTATTTACTGACACTCCGGAATGTTCCCTTGTCAGACGCTTTGTGTTAGTACTATCCAGGAAACAGACATTTTTGCAGGATTAAGGAATCACTGCCATTCTGTGAATTGTTTTATTGGCCTCTGGACTACTATTTGTATACCATTGCGGGTGGAAAGCGTGCCATACTCGTTTCGTACTCTACTTCACTTGACGCAGCCGCGTGGGTGCGAGACCATCTGGCTGCAGCCGTCCTGCCGCTATTCGCTCTCTCCCAATGTGGAAGTCAAACGATGCTTGGACCGGATTGGCAGCACTGCGGACGGTTGATGGCTCCGCAAGGCCGAAGTCATCGAGGCGTTAACAGATCGCCAGCGACGAGCCAAGTGCCGCCGGGCACAATCTTCACGCCACGAGCCGTACCAGATGTCACGTCTTACATTACGGCTGCAGCAGCAACCGACGGGTGTAGTTTTGTGGTGCCTACACGACGAGCTGAATGAAACATGTTTCTCATAAAATATCTCATATGCGCTTTTCTTCGCAATCTGAGTGTTTCCAGAAGGTTAATGAACTGTTTAAGGAGAAGACTGTGTAGAAAATTTCGAGATATAAATATACGCCCAGTTTTCCGTAATGGAGAGTTATAATTCTTTGAATGTTTCCCATTCCAGAAGTTCTTCACGAATTATTAACGACATTCAATTAGCGTTATTGGTTATTTACTCTTGCAGGAGCACGCACACAGTTCACAACAGGTTAAAATAAAAATATCACCTACGAATTGCGCATGTTTTCAGCCACTTTTACGCTATTACAGGTATCTCTCATGAGTACGTCGTCGTATAAGTTCAGAATGAGAGAAATTAATCCGTTTGCTGTAGCATATTTTCTCTGCAGGCCTCGAATTTCCAACTACGCTATATGCATGAATTCCGCTGAAAAAAAAAAATAAACGGGTTTTGTGACTGTTAACGACAGTGGGAGATGCCTTCGCGTCACTAGTAAGACAATGTTAGTTTTTGACTGCTGGAACGCAGTTCCTAGCACTGAAAATGAAAACCATGTCAGGTCTTGCAGTTAAATGAACCTCTTCCAGGGATGGTGTCAAGTTTTTTTGGATTGACATACATGCGCTGTAGATTAGGTGCCTTTTGAAGGACAATATGAGGCTATTTCCCGGCCTGACTGACCACAAGTGTACCATATCTATTTATTCGTCATGACTTCACCTATATCACTGTAGTACCCTGTAAACAGTTATCTCTTACCTCTTGCATAATGTTGTGACGCGGATGAAATGAAATTGGAGCAATTACTCATCTTAAAATTCTTCTTTCACTGCAAAGTAATTTTGTGGGATCTGGAACAGAAATGAGGTTGTACGGGGGCGTGCTGGAAAGTAGTTCTCAGAATTCTTCTGCCGCTATAGAACTCCGATATGTAGCATATAACATGGCCTTGTGCAACGTAACTATGCCGGTGCGTGAGAAACAGCTTGCTGAAACCAAGTTTCGAATTCGAAACATCGAGCACCCTCTACCTCAACATGATCATGCCAGACCACACACGATCAGTGCGACATCTGGAACAATCTGACCTTCGGGTTCACTGCCATCGATCAACCTCCATGCATTCCCGACTTTGCCCCATCCGATTTTCATTTGTTTCCAAAACTTAAAGGCTTCACTTTGACAGAGATGCAGCTGTACAAGCAGAGTTGACGTTCTGGCTCCGTCAAGAAAGTCAAACATTGTAGAGTACTGGTCTCTCGTTGGGAGAGATGTGTTCGTCACCAGGGTGTATATGTTGAGAAACAGACAAGTAAACACGAAGAGTAAAGATGTATAATGTTAATAACGTTTGTTTCATTTATGAAGTTGTACGTGGTTTCATATAAAAAATTGGGGGAATTACTTTTCAACACGGCCTCGTACGTTCTGCTGTTCCTAGTAACCATATACTCTGAGTACGACTGTAACTTATTCAGTCGCGAAATCACTTTTAATCCTGGAACGAAAAGTAACTGAAACGTAGTAATTGCATTATATGCAAGAGAAACAGCTCTCAACAGTAAAACAAGATTGTTCAGTGCACGAAATGAACACGACTTACAGAAGAATTAATGTTAAGACTATCGGGAAGTCTAGGTACCCACCCAACTTTTATGGATATACATCAATCCACAAGGTCCTAATCTGTTTACACTAACATAAAGGAGTAGCATGTCTATAAGCCCATTCGTCCATTCGATTCAGTTTCACTGCACTGTCCCTGGGTCATATTGTGTCACCCCGAATGTTAGTGGAATGCCATCAAGCAGGAACCATAAAAAAATGTGAATTCTGCATGGTGTTAACGTTATTTTCTGCCAGTGATGTTAGAGAAATATAGAAGCAATCTGGTTTCGCCCTCGAAGAAACGTTGGGGAACCACAAGTGTGGTAAGGAAGCAATGCTAAATGAGACTCTAGTGTGCAACATCTAGCTGAATTGTTATTGTGAGAGAGAACAAAATAACGCATGGGGGATGCTAGATATTCTTATGAACCATTTTAATGCACAGTTAAGGAAGGACAGAAAACTGAGGAAAACAGAAGGTTACTAACTTGTGCTCAAGTGGATCAGTCATGATGGAAAGAGACACAGAACTGCGTAGAAATTTCACCTTCGAAATTACGTCAACCCATTTAACAAAAAACCATGAAAAATTAAAGAATATGGCTATCACCCCAGACAAATATAGGTAAATTCCAAATTGATCATAATACAGTCTCTTATCCACATGGAATAGGAGCTTTAACTTCTTCAAGAACGATAAGGAGTAAATATTGAAACAGACCAAAATGTAATACGAGTAAAGCTAAATTTATAACCCCACTAATTCAACATAAATGTCTGGTAATCCATGAAGGAAAGTGGGACTGCAGCCGGAATCGTAATACTTGAATAATGATAACAAAACCAAATGCTGTACTTGAATATACCGTCGTTTCTTCTTTTTAATACATGCTACCAGTTTTAGACACCTCATGGTGTCGAATCTGTTAGCATGTATGAAAGGGAATAAACCATGCGGTGTCGAGGTTGGTAGCATGAATTAAAAAGAAAAAAAACGACAGTAGATCCCAATACAGCGGCTGGTTTGGCTATGATTATTCAAATTCATCATAAGGGTTTCAATGATACCTAAATTTGAAACTGATATTATTTATTCACTGGTATTAGCCATCAAACTAGGCAAACTCCTTCGTAAATAAGGAAGAACACCGTTGGTGGAATGAAAATACGAACAACCAGTAAAATCTCGACACAGGGCATTCAAAACATGGAATAATAAGAAATCAGTTAGTGCACATGACTAGTTCTTGGCAACTCAAAAAGAAGCTTCAACATCAGTCAGACAGACAAAGAGACAAGATGAAAAACGTCAATATCGTGAAAGTGCGGAAGACTTAAAAAACCACAGCAGGAATTTTACAAAACTTTTAAAACAAAGTTAAACTGATACGTGCCTCAAAATATCTACTTCAAGAAGGAAACAGATAACTGGTACACAACAACCAAAAAAAGTGCTTCCTTCTTAGTAGATATGTTGAAAACCATTTCTAAACTGTCCTCAATCCATAAAGAGACCGCTTCTAGAAATTCCCCAAAAAATAATTCAGATAATCAAGCATCAAATTAAGAGAAAACTGTAAGATAAAGTAAAAGGTTAGATAACCACAAAAACCAGCTCGTGATGATAAAATAGTGGCATACATTCTGAAATCAGTCGGTCCTAAAACTTTAAAAGAGATTGTGTTGACTATGCAAAATACTGGAAAACTGAGAAAATTCCGGATAACAGTAAAACTGGGTTGAGATAGCGACTATAAGAAAGGAAGACAGAACAGATGTTAATACTTCTCTCTGTCCCATTAAAAATTATATCCCAACGTCTCCAGGACCGAGCACGACAACAACTTGAGTGTCAAGCTTTTGAGTATCATGGACGTTTCAGACCAGATGTAGCAAGACCACAAAAAATTGCACTTTAGAAACTAAATTTGAGGCATTAAAAAGTCTACAATGAGAAAGTATATTAGAACAAATAAGTCCTCGGTCACAAATATTACGTCAAAATTGACCAAGTTTCGACGCATCGTCTTCAGAATTAAATTAACTGTTCTAAAACATATTAGGTATATAATACATTAATAAAATTAAAGTTTGTAGTGACTGGAAAGAGATGCAGTACTTACAAGTCACATTGAAAAAAAAAAATCTAAGCCGGAAAGAAAAAAAGATGAGAAAGTACTTTTTACCCACGTAGACTAAAATACACTCCTGGAAATGAACAAAAGAACACATTGACACCGGTGTGTCAGACCCACCATACTTGCTCCGGACACTGCGAGAGGGCTGTACAAGCAATGATCACACGCACGGCACAGCGGACACACCAGGAACCGCGGTGTTGGCCGTCGAATGGCGCTAGCTGCGCAGCATTTGTGCACCGCCAACGTCAGTGTCAGCCAGTTTGCCGTGGCATACGGAGCTCCATCGCAGTCTTTAACACTGGTAGCATGCCGCGACAGCGTGGACGTGAACCGTATGTGCAGCTGACGGACTTTGAGCGAGGGCGTATAGTGGGCATGCGGGAGGCCGGGTGGACGTACCGCCGAATTGCTCAACACGTGGGGCGTGAGGTCTCCACAGTACATCGATGTTGTCGCCAGTGTTCGGCAGAAGGTGCACGTGTCCGTCGACCTGGGACCGGACCGTAGCGACGCACGGATGCACGCCAAGACCGTAGGATCCTACGCAGTGCCGTAGGGGACCGCACCGCCACTTCCCAGCAATTTAGGGACACTGTTGCTCCTGGGGTATCGGCGAGGACCATTCACAACCGTCTCCATGAAGCTGGGCTACGGTCCCGCACACCGTTAGGCCGTCTTCCGCTCACGCGCCAACATCGTGCAGCCCGCCTCCAGTGGTGTCGCGACAGGCGTGAATGGAGGGACGAATGGAGACGTGTCGTCTTCAGCGATGAGAGTCGCTTCTGCCTTGGTTCCAATGATGGTCGTATGCGTGTTTGGCGCCGTGCAGGTGAGCGCCACAATCAGGACTGCATACGACCGAGGCACACAGAGCCAACACCCGGCATCATGGTGTGGGGAGCGATCTCCTACACTGGCCGTACACCACTGGTGATCGTCGAGGGGACACTGAATAGTGCACGGTACATCCAAACCGTCATCGAACCCATCGTTCTACCATTCCTAGACCGGCAAGGGATCTTGCTGTTCCAACAGGACAATGCACGTCCGCATGTATCCCGTGCCACCCAACGTGCTCTAGAAGGTGTAAGTCAACTACCCTGGCCAGCAAGATCTCCGGATCTGTCCCCCATTGAGCATGTTTGGGACTGGATGAAGCGTCGTCTCACGCGGTCTGCACGTCCAGCACGAACGCTGGTCCAACTGAGGCGCCAGGTGGAAATGGCATGGCAAGCCGTTCCACAGGACTACATCCAGCATCTCTACGATCGTGTCCATGGGAGAATAGCAGCCTGCATTGCTGCGAAAGGAGGATATACACTGTACTAGTGCCGACATTGTGCATGCTCTGTTGCCTGTGTCTATGTGCCTGTGGTTCTGCCAGTGTGATCATGTGATGTATCTGACCCCAGGAATGTGTCAATAAAGTTTCCCCTTCCTGGGACAATGAATTCACGGTGTTCTTATTTCAATTTCCAGGAGTGTAGAAACCTTATGATTCTGTGGGACGTATGTCTCACTTCCAGATTCCGAAATGAAACGGTCTAAACCTCAAAACTATCACAGTTATTGGCGAAAGAGTAAATGGTACGAAATATTTGGTAAAATTCAGTGCAGAAAATTCAGATCATTTAGAAATATAAACATGAGTGTAGTAGGGTGATGGACCCTCTCCATTACTTTTCAACACTGTTCCAGAAAAAGTAATCCAAAAGCAGAGTAAACTGAAATCAGGGCTTAAAATTGACGAACCATTCGAATTTCGAAGAATCAACATAATACTTAGCTTTTCGAGACGTTCAGGTGACTCTATGTAAGGACAAAATGGCTCTGAGCACTATGGGACTCAACGTCTGAGGTCATCAGTCCCCTAGAACTTAGAACTACTTAAACCTAACTAACCTAAGGACATTACACACATCCATGCCAGAGGCAGGATTCGAACCTACGACCGTAGCAGTCACGCGGTTCCGGACTAAAGTGCCTAGAACCGCATGGCCACCGCGGCCGGCTATGTCAGGACATTGCAACAGCACAGAAACCAAGAATCAGCAGGAAGAGTAGGTCTCCAAATATTATTTGAAAAAAATAAAACACGTATTTAGCAACTACTTGGCGCCAAAAATAATATAACCTAAATACGGGAAAATCTACAGAGTTTCTCAGATCTAGAATTTTGTCGAAAACATGCAGGAAACTAGTCTATATAAGATTGGTTACGAAATTTCCTTTCCACAAAATGGAAACAGCTTTCAGGGTTACAAAAGGCATCTATAACAGAAAACACTTTTCAAAATACACAAAGTGAGACTTCCTCTCTGAGGCTAAATAACTCATTTTAAACAGAAAGAATGACACTGAAGAAATGCAGAAGTGTGAGCGAGAAGTAGTCAGGAAAATTTTGGGTTCAAATGGGTGTGAAATCTTATGGGACTTAACTGCTAAGGTCATCAGTCCCTAAGCTTACACACTACTTAACCTAAATTATCCTACGGACAAACACACACACCCAAGCCCGAGGGAGGACTCGAACCTCCGCCGGGACCAGCCGCACAGTCCATGACTGCAGCGCCTAGACCGCTCGGCGAATCCCGCGCGGCGAAAATTTTGCGTCCGTATTAGAATGATGAATGAACATAAGACTAAAAGCAGACATTGGAAGGGATAAGTACACCAATATTTATTTGGATATGAGAAAACCCCGTGTAAATTTCAACGAGTGTGGTTAAGCAATGGAAGCAGTCAGGATAATTAAATAGGTTTTGGGATTCTATGTTAGCAACTGTAAAGCGAAAATCCAAACAATGAAATGGATCGTTGTGGTAAATGAGACGTTAACGAAGCAGGAGTAACACATTTTGATATACTTGAGGGAACAAAAAGCAAAGCAGATAACACACGACTAGGCAGTCTGCCTGACAGAAAAACCCAACAACACAGAAAAGCTTGGTCTGACAAGGTGAGAAGAGCCCATTCTGATAGAATTAAAGTAATATGGCCAAAAGGAGAACACTGAACAAACCTCTGGGAAGTCCTCTAGTGGTATATCGCGTGGTCCAGTAGTGTTCAAATGTTAATAATAATATTACAATTATTATGAACAAAATTAAAGTCTAGCAGGCTACTTAGCAGAGCTAGAAATGGATGCCAAGGACAAGTACCACGGAAACAAAACTGCAGTAATAATAAATGTAAATTTATGTCCGATAACACACCATTTATTTTTCCTATGCGCAATACCGGAAAAGAAAGGCTAACATTTTGACATGTACGGAGACGTCGTCTGCAGAAACGACAGACGAAATGGAGTTGAAAATTACCGTTCAAACTTGTTGTTTGGACAAGGTTTGGATCAATATTTAACGCGTCATTTTATTTTTTATAAAACGACATACAGACAACACATGTGGCCAAACAGGATGCCGAAAGGAGCAGCTGCGTTTGGCGCTGGATACCCGCAAGGAAAAGTGTGTGACGGCACAAACATCTCAGCCAGTCAAGCCCCAAGTAAGTACGGTGTTTAAAAAGTTATGGATCCCTTCCGCTTGAATCACTACTGAAATTTTTCGTGCATTTTGTGATACACGCACTTCACTCAAGTGAAGCAGACCCAGTAAGTCTTTATAGTGTCATCATTTTACGAATGAATTTCGCTAAATTAGTAAGATACCATATCAAAAGAGACGTAGGATTTTGGGCCGGCAGTGTGGCCGAGCGGTTCTATGCGCGTCAGTCTGGAACCGCGCAACCGCTACGGTCGCAGGTTAGAATCCAGCCTCGGGCATGGATGTGTCTGATGTGCTTAGGTTAGTCAGGTTTAAGTACTTCTAAGATCTAGGGGACTGATGATCTCAGAAGTTAAGTCCCATAGTGCTCAGAGCCATTTTCGAACCGAAAAACTAGTGGAATGAGTGAATAAAAACAAACAGCGAAGTGTGAGTTGTCAAAGCGATACAGTGACTGAATATAAATCGAAATTAAAGTGTGTAAAATATGTAAAGTGTCTTTGGTGTACTTTTTAATAAAACATTGATTTGATTTATATTTTATACAATCCCCAAACGTAGAAGAGGAGGAGATCTTGCCGTTCGGAAGGAAAACATCGAGAATAAAAAGAACAGCGGAAAACGAAACAGATGAAGAGCGCGAAGGACTTTTAAGTTCCCAAAGAGCGACAAGAACACTGTACAAGAACACTGTAAGAAGCAGAGAAACCGAAGAACAACGAAATGAAGGGATTATATAATCAAGAATTGCGACCCGATCTTATAATAAAAGAATGCCGACTCAAGCCAGCCATGAAAATATCACCCTACGAGAAGCGCGGACGAGGACAATTAAACATTACAACCTAATAAATTACCACTCCGCTTCGACCCGACGAAAGAAAATCACAAACACGTCGTAATCGGAAAAATGGATAACATCAGCCAATTTAGCAACGCGAAAAACCTACATTCTACATTTATACTCCGCAATCCACCCAACGGTGTGTGGCGGAGGGCACTTTACGTTCCACTGTCATTACCTCCCTTTCCTGTTCCAGTCGCGTATGGTTCGCGGGAAGAACGACTGTCTGAAAGCCTCTGTGCGCGCTCTAATCTCTCTAATTTTACATTCGTGATCTCCTCGGGAGGTATAAGTAGGGGGAAGCAATATATTCGATACCTCATCCAGAAACGCACCCTCTCGAAACCTGGCGAGCAAGCTACACCGCGATGCAGAGCGCCTCTCTTGCAGAGTCCGCCACTTGAGTTTGTTAAACATCTCCGTAACGCTATCACGGTTACCAAATAACCCTGTGACGAAACGCGCCGCTCTTCTTTGAATCTTCTCTATCTCCTCCGTCAACCCGATCTGGTACGGATCCCACACTGATGAGCAATACTCAAGTATAGGTCGAACGAGTGTTTTGTAAGCCACCTCCTTTGTTGATGGACTACATTTTCTAAGGACTCTCCCAATGAATCTCAACCTGGTACCCGCCTTACCAACAATTAATTTTATATGATCATTCCACTTCAAATCGTTCCGCACGCATACTCCCAGATATTTTACAGAAGTAACTGCTACCAATGTTTGTTCCGGTATCATATAATCATACAATACAGGATCCTTCTTTCTATGTATTCGCAATACATTACATTTGTCTGTGTTAACCTCAGTAGAGAAACACCAGGATTCTGTTGCATGAACGGAAAAATTCGATTATCAGCACTGGAATCACTTGTGCAGGAATGTTTACATTGCGCGACCGGGAAAACTCAAGAATCAAAAATTTTCTTCAAAATACAAAAGTGTACAACACCTGCTTCCAAATTAATTCTTTCGGTGTCACTTCGATCGACACTAATACTGATGTAATCGATTATGTTTTTTTTTCCATCCAAGAACAAATCTACCGCATCTTGTGATCATGACTACCACTATCCAAAGAAGCCCGTAAGTTTTTGAACATATATTTCATCGGAAATAAAGAATCAGAAATTGATCAACGACGCACCAATATCAGTGGACTGCGACGAGAAGTAGTCCAAAATGTCAGAGGATCTTACACAAATGCAATCAACGGATTCACATATTCAAAACAGCACTAGACTGAATGATTTTTGATGACTATAAGGTTACAATTTGAGCCGACAAAGACTATCTTGAGAACACGAACGTCGATTTAACGCACGTCAGAAGTCACCATCGTAATTGTAGACAATGAAAACACAAGCCGTGATATACACAGAAAAGCCAAAGAAACAGATACACCTGCCTAATATCGTGTAGGGCCCCCGCAGGCACGCAGAAGTGCAGCAACACGACGTGTCAAGGACTCGACTGATGTCTTGAATAGTGATGGGGGGAATTGACACCATTAATCCCGCAGGGCTGTCCATCAATCCGTAAGAGGACGAGGGTATGGAGATCTCTTCTTGAACAGCACTTGCCGGCCGGAGTGGCCGTGCGGTTCTAGGCGCTACAGTCTGGAGCCGAGCGACAGCTACGGTCGCAGGTTCGAATCCTGCCTCGGGCATGGATGTGTGTGGTGTCCTTAGGTTAGTTAGGTTTAATTGGTTCTAAGTTCTAGGCGACTGATGACCTCAGAAGTTAAGTCGCATAGTGCTCAGAGCCATTTTGAACAGCACATTGAAAGGAATCCCAGATAGGCTCAATAATGTGCATGTCTGGGGAGTTTGGTAGCTCTGAAGAGCACGTTGAAAGACATCCCTGATATGCTCAATAATGTTCATGTCTGGGGAGTTTGGTAGCCAGCGGAAGTGTTTAAACTCAGAAGAGTGTACATAGAACCACTTTGTTGCAACTCTGGAAGTTTGGGTGTTGCATGTTCCTGCTAGAATCGCCCAAGTCCGTCGGAATGCACAAGGTCATGAATGGGTTCAGGTGATCTGAAAGGGTGCTTACGTATGTGTAACCTGTCAGAGTCGTATCTAGACGTATCTGGGGTCCCATATCACTCCAACTACACACGCTTCACACCATCTCAGAGCCTCCACCAGCTTGAACGGTCTCCTACTGCCATACAGGGTCCATGGATTCAGAAGATTGTCTCCATACCCGTATACGTTCATCCACTCGGTACAATTTGAAACGAGACTCGTCCGACCAGGCAACATGTTTTCAGTTATCAACAGTCCAATGTCGGTGCTGACGGAATCAGGCTAGGTGTAAAGCTCTGAGTAGTGCAGTTGTCAGGGCTACACGAGTGGGCATTCGGCTCCGAAAATCGTTGAATGGTTCGCAATCTGACACTTGTTGATGCTCAAATCTGCAGCAATTTGCGGAAAGGGTGCACTTCTGTTACGCTGAACTGTTCTCGTCAGTCGTCGTTGGTCTCGTTCTTGCTTGATCTTTTTCCGCGCGCATCGATGTCGGAGATTTGATGTTTGACCGCTTTCCTGATATTCACGGCACACTCATGAAATGGTCGTACGGGAAAATCCTCACTTCATCGCTACATCGGAGCTGTTGTGTCCCATCGCTCGTGTGCCGACTATAACACCACTTTCAATATCACTTAAATCTTGATAAGCTGCCATTGTGGCAGCAGTAACCGATCTAACAATTTCGCCAGACGCTTCTTGTCGTATATAGACACTTGTTGTCTTCTGCCTGTTTATACATCTCTGTATTTGAATGCACATGCCTATACCAGTCTCTTTGGCGCTTCAGTGCAATTGTATTACGAGGAAGAGAAGGACTGCAACGCATAGGCAGGGACACACTGCTCATGTGATGCCTTTCAATATCCATTAATATTTCTGCAAGGAGAGGACCGATATTATTTAAAAGAGAAACATATCCAACCTAAAATAGACGTAGAAACAAACAAAAAGGGTCACTTCCAATGAGTTCTAAGCTTACCGCTTAATGATCAGAGACATTGAAACACACTGTCACATTCCAAACACTCGCCATTTATTCCTGCAGCGGCTGGTAGGTATGTAGACAAAAATAAAAGCGAAACGGATGCTTTACATAAGACTGAATCAGGATAAACTATGCACAGAATAATACATCCACCTTCGAGACGCAATTATGAATGATGGAAACATTCATGACGTAGGAATAGTGGTAGCATTGCCTACATAGGAAGTCCGAGACACACGCAAGAACACGCTCAAGATGCCCTGAGCTACATAAGAAAATATGGACGACCTGACCTCTTCCTAACATTCATATGCAACTCTTCGTGGCCAGAAATCAAAGAACAACTAACAGTCGGAGAAGCCCCCATGCTTCGATACGACATAATATCCCGAGATTTCCTTCAAAAACAAGTGAGGTTTACTGAAGTCACCACAAAATACCACGTCTTTCGAATCGTTAGATACTGGATGTACACAATCGAATAGCTAAACCGAACTCACTCACTCGCACAATCTCATATGGCTACACGACAGGATTCATCCCACTGATATCGACAGAATGAGCAAAGCTGAGTTTCCCAATCTACAGAAAGATCCGGAACTATACGACAAAGTAGTGAAAACATGGTTCACTGTCCATGCGGGCCATTAAACGCCAATCAGCCACGTATGAGTGATAGATAATGCACAAAAACTACCTAAAACCATACTTGGACGACACACAAACCAGAGTTGATGACTGTCCCTAATACAGAAGACGATTACTCAATAACGGTGGCTTCAGAGCAAAAATACGAAAACAAGGCAGCTAACAACTGGAAATACATAATCAATGGATAATAACATAGAACACAGTACTTTCCAAAATACATTTTACAATTAAATTATCCCTGAGATCCGGGTCCGAGTCCCGGCTGTGGCACAAATTTTACTTTATTTCTTCAGCTTCCGTCATTATTGTACTTTCCAAAATGTTCCATGCACACATAAAAATAGAATTCTGCAATTTAGTGAAATCCATGTGGTATGTCTGTAAGTATGTGAACAAAGGCAGTGACATGGCAGTATTTCAGATAGCCAAAGACACGAACAACAAAACAGAAACGACGATATCCTCATGTACCAAATGGAAAGATTCATCAACAGCAATGATGCAGCGTGGCGGATCTTCGGCTTTCCTATACACTGACGTTAACCATCTGTTCAAAGCCTAATCGTACATTTGGAGAACGGACAGAGAATTTACTTCACAAAAGCCACCGCCATAAAAACTGCAAGCGAACCACCTCAGCTAACATCATTGACAGCTTTTTACCAACTGTGCTAAGCGGATCCATTCGCGAAAACATTACTGTCTATCCACATCACTACCTACTACGCGTGGAACCCAAAAGTAAATCTTCCAACCACGAAAACAAGGAATTCCAGTAGCAGTTCATCCAGGAATTATGAAAACTGGCGCACTAAGCCGAGTATACACCGTACATCGTAACACCGCCGAGTGTTTCTAACTCCGGATGTTGCTACACAAAATACAGGACCAACAACTTTCACAGATTTCGGGACTGTTGACGATCACCTATGCCAGACGTACAGAAAAGCATGCCAACGCTTAGGACTACGACAACCACTGGGAATGAACACTACAAGAAGCCTCAGTCACAGCCACACCAGAACAAAGAGATTGCCGGCCGCTGTGGCCGAGCGGTTCCAGGCGCTACAGTCAGGAACCACGCGGCTTCTACGGTCGAAGGTTCGAATTGTGCCTCGGGCATGGATGTGTGTGATGTCCTTAGATTAGTTGCGTTTAAGTAGTTCTAAGTATAGAGGACTGATAAACTCAGATGTTAAGTCCCATAGTGCTTAGAGCCGTTTGAACCATTTCAACTAAAAGACTTATTCGCCGTAATTGTAGCAACATGTAACCCATCTAATCTAAAAAAAGCTATGGGACTCCTTCAAAGAGAGTATGAGTGATGACGAACAGTATCAGATCCGACAAGCTCAACCTGAAATGACTATTGAATTTGAAGACGACATGTTCAATGGAACACTCTTTCGCCAACAAGATACATGTTTAGATATAAGAAACCAGTTCTCAGTACAACTTAAGATGCAGGCACCATGAAAAGACGGTATCATTGCGCTAAATTTCGAAATTACAAAGGAAAAAAAGCTATAACATTATCGAATTGCTTCGGTACATTGCTCAAAACAAACCACTTCTCACTGAAAATCAAAACGAAATTTACAGTGTTATCATAGACCGGATCAGCAACAACACTGGCGGAATTGTTTACTTGAACGCACCATGCAGCGCCAGGAAAACATTTCTAATAAATCTACTGCTGGCGAAAATACGTGCTATACAACGCACCGCACTTGCACCATACGGAATTGCACCCACAGTTGCACATTCCGCCCTACAACTGCCGCTGAAAACAGTCGAAGAACAATTCACCGTACATGAAATCTCAAGAGCATCTAGACGAGATGAACTTCTAAAGCAAGATAAAGTTATTTTCTGAGACGAAGGCACAATTGCACACAAAAAAATCACTCGAAGCCATGAACAGAAAATTACAAGACTTGTGACGAAAATCTGAAGGAATAGGAGGAGCTCTACTCATAATATCAGCTGAGTTTCGAAAAACACTTCCAGTTATCCCCAAGTCAACATCAGCAAACGGGATCAAAATGGTTCAAATGGCTCTGAGCACTATGGGACTCAAAATCTGAGGTCATCAGTCCCCTATAACTTAGAACTACTTTAACCTAACTAACCTAAGGACATCACACACATTCATGCCCGAGGCAGGATTCGAACCAGCGACCGTAGCGGTCGCGCGGTTCCAGACTGAAGCGCCTAGAACCGCTCGGCCACTTCGGCCGGCCAGACGGGATCAATGAATGCTTAAAAAACACAACTCTGGCCACACACGCAAATACTGCAACTAAGAAAAAAAAAAAAGGCGGAACAATAGCACATTTTGCTCATCAACTTTCATAAATAGGCGAAGGCTGTAACACCTCCGTTTTTATCCCGACCTGATCTGATCGTGTAGCAGCCCAATAATTATTATTAACATGACCGTGAACCTAATGGGGCTGGTAATCGGAAATGACTGCTACGGAAGTTGTTACTTTCCAGTTCGTCCTGTTCAATACTATAATACTGAATGTATGGTAATAAGGAACACCAACACAGTTTTACTAATTATGAACTTATATTCTTCTCAAAACACAAAAAGCAGACAGCCACTGCCTTCGTCATACATATCTAATTACGGCTAACCTCAGCACAGGCTTTTTTCATTTGCCATTATCGTGACACACAAATCGATCACTGCATCCAACACTGCAATCCAATGTTAGGCCGGCGCGGTAGACGCGAAACTAAATATCGGCATTAGAAACGTTACTGATCACTTTTACAAAGATACTTCATCACTTTCCCGGTATTCATTTATTATTAGGGGTCTAACCACGGCGATGGTGACACCTTTCTCGCTTGAAAACCCTGTATTCCAATAATGGCCAGCACACACACACACACACACACACACACACACACACACACACACCATTCCCGCCAACCACTCTGGCGCATCTCGACACTCGCTCTCGCAACACGTAACAATCGATTGTTCGCCCTATCGACCTGTGCCGAGTGCAAAGTTATACACTCCTGGAAATTGAAATAAGAACACCGAGAATTCATTGTCCCAGGAAGGGGAAACTTTATTGGCACATTCCTGGGGTCAGATACATCACATGATCACACTGACAGAACCACAGGCACATAGACACAGGCAACAGAGAATGCACAATGTCGGCACTAGTACAGTGTATATCCACCTTTCGCAGCAATGCAGGCTGCTATTCTCCCATGGACACGATCGTAGAGATGCTGGATGTAGCCCTGTGGAACGGCTTGCCATGCCATTTCCACCTGGCGCCTCAGTTGGACCAGCGTTCGTGCTGGACGTGCAGACCGCGTGAGATGACGCTTCATCCAGTCTCAAACATGCTCAATGGGGAACAGATCCGGAGATCTTGCTGGCCAGGGTAGTTGACTTACACCTTCTAGAGCACGTTGGGTGGCACGGGATACATGCGGACGTGCATTGTCCTGTTGGAACAGCAAGTTCCCTTGCCGGTCTAGGAATAGTAGAACGATGGGTTCGATGACGGTTTGGATGTACCGTGCACTATTCAGTGTCCCCTCGACGATCACCAGTGGTGTACGGCCAGTGTAGGAGATCGCTCCCCACACCATGATGCCGGGTGTTGGCCCTGTGTGCCTCGGTCGTATGCAGTCCTGATTGTGGCGCTCACCTGCACGGCGCCAAACACGCATACGACCATCATTGGCACCAAGGCAGAAGCGACTCTCATCGCTGAAGACGACACGTCTCCATTCGTCCCTCCATTCACGCCTCTCGCGACACCACTGGAAGCGGGCTGCACGATGTTGGGGCGTGAGCGGAAGACGGCCTAACGGTGTGCGGGACCGTAGCCCAGCATCATGGAGACGGTTGCGAATGGTCCTCGCCGATACCTCAGGACAACAGTGTCCCTAATTTGCTGGGAAGTGGCGGTGCGGTCCCCTACGGCACTGCGTAGGATCCTACGGTCTTGGCGTGCATTCGTGCGTCGCTGCGGTCCGGTCCCAGGTCGACGGGCACGTGCACCTTCCGCCGACCACTGGCAACAACATCGATGTACTGTGGAGACCTCACGACCCACGTGTTGAGCAATTCGGCGGTACGTCCACCCGGCCTCCCGCGTGCCCACTACACGCCCTCGCTCAAAGTCCGTCAACTGCACACACGGTTCACGTCCACGCTGTCGCGGCATGCTACAAGTGTTAAAGACTGCGATGGAGCTCCGTATGCCACGGCAAACTGGCTGACACTGACGGCGGCGGTGCACAAATGCTGCGCAGCTAGCGCCATTCGACGGCCAACACCGCGGTTCCTGGTGTGTCCGCTGTGCCGTGCGTGTGATCATTGCTTGTACAGCCCTCTCGCAGTGTCCGGAGCAAGTATGGTGGGTCTGACACACCGGTGTCAATGTGTTCTTTTTTCCATTTCCAGGAGTGTAGTAACGGCCTACGGACCCCTTACAAGACCTATACCCTACTGCCCAGACGATCGAACTCATTAAACTCAACAGTGATATCAGCAACATAGCCACTGCTGAAAACAAACTAATCGTCCAAATTTATCCAAACTTTGTCCACAACTGCGCCAATACGGACTGGCTACTTGCAAGGGCAATTTTGGCAAATAAAAATAATATTGTCGACGATATCACCTTTAATTTTCAAAAGAAAACTCTCGGTGAAGGAAGGATATACAAATCGAACGATACGATGGTAAACATTGAAGAAAGTGTGAACAACTCAACAGAATTTCTAAATTTATTGCAAGTACCTGGTATGCCATTACACTGCTTTCGACTTAAAATTGAAAAATAAATCGCTCTGAGCACTATGAGACTTAACATGTATGGTCATCAGTCCCCTAGAACTTAGAACTACTGAAACCTAACTAACCGAAGGACAGCACACAACACCCAGCCATCACGAGGGAGAGAAAATCCCTGACCCCGCCGGGAATCCAACCCGGGAACCCGGGCGTGGGAAGCGAGAACGCTACCGCACGACCACGAGATGCGGGCTTTAAAATTGAATTTGCGATACATTACTCAGAAATCTCAACTCACCAAAATTGTGTAATGTAACAAGGATGATCGTCAAACAGCTGTCGAATAACATCATCGAAGCCGAATTTGTGACTGCAAAGTACAAAGTGCGCACACTATTTTTTCAGAATGGTTCAAATGGCTATAAGCACTATGGGTCTTAACATCTGAGGCCATCAGTCCCCTAGACTTAGAACTGCTTGACCTATCTAACCTGACATCACACACATCCATGCCCGAGCCAGGATTTGAACCTGCGACCGTGGCAGCAGCGCGGTTCCAGACTCAAGCGCCTATAACGGCTCCGCCACAGCGGCCGGCCACAAGTTATTTGTCCCCAGGATACCACTGATATCTACTGAACTGTTATTCCAATTTAAAACACTGCAATTTCCATTCAAATGACCCTACAGTTTGACAATTAAAAAATCGCAAGGAAAAACTTTTAAATATTGCAGCAATAACCTCAAATACCCCTGCGTCCCTCCGGGTCAAATTACGTACCTTGCCTAGAGTAAGAAATTCGAAAAATTTGTAAATGTATACACTCCGGATAACAAAATTAAAAATGTTGTTTACAAACAAGAATTTTAAATAGTTGGAATACATTTTCAATAATCTTTACCACTTACACTTTTAACTTTATCCTTTTATTCCAACTATCACACAAGCTCATATGAACTGCCTAAGCGAAGCCGGGTATCCCCAATAGTATGAGATAAGAGATTTCCTCATTCGTCAAAAATTACGACAAAATACACTCCTGGAAATGGAAAAAAGAACACATTGACACCGGTGTCTCAGACCCACCATACTTGCTCCGGACACTGCGAGAGGGCTGTACAAGCAATGATCACACACACGGCACAGCGGACACACCAGGAACCGCGGTGTTGGCCGTCGAATGGCGCTAGCTGCGCAGCATTTGTGCACCGCCGCCGTCAGTGTCAGCCAGTTTGCCGTGGCATACGGAGCTCCATCGCAGTCTTTAACACTGGTAGCATGCCGCGACAGCGTGGACGGGAACCGTATGTGCAGTTGACGGACTTTGAGCGAGGGTGTATAGTGGGCATGCGGGAGGCCGGGTGGACGTACCGCCGAATTGCTCAACACGTGGGGCGTGAGGTCTCCACAGTACATCGATGTTGTCGCCAGTGGTCGGCGGAAGGTGCACGTGCCCATCGACCTGGGACCGGACCGCAGCGACGCACGGATGCACGCCAAGACCGTAGGATCCTACGCAGTGCCGTAGGGGACCGCACCGCCACTTCCCAGCAAATTAGGGACACTGTTGCTCCTGGGGTATCGGCGAGGACCATTCGCAACCGTCTCCATGAAGCTGGGCTACGGTCCCGCACACCGTTAGGCCGTCTTCCGCTCACGCCCCAACATCGTGCAGCCCGCCTCCAGTGGTGTCGCGACAGGCGTGAATGGAGGGACGAATGGAGACGTGTCGTCTTCAGCGATGAGAGTCGCTTCTGCCTTGGTGCCAATGATGGTCGTATGCGTGTTTGGCGCCGTGCAGGTGAGCGCCACAATCAGGACTGCATACGACCGAGGCACACAGGGCCAACACCCGGCATCATGGTGTGGGTAGCGATCTCCTACACTGGCCGTACACCACTGGTGATCGTCGAGGGGACACTGAATAGTGCACGGTACATCCAAACCGTCATCGAACCCATCGTTCTACCATTCCTAGACCGGCAAGGGAACTTGCTGTTCCAACAGGACAATGCACGTCCGCATGTATCCCGTGCCACCCAACGTGCTCTAGAAGGTGTAAGTCAACTACCCTGGCCAGCAAGATCTCCGGATCTGTCCCCCATTGAGCATGTTTGGGACTGGATGAAGCGTCGTCTCACGCGGTCTGCACGTCCAGCACGAACGCTGGTCCAACTGAAGCGCCAGGTGGAAATGGCATGGCAAGCCGTTCCACAGGACTACATCCAGCATCTCTACGATCGTCTCCATGGGAGAATAGCAGCCTGCATTGCTGCGAAAGGTGAATATACACTGTACTAGTGCCGACATTGTGCATGCTCTGTTGCCTGTGTCTATGTGCCTGTGGTTCTGTCAGTGTGATCATGTGATGTATCTGACCCCAGGAATGTGTCAATAAAGTTTCCCGTTCCTGGGACAATGAATTCACGGTGTTCTTATTTCAATTTCCAGGAGTGTATTTTCATGTTTCACTTCTTCTAATGTTGACACCTAGTTGTAAAGCGTTTTTTTGGATTTCTCACCTCCTCACATTTAAGTAGAATAAGTGTCGTTTTATTTGAAATTACTGTAAACTTTTCCTATTAACACATTGTTTGAAAAAAAAGGAGTATGTCAGATGCTCGATATTCAAGCTTTTTTTCTGAAGTCTTGGAAAATAATCACTTTGATTAGAGAAACATATAGTAACTTACTTCCAATGAATGAACTTCCTTCAAATACCATTAGCAGCAGTCAAATTCTGATAGAGCAAAAACGTGCTCCCATAAACGAAACCCTTTTGGGCTTCCTTTCGAGACCCTACTTGCAACTGTGTGTCTGTTTGCTTCCCATTCCATTATTCTGCCTTTACAGTAGTCCGCAAAACTACAGTAAAGTAATACAGAAACATCCATTACCCTGAGGCATACGAAGAAATCAGGCAAACATACAGTGCACTGTCGAACGCTCCCGCTAAATCAGACATGAGACTAGCCAAATATTTTCCTTTATGTTGTTAATAACGGTCACGACATAATCAGTCGCATTATCTAAGTTGTTGTGTACATAGTTCCGCGTAGTCAGCGCGTACACAACTTTCCCACTAGAGCGCGCCCCGCTAAGCACAACAGCGCAGGTGCAGCGCTCGTACGTCTCCGCACTACGAGATGGCGGTGCCTTAGAGACGGACCAAATTCTGCTTCCGCCGATCCGCGTAGTAATATGTAACGCAGCCAATGAGATTGCTGCTAACGTAGGACCTTTTACCTGAACGCGTGACATATTATAACGAGTGTACAGACCTCTGATTAGTCAGTCTGCATTTGTCTGCACCAGTCTGTACCAGTCTGCATTAGTCTGTACCAGTCTGCATTAGTCTGTACCAGTCTGCATTTGTCTGTACCAGTCTATAGTCGAGTTTCAGTCTGTGCCTAATAAGATTACCTTATTCCTGTACATAGCCATGAAGCGAAATGTATAGACACTTTTGTCAAGTATCAGAGATATGTGAGAATAAGACTAACATACCAAGACCAAAGGAACTTCAGACTGTCAATTGTAAATAGCATCCAGAATCAAGTTATGTAAGGTTTATGCCTATTATTATTTTAATAAATGTGCATGAAAATTAATCAAGTTCTGTTTAAATTTGGTCACCGTCAATCTGCTACTCTAAGCATGCAAGTGGCATTTCTATCGTCTTACCTAACGTCAGAAGATAAACACGCCACGATAAGACCACGAGACATATTGCTGACATTCGCCTACTTTGTTAGAGCGACAAGTCAAATAATCTGATGGTGTGTGTACCCAAGGTCTTACAGTACGCACACCACATAAGGTCTTATCTTTCGTGAATCCAAATTGTCATACACTAAGTCAATACTTTTCTTTGTGACATTTCAATCTATAGCACAAGAAATTTTCTCGAAATTTTCGTTAAGTACTGAGCCAACAAATTAATCGATATGCGTTGTCAGTAACGAGATCACGATCGTTACGACTTATTATTATTAAAATAAAACATAGTTTCCAGATATTAGGTAATCATTCACACAAGAGGCATTCATTTAATATAATCGAATCATGGCACAATCTGTGGTTTTGTTTCTTTTAACATAAAGGTGTAAATGTGGCTGTGGCCAGGTGGAGTGTCTTAATCAGTCGAGAAATGGGTACAGCCTCTTTATCTTGTGTAAATTGAATGACTTCCCCTCGCTCCGGGGTTGGGTGTATCATTGTCCTAATATGTATGTTTTATTTTCCTCGTCTGGTGTATCCTCTAGGAGTTTCACTTCAAGGACACATTCGGCGCAGTCATTACAAAGAGGTTTCCTGCAGTTATCACCGTTATTAATGGTTGATAAAGTAAAAGGTGATTTTTACTTTCCCACATATCATTTTCTGAATAACGCTCCATAGGTTCAGTTGCAATTGATCTGGTGCTTACCTACCGCAATATTCAGTCTTTGACTTGACCAGTTTGGTTAAGCATCCATAGGGAAACTCTACCTGTCGCCCCAGAATGGGCGTGTCTCGTTACGTGCCTGAGCGCTATAAGTTATTTCCTTTTCCCCTCCAGACGGGTTATTCTTAAACTTTCCTTAAAATCCCGCGAGATTTGTATGCGGCTGTCCCGCTTTCAGATGGTCTCAGGAATTCCATCACCTGGCAGCCATACTTAGTCCAATGTATGTTAGCTTGTCACATGCGGCAATACTGCAAAATTTCCTCTCTTTCTTGGCTCTTCCAGATACCGTCCGGTTTTCAAGATCTCGACCTCCACAAGATTTTGTGATAGACTGACTAACTGGAACCAGTACAGGATGGGTTGGGTTGGATTTTTTGGGGGAAGAGACCAAACAGCGAGGTCATCGGTCTCATCGGATTAGGGAAGGATGGGGAAGGACGTCGGCCGTGCCCTTTCAAAGGAACCATCCCGGCATTTGCCTGAAGTGATTTAGGGAAATCACGGAAAACCTAAATCAGGTTGGTCGGACGCGGGATTGAACCGTCGTCCTCCAGTACAGGAATATTAATTTTGTTACTCACTTCTACTGCGCTCACAGAGACATGTTTTCTTATTGCTTACACATTCAAGCAGTCAGACATTTCTCAGGATTATGAGCAGATGAATTTTGCAACTTCTTTCTTCTACTTCCTTGTCAGAGGCTTGGCTATTCAGTAGCGTAGTCATAATAGTCCTGGAGATCCTCTCTAATACCGCTGTTACGTACCACAGACTTTCCCAGTCTCGGTGCGCTTCCTGTTCCGTCTTGTTCATGGGCTCCCTTCAGTTTGTTGATGCCGACAGTTCGGACGTTTACGGTTTTAATGACAAATTTTTCCATAATGGACACAAACTGCTTTGTCATCTTTACATAACTTGGCAACATGTACTAAATCACAGCATTTGCTTCAACTTGATTCAATAACGCCGTCTTTGATAGAGAGACAACCGTACTGAATGTGCAACCGTTGTGTCCTTAGAATTAGAAATAACATTTGTAGTTCAGCACCTCCTTCAAGAACGTATCCTTACTTGGAGAGTGCATGTTAAAACTATGTCGAATTTCAGTAAAAATTTCGTTGCTGTCAGACTGTAAGCATTATCCGTTTGCGAGTGCAACAGGCTGTACTGGGAGAGACGGCGAGGAGGCGATGCGGACGGCGGACGGCGGACGATGGGCAGGGTGCCAGTTCTCCAGAGACAGCGCGGCTATTAAGCCCCTCCCGTCCGCGGCCAACTCAATACCAGGCACAGGCGCTCCATCTGCCGGCCGCGCCGCGCCGCAGACTTCCACAAATTACCGCCCCCTCCGTCCCACATCGCACTTTGGAGATGAATCACTAGTGTGATCATAATCCTTCAACCCCACACTGCCGCCCTCCGCTGGCTGGAACAGCTCTCCAGAATGAGAAAGCAGTTGCCCAAAGTGACACAGACTCCGCTAACTTCTCTGGGCTGTCGCTGTACACATTCAGTGCTGCCAGCTCCACTTACTGAAACTCAAATTGCATTTAGTCTCAGCTATGTTTAGAGCGCTAAGACTACACAGTTTACTAATATAATATTTCACACTCTGCGCTATGTTAGGATAGTCTGTTAAAATGTCCGTTTTCTAACGTACTTGACCAGCCTCTTTTTGACGTGAAAGCATTTTTTAATCGATTAATAGACGTCGTGATTCAATTTATGCTATATATTATTTTAATAAGATTCATTACTTACCGATAATGACCATCTTGAACCAAACAGACATCTCATGTGTACATATGATGATGTAAGATCGTGCTTGAAATAGAAAATAAAGAGGAAATCATGAGGTATGACGCCAATATGTCGTCGAGAAAACTAAACATACACTTAGGTTGTGGTGTTACCGCCAGACACCACACTTGCTAGGTGGTAGCTTTAAATCGGCCGCGGTCCATTAGTACATGTCGGACCCGCGTGTCGCCACTGTCAGTAATTGCAGACCGAGCGCCACCACACGGCAGGTCTTGAGAGACTTACTAGCACTCGCCCCAGTTGTACGGACGACTATGCTAGCGACTACACTGACGAAGCCTTTCTCTCATTTGCTGAGAAACAGTTAGAATAGCCTTCAGCTAAGTCCATGGCTACGACCTAGCAAGGCGCCATTAACCATATCTAGAGAGAGTCTCACTTGTATCATCCAGAATGCTGTATACAAATGATGGATTAAAGTTAAGTATTCCAGCAGCTACGTACTTTTCTTTATAGCATTCATTACGTATCCTGTTTCAGACTTAAGCAAGCCTGCGTGAATTAAACGCGTGCCTTTCGGTTACCCGTCACTGTGGACTGGCTGTCTTGTCAGTCCACAACATAGATGACGAATGTCAAAAAAAAAAAATGGTTCAAATGGCTCTGAGCACTATGGGACTTAACACCTATGGTCATCAGTCCCCTAGAACTTCTTAAACCTAACTAACCTAAGGACAGCACACAACACCCAGTCATCACGAGGCAGAGAAAATCCCTGACCCCGCCGGGAATCGAACCCGGGAACCCGGGCGTGGGAAGCGGGAACGCTACCGCACGACCACGAGCTGCGGACAACGAATGTCATGGGATAGCGATATTCACGTATACTCAAGGAGGTAGTACCGCGTACACAAGGTATGAAAAGGCAGTGTACTGGCCGATCTGTCGTTTATACTAGATGATTCATGTGAAAAGGTGTCCGACGTGATTATGACCGCACGACTTGAATTAACAGACTTCGGACGCAGAACGGTAGTTGGAGCTCGACGCATGAGACATTCCATTTCGGAAATCATTAGGAGATTCGGTATTCGGACATCCACAGTGTCAAGAGTGTGTCGAGAATACTAAATTTCAGGTGTTGCCTCTCACCACGGACAACGCAGTGGTTGACGGCCTCCACTGAACGACTGAGAGCAGCGGCTTTTGCTTAGAGCTGTCAGTGTTAACAGATAAGGGAAACTGCGTGAAATAACAGAAGGAATCAACGTGGGACGTACTGCGAACGTATACTTTAGAACAGTGCGGCGAAATTTGGCGGTAAAGGGCTAAGGCAGCAGACGACCGACACGAGTGCCTTTTCTAACAGCTCGACATCGCTTATTGCATCTCTCCTGTTCTCTTGACCATATCGATTGGACCCTAGAGGACTGGGAAACTGTGACCTGGACAGGTGAGCTTCGACATTTAGTTGAAGAGAGCTGATAGTAGGGTTCGAATGTAGCACTGATCCCACGAAGCTGTGGACCAAAGTTGTCAACGGGTCACTGTGCAAGCTAGTAGTGGCTACATAATGGTGTAGGTTGTGTAGGCTGTGTGTAGATGGAGTGGACTGGGTCCTCTGATACAACTGAACACATCATTACCTAGAAATAGTTATGATCGGGTACTTGGAGACGATTTGCAGCCATTCACGGACATCTTATTCCCAAACAACTATGGAACATTTATGGATGACACTACCTCCTGTCACCAGACCATACTTGTTCGCGACTGATTTGAAGAACATTCTGGACAATTTGAATGAATGATGCGGTCACCCTTACGGCCCTACACAACTCCCATCGAACATTTGTGGTACATAATCGAGTGGTCGATTAGGGCACAACATCGTGCAACTGCAACACTATCGGTATGATGGATGGCTGTAGGCGTAGCATGGCTCAATGTTTTAACGACTTGTTGAGTACCTGCCACGCCGAGTTACTGGACTACACTGGCGAAAGGAGGCTGGACACGATATTAGGAGGTTTCTCACCTCGGTATAAATCACATTGTTTTGTTGTATTCCTGTGCATAGGAAAAAGTATGAACTCGCCATTGTCAGTCTTCATGCGCGCGACTGCAGAATGACGTATTAGTTCTGCATGCGTAATTTGGCAACAGCTGTGAGCATAGTTACCTGATACTATGTTTATGATGTCATTTGTATTTAGTTGGAACGACGTTGTGTTAGGAATAAGGCTTTGTTTGAAATTAACCAATAGTGGTGGCTAATGTATATAATTAAAATAGTAGCCTTACTAGATCAACGATCGCTCGTAATCATTTGATTAGTATAGACTGAACATAAGGTTTAAAATATCAGTAAAATCGATGCTCAGTGTGGAGAGACATGGGCAACGAATTGGATTTAGTTTCTTTGTAATTTCAAAATTAAACATCTCGGCTAAATGAAGACATTGCCCACCATCGACCTCTCGTTTGAAAGAGGAATGATGAAAGTACGCCTTCGATATTCGTGGCGGACGAACTTCGCGCTCACCACAGGAGTAAATTGGATCCGACGACTTCTCACTTTGCGGGAGCTCTAAGGTTTATGCCACCTCAGACAATAATTATCCGATAAGATGGAATACTGGATAGGAGTGCGCAGTGTGATTAAGTTATTACATCAGGTATTTCCCACACCGTTTGAAGTATTATAATTCCGTCCTCACCAAGTGACTTCTGAAAAAGTCTTCACTAAATTTCTTATAATCTCCTTTAATACACGTATTACTTAAAGAGATCTTCGCATCAGCTTCCTTTTACAATCAGAATTATAGTATTTTCTGTTTCTGGTGTCGTAGTTCCGGAATAGACGATTTCAGAGGAGTTTCACTCATCAAAATCCGATTAATAGTTCCTGAGAAATAACAATGTTTTAAACTTGGGTTTGTATGTTTTGAACATGCAACGGATTGCTGTCATACGCGGAACTTAATTTTGTTTTACGGACCTGTTGCACCACGTTGATCAGGCGCCCCTGCTTGAAGCAGCTAAGGGAGATTGCTTACATAAGCGGCGTAAAATAGGCAAGATTAAAACCGATACTAATCAGACTTGGACCGATACATCACATGGAAGGTAAAGGACGTGACATCTAAGTATGATTCGCTATTGAACTACAGTAGCAGTTCTTGTCTTGTTTCTACTTGAGCCTTGTAACGAAAGCGCTAGTCAAATAACGAACGGATCTGTAAAACAGGGGCTTGAAGAATAAGCACTGTTTAATAACAATTTCACATCAAGCTTTTAAGGTCATAACAAGCAAAATTACATCATCAACAACAACATAAAAAATAAAAATGATTAGGTCATAAAAATTTCTTTAAAACTCGGTGTATGGCAGCAAGCGTACGAAATGATCATCTTCTACAATAGACGTTTATGCTCGCTGGTAGATGGACTTCTGCACTGAAGTGATTCATTCGATATCATTGTATGTTCTGCAACAATGTCATACTTTAAATCCATTCTGGGTAGTCGGAACTCACCTTGAGTTTACCCAGAGAAACGTCCAGTGGAATCAAATTAGCCGTACGTTCAACCTGCCTCTGCCAGTGTGGGTTCTCAGCAGCCGTTAGCATATCGCTTACATCCTGCTTTACACGAAATGTAAAGGAAACTTCATCGGTGAAGAGAATTCTTACAAGAAAGGTCAAGAGAGAGCGTCCTCCTGCCCTACAATGAAACAACTCGGCGAGCGCATTCCTAGCCAGCAGCGAGTATTGAGCAGGGCAACCATAGTGCTGGTACCACATATTTCTACGTATTTCAAGCAGTACTTCCTCTAGAAGAGCTGGAAGCATTTCAATAAAAATTGTACATACTTCTGTCCCGCTAAGTTTCCTTGAATGAAGTAAGAACCAATCATAGTCTTCAATAATCCCACACCTAACGTTCATACTCCACTGTTACTGACGTTGAACCTGCCTCGGCCAGAGAGGGTTCTCAGCAACCACTTAATGCATACCACCTACATCCTGCTTTACACGAAATGTAAAGCAAACTTTAGCGTTGAAGAGAATTCTTACAAGAAAGGACATATGGTCCATATGTCGCCTCAAAACCGAGGAACAGAATTGCACGCGTGTTCTGTACTCCTGCTGCTTAATCTGCTGGTGAAATGACGCGTGATACATGCGGAAACTGGGCGCAGAATACGACCAATGCTGGTCTGATTTGTTCCAGGGGCACTCTCTATGTCATTGGAGCTAATATGCTGGTTCTGAGCAAAAGCTGAAACATCTTTTCGGTTAGCTCCTTCCGTTGCCGGCCTACTCCTTACTCCCAGCGTATTGTTCCTGTGCCCCTTCAATAACAATTTTTGTCACTTTCGATGACTTGTCATTCTTGCTGGACACCGTCTGTCAGGATACTATAGTTCGTACTACTTAACTATGCTTTCCGCCTTCCTGCTGCATTATCCTTAAAGAAGTAATCTTTAGAGGACATTTATGTTTTCAGACGAAGCAGCACTCGACACACTAATGCACAGATGTGATGGGTGCTGGTCACAGGGAGGTATTTGCTGTTAAATACGCCATACTGCGTATTAATTGTCACTCACTGTGCACAATATCAGCCACACTACGTATCTTCGATACGTACTCAAATGCTGTAATACACCAACTGATCTATACGCCCAGGGAGACGTTCTTTCGACGACGAATGATCACAGACCGGCAGATATATCATTACATTTCATCATGCACTTGAGAATGGCTATAAAGCTGAAACAATGTTTTTGTGAAATAAATGAATAATTTACAGTAAAACGGCGGAAATGTCTTCGTAAAAATTCTATGTGACTAGTCCACTACGAAGAAAAAATTTCACAGACTTATTAAAATATACCATTCAATGTGCTTATAAAAATATATCACTCTAAGGTGCATTTTTCACGATATATGACGTCATAAACACTGAGGTGCTTTGAAAACGCACATTGCCCGGAGGTGCACCTTTATGAGTAAATGTGATAAAAGGTTTCTTTACGTTCTGAATCAAGAATAAATTCTACGGAAATTAATGTCCTATTTCGTCATCATAGAATAATTAAAAACTTAAAGAGTAATGGGAGCAGAGTTGACAATACTCTGTAGATGTAATGGATCCTTGCTGTATAAGTTTCTCTGCCTCACTGAAGCTTTCTGCAGACATGTCAGCAAACTATTCGCCGCCATTGCGCATGGTACTGTGAAAAGGCCTGGGAGTTTTATATCTTCGTATTATACTTCATGAACCAAAGCAAAGGTTTTGGTGTTTAAGCGTATCTGGTCGTATGAGAGAGAATTCGTTAGTCTATTTAAGATACACGTCCACTAAGAAAGGTTCGAAGTTTAAAACTAACAGCATGGAGCTGTTGGATCTGTGGATTAGATTTTACAGTCGTTCACAAATTCCACGAGGGACTCTATACACAAATATGGCAGGGCTAGAGTTCCAAGACGCACCAATAAGAATAATTTTACTCGTGAATGTTCGTGGATGTCCCAAAATATGATAGTATAACGCCAAATTTAGCAACGTAAACTGGATTTCGCGTAATGATGACAGCAGATTTCCTCTCTGTTCAAATTCCTTAAAGTGACACTGCCAAGAATGCATTTCATCTACCTATGGTCTTGAGATTTCACATTCTTCTATTTTACTGATTATTTGTTCAGTCTCTGATAATAAAATTTCGCTTTTATGAGGGCTTCGGAGCTCACAATTATAGCATGTTGCTGTTAAGAGTAATGTTATTTATTCCATACGGATCGTTGTAAACAAACTAATTGCTTGCTGAATTCGAAACTGGAAATTTATGGTATGGTCTTATGGGACCAAACTGGTGAGGTCATCGGTCCCTAAGCTTACACACTACTTAATATAACTTAAACTAACGAAGCTAAGGACGACACACACACACCCATGCCCTTGGGAGGATTTGGACCTCCGACGGGGAAAGCCACGTGGACCGTGACAAGACGCCTTAAACCGCTCGGCTACCCCGCGCGGCGCTTGCTGAATATACACTGCATTTCATAATCCTGTTGCAGGCTGCTAGAGGCTGTAGGGAGTACTAAATTGATAAAGGTCTTATGAGGAATCCACATCAAGAATTGTACCATCCTGGTGTAAAATTAATTAGGAGATCGGATCACTTTCAAATCTCCCACTTCACAGAAAGCACATAGCGCAGACAATGAGCTCTGACCTGTGTGGACGACAGGATCTGCTGCCTGTAGGGACGCTATTGTTCGTCGCACAAGGTGTATATGCGACGCATGCTTTCATACTGACGGTCCACAAAGCCTCGTGCGCGTCCGTGGAGCACCATAGTCGACGCTCCTAAATTGCGAACGTACCAGATACTCGCAGGCGTTGTTATAGTCAGTCAGGAGAGGAATATGATGGGCTGAGGCTGTCTACAAAACGTTCTCGGTACGTGTGTCGTGCAGCTGTATCATTACCTACCGTACCGTGAGGAATGAGATTTGAAAGTGATCTGATCTTCAAACTTACTTTATATCCAAACAGGACATTTACTTACCAACACTTTATTTATTAATTCCCTCTACAACACCTAGGTGCATATGACACAAATTGTGAAACATCCTGTAGAGATACAGTATATGTACTGAGGCGAAACAGAAGACCGTATTTCGCTCATAACTGGGACACATTGTTAGAAGTTGATGTAGTGTCTACCGAAGACTTATAGCAACGCCCCTGTTAGCGGTATAAATAACCGCATCAACAAATAACAGTCTTAGTTCCCTGAGATTGTTCTTGCAAAAGACAGCTGCATACAGTGAAAAGAGATAATTGTTACGAAATGCCAAAAGAATTCAAGCTAAATAACACTTAATGAATAGACTCGCAGTTGGCCCACAACACAAATTTAGGTGTAGTGAAGGCAGATCTCAGCTATTTCTAAATGAATCCTCAGAAAATATAACTTATCTACATTGGGTTCACACACAAATATGCAACTCGACGAGTTCTTCAGTATTGACAAAGTACGTGCACATAACTACCAAATTTGCAGCACGTGTCAATGAATTTTATTGCCTCTATGATGAAAATGTGAAATATTGATACTCTGTCCCAAATGTACATTTATGAGCTCAGGGAGCATAAACAATGTAAGGAAAATTACAGCTCTATGAGTTGCAGAGAAATATCGGTATATTTTGAATAAATCTCTGCAAATTAAAACAGATTTTGCAAAATAAAATAATTACTAGTGACTGACATATGGCTGACTGAAAACTGAAGTGATCTGTCCATAATTAATCCCTATATTGTTAAATTCATTCTAATGACGGGTACAGACATGTGCTACACTGTGGCTTTTGTGCGTTTTTCACCTTTGAATGAATGGCTCCTTTTTTCCTACCTCTCATTTTTACAATTCTGCTGATCTGCAGTGTACACACAAGATTCGCCAAAAATCTGTGATCTTACGTTTTGTATTTGTAACAACTACCGTCATTCATCCAATATACCCCAGCTTTACCTTTTGCTGATGCGTTAAAGTTCCCGACTTTTCGTTCGAAGATAATCGTTATTTACATGTTGCAGTATCACTCACAAATTTTTCAGGGGTGTAACTATCCTTAGTGGATTTGCAGTCTGTACCGTTAAGTGCATCAATGGTACCTAAGAATACGTTAACCCTATTTAGGTGTTCGTCTAATGGTTTAACAACTACTTCGTGCATGACATAATCGTCAAGCGCTTTCTGTTGATGGCTACAGTTGGCATACATTGTGTGTATTTTTTATCGTTATTGTAAGGTTTTCCAACACATAAACTGCAAGAATAATGGAAGGTTTGTGATGCAAAAGGGTCAGTTTTGCATAAATTGCTTTTTCTCCTTCCTTAGGTGGTATGTGAATAGGGATTTTACCTACTAAAGGGGTTGTCCTCAATAATGGCTGATGTAGGTGCTACGAAGGCCAGTAGATGGCATAATCATGCTGAATGGGGTACGTGTGAAATGTGTTACAGAAGTAGGCTATACTGAACATAGAGATTATACACATCCTGCCGTTTTGTAGCCTGTCTTTTGCTTGTAATCATTGGCGGGACAATGGGTACTAAAACAATATGAAAAACTCATCAAATGGAAGCAACAGAGAAAATGGTAACTCTAAAAGAAACAGCGAGAAAAACCGAGGAAACATGTTATTCCTATTTATTTAATGAATATCATAGCAACAACGCTCAATTATCAACAATTTAAAGTTGTTCAGATGAAAGGCATTTAATGGACTTCGAGCAAGGACTGATAGCGGTATCCAGAGTATTCGTCTCCTAACCGCAGTTGCCAAGTCGTAACAAACCGGTTTTAGCGTTTGTCAGGTAACAGTGTATGTCGTCAGCTGAAATTCTGTTTCGTATTACAAGTCACGTAAGCAACAACTAAAAAAATAAAAAAAATTAAAAACAATAAAGAAAAAGGTAATGAAAACTAATTGGTGTATATATATATCATTAAGAGTGAGTAACTCGCGATAATAGTCATAATAAGAATGACATTATATGTCGGTTTTTGCAACATATGTACTATCTTTAAAGGTCGCGTTAGAGAACATATTTTGAAAAGTCTGTGAAATATTTCAGATGAATTGAACAACTGAGTTGCTCACATGACCAGACCACATACCGTGGTGTAGTCACACATACATGTAAACCGAATCTGGATTGAATCTGTGCACAAGATAAATGGCGATGAGTCAGTACTAGCAGGTGCGCTGCAAAAAATTTCGTGCCGTTTTCCTCACTTTTCCACATAAACGACTTACTAGTTCGCCACCTCTGTCTCAGAAACACCATGCCAAATGAATGATGTTAACACAGTGGACAGATAGATGGTGCTCTCCATGCTTTGGGGTTGCTGCTATATGCAACGATAGCTACAGTACGCTGACATAGAATGAAAATAAAAATAACTTCTAAAGTGCATCTCGGAGATTGCGCATTACTGGCAGAGCCTCCCACAAACCGGACTAACACTGAACAAAAAGACAAAATTTAGGGTATCGACGCATTTTCTAACTACTTTACTAAGGTGAAGAGAAACGTAAACTAATCAAACTACGCTGCTGGTAAAACATAGTGAAGAATTTTAAAACCTCACTTCCGTTGCGCATATATTGGACAGTTTTTTATTTAAATGTAAATATGCTTACTGTGGCAGTCGTTACAAATGATCGTTGTCTTCTAAAGTTAACAACCAATTCTGTTCTCAGGCAGCTCTATGTGCCCATAATTAAATGATGCTGCAGTCCCCTCTTTCTGCTGAGCCTGTCGTACTTGCTCCATATCGACTGGTACTTCCAACTGCATTTGAAGCCTTTTATGCTGGCACCAAATGCGATCGTATTGGACATTTGGGATCCCGATGGCAGATACGAGGCAGTATCCCGTGAGCGGAGAGAGAGAGAGAGAGAGAGAGAGAGAGAGAGAGAGATAGAGAGAGAGAGAGACGGCTACAATACATCTGCTGACAACCAGCGTGTCACTGCGAGAGTATGTACGCAGAATTAATGGTGACATGAGTGGAAATAATTTCATCGAGGGCTAAGCTGTTACCGGCTGCTGTAAATGTCGATCGCGCATTTCTCACTCCGAGTCACCTGAGACGAGGCAAATCATTTGTCATATTGCTGCCGTGCTTGCAGACAACTTCGTGCCGTATATTAGTCATTTTAGTGAAAGCCATTTTGAAACCGACCATGTAGTCGGTCACGCCAGCGTGAAAAACGTGTCCCCTTAAAAATACACCAACCAAACAACAGACTTTCCGTTATTACAGTCGTGAACTTAATTGCGAAAACAGCGAGAAAAAAGCCGGCATACTCGTAACATTACAGATTGGCGTCAGAAACGGTCTGTTACTCGCACGACGGCTTGCGAAAGGTGCACGTAAATTCATTTACGCCATGAACACAAAGTAAATTATTTGGCCAACTCGCGGTGACACAAAATTAGAAGGACTAGATTGAAGAAATATGTTTTTGTTCTTATTACTTAGTCATATTCTCAGTTCACAGCAGCAACGAGCATCGTTCAGTGATTAGGGTTTCCATTTCATTACTGTAAAGAGAGAAAAAGAGAGAGAGGAGAGAAAGAGAGAGAGAGAGAGAGAGAGAGAGAGAGAGAGAGAGAGATGGAGATGGAGATGAAGATGAACTATTTAAATGTCAAAGCTATTTACAATAGATGTGGGCTATACTAACTTATTGATGACATTTCTAAACTTTCCACAGACATAGATTCCGTTCAGTGCTTATCATAACCTCTGCCACATTCTTAATCATGAGTACTCATTATTTGCGATGCTTTTCATTACGGATGTTCCTCGTACGTCGCTTTCTTGGAGACTGTGATTTGTCGCCGCTTTTGATCCTATGCTTAGGGGAATTATAGAAAACACCACTTCTCATGGTATTTTTGTTTACAATATGTCATTTATTTGATTTCAGACTATATGCAGCTACTAAGATAATGGATATCAGACAGTACTTGATCTGTGGTCGTAACTGTTTTCTTATTATAACGTAAAAGGGGCGATAAAAATTTCCTTCTAAGGCCGTACAGCCCAGAACCAGTATGTCAATCAGTCTTAACCGCCGTGAACATTGAGGTAATCACCCCACCGACGCAGTTGGTTGAAGCTAACCGTTTGATAAAACACCGTGTCCTGCTGCGTGAAAAAGTCCGTAGCTGGCTGCTACACATTCTTGTGCGACAGAAATCGTCAACCTTTCAAGGCCTGTTTTTAGGGATGAAAGGCGTGCTAATCGGATGGAGAGAAATCAGGACTATAGGGCAGGTGCTCGAATGTCTCCCCTCTGAATCGGAGTAACTTCTGCATTTCGACATTTCTGATATAGGACTGTGCGTTATCTCGACCAGCAAGGGACATGGTGCACCATTCCATAAGAGTGGTTTTCGACAAAAGAGATACTCCACACACATTCTTCATTCTCCAATGTATGTCTCTTGGTGTTTGTCGTTCAGTAATCAAGAAAATAATAACAGCACGCCGGTCCTGTTTGGACGCATTTGGTAATAACCTTGCCATAGTCCAAATTTCCGCATTTATTGCACGATCATCGGAAAGACACAAATGACACACTGATCCTTAGCCACAAAGGTCGGTGCCTCTATATCCTCAACGGAATCGCATTACTTTGCAAACACAATACAGCAACGTCTTCAAACGGAAGCTTTTTGATCGCTCCTTATGTTTCGTATAAATGTACCTGTGGTGTCACCGCGAGACACCACACTTGCTAGGTGGTAGCTTTAAATCGGCCGCGGTCCGTTAGTATACGACGGACCCGCGTGTCGCCACTGTCAGTGATTGCAGACCGAGCGCCGCCACACAGCAGGTCTAGAGAGACTTCCTAGCACTCGCCCCAGTTGTACAGCCGACTTTGCTAGCGAAGCTACACTGACAAATACGCTCTCATGTGCCGAGACGATAGTTAGCATAGCCTTCAGCTACGTCATCTGCTACGACCTAGCAAGGCGCCATTACCAGTTTATATTGAGATTGCACTTATGTATCATCAAGAGCGATGTACACCAATTATGGATTAAAGTTAAGTATTCCAGCAGCAACGTACTTTATTTGCTACATTAAATTACATTGTCCTAATCCAGACCTCACGCCAGCCTGCGTGAGCTTAAGCGCGTGCATTTCGGCATCCTCGCATAGTGACTTGGCTGTCTTGCCAAGTCACAACTGTACCTACTAGAGATAACCGGCCATCTGCCACTGTTCCACTGAGAACATTAGCTGCTTCAAGAAATCTAAATCTAATTTTGAGAGCGATATTAAAATTTTCCTCTACGTTATAAGCTGCGGAGATATTTATGTTACTCTAAGTATATCTGCAGCAGTGCTTACTAAATTACGTTCGAAATAAATTCGGTGCGTGATTTTTATTGCACGCCAACTATGCCTCCATTCTAATTACGAACGGATTGTAGGAAGTACTGCATGTAAATCCCTACGCACCAGATTCTGGAACATCACATGCTGCTTGCAGTATAAGAGTTCGTAAAAGGTACGCGTTAGTAACGCATTAGGGTTAAACAAAGATGGATAAACAGATGTGTTCAATTTTTGCCAGCACAGATAGTTAAAAACGGTTTAGTGTTATTTCTCTGCGAATAGGGAGCAATTCATGATTAGAAACATTTTTTTTTTCTTTCTGAGACCCAGCTTTATTCGGAGGGAATACTCAATGTGTCACAGGCTGCATTGAATGCAGATTTCTTGGCGTTTTCCCGAGATACCCCGAAGACTCTAGTAAGAAGTTGTTTCAGTTAAGATCTTTTTGTAAGTGTTGCCTTTACACCCGTCTCCTCGCTTTTGTGCGAAACGTTCCCGGCGGAGCGCACCTAAATAGCAACCAATAGCAGCCGCGCTGGCCCTAATGACCTCGGTATCGGCCAGCTATAATTTAGCGGCGTTGGCGTTGCTACTGCCGTACAATTGCTCGCAGTTTTTCCCTGCCGACCGCCGTTTCTCCAAGTGGAGGGCCCGCTGCCTTCCTTTCGCACAACAGCGCTTGTTGCGCCTCACGTATGTCGTTCTTTTTGTCGATGTTTAATGTTCCGCGAACAGGGAAGCTATTAGCTGGAATTTGCTAAGGCCATAGGTAGGGACTAGTTTGTTTCATTTATATTTCAGCCTGCTTTCACTTGCAAGATTAAGGAAAATGTGGGTAACTTTGAACTCGGGAAAAACGTGACTGGTCGTAAATGTGAGTAGCAGCCCTTGTCATCAAAAAGGTCCAGGAAGAAGTTACACTACATCTGATTAATTCTCAAACTTTGTTTCGACATATTCTTCTGACTGGTTTGACGCGGCCCGCCACGAATTCCTCACGTCACCAAAATTTTCATCTCAAATTATTTGATGGATATATTTCAGTATCTTTCTTCATTTACAGTTTTTGCTCTCTACAGTTCCGTCGAGTATCATGGAAGTTAATCTCTGGTATTTTAACAGATGTCCTATCATCCTGTCCCATGTTCTTCTGAGTGTTTTCAACACATTTTCTTTCTTCGCCACCTCGTTCCGTACCTTATCATTCCACGTAATTTTCAACATTCGTTTGTAGCACCACATCTCAAATTGTTCGATTCTCTTCTGTTCCGGTTTTCCCACAGTCCTTATCTCGTTACAATAGAATGCTGTGGTCCAGGAACTTCTTCCTCAAAGTAAGGCCAATGCGTAGTACTAGTAGACATCCACGTCCAGCAATTCCATTTTTGCCAGTGCTAGTCTGCTTTTTATATCCTCATTCCTCTTACAATCATGGGCTATTTTACTTTCTACGTAGCAGAATTCCTAAACTTCAACTAATTCGTGATCCGCAGTTCCAATGTTAAGTTTCTCTCTTATCTCATTTGTGCTATTCACATTACTTTCGTCTTTCTTCGATTTACTCTCAATCCATGCTCCCTACTCACTAGTCTGTTCATCCCAGTGAACAGCTGTTGTAATTATTCTTCACTTCCACTGAGTATAGCAATCTCATCAGCGAATCTTATCAAATGGCTCTGAGCACTATGGGACTCAACTGCTGTGGTCATAAGTCCCCTAGAACTTAGAACTACTTAAACCTAACTAACCTAAGGACAGCACACAACACCCAGCCATCACGAGGCAGAGAAAATCCCTGACCCCGCCGGGAATCGAACCCGGGAACCCGGGCGTGGGAAGCGAGAACGCTACCGCACGACCACGAGATGCGGGCAGCGAATATTATCACTGGCATCCTTTCTCCTTCAGTTTTAATCCCACCCCTGAACCTTTCTTTTGTTTCCGCCATTCCTTCTTCGATGTATATATGGAAAAGTTGGGGCAGGAGACTATATCCTATCTTATACCCCTTCTAATTCAAGCATTTCGTTCTTTGTTTTGCAGTGTTATTGTTCCATCTTGGTTCTTGTGCATACTGGCTATTACCTGCGTTTCTCAATAGCTAACCCTTATTTTTCTCAGAATTTCGAACATCTTGCACCGTTGGCCGTTGTGGAACATTTTTTTCAGGTCGATAAACCCTATAATCGTGTCTTGACTTTTCGTCGGTCTTGCTTCCATTATCAACCGTGACTTCAGAACTGCATCTCTGCTACCTTTACCTTTCCTAAAGCCAAACTGGTCGTCATCTAACAGATCATCAATTTTCTTTTCCATTCTTCTCTATATTGTTCAGAAGCTCAGATACATTAGCTGTTAAGCTGATTCTGCAATAATTCTTGCATTTGTCGGCTCTTGCTATATTCTGAATGTGTGAGTGATGTTTCTTCCGAAATTCTGATAGTATATCGCCAGTCTCGTACATTCTACACAGCTTACCCTTACGTAATTACGGAGTGTAGAATAATACTCTTAATGATTTCGATTCATGATTAATTATAAGTATCAGAAGATAGCTGTAGTAAGAACGTAGTAACTGAAAGAAATCTGAAATGTTTCATAACAACAACATTCATCTCAAATGCCTAAAGTAACCATGTATGTAGACTTTCCTTCACATCTTGCGGGGTATGTTACTCAAAATTCGATGACATGCAGCTTCAATATTCTTCTTCAGATACTGATATATTACACAACTTTCTCCGAATCTGAACTACATATACTTACTAGCGACTGTATTGATGAACTAACTTTAACAGTTAGATCCTTCACGGATACATCTAATGTACATCCACATCCGCAAGTTACCTTGTAGCGTATGGATAAGTTTCTCGGCACTTGTTTGATTGTATACTCTAGATATCTTCGATGTGCACAACGCATGAAGCAAATGACGCTAGTAGTACGGATGCTGAAAGTCCTTAAATAACTTTTTTGCTTAATTTTATGTCCCACATTTCGTCACTTTAATATGACGAACGGTCTTTGTTCAGCGTAGAATGAACAACCTACGCTCTAATTGTCTTTAGAAAATATCTAAAAATCACATGTCAACTTCTGATGTAGAGATTAGGAGCTGATTCTCAATATTAATGGGCATAAAAGATGAGAAGAACTGATTTCGTTTGTGTGTACGATGGGCGAGCGGTTGCTGGAATAAGTCGATACTGTGAAATGTTTAGGAGTTCCTGTCTGGAGTGATTTAATGTCCAACTACCGTATTAATCTAGCAGATTCCAGCATCAACTATATTACAGGAACACCAAGCAAATAAAACTCACGTACGGAAAAGTTCTTTCAGAGAATCGGTGTTTCTATAACTTAATTGAGTGTTGTCTGTAAGTCAGGACCCATACCAGGTTGCGTTGTTGTTGTTTTTGTGGTCTTTAGTCGAACGACTGATTTATTGCATGTCTGAAAGGTAGGCTATACTGTAGAAGCAACTTTATCTGTTCATAACTATTGTAACCTATGTCTACATCTACATCTACATGGTTACTCTGCAATTCACACTTAAGTGCCTGGCAGAGGGTTCATCGAACCATTTTCATACTACTTTCTGTACCATTACACTCTCGAATGGCGCGTGGGAAAAAGAAACACCTAAATCTTTCAGTTCGAGCTCTGATTTCTCTTATTTTATTATGATGATAATTTCTCCCTACGTAGGTGGGTGACAACAAAATATTGATGCATTCGGAAGAGAAAGTTGTGATTGAAATTTCGTAAATAGATCCTGTGTCAAAGAAAACCGCCTTTGTTTCAGTGACTGCCACCCTAACTCGCGTATCATATCAGTGACACTCTCCCCTCTATTGCGCTATAACACGAAACGTTCTGCCCTTCTTTGCACTTTTTCGATGTCCTCCATCAATCCTACCTGGTAAGGACCCCACACCGCGCAGCAATATTCCAGCAGAGGACGGATAAGTGTAATGTAGGCTGTCTCTGTAGTGGGTTTGTCTCATCTTCTAAGTGTACTGCCAACAAAGCGCAGTCTTTGTTTCTCCTTCCCCACAGTACTATCTATGTGGTCTTTCCAATTTAAGTTGCTCGTAATTGTAATTCCTAGGTATTTAGTCGAATTGACAGCCCTTAGATTTCTGTGATTTATCGTATACCCAAAATTTATCGGATTTCTTTTAGTACCCATGTAGATGACCTCGCACTTTTCTTTGTTTAGTGCAAATAGCCATTTTTCGCATCATACAGAAATTATCGCTAAATCATTTTGTAATTGGAATTGATCGTCTGATGATTTTACTAGACGGTAAATTACAGCATCACCTGCAAACAATCTAAGGGGGCTGCTCAGAGTATCACCTATATCATTTAAGTAAATCAGGAACAGCAGAGGGCCCATGACACTACCTTGCGGAACGCCAGATATCACTTCTGTTCCGATCGATGATATACCGGCTATCACTACGAACTGTGACCTCTCTGAGAAAAAATCACGAATCCAGTCACACAACTGAGACAATACTCCATATGCATGCAATTTGATTAATAGTCGCTTGTCAGGAATGGTATCAAAAGCCATCTGGAAATCTAGGAATATGGAATCGATCTGATATCCCATGCCGAGAGCACTCATTACTTCATTGGAATACAGAAGAAGAACGATATTTTCTGAATCCGTGTTGGTTATTCATTTTCTTCAAGGTGATTCATAATGTTCGAGTACAGTGTATGCTCCAAAATCCTACTGCAAATTGAGATCAGTGATATGGGTCTGCAAATCAATGGGTTACTCCTATTACCTTTCTTGAATATTGGTGTGACCTGAGCTACTTTCCAGTCTTTAGAAACAGATCTTTCGTCAAGTGAGCCGTTGTATGTGATTGCTAAGAAAGGCGCTATTGTGTCTGCATACTCTGAGAGGAACCTGATTGGTATACTATCTGGACCGGAAGACTCGCCTTTCTTAAGTGATTTGAGTTGTTTCGCATCACCTAAGATATCTACTTTTATGTCACTCATGCTAACAGCTGTTCTGATTTCGAATACTGGAATATTTACTTCGTCTTCTCACGTGAAGGAATTACGGAAAACTGTATTTAGTAACTCCGCTTTAGTGACACCATCATCGGTAACATTTCCATCGCTGTTGCGCATCCATTTGAATTGTTTTAGTGAATTGATCCCTTGGAGCCCTTTTACAATGTTTGTTCCTCACATTTCTCTCTATTACCAACTGAGGCCTCAGAACGTATTCTGTCAACCGATCTCCTCTTTTGGTGAAGTTAAACCGTAAATTCCACTTTCCTCTCTCTACCCACCAAATATTCAGCATTCTTTCGTAGCACCACATTGCAAATGGTTTTGTTCTCTTACCGTTGGAACTGTTTATCGCACACATTTAAATTTCCGTAAATGTTTGCAATCTAACAAATACCTCCAGAAAAGACTTCCTAACGCCGAAATTTATGCTAGACGCTAAGAAGTTCCGTTGCCCCAGGAAAGCTTTCCTTCCGATAGTCAGTCTGCGTTTTGTACACTCTGTACTACGGCTATTACTTGATATTATATTGCCCAAATAGCTAAAGCGATCTACTGCTGTCCGTGCCTCATTTTCTAATTTAATTCTCTCATCGTCCCCACATTTAATTCGACTACATTCCATTAACCTTGTTTCGCTTTTGTTAACTTTAATCTAATAACCACTTTTTAAGACGCTATCAATTCCTTTCAATTAAGCTTTAAAGTCTTCCCCGACTCTGAAAGAGCTACAATGTCATCGGCAAATCTCTAAGATCTTATTTCTTGTCTCTGAACTTGAAATCCCTTTGGAAAATTCTCTTTTCGTTCCATTTGCTACGCTTTGGATGTACAGTCTGAGCAACATAAGGGATAGGCAACAACCTCCTCTCACTTTGTTTTGAATTTCAACTTCCTTCTCATGTCCTTCGAAATTTATAACTACAACTTGGTTACAAGTAGTAAATAGAATTTTTCTCGCTATGATTTACCCACGGTTCCTTCAGAAGTTCATTCCATTCAGAAACAGTCAAAAGCTTTCACCAGATTTACAATTTTTATAAACATTGATGAGGCTTCCTTCATTCTATTATTTAAGAATGAGTGGGGTCAGTATGGCGTCACGGTTTTCTCTAGAAGCCAAACCGGTCTTCCTCGAGGTTAGCTTATGCCAGTTTTTCAGTTTTTCTGTATAAAATTCGTGTCAACATTTTTTAGGCCGGTTTACTAAACCTGTATAAAGGGGGATCAAAAATTTTCCGTTTAGGGGCTTTGCTGCAGCGCACGTGCAAGGTAGCTTGCCTTCGATGTGGATGTATAAGCTCCAACATGTATGCAATGGATCAGTGAGGCATTCGTGTCTTTCGACGTGGGTACGGTACATATGTAAACGTGAACCATGGCGACGTTGTTTCCAAATGCGTCGAAACAGGACGAACGTTTATGTTTTGGCTGCCGACGGATTAGCATCAGTAGACATCCATCGGAGAATGAAGAATGTGTATGGGGCAGCATGTCTGTAGAAACCCGTCATTCTGGAAACGTGCGCTATGTTCCATACTGGTCGCGATAACGCACGTCCCCATACCGGAAATGTCATAAGATAGAAGCTACGCCAACTTAGTGAAAGACATTCGAGCACCCTCCATACAATCCTGATGTCTCCCACAGCGATTTTCAGCCTTCGGTACGTTAACGAAGACCTTCAACGGTGAACGACTCCTGTCGGATGAGGATACGCAGCAGTCATTTACGGAACTCTTCACGTAGGAGAATGTGATATTTGTTCTTCAACCTGGTACGTCGATGGGATGATTGCCTCAAGTATGACTGGCATTCCTATCCCGGATTGTACAGCTTTCGAGCGGAAATCTTTTGATCGCCTCTTCTAGTTTGGTTCTACACCTGTCTGCACCTGGTGTCTTCGGGATTGGTTTCATTACAGTCTTCTTGAAGTATGAATGTTTTCCGCCTACCTTGTTTATCTTACATATTAAGTGGAATTTTCTTGACAGGACATCCATCATTGGAGTATGAATTATTCGTAATTCATAACTTCCGCATACATTTATACAAAACTTGTTTTCCAGTAGCAGAAGAGCGCAACCAAGTTTAAGGACAACAGTCTCATTTTCAAGTGCATGGAAAATCCATATTAGTCAAATAAGAGCGGGTAATGTAGTCATTCCCTTGGCAGGCCTTCCCACGAATAACAGTAATTGTGAGGATATACCGTCAACCCCATTGGTCTTATTTGGACTTAAGTCTTCGAAAGATCTATCAAATTGTTCTCGTAATATCGTACTTCACGTATGATCTTCATATACTTCCTCCATCGGATTAACGGACCAAACGAGAAGATTCAAGGGAAAGGTCAACGCTTTCTCATGCAATCACTATATTTTGAAAGTTAAACGAGTCAACGAACTTCCTATGACATACATTTCGGGTAATTACCATAACTACACAATATGCGAAATTTTGGATTTACAGAGTGATGTAGGTAAATTTTCCTTCCACTTACCACTTGGGGAGCGAGTAATAAGAGCAATAATGAAACTTCTTTCACTCCATGTACGCTCTGCTATAGACCGTGTACAGATGTGGATATATATAAATTGTCGTATTTACACATAATGACGGGACTATGTCCTCCACATCAGACTCATGTGTCTTACATTTTCCATAAGTAACATAACATTTACATGTGTGTGAGATGAGACAACATTGCTTCTTTAAGCACCGCAAGTAGTATATAAAAATTGAATGACTGATAATTTCAGCATGATGTATTAAATTTCGTTTTATAATAAAAGGATAGTACAGCCAAGATTTTGGACAACAATTCCATCTTCAGGTGCGTAGAAAATGTATACGAGTCGACCTGTTACCAGAGAATCACTACATTACTCGCTTTTATTTGACTCGTATGGATTGTCCATGCACCTGAAAATAAGACTGTAGTCCTTAAACTTGGTTGCGCTCTTCTGTTACTGGAAAACAAGATTTTTACAACTGTATGCGGAAATTATCAATTACGAACAATCTATGCTACAGTGATGGATTTCCTATCAAGTGAAACATGAGAAATAGGATGCGCCTTCAGCGTATAAGCCGGCTTCTGTGTCGTCTGTGTAAAATGTCACAATGAACGTCAAAGTGAAAGCTGTAGTTCTCATTATGTTTCCTACTTGAAGAACATCGTTATTCTGAATTAAGATAATCCTGCAATTCAGCCACAACGGAAAATTCACCAAGTATCTTAAATTTTATTACCTGTCTAGACATGACAGTTTCTATTAACAGTGTAGTATTCTGTGATGAGTTGATCGACTATACGTCACATGTGATAAAACACTAGTTATGTCCGTGTATGCACTAAGAAGAGATTATCGAAGGTCTCCTGTTAACTTGATAAAATACAGAACAATACTTTCACATTTTAGCATGATGAAATTCAAGAGGGCAACTCGCCCGGGATACTATTTTGGGTTGGGTGTTATTACAACACACCCATGCATTTTTAAATACTTCACGGGATACAAAGGCGTCAGAAAAGCAGATCTGAAATATGTATAGTGTCGCATACCGGAGCAAAACTAACACAGGTACGACATACACCCAATCGGTTCCCGCTAACATCTCATTTGCCTACACAGTTATCCACACCATCGGTATTTACTGCACCTTGAGGTTGCAAATTTCTTACGAAAGATCTTACCCTGCCCGATAATCGGGCTATTAAAACAAGATCTCCATTTGTTGAGACGTAAAGCACTCAACCATACATTTTCTGGTGGTTTCTGAAGTCTGGTCGGAGCTTACCGTTACAGAGGACTGGTGGCTCTCACCATTCCTCAGCTCAGGGAATCTGCGTTCGCCAAACCTGTATGTACGTCATTCTTCACAACCCTGAGGTTGATGTCCAAGACGTAGAAGGTAGTCTATTGCTCCACAATATGCGCTATTTCTTAGAAGTATGACACAGTTCTTCCTCTATAAATATTATTTCATATGATAAAGAAATCACATTCGGTCCGAACAAATAGAACTGCAATGCCCCTCATAGGTACGTCCTATGTATAAAATTTTTCGCAAAGTTAGATGGAAGAATATACACATTCAGGAAAGCCATACAGTACTCAATGAAATGGAATTTATCGTTAATGTCTCCTCTACTTCTGACCTTGCCACCAACGCTTGGCAACTGACACGTAATCTGGACACCTGATTTCAATCACAGTTGTAACAGTTTTAATCTGCGTAAATTCTGAAAGAGGTTACATATTTCTAGCTTAAAAAGTCTGGGGAGTTACCTTAACCTCACTTTAAATCGGACATGGATATGGCCTCCACACATAAGGTAATTATGGGAAAAGACCTAAAGTAATTTGAATTTTTGAATTAACTGAACCACCAGTAATGAGGATCGTATCGAACGAATCTACCCGAGTTTTAATAGGTTTCTGTGCGGTTACACTCATTCGCCAGCGGCAGTTTCTCGTGTAGCACCGGACGTACATCACACTGGGCTGCTCAGTCACAGTTATCCTATATCGTTGCTCTTCATGTAATGTAACGGACACTCGCCAATTAATTGCGATTAACAGCGACATCTGGGTATCAACTAGTTACTGGTATAAACAAAAGGTGGAGCCAGTTGGTACGCTGATTTCTGGAGTAATTCTGTAGTTATTTAGATGCAATTAGAACTATATCCAATATTATGCTTTCAGTTCAATTTCGTACAATAGTTTAGCCGATACGGAAACTGTGGCGTAATATATACGGATGGGTCAAAAGACAAGGACTCCGTCATCGTCGTCGTCGTACTTCCTAAATTTATTCTTAAAACTTTCTTACTAAATGAACTCACATTTTAGAAGAAGGGTTTTGTGTGATATCGAGATATATTCACACTATTAAATGTACTCTGACTTTTAAGGTACAGAATCTTGAGTTAGTGGGACGAAGAGTTGCAACAAGTGAAGGTTAACAAACAGTGCTCGTTAAAGAAGTTTCCTCTTTAGGTCAGCGAGGCAAAACGATATAATCTTAACTTGCCTTCAGATACAGAAACATTCTGTGATACCTGTGTTCCATATTCTGTGGAGGAGATATACACGTGTCTGCGTAAAATTTTACTGAAAGTGTTTTCTTTCAAGACCAGTGCGCTAAAACTAGTTTACCAACTGATCAGTTGAGATTAGCTAATAATAGAGCAAAAAATTCTGTTATCTCTGATAATCTTCTCCTCTATAGTGATATACACACTTACGGTGAGTGGGAAGCAAGCTCTGCTCATATATCGGGCTAGCACTCGTATCCGAAGAGTAACAAGTTATGCAAAAATTATCTTTAATTTCTCGTTGGCATCTCCTTAACCAGAGGATTGTTCTCCAAATCATTTAAATCTCTATTATACTGTTGTTTCGACTCAAGACTGACTCTAGGGGGAAAGATATTCTCTCCATGAATCGAGGAAAGTAGAAAACTTTGTTTTTTGATATGATCTTTATTCATTACATTTTTCTTTAAAGAGCACGTGAAAGGAAAGCAGGGAACTGAGAATAGAGTGAGATGGCGTTGTAGTCCTTCCCAGCTGTTATTCAGTCTATACAATGAGGTATCAGAAGAAATTTGGGAAGGAAAATACAGTTCACTGACAAGAAAAACAAACTTCAGGTTATGACGATGACACGGTAATTCTCTCTGAGACGGTAAAAGACTTGGATGACTTGTTGAATGGAATCGATAATGTCTTGGAAGGGATTATAAAATGAACATCAAAGAAATGAAAACAAGAATAATGTAGTGTAGTCGAATTACAGCAGGTGATGTTAAGGTAATTAACTATTTCGGCACGAATATTACGGATGATGGAATATGCATACTGGCTGTAGAGACATTTCGAACATAAATTTATATATCAGGAAGTCTTTTGTGAAGGTATTTGTCTTGAATGTAGCCTCATACGGAACCGAAACGTGGATGATAGACTGTAGACACAAAAAGAGAAGAGATACGTTTTAATTACGGTGTTACCGAAGAGAGGTGACGATTTTAAGCGTAGTTCCAGTTATTAATCGAAAGTTATTGAATCAAAATCTGGAGAAGAGACGCAACGAAACTAATTGACTAAAAGAAGGCATTGGTTGACAGAACACAACCTGATGAATCAAGGGATTGTCAGTTTGGTAATTGAGGGAAGTGTAGAAGGATGCGCAGTAATAGTTCTAGAGGGAACCAAGGCTTGGCTGTAGTAACCAGGTTCAAACGGATGTAGGTTCAAGTGGTTATGAAGTGCTGAGGAGGACTGCAATATATAATTCTAATCTATATTGCACGGGCGTCGCAGTTTGGTGTGATCACTATGGTGACTGGCTAGTAACCACATAATGCCAGAATCGAGTCCTGATGTGACCATGGATATTCTTATTCAAACGAAATACGTCCATAACGGTCTTCAAGCTGCGGGTAGCTGTGAAACTGACCACATAATTATGGCGATCCTGGGATGTTCTAGTTCCCTCAGAGTCTAATACGGCCTACAGAGTACACAAACTGCACGAATCTCTTCTGGGAAACGCACATAAATCAAATAAAAAGTAAAAAATAATCCTAATAAACAAAATAACTTTAATTTTAAGTTAAAGTGTGTGCGTGTGTCTGTGTGTGCGCGAGCACGTGTGTGTGTGATAGAGGAATAGAATGAGAAAGACGTATCAAATCCATCAAAAGGGCGAGATCACATGCTTATGGCTTTTATGATCTGTGACATAACCCCTATGCTGTTTTGTCTGCAAAAGAAATAGAGCGTCACACATGGAAGGTAGGCCACGCAGCCTCCCACGCATTGCTACTGATTGAAATTTCTTGCTCAAGGAAAGCTGTAGCCGTGCTGAATTACACCTAAGGATGTATATCACTCAAATAACATCTGTCTTCGTTTCAACTGAACTGCAATAGTTGTATTGATGGCAGTTACTCGTACACGTAATTTTTCGCCATCGTTCATTTTGAGAAGCTATAATATTACTCCATAGCAACATATAAAAGTTGAAATACTACTGTTTAAATATGTCAGTTTCTGTTAATATTATCACACGATTTTCTGAAAGTATGAAGTTAACACGCAGATTTTAGGACACGTGCGAGAAATATGGTAGAGGAAAGAATGAAATCGATAGCCGCGACACTTGGGGCATCAGCGGCGTCCAATTTACCTTGCGTCGCTGGAGATCATTGGCTTTAGTTGGCAACACGTGTTGAATTGCAAATGATTCTCGACCTGGTTCATCAAGTATACCGCGCGGGCTCCGCTGACGGATCCGTGTTCGCGAAATTTGCGTTACCTTTCAAGCCCGGGAATTCAGATTTCGATGCGGCCTGAAACAGGTTTAGTTGGATTTCTGCTGTACACACGTCTGACGTAATTTAATAACCTATAGTGGTAGCTGGCCTCAACGTACGTATTTTGCTATAAAACGGAGGGAAAAAGCAAAGAGTACAATAAATACATCACTTATGTATTATATAAATAAATGTTATAAGTCACTCATATGTCAAATTTTTGTCATTGTAGACAGGCATAAATCTTATTTCCTTCAAAGGACCTTTTTTTCGGGAGAGTCTATGTTATTCAAGTGAAATTCTGTCCGTACGTAAGGGTGATGTCTGTATAACAGACATTACAATGGTTATTTGTACGCTACAGTTCGATGTCTTAAAATTCCATCATTTTTATATCATCTCATATCACAAATACTGAGATGTGCAACATATTGAAATATACGACGTTGTAAGTGCAGAATCTCTTCGGGTGAGGCACTTTGGAACTTCAGTATCTTTTCTATTGATATGGCATACTATACCTGAAAGTAAGAAAGTATAGGGAAATTCACTTTATCCACTTTATTTGCAGTTGTGAAAATGTTTCTAAATGTGTATGCATCAAAGAGTCTGCGATGAACTATTGCCAGTAACAAAAAGCAGGTCCTTTACAGTTGTTTTTGATTTTAAGTTGAAAATGATTCAAATGGTTCTGACCACTGTGGGACTTAACTTTTGAGATCATCAGTCCCCTAGAACGTAGAACTACTTAAACCTAACTAACCTAAGGACATCACACACATCCATGCCCGAGGCAGGATTCGAACCTGCGACCGCAGCGGTCGCGCGGTTCTAGACAGTGGCGCCTAGAACCGCCTGGCCACCCCGGTCGGCCTGTTAAGTTGATCTCAGAACTGAGTGCAAACAACCGATAAACAGCGTAAGGAAATCTCATCATGGTCAATAGGCGTGATAGTCAGTTGATAAATTTTTCCAAAGCTGTTTGCACAGATTTCGTTTATTTGCAGTCGTTGCTTCACGCTTAGACGTAAAAAGCGGAATGTGTTAAGAGATTTCGAACGTAATATTAGTAAAACACGAGAACTGTGCATCCCAATATTCACACTGTTATTTCAGCGTAAAGTCGACTTCAGAGTTCTTTGAATTTAAAATTTTTTCGTGGCTGCGTTTTACATCATTGTGGAGGAAGTCTGGACGTCGTTTACAGGGATAAATTCCCTGGTGTGAGGTGTCAGGAAATACGCTCACGATGTGAAGCGGGATAAACGCGCTTCATCCAATTTTTGCAGAATAAACCTCGTCTGCACTCGTCCGTCAGCGCAACAAAGCGTAAAAAGTGAATACGTGAAGTACGTAACGAAACATGTCGCATTGTCCGTATCGAATACACTTTTTTCACTTGTCTGTTCCAGGTCTCTTCTCTCGAATGTGCAGGAAAGCAGGAAACGTAGCACTAGTATATCACAGTCTCGGGATTGTTGCTAATGCAAAATTGAACGTATTCATTCATACTCCGGTCTTCTAAAACTTTGGATTAGATTTTTGAAGTTTCCTGTTTCTGCAGTATAGAGGTTTTTTCAGTATTCAGTATTCTATCTTTCAGTACTTACTGCAGTCAGTATTTTTTTAACATTATACATGAAAACCTGTTTTGAACTTTCCGTTCACCTATAACCATCTACTACGAACTGTAATTTAAGATTAATTTTCTAAGATGTAACTTAGTTACCGGTCACTTCGCACAGCTCCAATAACATTCCACTGATAGTGTTAAGGAGATAAGCTACATACTGATGAACCAATACAGTATAACCACTGCTCCACACGAGACTGAATACTGTCTAGTTACACGGCTGGCACGAGACGTGGTAAGAAAAGTATATAAGCGGAGCAAGGACGAAATGGAATCATTCTAGAGTCGAAACGAGCCAAAGGTGGGGATATCGATTGAGATAAGAGACTATGACAAAGGGCAGATGAATACGGCTCAGCATCTAGGAACGAGCATCTCGAAAACGGTAAAGCTGATCGGCTGTTCGTGTGCTACTGTCGTTAGCATGTATAGAACGAGGTTGAAGGACGGTTAAAATACGAGTAGGTAACATTGTGTTTGACATTCACAGATCGTCAGAGAAGGTGGAAGTCAGTAGCCTGTCCTCTCGATAAAGCAGTATAGGCGGCAATCTATGGCAGATCTGGTGACAGTGTATCTTTCTGGTAAAGCCGCAAATTTTTCGAAATACACAGTTGAGTTTATACTGTTGGACATTGCACTCCTCAGCAGACGACATCTACAGTTCCCCATATTGACCGAATGACACTGTTATTTACCTTTGTATTTGGCACTGGATCGCCGAGATTGGAGCATGGATCAATGGAAACTTGCCACCTTGTCGGATAAACCACGTTTGTTGCAACGACAGGTCGATGGTAAAGCTCAGATAAGCCGTCATCCAGGCGAATAGCTGCTGGAAACATGCTCCACTCCAGTAAGAGTTGTATTACGCTATGGGAGACGGTTATGGCATCGTCCAGCAGGATAAAAGGACGTTTCACAATGCCACAGCCCTACAGTGGTTTAAGGAGCGTTGCAGTGAAGTCTCGTTGATGTTTGTTAAGCAAATTCGATGGTGTGAACCCAACGGAACACGTCCGGAACACTACCGGGATTTCTGCTCAAAAAATGGCAGACCACAGACCTTAATGGTAGAAAATGTACTATCCACCAAAATCAAATCATATATTTACGGTTTATAAGTACAAAGCTAGTGATTTAGTCCAGTAGTGAGTACTTTGTATTGCCACAGATCAAGAAAAGAGCAAGTGTATTTATGTGAGTCAGAGGTTCAAGGATTCGTGGTTTCCCAGTCTTTGGTGCAGTGGAACGTTCACTAAAAGATGATACAGAAAGCGAGAATGAACCAATTATTAAATCTAAATCGATAATAAAATGAAAATCGTTAACTACATTGAATTGTTATGCATCTTCTCTTTCATGTACATCTCTTTATCTTGTAGTTCTAAGCTTTCTTTGCAAAGTAACTATGAAGAACAAAGCAAAGAGTACATCAGGGTTTCTGTCTATGTTGTAATAGATTTCTAGATTCTTCACCTATTATAATTTCTCGAAACTTTGTCAGTACGTTTTTGTACAATAATTGAAACCTGCTTTCAGTATTCCTGTTACACGCACTTAAAAAGAGTGTCACTTACTAGAGCAAAATTCCAAGCTGGGTCTCACGGATGTTTAGTAAGCCATCCTCCTTATAGACGGCATTTTCCCAGTATCCTATCAATGAACCGAAGTCTGTCTGCTATACTTACGATTGCGCCTAGGTGCTCATTCCGTTCCATAGGCCCACAAATCGCTACACCTAACCATTTATATTAGCTGGCTGATTTCATTTGTGACTCATTGATATTGCAATTTTGGATTACTAGCTTTTGCGTTTATGGAGTGAACAGTTTATCATTTCCGAGCATAGAAAACAACGGTACCACTTTGATATCTTACCAAAGGTTGACCAGATATGTGTGCAGGATCTTTCAGGTTGTACTTCAATTTAGGTAACTGCATCTGAAGTCTAATGCAAAAAATCTGAAGGTACTACCGGTCCTGCTTGTCAGGTCATGAATATACTACACGAACAGCAAGGGTCCTATCATAGCTTCGAATGAATGGCTCTGAGCACTATGGGACTTAACATCTGAGGTCATCAGTCCCCTAGAACTTAGAACTACTTAAACCTAACTAACCTAAGGACATCACACACATCCATGCCCGAGGCAGGATTCGAACCTGCGACCGAAGCGGTCGCGCGGGTCCAGACTGAAGCGCCTTTAACCGCGTGGCCACACTGGCCGGCTATCATAGCTTCATCCGGAAGGCCGGAAGTACTTTATACCCATGGATGATACCATGTCAAAGGTAAACTACTGCGTACTCGCTATCATGAAATATTCAGTCGAGTCGAAATTTCTGTTTCATATCCCTACGACCGTTATTCCCGTTAATAAGGAATCGTATGGTATTGAGTTAAATGCTTTTCGGAGTATAAGAAGTACTGCATCCATCTACGTGGCATTCAGGATGTATTGAAAGAATAGAGCGATTAAGTTTTCACATGACAGATACTTTGCTAAACCGTGGTGGTTGGCCTGGGGGAAGTCATTCCATTCGAGATACCTTATTACGTTTGTAGTCCGAATAAGTTATAAGTTTCTACGGCAGCTGGATTTCGGCGTTGATGCATAGCACTTTTGTGGATCATTTCTGCTACTCTTCTTGTTAGACGAATTTGCAGTGTCTATGTTTTTCAGTGTCTGTATAGTACTATGCGATATCCCTCAGACATGCACACATGCCTGAAGGAACAAACACTGCTGATAGCCTACAGCCGTACGAATTAGAAACATTCTTCTGTTCTTGTTGTAATTGAGGAAGCCTATAGTCGTCTTGGAGAATGAGTATGAGAGGTTACGTTGGATATCTGATCATGTCCAGGCAGCTGTGTAGGTAGATGTCAACTATTTAATTCCCAATCTTGCTTTTACAATCGTGTTAAACATTGGTACATGGTATGAAGATAGTTCGTAGAGTTCAAGAAAAAATTTAACTTGCTGTCTAGAAGTTAATTATCATCGATTTCGAAGTGACTCACTAGCAAGAAAACTCGTGCGGTGGATTAACACGGATCTGGCATTTGGAATGCATGGCCGTCAAATCCTGATATGTATCTCCCGGGCTCATATAAATGCTCTCACTTGAATGCCAGTATATTTCGTTCTTTCAATCTTTTTATGTATCATTTTTCCCCTTTTACTATTCAAGAAGAGTAAGTGATCAGTTATCAAAAATCACAACGACAACGAAGATTTATACTCCAACTTCTAGCTCCTCGCAACGGCTATTGGTGGAGAAGTAAGGGCTGAACACTAACTGGAATTTGAATTGTTTCAAAAAACTTGAAGCATAGCCATTTTTATTATTATCGTACGTGATTCCTTTGTCATTGTCTCGGCAGCATAGGATAGAGCGCTCGATACAGTATTCACGGTGCTATTGCTGCTAGCATCAGGAAACTTCGGAACATCGGTCCGACCTTACATTGCACGCAGTATGGCTTCGCGTCGCTGCTGCTTAAAAATGTAAAAGATAGCAAAATGTTCACAAAATCTCGGGAGGAAAACACTTCCGATGACAGGCTCTTGAGCCGTTCGATGGACAATTTCCGCCCGTGCGCCTCGCGAGAGAAGATAACCTTGTTCCCGGTTAACGAATTCTTTGAGAAAAAACGCTTTCACATAACTTTGCCTCTAAAACAGAGGTTTTTACAGAATAATCATTTACTAAGTTGTAGGTTCGCTTCTTTGATGAATATGTGACACAGAAAAACATCTTGCATTCACCTTACGATCATATAACGACTTTAAATTTAGACTTTTTCTGTTATAAAAGTGATTACTTAACCATGTGGACTACCTCTACAAAAGGGGACGAACGTCGCGCTTGACCGACCTACGGACAACGAGATCATTAGCAATGCAGTATAGGTCCGTACTGGGCAAGCATGGGAAAGGAAACCGGCCGTGCTCTTTCAAAGAAGCCAGCCGACATTTGCCTTGAGCTGTTCACGGGAAGCACTGAAAATGTAACCCAGGATGGGTGGACGAACAGCCTTCCATCCAAATCTGGATCAGGTGTCATAACATAACAGTACACTATTACCCCTCCCCCCCTCCCCCAGCTATCTCTAAAAACTAGTACTGAATATCGTTTCAAGTTTTCTGATATTTACATTCGCGAGCCTGTTTTCATAGAGCACAAACAGTATTGCACTTTTTTAACTTCAGTCTTGCATTTGGGACTGTGTTGCATGGTGGTAAGTAAAACAGTTATTATGTATCCTCCAGCTAATAGAGGGTGTTAAAGAACAGTTCGCACGTCTCCGCTGTTGGACTGTTGGTTTGATGGAACAGTTTCTCAAAACTGTAGCCCTATTCACCTCTGACACCATTTAATAAATTCTGTCTACATCTACGTACATCCTACTCTACAATCTCCCTAACGGTGTTTGATGGAGGGTTCTTCTGGTACCACAAACTGATACGCCTTTCTGTTCCACTCGTGAACACCACGTGGGAAGATAACCCTCTACATTAGGTGTAATTTCTCGAATTTTCCCGACGTAGTCACTCAACGAGATGTATATGGAAGGAAGTAATATTTTGTTCGACTCTTCTAGAAAGTTCTCTCTCAAAATCTGAACATTAAACCTCACTGTGGTGCTTTAACGCCTCTCTTGTAGCATCTGCCACTAGAATGCGTTGAGCATCTGTCCAACGCTCTAACGTCCTCTAAATGATCCCACGAGGAAACGAGCCACTTTGCGTTCTATCTTTTCTGTCTGTGTCTATCTCTTTCATCTACCTGTCTTACCTGGCAAGGACCTTAGATAGATGAACAGTATTCAAGAATCGGTCGAACAAGCGCCTTATATGCCACTTACTTCGTGAGTGAATTACATTTCCATAAGATTCTTCCCACTAATCTCAGGCAGGCATCTGCTTTCGTACTATTTGCTTTATGTGTTCATTCTAAATGATGTCGCTCTGGATAATTACTCCTAGTAATTTTACGGTGGACACTGTTTCAGGCAAGTTGTCTTCTTGAATCGGTCGAACAAGCGCCTTATATGCCACTTACTTCGTGAGTGAGTTATATTTCCATTAGATTCTTCCCACAAATCTCAGGCAGACATCTGCTATCGTACTATTCGCTTTATGTGTTCATTCTACATGATGTCGCTCTGGATAATTACTCCTAGTGATTTTACGGTGGACACTGTTTCCAGCAAGTTGTCTTCAATAGTGTGGTTGTACAGTAGTGGATTTATTTTCATATATACGCACAACATATTACATTTATTTACGTACAGGGTCACCCACGAGAGCCTGCCCCATTCATCTATCCTCCGTAGATTATTCTGCTAATCTGTACTGTCCTCTGGCGTTGCTACTTTCTTATAGACAACCGCGTAACATGCGAACAGTCTTAAAGAGCTTCCGACGCTATATACTAGATCGTTCGTATGCATGGCAAACAGAAACGGTCCTCTCACACTTCTTAGGGTATTCCGAAAATTACATTGACATCTGTCTATTTGTTCCGTTAAGAGCGACGTGCTCATTACCATCTCTAAGGTAGTACCTGGTAAGCTCGTATATTTTCACTGCGGTACTGTCTCAAATGGCATCCTGAAGGCAGGATATACGTCATCAACCTGATCGCTTTTGTCTACAGCGCTATGGACCTCATGCAAGAACTGAGCGTGGTAAGTTTCGCAGGATCTCTGTTTGTGGAATTCCCGTTCATTTCTACAGAGGAGATTTTCGTTCTCCAAGCCGTCAGGTTTTCTTGAGTATGAAACGTGTTCCTTATTCTACAACCGATTGATGTCAACGATATAGACCAATAATTATGTATATCTGTCCTGCGACCCATCTTGAAATCGGGAATGATTTGTGCTTTTTCCATCACTAGGTACCTTTCCTTACGCCATCGATCTATGATAACTGCTGCTAGAAGACGAGGAAGTTAATTCGCATAATCTGTGTAGAATCATATACGTATCTCGTCTGATCCTGATGCCTTTTCACTACTAAGCGATTGTAGTTGCTCTTCTGTTCGACGATCGGTTATCTTAGTATATGGAATTTCAACATACGTAAGATGATTCAACGGGGAGACCAGTTACGATCTACCACAGTGAAACAATTTCGGAAGACCGAGGTCAGAGTTTCGGTCTTCTTTCCGTTATCATCCTTTTTTGTGGCTGTACGATCACTGATTCAATCGACGGATGATTTAGAACAGCTGACTGATTTTACGTAATCCCAAAATCTCTTACACTCATACAGGTTGACAAACTTTACTTTCAAAGTCATTAAATGTCTCTCTCATTGCTGTCCTTTCGCTCATTTTCGCTTCGGTCAGATTTTGTTTTTCAGCTAATTTTTGACGTCTCTGGAATCTGAGATGAATATCTGTTTGTTTACGTAGCAGTTTTCTATTACAGCTATTAAACAACGATTGCTCATCCCCATCCCTCAAGACCTTGTTTGGAACACGCTAGTCTAAGTTATATGAACGATACGTTACATTTTTTTCCATTTGTGCTCCACATCTTCTTCCTTAGCACTGAATATTTGATGGTGACTACTCAGGTACTCTGCAAATTGAATCCTTTCACTCTTGCTAAGCAAAAATATTTTTCTCCATTCTTAACATTCCTTGCAATCACCGTAGTCATTGTTGCTATCAGAGTTTTATAGTCACTGATACTTCCTCCACATTAACTGATTACGTAAGTTCATGTCTGTTTGTTGCTACGAGGTGTAATATGTTACACTCACGAGGTGGTTCTCTATTTCGAAATGATTTTCGGGCAACCTATTCAGACTAATGTCAGCCAATTCCTCTCTCTGGCACCATTTTTGATGGCATGATTCTTCCAATCTATTCCCGGCAAGGTGAAGTCACCCCCTATTACAGCGAGATGTTCAGGAAAATTACTACCGATGTTCTGCAACTTCTCTCTGAAGCGGTCTACCATCACAGTTCCTGATCCAAGCCGTCTTTAGAACCATCTGATCATCATTTTGATGCTTAACTACACCCAGATTAATTCACCTTCGAAATTCGTGATAACATCGGTAGATAATAGCGAATACTTTCCCGCAATAAATACGCTGACACTACTTGCAACTAATATATCCTTACTATAAATATTCAAATCTGAAGTTACGATCTCGCTGTTATTCATTTAAGATTTCAAACAACTCTTTGTTCCACTAATGTCCGGAGATTATAACCAGTTAGAGATAATAATTCCGGGATCATCCCTTGGGTGCTCCCGCAGTTTATAAATATCACAGTTACCTTTTCTCTATCCGATCTACGAGGACGAGTATTCTCTGTGAACATTGCGGCTGATGTAACTTCGATTTTGGCAGACAATTCATCTCTGATTCCAATAGGGATCTCTCTAACCTAAAGACCTCCATGCCCACGCCACACGTACTCCGCCACTTTTGTAGTCGCTTCGTGCGTGTAGTACACGCCTGAACCGTTAAGGAGGACTCCGCAATTCTGCACCCGATAGCGCACGTCGGGAAATTCGCATCCGATACAGTTATAGGGTCATCTGAGCGTCTGGCTTACACTTTCTACTCTGATCCAAACCAGAGCACCGCGACCGACAGTGGGTACGATTCTACAAATAATCTGCTTAGCCTGCACCCCACATGCGATGCTAGTTATCTTCACACAATCAACCATCTGCCGGAAGGAACTGAGGATTGCCTCAGAACAAAAGAGGGAGGCGTCATTCGTGCCGACAGCAGGTTGCACCCAGTGCGTTCGATAGCAGCCGGCAGGGCTGCTCCACGTCACGGACGAGACCCCCGGCAAATATGGCCAGTGCACACTGGCAGTCTGTCCCACCATGCGTGTTGTTTCCCTGAGGGGCTCCATTACCCACCAAACGTTGAAACTCCCAATGACTAGCTAATCGATCTTTGTACATGTCCGGACTTGGTAGGAAATTCGGCCGCTGACCCAACAGGAGAGGCATCCCGTGCTGGCTCGGAAGTATTATCAACACTACGTAGCACATCATACCAGTTGCTAAGGAGTAAGGAGTCATCAATGCTTCCAGTTGCCACTTTTTCCTCCCTCCCAGAGACACGCGATCCCACCACTGTCCGTCATACACTCTCGAGCGAGGACGAACGGGTCTGATGTGGCGTGTTGGAAGACGCAGAGACAACCTGGTGACTAGGGAATTCCAACAGCATCAAGGGTGTCGAAGATCCCGTCATCAGTGCCCTGATGCCGCTGATGCCTCGAGCAGAAGACAGAAGCCGGCTGACCGCGGACAACGCAGCCTACAGCTGTTTACGGACAGCACCCAACTCTCCTTGTGTCCGCTCACAACAGGCACAGTCCCTATCCATTTCATACCGTTTTTTTAAATACGTAAAAAAAACAGAATAGGATCTCAAAAATATAACCAAGTTTTTAGTTCACTACTGCCCTCTTTCCACACTTTGGGCACGACGGTGAGTTAGAACATGAATTTTGTGCACCGCAAAATGGAAAAAAAATTAAGCTTCTACTGCCGTACTGACAGGGAGCTTGCTAATCCAGCTGTGCCTCTTATGACACTTCGATCACGCCGATGAGGCGTAATAGTAAGTCACTGGACTCGTATTCCGGAGGACGGCAGTTCAAATTTCCGTCAGTCATTCAGATTTAGGTTATTGCAGATTTTCCTAATTCTGTTAAGGCAAATATCGGGACAAGAAGGCCTATGACATCAAAACAAACACAGTCAGTGTAGCACGAAATCACATAGGCACAAGAAGATCTTAAGTGAAAGTAACACAGAAGGAACAGTGCGCACTTGAACTAATTAAATTTTATGAGTAAACGCAATGAGATGTGAAATGAGCAGTATAGGTTCCTGTGCTACTCTCAGTAACTGAACGTCCGCTTAGAGTGAAACTGCTTGACGACACAAGATACGATCTTTCATCGTTCTTCAGATGCATGGCATTATTTAACATGCCACCTCCCTCTTTCTCCATATTATCTAATGCCCCATCGCTAATTACTTTAAAATCGATGACATGCTAGGTTATGACTGCGTTAGCTTGTTATTGTTGGTCAGTTTCAGGATTGGGTTGATCACTGGCCACGAAGTTCCAAGTTCTGGGTTCGAGTCACATCCGCGTACAAAGCGTCAGTTTATCAGGGCGTTACAACAAGAGACGCTAATAATACACATAAAGTAAAGATTATAGTAAGAAGGAACCATAGGTAAAGAGATATATTTACAAAATATTAGTCAGATGCCGATCAGCTAGGAAAGACAGGCAAGCGTGAACCAATATAGCTCAGAATGTTGAGCAGTACAAAATCGTGGAAGTGAAAACAAAGGAAACTTGTTTGCCATGGTTATTAAGCTTACAGGGAGAGGTGGCTGGTGAACAACTTATGCATTCACATTTCATATATATTGACAAGCATTAAGAAGATAAAGAACTAGATATTACCAGAATAAATTCTTCCAGAATTTTTATATGAAACGTCAGAATTTTCTTAAGAAACAACAATGTCATTTTCTAATTTCCGCAATGAGAAAGTAATACAGTTTGATTAACGAATGCCAAAATATGTATTGTATCACGAATATATTTCAAAGAAGCTTGCACAACGTCTGCAAGTTTAAAACTGTTAATAAGGGGCATCTCTTTTTATAACAGTGACAGTTTTTATTTAAAAGTTAATCGCAACATGAGGAATGGTCCAAGGCAATTATTTAGTCAGTTTTTATATTGCTTGAGTTGCATCGATTACAAACCGGAGAATTCCTTTCTCAAAAAATGAAGAATAAAGTAAACAGACCCGTACCTCATTGCTAGAACTTCTCGTTCCTGTTGCTGAGGCTTCAACATACATTAAAATTTAGGACTGGTGGTGTCATTTATTAGTCCTTCAAGCATAAGAATTACTACTTAATACGTAATAGTGGACACACTGAAATCAGTTTCTCGGGCAATGTTTTCTCCCAGAGATTAATGAACAGGTTGTAACTCAACGCTTGGAAAGAAAAAGGAAAGTAATAAAAACAATGCTTTTACTATATTTACGGATGGACATTCCACCAGATCACCAGAGCACCATGGAAATTTCATATTTTTCTACTACTTATTTTTTTTATAAATTGTATTCCTGCAAACCATAGAACATATTAATACAACGGCGTTGCTAGACGATTGCATAAACTGATGAACATCAGTTACACGTTATAGTTCCATGAAACATTGAAAGTTTACAGCAGACAAAGCGGGAACTACAGCTTGCATCCGTGCAAATTTTGCTTCCCATTAAGGTAGCTCAAAGCCCATCCCAAGAGGCGACAGTAATACGGCACTCCAGTTGATAACGATCGGAAGCATCTTATAAATAATTCAGTACGCTCGAGAGTCCACGGGGAAATTCCTGTAACTTTGGATAAATTTCTTAAGAATTCTTGGTAGAAATAATCACGGCAACAAAATATCTGTGGAGGACTGTTCCCTTCTCTCTTTGTGTGCCGAACGCCAGGGTCTGATTCTGGATATTCATGAGGACTGTCTAAAACTCAGGCAGAGCTGTTCATCTTCGTTCGTCTTTATTATGCTGTTGTTTCTATACTGTCAGGTTGGAGGGTTCAAGTATGATGAAACTTGTAGTTTTTTGACATGTTATAAATTCTTCTGATGGTGGAAATAAATCTATCTGAATTAATAGACGAAACAGCGTTAAAGCTCTATCAGTTGTAAATAATACATTCCCAGAATGAAAGTTAGAAGTGGACAATATTCAAAAATTTGGAGCACCCAGATATAATGTCAGGTTCTTTCGTGAGTTTTAAGGTACGCCTGTAGCTTTCTTTTAAAAGCAAGCTTGCATTAAAATTTCTGATAAATACTACCTTCCTGTATTCTAATGCTAATGAATAAGATTCCTCCCACCAACAAACTTTTCGTTTTTACCTGTTACCACAATCGTGACGAATTCCTTTTTCGTCCATTCTCACTCATACTCATATACACCATGCAATTTTGTGTCTTGAGTATTGCTAATGTCATGAGCGAACCAAGATCAAAATTTCTGGCCATTGAAAAGTGTTACACATTTCTGATAACCAAGTGCTATCTGTATTTCAGTGTTGACGTGTCTGATATAAGATATTTATGTCTTTATCGCATAATTCCACCTTCCACATTCAAGGTTCGCCTGCATTTAACGTTGTTCGAATTGTAGTTGTACAGTTTCATTCCACAGATGTGAGACACTTGTAGAAAAGGTGAGATGAATTTTTAATTTAATAAAAAAAAACATTATGGTTTTTATACCGGATATCTCTTCGATGTTTCACTCTTGTTGCCTAATTGTGTTTTCCATTTAATCTTTGAAATTGATTGATAGAGTAAACATAAACCAATACTGACAAATTTCGAAAGAAAATGGATCAATTCTCATAATAATCGTAACGTTAACATTGTACTCATGGGCGTCTAGTCGATGAAGCTGCTACATATTACTGCAATACGTTATTGAATAGAGGTATATTGTTCTGCGGTCACACAAGTACATGAATCTCTAGCTGTGTCTCACTTATGAATGCAGCTTTTGTTATCTTCAGAGAACGATTCTTACTTCATGAAAGTGAGCATTTTATTTCAAACATATTACTCTAGGTTTTCTGTGCATGCTATAAATCAGTTCAGCGAGATCAGGGCAGATTCCGCCCCTATCTGAGTTATTGGTCTGACTTTAATGGTGTCTATGTTAACGCGACGTTCAGCTCTGTTACTTTTGCCCTTCCTGGCAGTACTCACGAAGCTGTTCAGTTGACTTGTAACCTCGGTGGATCATATCAGACTACTGAAACACAAAATGTGTGACCTCAGCTTGGTCATATGAATTTTGCGATTCGTAGCATAACTTTCGCCTGTGGAAATACAAAAGGATGTACTCTACATGGTGACTCACATTCCGCGTTGGGTTGTATGTCAATAAACAGCTGCAGAACGAACTATTTCTCAGTGCAGTAGGATCATAAATAGTAAATCATTGCTCATTATGGTTTGCTTGAGATATGAAGCAGTATGAATGTAGGATTCTACTGCTAGAAATGAAGCAGAAAATAGTAAGTACAATGGTTCAATCAATATAACTAGGACTTTGAAACAAACGAGAGTTATTCATTTATTTTTGATACTTATTTTCATTGGGTCAACTATTTTCGGTGCTCATCTCAGTGCAAACTAATTACGAAAATTATCAGCTTTCCCTTTGCGCCAACTGGTTACTGCGTTCGTAAACAGACGCTTTTAGGATTGTTGGTACTGAATAACATAGTCAGTATTCAGTCAAGTACTCGTTAGAAACTTCAAGCTGGTTTTTTACAGGAGCAGAAATTTTGCACTGATTAGTACGTGACGCGCTCGGCGAAGTGCGTCGTCCCCTCGATGGTGACATACTAGGGAAGGTGATATCCGACTGAGCGCAATGCATAGTGCTCCAGCGCTGTACGTCAGGCGTGATAGGCCAACTGGTTCTGGTTCTCGAGGGTGTGATGCTTTCTAGTGAAGTAACTGCTGCAAGTCAGGTAAGCTCGTGTGTAAAACGGCTGCAAGACGTGCTAAAACGCTGCAGTGGTTTCTGCAGCAACACTGACGGTAACTCTATAGGAATTGAGCCATTGTGAACCACGTTCCTCTCAATTTCAGCAAACATCTGAAACACCTCTTTCAGCCCCATCAATTATTTACATGAGGAGAAAGAAGACAGACTCCACTGAAAAACCGTGTAGAAGAGATGCCAAAACAACTAACACAAGAGGGTGAAACAGTAATATTCTTCAAAACCATGGCTATAAGTGTGAAAAAATCTCAGCCTGGATTCTTTACGCAACCCAGCATTAGAATGTCCCAAATCGGCACAGTGTTGAAGGGTTAAACCAACAGCGTTAATATAGTTCTAGTTCACCAGCTGTGGATTATAATGAATATTATTCTTCTTCGCAACACTCGTCATCTTCGTTTCTCGGGTTCATCTCTCATACATCTAAAATATCTCTTAGTGAAGTGTCTCAAAATCGGGACCTGAAATACTCAAGTATTCTTCCACACAGCTGCAAAGCGATAGAAAGTGATCAGGAGTAAATCTGAAATACGTTTCACCGTCCACTAAGTCGTGGTTAATCAGTATGTTCTACAAACTCTCATTCTATAGGTTCCACAACATATTTATGACAGAATGAGATTTTCACTCAGCAGCGGAGTGTGCGCTGATATGAAACTTCCTGGCAGATTAAAACTATGTGCCGCACCGAGACTCGAACTCGGGACCTTTGCCTTTCGCGGGCAACTGCTCTACCAACTGAGCTACCAAAGTACGACTCACGCCCCCTCCTCACAGCTTTACTTCTGCCAGTACCTCGTCTCCTGCCTTCCAGACTTTTCAGAAGCTCTCCTGCGAACCTTGCAGAACTACCACTCCTGAAATAAAGGAGAGCTTCTGAAAAGTTTGGAAGGTAGGAGACGAGGTACTGGCAGAAGTAAAGCTGTGAGGACGGGACGTGAGTCGTGCTTGGGTAGCTCAGTTGGTAGAGCACTTGCCCGCGAAATGCAAAGGTCCCGAGTTCGAGTCTCGGTCCGACACACAGTTTTAATCTCCCAGGAAGTTTCATATTTATGACAGTTTTTCTACGCTTCGCGTAAGTCTGCAGCAAAAAATCATTCTTAGTCGCCCATAGCTATCAGAAAACACAAAAGTTTCCTTCTTTTCCTCCCAAACGATCCACCAATAATGTGCACTATATTAGCAGTTTGTTTAAAGTAACACTTAGAGCACTTTTCCAAGACAGAACGTGGGAACTGAAGAGTTAATGTGCTTTTTGCTTACTTTTCTGGGAAAACACAGATGCGCAATGCATTTAAGTTTTATATCCATGCCGACGGAAAATACCCTATCCTGCTCCAAGTAAAACCCGGCTTTAAAAGGAACTTCCACGCATTCAGCTCTAAAGCTCGTCCTAGGGTTTGCCTTGCCATAGGACTTTAGAAGTAGTTCCATTCAAACATCTGTAGGACACTGATGTTTGAATCAGGGAAATGAGCGACATAGGCTTCTTTTGCGGGTGAAAATTAAATTTCTTATAATGAAGCACACTACCCTGAAGAACTCCTTTAATGCTGCTTTAGCCATTCCCAAGCAAAAATTGCTACAGAGGTGAAATTGCTCATTATATCACCTTAAACGATTGAAGACTGAGCGAAAAACGGAATTAAAAAAAAGAAAGAAAAACGTAGGTAGGCACATATAATGTCTGGAAAATAAATATACCTTTTTTCCTTACTATCTTCAGTGGGTTCAGATACCACTTTAAACCCGACTTATATTCCATCACCTGCACTAATTTGTCGTTTGTGTGCTGCCTCTCAATAACTGTAACGCTTTATTCATTAGTGAACTTGAACTGATGAGCCAAAAAATTGCGACCACCTGACTAATAGCTTGTGTGTCTGCCTTTGGAATGAAATACATGACTGATTCTGCGTATCAGGGATCCGACAATTTGTGGGTGGTTTTGGAGGTATTTGGCATTACACGTCTACGTACATGTGACGTAATTCGCGTAAGTAATGGGCGGCTACTTTGCGTACGCGTTGATGCAGCCCGATAGCGACCGAGGTAGGACCTACAGGATGTACGTCAGGCGTATTTGGTCGCTGAGACATCAAACTGAGTTCACTATTATGCTCCTCAAACCACTATAGCACTGTTCTGGCTCAGAGACACGGACAATTTTACTGCTGGAAGAAGACATCGCCGTCCAAGCATGAGGGTTCAAATGGTTCAAATGGCTCTTAGCACTATGGGACAACTTCTGAGGTCATCCGTCCTCTAGAACTTAGATCTACTTAAACCTAACTAACCTAAGGACATCACACACATCCATGCCCGAGGCAGGATTCGAACCTGCGGCCGTAGCGGTCGCGCGGTTCCTGATTGTAGCGCCTAGAACCGCTCGGCCACCCCAGCCGGCCAAGCATGAGGGGATGCAGATGGTTCGCAGCTGTCAGCTTGTCTTCGATTAGTACCACAGGTCCCATGCAAGCGCAGGAGAATGTCTCTCATAGCATTAATATGTGCGCTGCACGTTTTGAGCCACCATTCAGCCCGGTAAAAAGTGATTCACCTGGCGGTCGAATCTCGATGGTACCATGCCCACTGTAGTCGTAACTGACTATGTCATTGAGTCAATATGTGTACGATGGGCTTCTTGTGGCCTGAAGACGGAGTGCTTTTAATTATTGTATACTCTAGAATATATGATGTTTGTACGGTCGCGTGCTGAAATATAAAGTCTCCGAATTTTTTGTATGAAAATTCTCACAACAGTTAAATAAAACCAGCGTTATTAACAATTGACATCTTAGTCCTTCATGTCTACATACTGGCAGCTCTCAGCCGCTAGAGGGCTTCGAAATGTGGCAGGTAACATTGCAGTGTGTAACGTAACTACGTCGGTGGGTGAGAAACTGCTTTCTCTATTCGAGTTTATATTTCGTAGAGTTCGCCTATACTTAGAGTACTTTCTCCTTCAATATGACAATCGCAGAGCGCACACGAGCTCTACGTAATGTGCAAAAATCCGATGACTTTGGATTATTGTTATCGATCATCCACCATACAGTCCCGATTTGGTCCTACCCGATTTTCATCTGTTTCCAAAACAGAAAGAACTTGGAGGACTTTACTTTGATAGTGATGAAGAGGCGCAAGCAGATATGAGGTTGTGTCTACATCAACAAGTCAGATAGTTAACAATGAAGCTCTTCGACTGCAGGGTGACTACGTTCATAAATAAAGACGTAGACATGAAAAACGAAAATGTAAATTGCTAATAGCATTTGTTTTATTTATAAAGATTTAAGAAGTTTTACATAAAAATTTTGGAGGCATTAGTGTCCAGTACGCCCTTGTATAAATAACACATTTCTGGAATATTTGATGTTTGCGGTCAATCCTATTATGCAGCACCTGCTTCTGGGCTGGTAAATACGCCAATGTGGTAGAAACCCCAAATACGAAACAACTGGATGTAACTTTTAATGAAGTTACAAGACTAATTACTGGATGGCTGAAACCAACTCCTGCTAATTCTTTGTTTTGCATGGAAGGCGATGTTCCTCCTGTCTTTGTCAGTTTTCATGTTGCCCTGATTCTTGCAATGAGGAGGAGTTATTCAAGGCACAAGAAATTGCAGTAGCTGTTGCTCGCTTGTATATACACAAAACTTAAATTAAACAGTCTTTTCCCACAAGCGAGCAACAGCTACAGCAATATCTTGTGCCTTGAATAACTCCTCCTCATTGCAAGAATCAGGGCAACATGAAAACTGACAAAGACAGGTAAGGAAATGGTATTAATTGATATATATATCAATGAATACAATTTCCTTACCGGAAATTGGGAATTCATAGAATGTGTATACATTCGGATCGAGTAAATAAATGCTTATCGTAGTCTACTAAACTATTTTCAGTAGAATAAATTGTACTTGATTGGGACTCGAATCTGGGACCATTGCCTTCCAGCTGAACACTTTTACCTCCTAACCTCACCGCATAGCCCCCCTAGTGCTCTCCTATATTTCCACCTTTGGCGAATTTTTTTGCTATGAATTTGAAGAAATACATAAATAAAATAGCTCAGCTGCTCGCAAGCTCTTTCGTTCACTCTTGCTCGTACTTGGTGAGTTAAAGAAAACTTAAATGAATGTGGCGAAAGCAAACTGCATCTTGGAAACCCTTATTTCACTGGATCAATTTCAAAATAAAAAATATGATTTCTTATATCATAGAAAATCTTCTTCCTGTAGGTAGTGTCCTTCTTGTACACTCACATTTTCATTCCTTGGACTACGTTTTACATGCTCAAAAGAAAATGTTTTCTGTAATCAAATTCCTGAAAGTAAAGTAACATGTTCTGTTTTGAAAAATCGACTGAAAGGAAATAGAAGATTCATGTCATTACATTTTCCTATATCATATTATAAAATGTGAAAGTGATATCCTTGAAGATATCTCGGATAGTCAGCCAAGTGACGTCGTCCTGAAGGCTATACCATCAGGTGTTCTATATGACTGAGTGATTTATGATGGGCACAGTCTTTATATCTTACCCCACCCCCACCCCCTCCCCATCCGATAGCAGAGACCTGCGTCCGACACCAGGCTGACAGTGTTACTGAGCACTCCTGGATCGACCCCCGACGCTGCGCTTCTCACACCACCGCAGCAGGACCACGCAAAGAGGCGGCGTTTGTAGGCTGCGCGCGGCAAAGGCGGGGGTAGTGAGGGGATAACATAAGATCGGTGCCCAGCGGAAGTCAATCAGTCATCTAAAACGCGTCAAGATGGCTATTCGAAATATCAGTCCTTCAGGACGATGCACCTTACTGAATACCCGAAACAGAAACGAAATTTTACTGAATCGGGAAAACGTAAACCCACACAGAAAAAATTATACGTTCTCTAGCGCCATTGGGTTTGATGGTGCTCCTTCTTATGATAGTGTTCTCATAGTTCTCCTTTACCTGACTGAAAAACGAAACACGGATAGAAAAAATTTGACAGTCATGTATGACTCTAGAAGAGTTTCGTGTTAGGTCAATTTAGTACTTCCTTAAAGTAATTAAGTTCCAAGAAATATCATCATACAGAATCCAATTCTGGTTTGTTGCGTTACAGGTTAATTGGGAGAAGATTGGTAGCCGGTTCTAATCGGGTAGATAAATATTCCGTTATGACGTTGTAATTGTGCCGATACATTTCACGAGATTCCTTGATAAACATATCTGTTGCTTGTGTCGTCATGTTCTTCATCGCACGCCTCCATCCACCCTGCTTAAGATGGCCGTGTTGAAGGGAGGCTTAAAAATGTTACCTCGCCAGACGTACCAACACGGTAAACGGATGAACGATTGCTCTTGGTGTGGGTAAGACAGCTGATAGGTGATTTATTTTGGTAATGGCATATTTTAACACAAAAGTCCACTCTTTGAAATCTGACTAGAGTTTTTTAGTGGTGGTCTATAATTGTAGCTCGGAGAACGTTCAACTCGTTTGTCCAATTTTCAGTTCTCATGGCTATGGGCTCCGTAGATATTGCCAGTTCCAGTTACCTTCTTTTTGCTGTTGTAGCCAACCAGTTCTGTGAGAAATTGTTAGCGACTCGACCTAGTTCTGGTAACTAATATGTCTGAAAATTAATCTTTCCTCCTGCTGCGTTGTTACAGTCGTCAGTAAGGTGTTCAGCTGCCTGTATGTCCTCACTATCGTTAACTAGCAAAGTAATGGCGTCCACATATGCCTAACACACCACCTCGGTGTTCAAAATTTGCATCCTTTTTAGTGTTACGTGTAACATCCAGAGTAGCAATTCCACACATACAGCGTATAATGTCGTTGAGTGGGTGCAGCCTTGGCAGTTTGAGTTTTTGGTTTGGTCCCATAAGACGTTTGTTGATTTTGATTCTTGAAAAGGCTTCCGTTAAAGGTTTTTCAATAATTTTTGTGAAATGTTCACTGAAACCCCCATTCGTCAAAATATTTAGTAGAAATTGGTGATTAAACCTGTAGCAAGCTTTGTCAGAATTAAGCTAAACGAAGGCTAATACGGCCGGGCAAATTCACAAGTGCACAATGTCACAATATTCCGACATCGGATTTGCCATACTTCGAACAATAACCACGCTGGTTTGATATGAACCCTAGAGTTAATTAAGTGCAAGTTTCAACGTGCCGTTTAAGAGACGTGTAAATGTTTTAAAATCGGTATTTAGTAAAAATATGGACCTGTAATCCTTTATTTTTTTAGCAAATGTCACCTTGGGTACCTAGACCGCCAGCCATACAGTAAAACTGTCAAGGAATCAAACTTCTGTAAGTATTTAATTGATCATTTCTGTGGTTTTGGCGCCGAAATTTTCTCACGTCAGAGCGTAGAATCCTAGGAGAAACTGGACTGTGGGTGCTGCGCCTACTGTTAAACGAATTTCTTTGGAAATATAGCTTTTTAACAGGCACTCGTGGTCGGATACGTTTAACCCACTAAGTAAAGAAGATAAAATGGCGTTCCCCTGATGAAAACACGTTGTCGATACGGCATAAAGTTAGATAAAATTATCTGCCACATAATGCTTTATGATCGCCTGTGTATCGTAATGTCTACCGTGTTCGGCAGTTAGACGTTTAATTAACTTCTGTTTTGTGCTGTTTCTCCTCGTATTACGTGGAACAGAGTTTTGTTCCGAATGAAAATCGTTATTGCTTCGCACTCGGATTCGTCTGCCAAGCAAGACACATCGAGACAGGGAAATAATTTTCGCTTTAATCTCTTTTATTTTGGCAGAATTTGTTTGCTGTTTGTCGTGATTTGGGTTTAACTCCCTGAGAAGCAGAAAGTGATATTCGATAGCTGATTTATTTCGCTTTTTCGTTGTCATACTGTATAATATTCCCTTTGTTAGGAATTTTGCGTTCCATAATTCTAAAACAGGCTGTTTCAGAGCTGGCTCATACAAAATGGAGGTGTACAGAATCCTCTTACTACGTCCTCTAAAAGTTGTTTGGCGAGGAATCTTAAATACGGGAAGCGCAGTGACGGGGAAAATATGTCGGCCACTCTTCGGAGACGGTTACGCTAGACATCAGAGGCGTCGGTAGTATATTTTGTCTAATCTTCTTGTAGGGTAAGCGGTGATGTTTGGGCACAATGCTATCCAAGTGTCCATCAACTCTAATTCATTCGTTAATCTTCGCAGGGCTTCACAATATTTAAGGTGGGGGACCTGCTCCTACTTACGTATTATACATTTGAAGTCTCTGCCTATATGTTTACCATGTGGTACGACCTGCTAAGAACTTTACTATGCAGTCGGTAGAAGTTGGCTTCTGCGTTCTGTATTATTAAACATTGACAAGTAATGCGTCCTGCATTTGGACAGCTGAGCCTCTTCTGTTGTCCAAAACCGCCTTTATCATGTACTGAATACCTCCTTTGCATAAATTCCAGCAACACGTAAATATAAATTAGTGTCTCAAAACCATGTATTTGGTTTATTTTACAGTTCTTGACTTCTTAGAATAAAATAATATCACTTTCTGCAGCAAAAAGAAAATTTTGTGACACCACGATTTTGAGAGTCGACTGCATGCTGTTTATACTGACAGTCACAGGTTTGTTATCTTGCATAGATTTTGTTTTGGTAAGAGGCTTTCAGACTTTGTTGTCATACCACAGAAGCCTGTGGAACGGATCCTGTACCTAAGTAGTATCCATGAATTTAATGGTTCGTCTCTGCAGTGTCATAACTACGTCCGTATCTTCCGATTCGTATTTACCGCCTTTCCCTGCAGAAGCTGCTTCTGATACATTTACCCTCTGTTTTACTATTTTCCTGGTTGGAATGAGTTTATTTTTAAATCTCGGCTCTATTGTAACGTTTGCTTCCTAATCATTTTCTTAAGTCAATCGGTCTGTCCCTGAGGGATTGTGCCTTAGCCGTAGCTTTCAGTGTAGTTCGTGTAGCCTCTGTTGAAGTGTTTAAATCTTCGTAGCTTTTGTGCCTTTCTCTCTCTCCCTCTCTCTCTCTCTCTCTCTCTCCTTCCCTCTCCATCCCACTCTCTCTCATTTACGATTGCCCTCTGCCGGCTCCGCTTTGTGTGTGGCTTCCTTAATGTCGGTTCCGAGCTCCCTGTGTGCAGCCATAGGGGTACCCTGCGTCATGGGAGTACTACAGGATGCCTCGCGTGGGCTCAGTGGGAGTGGCTTGTTACAGTGTATCGTCCAGTCTGGTAAGTCGTCTTGATTGTCTTTTTGATCTGGTCTGAAGCCAAGATCCTGCGAAGCCTCGTTCCTATGTGCCCAGTCTTCATGTTGTGTTGGAGTTAATTTCCTCTATTTTCCGGTAATCGACTCGCTACATCACCGTTGGTACAGCTGGCCGTTTCGACTGTCGTTCGATCATTGCCTGTTCCCAAGTGAAGGAATCCTGACTGTCTTTGATTGTCGGCTGTGCAACCTTTCACAATCTGAAAGCGTTTCTTTTAAATAAACCAAGTACCCTCACTTTCCAGCCACGCGGTTGGCCACTGTAAACCACGAACGCCTGAAAACCCTGTTATCATAACAGAACCTAGTAGCGTAGAGGTTAGCGCAACGGAATCGCATTCGGGAAAGAAAGTTCATGACTGGAGAAAAATACACAACCCCTGATACATGCTACAGAAGTAGGTGTGGGTATTTTCATGGAGAATATGTACGGCGTGAAACGTCTGAAAGCAAACACTCTGCAACAGTCGTCGGAAAGGTCCAGGTAGGATGAGGAAGCGTTATGGTCTCGGGAATATTTTCGTGGCACTCCATGGATGATCTCTTCGTTCTGAGAGGCTCAATGGATCAATGTAGCTATCCTTCGGGACCATGTAGACTCCTAGATGCAGTTTTCTTTTCCTCGACACGACAGCAACTAGCAGACGGGCAATGCAGCGTTCCACAAAGTTCGCTGTGTACGTGTGTGGCTTGAAGAGTACAAGGATGAGTTTACCGTACTCCCAGGGCCACCAAACTCCCTGGACTTAAGCCCAATCGAGTATCTGTGGTACCATCTGGATCAGGCTGTTCGCGCCAGGGATCCTCAACGGAGAACCTTAGCACAGCTGGCCACGGCAATGAAGTCAGCATGGCTCTATATTCCTTTCGGTACCTCGCATAACCTCCCTGACTTTCTTAAGGTAGGTGTCGCAGCGGCCTAAACCGTCGTAATAATGAAATAGTTACAACTATAGAAGAGATTAAAAAAGGATGGAAATTATGTTTGAAGACGCGTGCAGAATCTGATGAAATAATCGATGACGGCGTTCCTAGATCCAGTAACATACAAAATAATGAAATATCTTACCGTTGTATAAAAATATACAGTTAATGTAAACAGCATATTGGTAACGGAATAGATAATACAGTCCACCTACAAAAAACTGATGACTATGTAAAAGCCGAATTTACCGAGATAACAGACGAATCTTATACAAAGGATCTGTCATATTTACTCGTGTCTAAATATATTTCCAACTTGATGATACATCCTATAAATTAAAGCCACCAGATCAAATTAATACTATATCCACGTTCACCGCCTGTTGTATAATGAGTAAGTAAGGGCTACTTAGGAATATGACGCGTTTGGAACTATAATTAATGATAAATACATGACGATTTTAGTTTTCAAATTAGAAGGTCTGTGGATTTGAATAGAACATATCAAGAACTGAACTAACACCTGAATCATATTTTCAGTTAAATGTAACACGACATAACATCTGGTCTACCGACTACATTTAGACTTTCTTATTAGTGTATGGAGGATTATGTACTTATTCTAACAACATAAACCATTTCTACCTCTTATTAATTCTAGCTCTTGTTGTAATAACTGCCCTCTTCTGTTAAGTCTATTAATTACAGCAGAAAATGTCTGTTGGCCGATAAAAACACATGTAACGAATGTGCTGTGGTTACAGAAGTTTTAGTTTTCTTTTAAGCGTTGAAACGTATCTCTTTTGTTAAGTGCGAAGCGTTTTAGGTAACAGCCACTTCAAATAATATAGTGAATTCTCAAGCGTGTCACAGAGGAAATCACTTCCGCAGGGAGCGGATTACTTGTTCAATATCCGTGAAGATGTGCAGCCTAACGCTTTGTACTTATAGACAGATCTTCAGGAAATCGGAATGTCGTCTCTCGAGCAATGTCTCTGTAGCTCCGCAAAGCCTCCTTTATTTCTCTCGTTACAGTTCTTTTGCGTTTTGTCCTGCCTCTAACGGAATTGTTAATAACCTCTTCTAAATGGGATATGTACAGATAGCTCTTTATATCTGTCTTCTGTTTACTGTCTATCTCGAATAAGGGCGTGCTGTATTTCAGTACCTAGAATAGACTTGTAAACGAAACTATGCTGGTTGACTGAAATATATGCTTAAACCGAGTAAGTAGCTACAGACGAAACTTACGTCCTGAAAGAATAAAAAATGCTGTAACCATACTTCTATTATTGAGCAGCTACCATCCGAAAACGTGTGACTTGGAATTCGTACATAAAAAATACAGTACTATTTGCAAAACGGTACAGAATGGTGAGGTGCAGACATTACGAGAGTAGAAGCTTTTGGAAAGTGATTATACAGAAGAATAGTATGAGTAGATAGGGCTACTAATAAACTTCTTTAAATTATGAAATGCATGCATTTCGTATAACACTTAAAAGCTTTTAGCAGTTACCTTAAAAATGTTTAATGAATACTTAATTAACCGAATCGGGGAAAAATAAAATTTATGGGACAATGTGACTAAAAGAAGGAATCAGTAGATGGTACTGTTTTGATGTATCAACTGGTAGGTAATTTGGTAATGAAGGGATGTGTGAGGCATAAATCTTGTAGAGGTAGGGCAAGGTTTGACTACAGTAATCAGTTGTGTAGGTATGAAAAAAATGCAGGAAAACGACAAACTTCGAGAGCTACATGAATCCAAATTGTTCAAAAAGTAGTCGATAGACTAGAAATCATGTTGTGTCACATTTAAGCGAAAATATGATGCAGGTGTTAGATCAGTTCTGGTGAGACCTGGACAGATTCTATTGAAATCCGCAGGTCCTCTAATTTCACAACTAAAATCTCAGAACTAAGAGCAACAAGGTGCTGATTTTTAATTAATACTAAAATTTACATATTTTCGGCATCACGCTTGCAAGCTAACCCCTAACAGGGAAAACGTACTGCAGCAGTGTAGTTCTTCAGAATGTAGACACTAACTGTGTCACACATGCACGACACACTATACCAATTGCTTCAAAGTATTTGCATAAAACGTATAGAGATGACAGGTCACATCATGGGGAACAACTTTCGTTAAAGACAGCACATTCGCTGGCGCTTCCCTGTAATGCTAGGCTGGCCATACAACGACGAGACTTGACCAAACTGTCAAGGCCTACTAACCATCTGTGCTGCTTACTACCTATCCCAACAAACTGATCAGTGATTTTCTAAAAAAGAAAAAGAAAAGGTGTTATGTATGAATGTCCGTAAGCGGGGAATGAAGTTTCAGAAGCAAATCAGAAGCTTTAATTTTTCTGGCCCAACTCCTGTCACACTGGACAGATGACTGAAATTTAAGTAACATGTGCACGGCACAAAGTACATACGCCCTGCCACTTCTCAAGGAGATAACCAATACAAAAGAACGCCTTACGTTGCTAGGAAGTGTCAGCGAACCTTCTGTCTCTAATAAATGTTGTTCCCAACAACGTGATCCATCACATCTAGAGGTATGTTGGAAAAAGACTTTCAAACACCCTGTATAACAGAAGTAACAATAATTAGATTGCATATTTAATCCATACACCAAATAAAATTGAAAAATTTAATTACCGTAGTCAGTCTAAATTAAATGCACATATAAATGGTTTAAGGTAGACAAATATTAATGCTTGTTTCGTGGAGTACATTCTTTTGTTTTTACTAATCTTTTGGACGATATTGTTCTGTTCAATGTATGCGCCAACGATATTTTGCTCAAATTCATCATCAGGTGATAATGAGATTATTTTAGGGACAAGTTGTTATCTTATAGACCGAAAGCTGTACTTTCAATATCCCAAGCGACGGAAATTTATATCGAAAGTATATTAGAGGAAATATTGCTATTTGGAGCTCCCGTTACATGACGTGCAGATTGAAAATATAGCCGCTTCCGTAATTTCTATCACTATTTGTTCAATAACAATTTTATAGTCGTAATCCACAATTACATTTTAGAAATCAAAGTGCATGTTTTCCAGGTGTGTGTGCTATATTATACAATAACACTTTTATAGTGAACGTATTAGTTTACGCTCGTCAAAAGTAAACATCGCATTTTAGGTTTCAATTGTAAACGTCATGCAGTCCTGTACTGCTGAACGAATATCCATTTTAAAATTATGTTTGAGACCATGAACGTAATTTTTGGCAGGTAACACCAGAGAAATGTTGCTAGAGGTTTCTCAATTCTACCGCAAACTGAAGCCGTTATGAGCTTGCAGGTTTTCTCCCCTTATTTTCCTGCATAATCAGATTATTCTTGATGAACTCGACCGGCTTAATTATGGAGATGCTTTCAAGTGCTGAGAGGTATAGGCGCAACTCGTCTTGTGAATATTTACGCCTCTGGCGATGTCACAGGGCTACTGGCCATCTTCATCATACCCTTTCCTGCAACACGTACATGTACAATAAAATTATTCACAACGATCACCGAGCACTGCCAGTGCTGTTGAATATTTCAACCTGTTATTGGGGATGGCAGCTCCTGCAGTTGACAGAACAGAGGGTTTCCTGCTGTTGCCAGCACAGTGAGTGATTTAAAGAGGCGCGCGGGACATTTCGATTCCCTATTAGCTGTTCTGAAGCTCGCGTATCAACATTTTACGTAACTTTCCTGTTCTTACGACCCTAACGTGTGCTACGGTACACATTTGTCTAAATCTGTTCTCAGTGTAAAAGAATAAATACTTTCTAAATACGAGTAAACATAGTGTTTTATGAAATGATACAGATATCCACTTCCTACTGACTCCAAGCAATATTTCGATAATGTTAACACAGAAACATTTTACAAGACCCTACAAGTACTGAAAATTAGTGAGAAATTAAGATTATTAGTTGTATTTACTCAGAAGGACGTAAAGACAAAATTAAAGGTAAATGATAATAGAGCAAGAGATTTAACTTGATGACTGGTGTGATACATCTGCAGATCTGTTCAACTTACAGTGGTGGAGCCTCAATAAATATAAACTGGGAGAGACTTAATTATGATGAAAGATTCAGATAGGTGTTACATGCCGAAATATATTGTAACTGTGCAATAAATACACACAAACTAATAAATGTGGGTAGAAGGCACAGCATTTGGGCTCACTGTAATAAAGGATAAGACAAATCATATGATAAACGAAAGGTCTACGACCTGGTATCAAATATGAATCATAAATGTGCAGGATGGCAAAACAGAACATAAAAAAGACTATGAGCATTTGAGTGAGAACGCCTGTGATATATATACACAGGGTGTTTCAAAAATGACCAGTATATTTGAAACGGCAATAAAAACTAAACGAGCATCGATAGAAATACACCGTTTGTTGCAATATGCTTGGGACAACAGTACATTTTCAGGCGGACAAACTTTCGAAATTACAGTAGTTACAATTTTCAACAACAGATGGCGCTGGAAGTGATGTGAAAGATATAGAAGACAACGCAGTCTGTGGGTGCGCCATTCTGTACGTCGTCTTTCTGCTGTAAGCGTGTGCTGTTCACAACGTGCAAGCGTGCTGTAGACAACATGGTTTATTCCTTTGAACAGAGGATATTTCTGGTGTTGGAATTCCACCGCCTAGAACACAGTGTTGTTGCAACAAGACGAAGTTTTCGACGGAGGTTTAATGTAACCAAAGGACCGAAAAGCGATACAATAAAGGATCTGTTTGACAAATTTCAACGGACTGGGAACGTGACGGATGAACGTGCTGGAAAGGTAGGGCGACCGCGTACGGCAACCACAGAGGGCAACGCGCAGCTAGTGCAGCAGGTGATCCAACAGCGGCCTCGGGTTTCCGTTCGCCGTATTGCAGCTGCGGTCCAAATGACGCCAACGTCCACGTATCGTCTCATGCGCCAGAGTTTACACCACTATCCATACAAAATTCAAACGCGGCAACCCCTCAGCGCCGCTACCATTGCTGCACGAGAGACATTCGCTAACGATATAGTGCACAGGATTGATGACGGCGATATGCATGTGGGCAGCATTTGGTTTACTGACGAAGCTTATTTTTACCTGGACGGCTTCGTCAATAAACAGAACTGGCGCATATGGGGAACCGAAAAGCCCCATGTTGCAGTCCCATCGTCCCTGCATCCTCAAAAAGTACTGGTCTGGGCCGCCATTTCTTCCAAAGGAATCAGTGGCCCATTTTTCAGATCCGAAACGATTACTGCATCACGCTATCTGGACATTCTTCGTGAATTTGTGGCGGTACAAACTGCCTTAGACGACACTGCGAACACCTCGTGGTTTAGGCAAGATGGTGCCCGGCCACATCGGACGGCCGACGTCTTTAATTTCCTGAATGAATATTTCGATGATCGTGTGATTGCTTTGGGCTATCCGAAACATACAGGAGGCGGCGTGAATTGGCCTCCCTATTCGCCAGACATGAACCCCTGTGACTTCTTTCTGTGGGGACACTTGAAAGACCAGGTGTACCGCCAGAATCCAGAAACAATTGGACAGCTGAAGCAGTACATCTCATCTGCATGTGAAGCCATTCCGCCAGACACGTTGTCAAAGGTTTCGGGAAATATCATTCAGAGACTACGCCATATTATTGCTACGCATGGTGGATATGTGGAAAATATCGTACTATAGAGTTTCCCAGACCATCTGTTGTTGAAAATTGTAACTACTGTAATATCGAACGTTTGTCTGCCTGAAAATGTACTGTTGTCCCAAGCATATTGCAACAAACGGTGTATTTCTATCGCTGCTCGTTTAGTTTTTATTGCCGTTTCAAATATACCGGTCATTTTTGAAACACCCTGTATATATATATATATATATATATATATATATATATATATATATATATATATATATATATATATGAGACTGTGAGAGAAACACAGGGCTGGAGAATAAGCTATATTAACCGTTGATTGCAGCTAACTTCATCAGATCACTGAGAATACGTTGATTGCACCGTACGGAGAGGTGGCAGATGACAGTATGCCTAAGAGAACGCAGAAAGAAACATTACATTCCACCAGGAGAAAGTGCTAACTAAGAAGAAGGTAGAGGAACGCAGCAATAGCTGATCTTACTAACAAGGGAACCTCCCCATCGCACCCCCCTCAGGTTTAGTTATAAGTTGGCACAGTGGATAGGCCTTGTAAAACTGAACACAGATGAATCGAGAAAACGGGAAGAAGTTGTGTGGAACTATGAAAAAAATTAGTAAAATATACAAACTGAGTAGTCCATGCTAAGATAGGCAACATCAAGGACAGTGGGAGTCAAGGAGGGCCGTGCTCCCGTGGTTAGCGAGAGCAGCTACGGAACGAGAGGACCTAGGTTCAAGTCCTCTCTCGAGTGACAAGTTTAATTTTTTATTTTCGGTTTATGTGACAAACTCTTATGGTTTCATCATTTTTTTGGGAGTGATTATCACATCCACAAGGAAACCTAAATCGGGCAAGGTAGAAGAATCTCTTTACCCATTCGCTAAGTGTACAAGTTCGGTGGGTCGACAACATATTCCTGTCATGTGACGCACATACTGTCACCAGTGTCGTATAGAATATATCAGACGTGTTTTCCTGTGGAGGAATCGGTTGACCTATGACCTTGCGATCAAATGTTCTCGGTTCCCTTAGGAGAGGCACGTCCTATCGTCTACTAATCGCACGGTTTTGCGGTGCGGTCGCAAAATACAGACACCAAATTTATTACAGTGAACAGAGACGTCTATGAACGAACGGACAGATCATAACTTTGCGAAAATAAAATTTACGGTTGAGGGGAGACTTGAACCAAGGATCTCTTAGTCCGCAATTACTTACGCTAACCACGTGACCACGGCGCTCCCGAGCTCAGAGGTTCCTTGATGTTGCCTATCTCGCGCATGGACTACTCAGTTTGTATATTTTATTAATTTTTTTCATAGTTCCACACAACTTCTCCCTGTTTTCTCGATTGATCTGTGTTCAGTTTTTCAAGGCCTATCCACTGTGGCAACTTATAACTATATCTGAGGGGGGTGCGATTGGGAGATTCCCTTGTAAGATGGATGGAGAAGGAGAAGAAGGAACATGACCGAAATAAAAAGTGGTACGCACAATGACGTCGATACTACATGGAAATCCAACTCCATCTGTCAGACCGTAGCGGCAACGATGCTCGTATTTCGTCTCTTACCTTACATGGCTGCCACAAAATGTCATTTGAACACAAAAATGAAATTCTGTCCCAACATCAGCCTATTACATAGCACGTAGACATAAGGTTCGAAATCAGATACAAGTAAATGATACTATACCACGTACAGCCCGATGGAATTATGTTTGTTTGACTGCCACATCGCATATGACGGGAATCGGCAGACAAGACGGAGTTCATGTACAGGTGGTACAGAGATCACTGTGCACACAGTCCAAGTGTTTGTATCTTTATTAACATTACAGTTATAATGTTCTGAAATCTATTGTACAGAGTGAAGTCATATCTCTCCTTAACTGTGCTACACAATCAAAACTTGACTCATTAGTTGCGCCAGAATGCGTGTTTCGCCACTGTAGCAGTACATTACTGAATCTCTAATAGACTTATTATTTAAGAAGAGTATTAGTATACCTAAATCAATGACATGAACCAAAGTTCATTTCTATGAATAATAACTCTCTTCACCGAGGTATCTACGAGTGCAACATACAAACAATTGAGTGATAATATTACAGATCTCTGTTTCATGAACAGGAGACTTACACTACGCACACGTATCTATCAATGCAATGTTGCATATTATTTTTGCTTTTGCTGCGAGAACGTGTGACTGTCAGGAAAACAGGACAATTTACACTAAGTGAACTATGACGTCCTCTACGCGAAAGACGTCAGTGCTGAAAAGAAGTTACAAACAAAGAAGTTGACCTCTCCACTTTCACACAGTTAACAATAAAAAGGCTCTGTTACGAGTAGTTTGTTATATATGCATTGTACTTCCGACAATACAATTGTAATATTGTAATTAATAATACATGTTACCACGATGAAGATAACATACATCAGGAACGATGGAAAAAACGTAAATTTATTCATTTGAGTTAAAATCCTGGTCTGGAAACAACGCAGCCTCTTCCACATAAATACGAATTATTGTGTATATGAGCCCGCATATCGTGGTCTTGCGGTAGCGTGCTCGCTTCCCACGCCCGGGTTCCCGGGTTCGATTCCCGGCGGGCTCAGGTATTTTCTCTGCCTAGTGATTGCTGGGTGTTGTGTGCTGTCCTTAGGTTGGTTAGGTTTAAGTAGTTCTAAGTTCTAGGGGACTGATGACCATAGATGTTAAGTCCCATAGTGCTCAGAGCCATTTGAACCATTTTTTTTTTTGTGTATATGAAGTGAGAAATTTATTTATTAGACACTTAATTGCAATGTAGAACATCTCTTCCCCTTTGCTGATCCTAGTAAACAAATACGCCCTTCAAACTTATATGGGATGGAGAGAACCAGTTGGATCAACTGATCAGTCTTCTAGTGCAGTCATGTGAAATGTCTTGAGTAAGAGGCATCCGCCGGGGCATCAGAGACAAGAAATCTCGCAGCCTTGGACACACTGTAGCTGTAGTCCATCTTCGAGGGACAATGTCGAACTTTCATACAAATTATATGAAGATGGTACCGGCCCGAAAGAACAGATACCATTGGTGATCTTGCCGCTCTCGAAGAATGAAATTACATTGAAATGCAGAGATTTAGCTGCTTACAGGAGTTGATAAATATCAATGGGTAGAGTTGAATTTGTGTGCCCGACCGGGACTCCAACCCGGGATCTCCCGCTTACATGGCAGACGCTCTATGCGTCTGAGCCACCGAGGACACAGAAGAAAGTGCGACTGCAGGGCCTTATCTCTGGCACGCTCCCCGTGAGACCCAAATTCCCAACTTACTGTCCATACACTACATTTTAGTGATCCACTATGCTCATTACCCGCGCAGACAAAGTACCGATTCCCGTAAGTGTCCGGGCAATGTGAGTGGGCAGGGTGAGTATAGTGGGCAGGGGCACTACAAATGTAGTGTGTGGACAGTAAGTTGGGAATGTGTGTCTCACGGGGAGCGTGCCACAGATAAGTCCCTGCAGTCGCAATATCCTCTGTGTCTTCGGTGGCTTAGACGGTTAGAATGTGTGCCATGTAAGCAGGAGATACCCGGGTTCGAGTCCCGGTCGGAGCACTCATTTTCAACTGTCCCCGTTGATGTTTATCAACGCCTGTAAGCAGCTAAACGTCTGGATGTCATTGTAATTTCATTCTACGACAGCTGCAAGATCTTCGTTGGTATCTGTGCTGTCGGACAGGTTATGGAGCGTTCGGAACGGAGGTGATGCAGAACGTATTTCGATGTGTGTATTTGGACTGTCCCATCGTCATTGAAAGCTTGTATTATTATCGATGAAATACGCTGTATAAGCACCCTTGTAAAGAAAAAACCGTTTACGTTATTCTGAAATTAGTAATTTCGAATGTAACTTGGTTTCTGTAGATGTATAACACAGTTACGTATTTGCGTTACTGAAATAAACTGCCTAGTGTACACTGTAAATCCTATTAACCCTCACTTCGTCCTAGACAAGTCTTCAGACACGACTACTTAAGTGTCGCTTGTGAATTTGATAAAATTTTCCGTTACCACTGCTCTTCTGTTAACACAGGTAGAAAAATGTTTTCCTTTACTGCAATTATATAGAACCTACATACATTAGTTGACGGGGATCCGAACCGTCATCCTCCATAATGCGAATCCTATGTCATAATCACTGTGCCACCTTGCTTGATTCAATGGTCAAGTGCCCACTGTAATAGTAATTGATCATATCTTTTGGTCAATATGGAAATAAATAGGTATCGTCTGGTGGGGATCGCTATGTTCAACAATGTGTGCTGACCTATGTGCTCCTAAATACTTGCTACTCCACCAGCGTTATTCTCTGTCGTCATATCTGCAACAGATAGCCACCTATCCTGGTTTAGAGAGCGGGCAATTCTCCGACATCCAAGATATGCGATGGGAGGTGGACGTCCAGCACCTTGTCACCTACTCGAAGCTTCACCGTCCTTCAGTCATTTGCTACAGATGCTTACAACACTAGCACTCGAACAGCCTTCTTCGCCCTTTGCGAAATACCCGTTCCCAGCCGCCGGGTCTTAACCATTTGCCCTCTGTCAAAGTCACTTATGTTAATGCATTTGTCCAACTTGCGGCCATGCTGTGGCAACAATGATTCCCAATCGTTTCTATTGTTTATTCTTCGAGTTATGATTCTCTTGTCTTTGGACTAGGTAGCCTTCAAACAACGATTGTACACAAGTGCAGAGTTTTAACAGGTATGTGACCTTCATGGATGCTAGAACACAACCATCACAATGATTTAATATTAGTTTCATTAACCGTTTCAAAACTAAGCAGCAGTTTTTTTATTTAATGTGTTGAAATGTGTTATTACGCTGATTTGATCGGTGTTGGTCAGATGGCGTAAGCAAACAGTTCAAGCAATCAGTTCAAGGTCGAAAACCAGTTCAAGGTCGAAAACCAGTCTTACACTACCATGCCGCGACATAAAATTATTTAGTGATTTAGTGATTTCAGGCCGTGACGAATGAAGTGGGACTAGAAGCAGCAGGCAATCTTACACATGTACGCACAGAAGGAACATTTACGTGAAGTACCATCTCTACGATATTAACCAAATCTTACTTAGAAAAATAACTGTCGTTGGTTCTGCAAACCCGAAGCTTACGATGCTTAAAGTGTTGTGATTGTTTACAAGCTCTTGGCCGCTATGTGCCTAACCTACGCTTCTCGCGTCAGTACAGCACACTTACGTATACCTCCTTTCCTTCAATAGTTATCACGCAACATGATGAAGGCATTTTTGAATTTTCTTCAGCGTAAGTAGTGTTAGAGAAAGTTTCGGAATTGCAGCCGGATAACGTCGATTCGTGCCACTACATTTCAGCTGACAGCCATTCATCCATATTGAGGTGAGTAATTTGCACTGGAGACTGCAGTTATTCTTGTGGTAGATTGAGCTACAGCGTCACCGGTGGATCTCGGTCTTATTGCCTTGATGTAAGTTTACATCGCTATCTTTATACAAAATATTGGCGAGCAGACGCATGCTCAAAGACAGCCGCTACATGAGAGGCCTCTGTCGATTATCGCGTCGGCTTCTTATTTAGCTCCATCTAAGGCGCAGGAACACACGTAATGAGATACTACATGCGCACTCTCTGTCTGAATGCGCACTCGCGGAGTTAAAATTCAGATGCCAAAAGGAATACAATTAAGTGTCGCTAAATGTGTTGTTCGTCATAAAATGGTTTCTTTCTGAAGAAATTAAGGATATTACCTGAACCCAAGTCTTATCTAGTTGAAAACCAGTATCATGATTAATAAGAACTTGCGCTAAACGTATTTTCATTAGTAACTGAATCCCAGAAGGACCTCGTCGAGGCCAAGATCTCCATGGCAGAGTAATTCATGGAGTGTCCTGAGCAGATACAATACAGATATGGCTGACTTACTGGGCGGCGAAAGGCGAGTCGGCGATCATGTTCAACACATCTTCCACACGCTGTGCGCGTTGTATGACCAATGTAGGCACTGCTACACTGGCAAAGTATTCTGTAGATTCCAGCCTTCCGCAATCCCAGATCGTTCATTTCCAAACCGAGAAGAGCACACGTCTTCGTAGGTTTACGAAAGATACTTTGACTAGATAGTTTCTTAAGATTCTGTCTAATTTCGAATAAATATTGTCGATGTACGGGAGAAACGCCCTGGACTTGAGCCTCTCCTTGTCTTGATTGAATGCATGGTCGAATTTCTTCTTCCTTAAAAATGTGCTAATCTGATGCGGAGAATATCCATTATCTTTGAACGGGTTCAAGTTCCTTTCTAGGCTGTCTCTAACAGACACAACATGTGCCCTCTTGCGGGGCCGCCCGCATTGCCACCAGCGCCGCCCGCACCAGTCAGCCGGCAATTGTGGCCGAGCGGTTCTAGGCGCTTCAGTCCGGAGCTGCGCTGCTGCTACGGTCGCATGTTCGAAACCTGCCTCGCTCATGTATGTGTGCGATGCCCGTAGGTTGGTTAGGTTTAGGTAGTTCTCAGTCTAGGGGACTGATGACCTCAAATGTGAAGCCCCATAGTGCTTAGAGCCATTTGAACCACCAGTCAGACCGCACGCTATTCGTTCTTTTGCTGGTTCGTTCGTTCGAACCACAATTCTAACTTTTTATATCGTAAGATGGCATTGTCTTGTATATGTGTGTAATCAGTTTAAATACACTTTCTTAAACTTTGCATGTGACTTGAATATTTTTTAACTAAAAGTACCTCAAGATATCTTTAGCACCCCCTCCTTGAGGTTTTTCTGTATCCACCATTGGTGCCCGGTGCACCAACGTTCGTAAGACGCCGATGGTTTGTGATGGGTGGTGACAGCTAGACGCCTGCAAATACAGGTCTGCCCATGCGTTTTCAAGCCAATTTCTTCTATAAAGGTAGCGATGTGAACTGGCAATCTCCAATGCAAAATACTCACCTTAAGACGGCTGAATGGTTGTCAGTCACAATGTCATTGCAAGAAGTCGACTTTATCCAGCTGCTGTCCCGAAAGTTCATTTAATATGATGAGAGCAGAAACACACGAAAATGTTGAGGCGATATTTACATACGTCATACTGAAGTAGATGCCAACTGACATTAATTCATCTTCATTTCAATATATAAGACGTTGTCGGGCCGTGTGGTCGTTGACAGTCAGATTGGCTTCCCATCGTGCGTCCACAGGTACGGCTTCGGCACAGAATCTCATCGGTTGAGGTAGAACTGTCTTCAGATATGAGTCCCGCTTCGAATTTAGCTCCGACGACAAATGAAGACATGCTTGTAGTCGACGTCCTGGTATTGGCGAACTTATACGAAATAACAATGCCTCTCAATAAATACTTTGGTGACCACCTGTACACCGCAAAATAAATATTCTTCTTAATGAAGTGTCGTTTCGTGCTGAACGTAAAGTCGTACTGACAGTGTTACCATCAACTTGCAATACGGCATTACACGCTGTCGACATATTTGACATTGCAATTTCGTACACATATATATGAAGTAAACAATTTACTAACAATGATTTGGTACCCACCCAAATCGCATAGCATAAACTTTGTCCTCCAAAGAAACTACTCTATCCTTAAGTTAAGCATGTGTTCAAACAGTTAACCATGGACTGAAAGGCATCTTTGCAATCGCCGTTCTAAGAACGATGAATACATGTAATTACAGGATTTGATATGGTAGAGCATGCACTGGCGATTCAAAGACAACTATCGACTGGCGCAGTTGAGGATTCGTCATACTCTGCAAGAAATAAATCAAGAGGAGTAGAATCGTACGACCTCTGAGACCATTTTATAACAGAATTTCGTTCTATCCAACGTTCGGGAAAGTCCTCATTCAGTATTTGCGTTGCAACACAGGCCGAGTGAGCTCCACAATCGTCATGTTGCAGCCACACATTCTGTCGAGTATCCAGTAGTATCTCTTCTAGAGGCACCGGCAGAACGTTTGTCAGAAAGTGTGCAAACGAATTTCCATTTAAAATGCCTGAGATGACGCAAGATCCCGCAACGAAATTTCCTCTGATGCCACACCATACGCTGACGCTCCACTGCCGTTGATGTTGCACCTGACGAAGCCAGTGAATATTTTCGACTGCCCAAATTTACATTAGCGTGGTCAGTAAACGTTGCTTCATCAGTAAATAGCGCACGCTGGAAAACTGTACGGTCGTCTTTCAGTTGCTGAAGGACAAACCGAAAGAATTATGTTTGACGTTCGAAATTACGGTCGAGTGCCTGATGTAGTGACAGATGATAGGGATGGAAATTCTGAGGATGCAAGATACGAATGTCACTCGTCTGGCTGATCCCACATTTCTTGGCAATTTGCTGTGCTGATTCATCAGTGTCGTAGCCAGAATAGCTTCTTCGTTCATGTCCTGTTTTTGACGTTCAAGCAGCCTGTCCGAAGTGACGTCTTAATAATTCGTGCAGTTGCCTGACGCGTCGGACACTGGTGATCCAGATAGATATTCCTGCACCGCTGCACTAATTTACAGCATTTCTTTTACATTCACCATATGAAAGTAGTATATCCTACTTGTCCTCATCGGTGGATATGTCTGCATTCAACTAATGTTGAAGCAGAAATGAGTGGCCTGCAGTGCAGACAAGTATACAGGCAAATAAGTTGACATTCCGACGCACAGTAACAGGAGAAATCTGCTTGGCTGTGTTTGCACAGCTAATGCCGATTCTGGCCACCATGGTCTCGGATTCTAGGACATTTTTCGAACTTTTTTACGACAGGTTTCAACGTCAACTTTAACAAACGCTATATCATCGTAATTGTATTGTCAAGAGGTATCGAATGAAATTATAAAAAGTATACGGCTGCATTTAGAAAACCGTACGTGCTTCAACATCTACGTTGATACCTGCCCTAAAAACATTAACCAAACAAAAACATACGTGCCCTTCCACGCTCTAAAATTGGCCGAAAACCGCGTTTCGTTATGTATAGCCGTTTACGAAACAAAAGGGGTGTTAAGTCTTATGTGACTCACCATGTACAGGAAAAATACATCAAACTGAAGCAGAAACGCTGATTAGTTGAAAACAGAACTTTTTTCCACTCTATTGACACTTCATAAGCTGCCCGCACCAAAGTGTGTAGCTCAACAGAGCATCAGAAAGATTTTCAGGCAGAGTTACAAGACTTTCCACGTTTTACAGTGCTAATTGAGTACTCAGTCTCAATGTTCCTCGTCGTAAAATGTAGCAAAATACATACACCGTTTTACACGGTTATGTAACTATAAACTAGCCCTTCTTCTATTGACGATTACCCCAGTACGTTATTTTCCCTTTGCACTTAGTAAATTCCCCCAATCCAAGACTACACTCGTAATGCCATTAACCAGTTACAGCAGGCTTGAAAAATAATAGGGGCTTTAACAATAACGACAGTTCCGTGTTTTAATCTACATAGTACCGCATGCGATTAACTCCCAAACCCTGAGATTGTGTTGAGAGATGCCACGACTACAATCCGCACAATGTCTTACAATACACTCATTTAATATTTTTCTTGGCAGTCACACAACACTAACATTTCAGGAAATATAAACGATAGGCGTCAACGTGTTCTAACTTTGAGCACTTATTAAAACCCCCGAAAATACACGTTCTAATGAAATGAAATCAATCAAAACCCAAGACAAGAATTCTTACATGCAACAGGACGTTTTCTGATATCAAAGTCATAAGTAACTGAATGGAAATAGAATCTCACGTCGCCATGTTAAGGCACTGTTTTATGCGCTAGTATCTGTGCATTTGAAAATTAACAGACGTAAGAAGCAATCATTTTGCTGCGTTCTACTCTGATACAAGAGAAGAGAGTACGTACTCAGCGTTGCACGAGATGTTGCTTGTTTTAATTTATGACCTTACTCCTGAAATAGTAGTTTCGTTCACTCGACACTTTATCACACGTGAGCTTTACTCCACTCTCAAACGAAGCAGTAGGGTTGGCCTGCGAAGTTTGATCTCCATTCTGCTTCCGCAAACGTATTCACGCACACTCACTGATGCTGGAATTTAATTCCACACTCTCGGCTCCCCGCGTTTTATGGCTGGCCTTAAACGTAACGTTTCTGTGGACTAAGAGGCTTTAATTATGAGTTGCCTGAAGGTAACACTGCGGCACTGCGGTGGCAGAAACACCGCGCAACTTCGAGTCGGAACGGATCACTCTCTCGTTTTATGTAGTCCAATATTGCTACACTAATTAGCAACCGAAAAAAGTCGCGAGATTCTTTTACACGAAATTATTAATTGCCTGATGGTTTTCCGCTAAAAGTTCTCGCAATTTGGGTACTTTAGTACTCTAATGATAAATATAAAGTGTTTTTCACAGGCTACTTTTTAAGGTTTAGCTTCTCATTGTATTCATGAATCACTATGTGTTTAGTACATATTAGTAACCGACAGAACAGTCACGCAAGTCCCTAATACATAAATAATTTCGTATCTCCTATCTAATAAAAAGGTATTACGATCTTCAAGACATATCTGCGTTAAATTTGTATGTGATGATTTCCTACTTTTCATTGTTTACAAAATAATGAAACAAAATAAAAGAGTTCGGAAAATTAAGATAGTAAACTATCTCGATTCGCGGCTTTCCATCAACTGTCTTTGGTTCATTTTATTCACGAAACATCTGAATTGCTATTCTGGGAATCTTTCCATACCGGGGAAAAAATTTTTAACGTGCAATACTTTACGCGTGTAACAGTACTCTTCTGAGGCTTTCTTTTGGTGATATGCTAAATACTCTGTAGTGTCATCTTGGACCGTGTCTCTCTTTCTGGCCGTTTCTGTCTTTCTTTTGTGTATTTTTAAATAAAAACAGAATATTTATCACACTATCATTCTTCAGCAAACAGTGTTTCCAGTGACAATATTAAGTATAATGTTTCTGACCATTTAAGATTAGAGAAACGTCAGTCATTCCGATCCATTAAAGTAATAACACAGTTTCAATTTCTATATGTTTGGAAAAAAGTGTTACCATTGTAAATACGAAGATGTCAGAAAGTTTAAATCTGCCTTGATAGCCGATAGAAAACTAATGCTCAATTTCTCGTACCGTTACCTCCGTATGTAACCACCAAACGGGTCATATAGTGCACAGTGAATTTATGTCTCAGTTGGTAACTACGATGCAAGTTGTCAGTCTCTCTATACTTCTTTGTATAGCAAAGATGAAAGAAAAAAATTGTATACAGGTCATGAACAGGATATAATCGTTGTTCTCCACAATGTATATGATATAACCGGAGCGTTGTAGAAGTCCCAGGGAGACCATCGGGATGTGAAATATTAAAATGCGTGAACTGGATGCAAAATCGGTAGTTGTAATTTTCCGCAGTAGGAAAAAACGAAAATATGAATATTACAGAATACCAGGGAACCTTACCGAACTTTGCAATGTTGGTTAATGAAATATTTTCAAAATTTGAGGAGCATATACGCTAGATTTATTTGAGGTGACATCGCTCATCTTTCACATGATTATATTGCATTAAGTTAAATTTCGGTACATGCGGCCAACTTTCATTCTATAAATTCTAGAGATGTTATAACTTGCTGTAATACGTACTAATAAATCGTCTGAAATCCCTAATGTTTGTTGAATAAGAGATATAAATTGTATTTAGAAAACTTCATTGTATATTAACGCAGTTGGACTTTTTCTTAGTTAAACGGTTAAATTCAGTTTCCTTAGAACAAATTTCAGGTTCATTGTACCACGAAGAAAATGTCATTACAAAAAATGCATGCATGCAGTATGTAACTTAAAACTGCCAGTGACCGCGTATACAAATTATTATTTTACGTTACATTCACACTAAGTTATTTCGATGGGTCAAACCATTGGAATCTGTCTGTTTACAAACTGAAGTCTTGACTGAAACTTCGGTAATGTTTATGGGTCTCCATTGTGTTTAACATCTATTTTGACAATAGTTAAGTCAGATACCTTCACCATACTACGAAATATACCCTTCACATTGAGAATACATACTGTTACAGCTGAAAGACAAAGCGCGTCTGTGTGGTCGTGTTAAGAGCCAGTGTTCTAACATTATAACAGGAAACATTACAGAAGACGTGGAATCTCAAAGCCAAATAAATGACTTCCTCCCCCTTACTCCACTTTCACTAAAATGTTATCTGATGATTTCTCACATTTGAAGCTAATGGATTAACTCTTGTCCACGAGCTGGTAACGAATTTGATTTTATAAAGTAAACTAGCATCTCAAAGTAACAAATGTTATATTGCTATCATGGACTGAAATCTATGCAATGGACGGCTTCACATGACGAACATGATTAACGGCCTGTAGCTAAGGGATTATGCTGCGACAGGATTTTCTCAAAGTGAACATAAACAAGAACACTCTCTTCAGAATTCGAAATTATGAAACTTTATTGCGATAACTGATATCGAGCAGTTGATATTAGCCGTATATCTCACAGCATTCTTAAGTTTTACAGTCCGATATTAACCCTCGTAAGATGTTCAGGTCTATTTGACCAACAACGACTTTTCATGCTCTTTAATTATGAAAATATTTGGTTTTAATGAATTTTCTTCATTGACGTTGTTTGCCTCTTAGTAAAGTATATTCAGACGGAAAAAAATTATTCTGGGGCGTTAGTTTGGCATCCACAGAAGTAGTACTTCTCCAGTTTTCGGAGCTTTTAGAACCTGCGTATTTTAACCTTTATTATTATAGCAAGTTCTGACAGTGCTGAAATTTCCATCAACGGAACGTGGATACATACAGTAAGTGAGTATAAAAAAGTGAAGTTACAGTGGAAGTTACAATGAAATGACTATTACTGTGGAAAGGAGGGAAGGGGGAGTGCGCGTCACTCCTTCTTCCTGTAACCAAATCAGTTTCTAAAATCATTCACTTCTACTCAGGTCACTACGTTTCTACTCTAACATTTAATAAATTTCTTAACTTTTTTCCTCAAGATAATGTCCTCTCTGTAAGACGATGAAACAGCAGACATATTGATGAACATGTCTGATAGTGGTGAAGTAGTTTCAGAGGACGAAGATGACGTACAGGAATGCAGCTCTCCATCTCACCTAGAAGGAGCAGACGACAACCCACTACAGCAAATGGTAAGCAGTCCGGTTTATGATGTCAAAGGATAAATCAATCGAATGGAAGACAGAACCCCTACCTCAAATGAGACGGTATGCAGCACCTAACTTCATCACCAACAACGTATGTCACTTCTCGCATTACAAATGAATAGTTAGCTTTCGAACTGCTCCTCCCTCCATCAACTGAAAACATTTTACTCTCTCATTCTAATGCTGTATTTCTATCGAGATAAGTGGAACATTTACATGTTGTTGACAGAAGCTTACTTAAGTCTGGTAATATTAACAGTAGTTTATAATGATGTGTCGACAGAGGGGCCGACACAGTGTTATTTTGAGGGGGCCGAATAGGCACGCTATAAGCTCACCCAGAATATCGTGAAGTCTGAAACAGGACGCTCAATGAATGCTAATAAGAAAAGAACGTAATGTCGGTTTACTTAACTTTATTATCCTTGTGGTATACATCTCTATGGTGAATACAAGTAAGACTCTCTCCAGATATGGTTAACTGCGCCTTGCTAGGTCGTAGCTATGGACTTAGCTGAAGGCTATTCTAACTGTCTCTCGGCAAATGAGAGGAAGGCTTCGTACGTCTAGTCGCTAGCAATGTCGTCCGTACAACTGGGGCGAGTGCTAGTCCGTGTTTCTAGACCTGCCATGTGGTGGCGCTAGGTCTGCAAGTACTGACAGTGGCGACACGCGGGTCCGACATGTACTAATGGACCGCGGCCGATTTAAGCTACCACCTAGCAAGTGTGGTGTCTGGCGGTGACACCACATATAAGTCACATAAAGAGTCTACAGAAAGCCTATGGGATGAAAACAAAGGCCGCCTAGTTTTTATCCCTACAATGTCACTAGAAACTTTCAAAAATATACTAATGATTGTTCTATTTGATGACAATGAGACAAGACCACAGGGACGTGAACAACAAAAAGTTTGCACGAATAAGGAATATGTGGGAGAAATGGGTAGAGTTATTATCTAAATTATACAGTCTCAGTATGTTTGTTACAGTAGAAGAACAACTTGCTGCATTCAGTGGAAACTGCCCTCTGCACCAGTATATGCTAAGTAAAGTGGTGAACTATGGCATCACGTTTTGGGTACTTTTTGAAAATGGAAGAAGGTATATGTGGAATATGAAGTCATATATTTGGAAATGACCATGTAGAGCCGCTGAAAACAACCAAGCTCTAATGGTTGTAACTGCTTTGTCTTATAGCTTCAAAGGGCATAACTTTACCTGCGACAAATTTTTCACCTCCAGCGAGCTAGGAAAAATAGTGATGAAGAGAGACATTGCAATGATCGGGGCTGCGTGAAAAATGAAGCCTTCCATCCGACCAAAACTATTGTAGATAAGCAGGATCCCTAATTACACACAATAATTTTCTTTGACATAGGACAAAAAGCTTGTATCATACATCCCAGAGGAAAACAAGTACGTTATTGTGCAAAGCATTTTGCAACACAATGGGAAAGTCAGTAATGATGCCAAGAGCGAACCTCAAATTATCTTAGACTTGAAAGCAACGAAAGGATTTGCGGACCCACTAGACAAGTTGGTGGTGCGGAAGCCCAATAGATGGCCTGTTGTTATGTTCTCAAATATTCTCGACATATCGGCATATAGCTCTTATGTTTAAAGGCAACTTACACTCAATGGAAAGCAAGCATCTACAGCGAAGAAGACTATGCCTAGAAATTCTTGGCGAGCAGGTAATTTATGTGGATATAAAGAGCCGAGGACATATTTCAAGAGCAAATGCTGCTAGAGACGCTGTAGAGAGAAGAACATCGTTTGAACCTGCACCCTGCATATCGGAAGAAAATGATCCTAGGAGTAACAAGGGAGGCATACGTCATCCATGTTGAAAAACTCATAACAAAATTTCAGTAAAATGTGTTAAGTGTAAAAAATTATGTTGCAAGAAACATTACATATGTAAAAACGTTTTGTAAAAGTTAGGCATAGTATAATAAAATCAGGACGCACACAGTTGTAGTATTCGATTATTAATTTGTTGTACTATTACACTATGCAGTCTGAACGGTTAATACGTTAAACTATGAAAATTACAACTTTATTTAGGATTTAAATGTATAGACGTGTAAAGGTATTTTACAAGAAACACAAATAACCTGTTCTCTTTTGGCCGGAACATCTGAAGTTTATCTGCAGAATAGACACCTTTAGTAGGGTTAAATGTAATGTATGACCATTTGTGATTGATTTAACCCATCCTGGTGCAATTTAAAGTACGTCCTCTTCGACAGCAATAACTGACCGAATCGTTTCTGGGCTCAACTCATATTCAGGACGATCTGTACTTCAGTCAATTGCCTCCCACTCATCTTCGGGTATTACGGATATTTCTGAATCACTTCAGGCGAATACTGGAAATTCTCCTTCCCGAAATTATTTTTTGCCATTTTCATTTGTTTAATGGATTTAATGGTCAAAATAGCTCATAATGTATGGATTTAATCAAATTCTTATCATTATTGCACCGTTACTATAAATAATGCAAATAATTTCTGTGTGTGTGTGTGTGTGTGTGTGTGTGTGTGTGTGTGTCTGTGTGTGTGTGTGTGTGTGTGTGTGTGTGTGTCAGATGAAGTATAGCAATGTGTCTGTCGGTGTTCCTATGTAAATGTATATGTTGAAATGAACAGCACTGCAAGCGATGTGTTCTAAACAAAAACCGATCAGTACTGCTACACGTAAGATGTGAAGTAAAATCTACACCATATCTACTTCTATCTCTTGCAATCCAAATCAGGGTACGTAGCAGAGGATATTTTTGATGCCACTGCCTTCCATCACCACAGTCTCTATTACATTCGCTAAAGGCGGGTAAGATAAAATGATTGTCGATACACCTCCATATCAGCTATAATTCTTACGATTCTTCTTATCGAGGTCATTTGGCAAGATGTGTTTGGGAGGAAGTACTATGTTCTCCAGCGCTTTCTGGAACGTACATTGTCAGCATTTTATCAGAAAACTTCCCTGCAATACTCACTGCTTTTTCTTGTAGGGCCTACCACTGGATTCCTTTTAGCATTTCCTTAACGCTGTCACATAGACTAAGCGATCCCCTCAGAAAATGCACCGCTCCCTTTTGGGTTTATGCCGTAGTATTAGTAGTAATCTTTCAACAAATATGCGATAGGTCTCTGAAATACCTTGAAGTCGGTTTCACCACTTTAGTAATGTAACACGAATACCTACGTCATTGTAAGAGTTTAGAAGCCTCGAAACATGTCGTGGAACATATAATTAACAGTAGCAAAACAAGGAAAAGAAAGCTCAGTATTTAGCTCCCATCTCGTCGATCTAATTATACAGGGAGCGCAGATTCATATACACGAGGAAAAACTCCAAAGCACTCTGCAATGGAACCAGCTCTTAAAATCGTACCAGATAAAACACTTTCTCAGAGAGCGCACAGAGATGCTACCAGATCCACTGTTTCTTTCAGTGGAAGGTTATGTTTGAAGTGGCACAGGACCCGGAGGAACAGCGCCCATCTGTCACATGGTGCTATTGGCGAACTCAATTGGCTGTGGTGCAAAGTACTGTCTTTTGCCGTTGTTTAAAGCTTCTTGTAAGTATCGCTAATTTATGTAATTTTTAATATATTTACCGATGTTATTCTGTGACTTACTTCAGATGGTACATTATCTTTACTATTATGAAGGCAGAGGATTTTTATCTAAATTTTTTGATTGAAGGCAGCGTTTTTCACTCCTGTAGATTTATCCTTCCGATTATATTCAGGTCTGAAGAAAATGGAACGAAAAACTGTTGATTGTAGGTGTACATAATCTACATATGATACAAATAATAACGCTAAATATGTAGTAGAAACGTGATGGTAATCGTGTGGTTCACCTGATGAAGGTAGTAGTGGCACGCAGGAAACGCAACCATCCGTGTCGAGAACATGAAACAACATGATATTCCCTGTTTGCAGACAAAAATACATCACAGACTCGATCTGTAAATTTATTGGAAATTCCTAGCAATGTTTTAATGTAGCACATGATGATCCGAGGCCTACTGACGTACTCCAGATGTTTTCTCCTAATCATATTAGTTGATTTGATCATTTTTTGAACTAACTCGTACACTACTCTTACTGAAAACACGTTTTCTCCGACAACAAGTGAAGAAATGCGCATTTTCCTGAACTCGTAAAATGTTAGCTACCCCACAGTCACTTTTGATACATTACATCTGAACTTCGTGTCACCTTTATCTTCGTCTACATCCACACGATTGTCCGCAGCTCGAGGTCGTGCGGTAGCGTTCTCGCTTCCCGCGCCCGGGTTCCCGGGTTCGATTCCCGGCGGGGTCAGGGATTTTCTCTGCCTCGTGATGACTAGGTGTTGAGTGATGTCCTTAGGTTAGTTAGGTTTAAGTAGTTCTAAGTTCTAGGGGACTGATGACCGTAGATGTTAAGTCCCATAGTGCTCAGAGCCATTTCTACACGATTATTCTGACATTCACAATTAAATTCCTGGCAGAGGGTTCATGGAAACCCTTCAAGCTATTTCTGAACCTTTCTTCTACCGAACAGCACGCGGGAAAAACGAACGCTTAAATTTCTCCTTGCGGATTCTGCTTTTCTGATGATCATCGTTTCTCTCTACGAGGAGAAAGCTGGTAATAGAAGTTTCATGAGAAGATCCTGCCTCAACTGATGACGCCTTTGTTTTAACTGCCACCCAAACTAGGTTGTCTCTACCCGATTTAGCGATAATACATATCGAGCTACCATTCTTTGGTTTTCTTCGATTTCCTCCTTCAGTTTTAGCTCATATGCCGGCCGCTTTGGCCGAGCGCTTCTAGGCGCTTCAGTCCGGAACCGCGCTGCTGCTATGGTTGCAGGTTCGAATCCTGCCTCGGGCATGGATGTGTGTGATGTCTTTAGGTTAGTTAGGTTTAAGTAGTTCGGAGTTCTAGGGGACTGATGAACTAGAACCGAATGAGAGTTGCCCCAAGTTCCAACATTGCAGGAGTCACAGCTATGTGCAGGATATGGTGCGAGGGAGGTCGGACTGGTTTGCCAGACCTTATTACGATAATGAGAGACGCCTCGCCCAACGACACACCGTGATTTTGGTCACTGCCAGATCTGCGTAGACATTCTGCAAGCACCTATCAACATCTGCGATGCCCTGGCTCTCCACCAAAAGAAAGTCAATGACAGCACTCTGCTTGGATTCCACCTCCCTTACATAGACCATTTTGAAGGCTACGTATAGCTACCGGGGTTTTATGAAGTTTTAAGGGCTGAAGTGGGAATATTCCACAATGTTATACAAGAACTTCCGCGTTGTTCAGGCGAAATTAACAAAGAAAAAAAATGTGTTAATTACTTATTGATCGTTCCTTGTGTACCGATGTACACTTCAGCAGCTATAGAGCCGTGGCACACTTGTTTTGAAAGAATCCATCAAAATGGTTCAAATGGCTCTGAGCACTATGGGACTTAAATTCTGAGGTCATCAGTCCCCTAGAACTTGGAACTACTTAAAGCTAACTAACCTAAGGACACCACACACATCCATGCCCGAGGTAGGATTCGAAACTACGACCGTAGCGGTCGCGCGGTTCCAGATTGCAGACCCTAGAACCGCTCGGCCACCCCGGCCGGCCAAAACAATTCATCCCCGCATTTATCTTAGCGATTTTCCTTAACCACATCCCTCAGTAACAGTAGTATGAGGAATGTGATTATCAGGGAGACATTACATCTGAAACAGAAGGGTAAGGATTAATATACTGACTGTCACAATTTCGCAGCCCTGACTTACCCCTCTGTGTCACAGCGCAGACAGGATGCTACAGAAGAAGATTTGATGCTGAAAGACTATAGCATCAGTGTAAATAATGCAGATAAATACCCCTATTCAGCATATGTTGAGACAGAGACTGTTGCAGTGAAAAACAGCTTCATGCAATAATTTCTTTTAATTAGCTTGTAGCGTAGTCGACAGCTGTTCACTGAGCCTTACAAAATCATCAAAGAAAACGGTGGAAAAGAAAAAAAAACTGCTCAACACATCTTTACAAGCTTCCAAGCGCCCGACGAGAGGATGGTAGTTCATCGCTGTGAAAGGCGTAGTAGTATGAAGAAAGAAGTGTGGACTCAGTGAATGCTTCAGAATGCGAGATAATCCTCCACATGACCAAAAACAACAGGTGCTTTCAACATTTTCACAAAACAGTGCAGCACAAAAAATAAATAAATTTTTCACATTTATTAACTTTAATCACTGAAAGAAGGTTGATACATTTTATTCTTACATTCACCAATTTGTAACAAATTCGTGAGTGTGGGCAGGCTTCTCTTTTTCAAGGACGTTATTGTCCACAAATCATTCCTTTACAGATGCTACTTTATGACAGGGTGCGTTGTCAGGCCCGTAGAAACTAGTGTCGTCCCCGAACTGTTCATCTACTGCACGCACTACACAATACCGCAAAATGTTTTCAAATATGCTCACACATTTACACATTTGGCATTTTCTTTAGCACAATAACTGGACCACATTCTAATCTCGAGAAGCACCCCCACTGTACTGCACTGTCGGCACAAAACATAATGGCAGCTATAGTTCTCCTGGAATTCACCAGATCTAAACCTACAGGGTACAGCGCCATTCGTCACTCCTAATCACTTGTTTCCACACATCCGCTGACCAGTAGCGTCGGTCTTAACACCACCTGAAGAGTCGCGTAGCACTGGCTGGAGAAATGTGTGACTTGTGGGAAGCTGCTTGACCACTTTATGCGCCATTTTTTACTCACTACGCACAGTCGATGTGCTGCCTGGACTGCTGGTAGCACTCTGCAACTCACGAATCATTCCTTCCGCTGACTTCAAGCGATTTTTACTACTATCCTCCGCAAAGCTCGACGGTGCCTGACCGTCAATACATGAGGTACATTGTCTTGGTTTACCTGTCGTTGTTTCTTAGTGTCTCCACAGCCACATCATCAGCAGTCGACTTGGCAGCTTTATAAGGGTTGAAACGGCCCCCGTGGATCTGTTAATCAGGTGTCACTCGATGTCCAGACCTCGAGCTCTCCTGCCCGCTGTTACAGCTTCTCTGCCGACTGTTCAGTACTTCCCGCCTCCTCTAACACTGGCAGCTCAGTGTCGTTTGACAAACAGCAATACCGCATTACATATGGGTGTCTGGATATTTGCAATCAGGTAGTGTATATGTAATTTATTTGTGCGTTCTTAGCAAATGCGTACAACAAAATACACTACTGGCCATTAAAATTGCTACACCAAGAAGGAATGCAGATGATAAACGGGTATTCATTGGACAAATATATTATACTAGAATTGACATGTGATTACATTTTCACGCAATTTGGGTGCATAGGTCTCGAGAAATCAGTACCCAGAACAACCACCTCAGGCCGTAATAACGGCCTTGATACGCCTGGGCGTTGAGTCAAACAGAGCTTGGATGGCGTATACACGTACAGCTGCCTATGCAGCTTCAACACGATACCTCGGTTCATCAAGAGTAGTGACGGGCGTATTGTGACGAGGCAGTTGCTCGGCCACCATTGACCAGACGTTTCCAATTGGTGTGAGACCTGGAGAATGTGCTGGCCAGGGAAGCAGTCGAACATTTTTTATATCCAGAAAGGCCCGTACAGGACCTGCAACAAGCGGTCGTGCATTATCCTGCTGAAATGTAGGGTTTCGCAGGAATAGAATGAAGGGTAGAGCCACGGGTCGTAACACATCTGAAATGTTACGTTCACTGTTCAAAGTGCCGTCAGTGCGAACAAGAGGTGACCGACACGTGTAACCTATGGCACCCCATATCATCACGGCGGGTGATACGCCAGTATAGCGGTAACGAATACACGCTTCCAGTGTGCGTTCACCGCGATATCGCCACACACGGATACGACCATCATGATGCTGTAAACAGAACCTGGATTTATCCGAAAAATGACGTTTTGCCATTCGTGCACCCAGTTTCGTCGTTGAGTACACCATCGTAGGCGCTCCTTTCTGTGATGCAGCGTCAAGGGTAACCGCAGCCACGTTCTCCGAGCTGATAGTCCATGCTGCTGCAAATGTCGTCGAACTGTTCGTGCAGATGGTTGTTGTCTTGCAAACGTCCCCATCTGCTGACTCAGGGATCCAGACGTGGCTGCAAGATCAATTACAGCCATGCGGATTAGATGCCTGTCATCTCGGCTGCTAGTGATACGAGGCCGTTTGGATGCAGCACGGCGTTCGGTACTACCCTCGTGAACCCACCGATTCCATATTCTGCTAACAGTCATTGGATCTCGACCAACGCGAGCAGCAATGTGACGATACGATAAACCGCAATCGCGATAGGCTACAATCCGACCTTTATCAAAGTCGGAAACGAGATGGTACGCATTTCTCCTTCTTACACGAGGCATCACAACAACTTTTCACCAGGCAACGCCTGTCAACTGCTGTTTGTGTATGAGAAATCGGTTGGAAAATGGCTCTGACCACCATGGGACTTAACTTCTAGGGCCATCAGTCCCCTAGAACTTAGAACTACTTAAATCTAACTAACCTAAGGACATCACATACATCCATGCCCGAGGGAGGATTCGAACCTGTGACCGCAGCGGTCACGCGATTCCAGACTGTAGCGCCTATAACCCCTCGGCCACTCTGGCCGGCAGAAATCGGTTGGAAACTTTCCTCATGTCAGCACGTTGTAGGTGTCGCCACCAGCGCCAACCTTGTGTGAATACTCTGAAAAGCTAATCATTTGCATATCACAGCATCTTCTTCCTGTCGGTTAAATTTCGCATCTGTAGCATCTTCGTTGTGTAGCAATTTTAATGGCCAGTAGTGTACATCGAATCATGACTTAAATAAGTTTTTTGCATTCTATAATCGTAAATAGTATTTGCGATTATATATATTTTCTCGAAATACAGTAAATGCAAAATCTATGCTTGAAAGAGTCGAGCGATTGAGGGAAACCACAGAAAATATAATTCTGTGAACTGGAGTTGCTCTCCACCCCTTGCTGTATGCCGCGTGCTTTCTCATTTATTCTGAGTACCAGACTTTCTGTAATTCTGTGTTTAATGCGTTGGTCGCTAACTTCATACATGTTTAGTAATAAGCAACATTGAAAAGATCTCAGAAGTCCATCGGACTCACGCCTGTGGGATTTTATCTTTCAGCACGAAAAAAGATGTCATGATATTTTTAACAATGGTCCTCCCTTCTGATCCAGTAGTTCTTAGTTTTCGTTTTACAAATTCGCATATTCTATCATGTTTTCGTCGTGACTACATTGCACTGTACTTTTTTCAGGAATGGAAGCCTACAGGAGAAAAACAACAAATTTATCTCGTTCCTTTGGAGCCCAGTATCAGACAATTTAATCTCACCGTGCAATGATCCGGCTTTCTACCATGTTGTAATTAAATCTCCTTTGATGCTCTAACAGGCTTTGGAATTATCTTGTGAAGCGGTATATTGAGCATTAATCGCCTTTTTATAATAAGAAGGGAGTCGACATAAAAATGTATGCTAGCTTAATTTGAAGCCAGTGACATATGGAGGCTACACTAGCATCCATGAGCCAATATTTCAGATTATCAGCACAGATTATGAGATTTAACATTGTGAAAGCGTTTTACCTTTTATTTCTGTATTTATTTTGAATTCGTGTCCCGTATTTCAATATCGGAAACTGCCGGCTCCATTCTGCTGTTGTTTGTTTTATTTCTCTTTGTATTTTGTGCTTCCAGCGGATAGTGTTGGTAAATAAAAGCGAGTGGACGATATCAGAGTCGCATCGCGTCCCCTCGTTTTCCATGCATGAAGCGCGTTCGATCTGCCGCGGGGCCTGCACACAGACGACGCTCACTGTACAAGATTCGTCAGGCTAGGGAAGCTTCAGCCATGAAAGCTCACTGAACGACGGACGCTACACAATAACTGCATCATTAGCTTAAGCGTGTCGGAGAATCGGAGGCTGACCGTAAACCGTCATATGTTGCGACGATGCTCTTGGTATCTTAACCTTTCGTATCAGTCTGTTGTAGGTCTTGTAGATCTGAGACATACTAACGACTGAATGTGTACTCTATAAGAGGCTACGTCAATTATGAACTACCATAGTGCAGCATGTGGAAGTTGTATTCATCTACAAACGGTACTCAGCTAAGATGCATCTTAAAGCAGTAGGTCTTCGAGAAGAAAGACGAAAGATTGGCGTTTAACGGTCATTCTACGTCAGGGTCTTTAGAGACCGAACTTAGACTCAGTTGCTGAGAATGGAGACGGTATTGGCTTAAACATGTTTAAAGAAACCAAGCTGGTGTCCTGTTTAATCACGTCTGGAACTGGACGAAAAATTTAAAAATGGTTGTTGGTAATCCTGCTCTCCCGAATGTGACCATAGTGCCTTAACTGCCGCGCTAGTGTATCTTCAAACTACACGAAGTGCGTGGTAGTGCCACTTACTTACACGAGATTGCTTGTTATCAGTGATGTGATGTCTTAAACTGTCGAAACCCCTTAATGACGCAGTATATACTCACATGCCTGCATACATGCAACCCCAGAATCGTAGAGCCAGTATTACACACATGGTGGGGGATTCGAAACTCAGTAACTCAGTACAATGACATGCTGAACTAATGTACGAAATTAATGTATAGATTTTTACTGGTATAAACAACTTAGGGCTGCATACAGTTTGTCTCAAGTGGATTTTAATGTTTAAGTTAGAGGTATAAATGCTCCTCCCCACCTTATTCATCGACGTGTTCATTTCCCTGAAAGTTTGAGGGGCGCTTGTAGATTAATCTTCTCCCGCACCATCTCCTCAAATTCAACTGTTGCAGCAAGTCTCGACAATCTTGGAATTCAGTCTGTGTTTTGAACGACCCAGCGTCTCGTAGGTTTCTATATGTGGTGATAAATTTATTCTAATCGGGCTGGTGAGTGTAGCAACACTTTCCTCTGTACATCTGTGTCGCTTTCCAGGCAGTGCGTCGTAATGCATCCTACATTAAATGCATGTCGGTAAGTTTCAGTAACGAGTAATACCTCAACACAGAGATCAAAGCACGGTCTACAGGTAGCGGTAAGGTGCACTGTAGACACATCATAGACGAAAGTGTTTTTTGTTAAATGATACCACCAGCTTTGATGCTGCACCAGTTATTTGTTGTAAAGCGCTATCGTTTCATTATTTCACAAACCCTTGCCTGCTACACATTCAGCTCAAGATACAGGGTGTTTAAAAAATGATCGGTATATTTGAAACGGCAATAAAAACTAAACGAGCAGCGATAGAAATACACCGTTTGTTGCAATATGCTTGGGACAACAGTACATTTTCAGGCGGACAAACTTTCGAAATTACAGTAGTTACAATTTTCAACAACAGATGGCGCTGCAAGTGATGTGAAAGATATAGAAGACAACGCAGTCTGTCGGTGCGCCATTCTGTACGTCGTCTTTCTGCTGTAAGCGTGTGCTGTTCACAACGTGCAAGTGTGCTGTAGACAACATGGTTTATTCCTTAGAACAGAGGACTTTTATGGTGTTGGAATTCCACCGCCTAGAACACAGTGTTGTTGCAACAAGACGAAGTTTTCAACGGAGGTTTAATGTAACCAAAGGACCGAAAAGCGATGCAATAAAGGATCTGTTTGAAAAATTTCAACAGACTGGGAACGTGACGGATGAACGTGCTGGAAAGGTAGGGCGACCGCTTATGGCCACCACAGAGGGCAACGCGCAGCTAGTGCAGCAGGTGATCCGACAGCGGCCTCGGGTTTCCGTTCGCCGTGTTGCAGCTGCGGTCCAAATGACGCCAACGTCCACCTATCGTCTCATCCGCCAGAGTTTACACCTCTATCCATACAAAATTCAAACGCGGCAACCCCTCAGCGCCGCTACCATTGCTGCACGAGAGACATTCGCTAACGATATAATGCACAGGATTGATGACGGCGATATGCTTGTGGGCAGCATTTGGTTTACTGACGATGCTTATTTTTACCTGGACGGCTTCGTCAATAAACAGAACTGGCGCATATGGGGAACCGAAAAGCCCCATGTTGCAGTCCCATCGTCCCTGCATCCTCAAAAAGTACTGGTCTGGACCGCCATTTCTTCCAAAGGAATCATTGGCCCATTTTTCAGATCCGAAACGATTACTGCATCACGCTATCTGGACATTCTTCGTGAATTTGTGGCGGTACAAACTGCCTTAGACGACACTGCGAACACCTCGTGGTTTATGCAAGATGGTGCCCGGCCACATCGCACGGCCGACGTCTTTAATTTCCTGAATGAATATTTCGATGATCGTGTGATTACTTTGGGCTATCCGAAACATACAGGAGGCGGCGTGGAATGGCCTCCCTATTCGCCAGACATGAACCCCTGTGACTTCTTTCTGTGGGGACACTTGAAAGATCAGGTGTACCGCCAGAATCCAGAAACAATTGAACAGCTGAAGCAGTACATCTCATCTGCATGTGAAGCCATTCCGCCAGACACGTTGTCAAAGGTTTCGGGTAATTTCATTCAGAGACTACGCCATATTATTGCTACGCATGGTGGATATGTGGAAAATATCGTACTATATAGTTTCCCAGACCGCAGCGCCATCTGTTGTTGAAAATTGTATCTACTGTAATTTCGAAAGTTTGTCTGCCTGAAAATGTACTGTTGTCCCAAGCATATTGCAACAAACGGTGTATTTCTATCGCTGCTCGTTTAGTTTTTATTGCCGTTTCAAATATACCGGTCATTTTTGAAACACCCTGTATGTAGTTTAATTCATTCCACCATCTACACAGTTTTGTTCAGAAAGTTTTGGGACATTCGGCAAGCACCTGAGCAGCAGCCCATAGAACCTTAGGGCTTATCTTTTCCAGGGATAAGAATATCCTTTGGGAATACACAAGTTATCGAGAATCATCTGTCTCCGGTAATGCCATTCTCGAGGGACCACTAAAGAAACAATAAGCAAGTAAATGAGAAGTTAAGGGACTGCCTACTCGTACGTAGGCTAGTTGCAGGCCATGTTAGCTGGCCCCTGTGGCCTAACCGTTATGTTCTTTTACGGGAGAGGAATGGCGACACATATGAGACCTGGCGACCGATACAAGGGGGGAGGGACTGAGGAAGAGCGGAGATGTCCGGCGGGCCCGATAACAAATATTAATTTGGCGGCCGGCGAAGGTGGTGGCCAGGAAGACTTAGGGGGCCGTATTTCAGCGGCGTGAGTTACCGCGGCGGCGGCGCCGGCCGCCGCTTATCGGGCCGTGAGTAATGTTAACGAGGCGCGGCTACCTGCGCAGATGCCTCATCTCGCCGCTGCGCGTTCCCGCTGCATCACGCCTCGCAATTAAATTAGTCGCTGTGTTTTCTTCAGCGGCAGCTCAAAAAGGGTGTCATAACAGCGACCCAAGTAACTCATTAAGTGAACTCCTCCCTTGACTTTCTCAGCTCTCTCTATCTCAGAGCTGTCTTTTCTTCTGAGTAGAAGCTTTTTTCCTTTTTTAATTTACATTTCGAGGTACGTACCACCTCGGACACCGTAATCTTACTGATGTTGCGAACGTACAATGAAACTGTTCGTGTGGGTAGTGATCTGCAGCACATTTTGATTCATGACAGGTTTGCGACAGAACAAAGTTGTTTACATTTTCTTTGAATAGTGGTGAGAGTTCTCATTGTGTTCGTCCTTGTGCACCACTCGCTGTCAGGTGCTTTGCACGCTGTGCGCTGCAACAGCGCTGAAGAACGTTAACATGACAGACAGCAGCAACGTAATGGTAACGTCATGTGACAGAAAATACGAACAACGAGTGAGATAAATAAAATTAAATACTGACCAGAGGAAGAAAGTTCAAAGGAACAGATTCTGCAAGTGTACTTTGAAGCACTCATTAAGTGAAGGACACTTGGTGCCTGCGAAATATGCTCCAGGAAAATCGGTAGAAATAATGCTGTAAAAGAATTTCGTGACATTGGTTTTCAATGATCAGTTTGAGCAATTTAGTAGACTCTAAGAAATGACTCACATTTGATGGCAGTCGCCACTGATTTAAATCAATGGAGGAAAGTTGAAACTATATGGCGGACCGGGATTGGAACCGGGTATCCTCCTTACTAGGCAGATGCGCTAATACTACACCACCCCCACACACTGGTCATTGCAGCTGCACGGACTACCGTAGCATGCCACGCATCAGACACAAATTCTCAACTTGTCCACACACTACTAATGTAGTGTCCTTTTCCCACTATCCTCATTACTCGCTGAAGTTCGCCCATTCCCGTAAGAGTTCGACCGCGGTGTGCATCTGTACTGAAGTAATCAATGTGGTTTACGTTCTTCTCGACATGTTCGAAAGAACAGAAACTACATAGTAAATCGATTGTTTTGTGGTTGGCAATCACATATAATGTAGAACGAATTTTTTTTCTGTGCTTGAAAACGAACGGAATAAACTACATCCGTTTCAAAACTTGATGAATTTATACCTGTCTGTTTACAGGATCGAATCTGTAATCCTTGTAATTTTAAAAGTAGATGAGGAGATATAAATCTAGAAGGTGAGTTAAAGCTGTACTGGGAATACCACGATTTGACTTACAATGTGCAGACTTGGTACTTTACGAAGAGCCAGCGATTCAGTGACCCAGAAGACTGAAGATATCAACTCTAAACTGGACTACTGAGGACATGGAAAGAGAAGAAGTGGTATGTACAAGAGATGATGCTGTCCCGGAAGTTAAAACATAAGCAATATTATGAAAATCTGGAATGTGACCAAGGACTCCAAATATTCTGTTTGACTTCTTTCTTCGTTCAAGAATATGCCTATACTTCCCTGTTTACTATTGTGTCGCGCTAAACAAAGTGTTACATTGGTTTCCTATTGCTTTAATGTAGTTGTAATGAACAGCCTAACGGCAAAACCACTGTGTGTCTCAGACTGAACTGCAGTATTCCACCACGAAAAGCACAAATATTCCCGTCAAAAACCCTTTAGAAATCGCTTCCAATCCGGACCTATTTTCGGAATCAGGCCTATTTTCCCGGTTTGTGTAAATGTTGTTGAATATGCTGTGCAGTATTTTTCTAGCGTAAGCTTCCGTTTACATTACTGACCTTATAGCAAGAACGGGAATGTAATGTGAATATTTCCATTTGAACAATGTTTGGTTTAAATGTTAACCCTCGGTTCTTCAGGTACTCAAATGTAATATCATGAGGCGAAATTATCCATTTCTCTTATTACTCATTCACCGGCCATTCAGTCATAAGGTTCACGTATTTAGAAATCAACAGACTAAAGGGGAACAGCCACATTGATCTACTGATAAGGTAGGGACCTCGCACACTACTGCGGAATGAAGTCTTTGCCATCAAAATCCATCATTTGTCACGTCCTTCCATCGCACATACAATTAAGTTTCACATTTCCTTTCTCTTCCTGAACTGGTCATGTCAACACTGCCGTACTAAGATCTTTGAAGATCCAGATCTAAGCTGTGATAAGATTATCATTGAGAGGTGTTGTTAGCGGACACTCAGCCTTTGGGGCATTTTGGTATGATGTTCCAGCAAACCCGTGCGGTGCAGAGTCCCAGGGCCTCCTGAATTGGCATGTACCGAGCTCAACACAAATTGCTTCCTGTTCGCTTGCTTGTTCCACATGATTTATGTTGTTTCTCAAATTTTATTCCATCAATAGACCCTCAATGACACATCCGCAAACATGGGAACTATCTGATTAATGGTGTAAGAGAGAGAGAATCGATTTTCCACTCGTAAAGACTAGGGTATCTATTTACGTCTGGTGCAATTCCACTGAGTCCTTTAACCTGAGTTTAACTTCAGATAAATTAGTTCTTTTTTCTGTAACTGTAGTACCACAAAATACAGTGAAACGGAAAGCACCAAACAGAAAGTACAAAGGTAATACGTTTTCTCCTTTGGTAAATAAAGTTTGGGCTGAACTGAGTCCCAAGTTTTGGAAAATCATCATCTGTGCCTGCTTCCTTTTTATGTTTGGATAGCGATAATCGCCATGTAACGTCCTCCACTTTTATTTTATTTCGTTGCTTTAATGCGGACCCATGGTACATCACTCTGTATTAGCTGCAATGCATGTGTAGTAGAAGAGTGTTAAGTATTTATTAGTGTGTTTTACAACCATCCGGCACTCTACAACTATGCTTAAGAACAGGTTTCTATGTTATCCTTTTGTGAATATTACGCAAATCAAGAGTAACACAAGAAACGGAGTAGCTGGGGCAATATTATAACAAGCACAGGTGGCAATAATAGAAATATATAAACCCTCCTCTACCACAAAATATTATGTAAACATCGGGCTGGTAATGTTCGAGGCAGTGGGATGTGTACAATAAGCAACCGCCATACTTCTTTTTGCGCAGAGCCGGCCGCGGTGGTCTAGCGGTTCTGGCGTTGCAGTCCGGAACCGCGGGACTGCTGCGGTCGCAGGTTCGAATCCTGCCTCGGGCATGGGTGTGTGTGATGTCCTTAGGTTAATTAGGTTTAAGTAGTTCTAAGTTCTAGGGGACTTATGACCTAAGATGTTGAGTCCCATAGTGCTCAGAGCCATTTGAACCATTTTTTTTTTTTTTTTTTTTTGCGCAGACTATCTGTGAAGGGGAACGAAGGAAGTGAATTTGTAACAGTACAATACCTAGCCTCTTCCGGAAGCAATATGATGGATTACGCTTTGTAGGTATAGAAATTAAAGACTAGGGTATCTATTTACGTCTGGTGCAATTCCACTGAGTCCTTTAACCTGAGTTTAACTTCAGATAAATTAGTTCTTTTTTCTGTAACTGTAGTACCACAAAATACAGTGAAACGGAAAGCACCAAACAGAAAGTACAAAGGTAATACGTTTTCTCCTTTGTTTTTAGCTGTGTCTTAGGACATACATACACGGTAAATTGTAAATTCATAGCGTTACTGGAAGTACTCAGTGTTTTGGTTACCGCAATAAATGCAAATTTATACGAAGTTCGTAAATACTTCGAGCGGAATGCTGCGTTGTAGACCTCGTAGCAAAACTGGGACTGCATGTTTTCCTTATAATAGCTCCCTGTTGACTGAGGCAGTTTTCCTATGCAATAACGTCTCAATTATCGTGTTCCGGGTTCCATAGCGCAGATAGTAACAGTAGATTGAGGCTTCACAACATAAGAATCCATTTATTGTTCAGTACCAGACAACGACAAAGAATGGCAACGATAACGCCCAATCAGCTGCACATATACTCATTATACATGACGAAGCACTGAGCTTAGATAATGGATACAAACCGCACACGCCCCTATTTCGGCGGTGTTAAGGTTTGAAACCAACATGTAAATAACGTGTTGAAGGGTAAAAAGCAGAGTTTGTGTTACGATCCACTACGTGAAGTGGAACCGACATCAAACACAGATTTTAACAACTGAACAACTTGTTGTATTAGTATTACACATGTCGCAGTACAGTATCCTATTTTCTCCAAAATATGCAATATTAATGTGATGGTTATGTTACTTCATTTTTCCGCGTGAAACGGGAACTAACACTCGTAGAGGACGCCAAAACAGCGAGCTTGTCTCCTCGAAAGCAAGTTAAAAATTAGCGTCGTCACCAACAGCCAGCTCAGTTCCAGCTTTACTTACAGATGTCAGTCAACAGCTCACAGACTTGCCAAATACTGGCAGGCTATATACACAGAAAACAATTACTATAATAATAACCACATGCACGAAATGAACATGAAATAATAATAACAAAATGGTTCAAATGGCTCTGAGCACTATGGGACTTAACATCTATGGTCATCAGTCATCTAGAACTTAGAACTACTTAAACCTAACTAACCTAAGGACAGCACACAACACCCAGCCATCACGAGGCAGAGAAAATCCCTGACCCGCCGGGAATCGAACCCAGGAACCCGGGCGTGGGAAGCGAGAACGCTACCGCACGACCACGAGATGCGGGCAAATAATAATAACAGTAATTATTATAATTATACTGGGTTACTTACTAACACACAATTGCTTATAAGTGTTCCGTAGAAAGTACAGATAACTTGTAGTTCATAATTTCTGTTTCAGTCTTTTGTCTGGCCAATTCTTTAAACGTTGTAGGAAGCTCTTGCGGATGTTGCAACGATCTGCCACATGGGCTGTTGAGTGGTTATGTATACCGCTAGCTCCCTGGATAGATGTCTCTAATTAAATTGCTTATGAACGCACAGCCAGAATGTGCCTTAACATGTTCATCTGTTAAGTACAAACAGAAACTGTTCATCTTAATCAGAAATTTATGGTTTTATAGAAAGTAGCATCAATATTTTACTATTTTCTCGAAACGTTGTTACCACTACATAACAGTAGACTCTAATACTGAGAGTAGATGGGCGCTGGGCTCTTCGATGAGGAGACGGTAATACTTGATTGTATTTTCCGCTGAGGACTCCCAGATACAATACAATACATACTGACTGGCACACATTGAAGATAGTCAATTATTGACAGATTACTGCTGGTACACTCAGATGACACTTCTACCTCTCGACTCATCAAATTTTACCAGTGAGTTTCCAAATATTCTTGTGAACGACATTCTGTGTTAATACACTATGAAAACGTGTAAGCCGCGCGGTATTAGCCGAGCGGTCTAGGGCGCTGCAGTCATGGACTGTGCGGCTGGTCCCGGCGGAGGTTCGAGTCCTCCCTCGGGCATGGGTGTGTGTCTTTGTCCTTAGAATAATTTAGGTTAAGTAGTGTGTAAGCTTAGGACTGATGACCTTAGCAGTTAAGTCCCATAAGATTTCACACACATTTGAACAATTTTTTTTTGAACACGTGTATCGAAGTGACAATTAGCAACAAATGAGGACCGTTTGCAGCACATTTATGACGATGCAAAAATTTACATTTCATATTACATGCTACTGGTATATGATGCAAAAGATCACTGCCTCAACAGACAACTAAAGGGAATTTCGACGTATGTCATACCTTCGATGGTGGCATATACGTTACTGCACAAACACCAAAATATTCGTAAGTAGATTACACGATATGCTGACGGCATTTACTATACTCGTGTCCAAAATAGATTAAAACCACAATTATTTAGAAAATGAAGAGAGAACCATGTGAATGATAGTGAGAGAGAGAGAGAGAGAGAGAGAGAGAGAGAGAGAGAGAGAGAGAAGGGGCAAATTCCACGTGCTTACAGCATTATGCGACTACAGACAACAGGACAATTCAGATCTTCGGAAACAGCAAACAGCTTTGTTAATATGTTGACAGTATTCCCCGGTATTTCCCGAAAGACCTTCTTTATTACGGTCTTGTAGTTTATTTTTCTTTTACTTCCATGCTTCTTCCAATGTCAGTGACATAATTTCTGATGTTGATATATAACGTGCATAAAGGCATCATATGCCATGTTTCTTCCTTCCCTGTGTGTGTCACTCTTCAAGAACTGCACGCCTCTTTTGATGTGAGAACTTTGCAAGTTCGATAAGTCACCCGGTGGTGTTGATGAGACGAATCAGACAGGCGTCAGCATGTTTTACCGGAGATGAATACGACCTGCCAGGAGGTAAAGAAGACGCGAGACGAATTAATGCCTCCCCTCTGGAGCGGAGCGCAGCGCGACCGATCTGAGGATCCTTGCAGAGGAATCGAGAACGGCCCAGTAGCGTGGGTGGGGATTGCCACAGAAATGAAGGCTGCCGTCGTAATCCGGCGCCTGCAGCGCAGGCAACCCCCGGGGAACGCGAGCGCAGGAGGCTGCCTAACCGCAGGCGTCGCTGCGTCTCGCCGGCAGTGTCACTGATACCGCTGTACCGCAACATTTTATCTCACCTTTTCCAAACGCTCTGCACGCGAGACTTGTAACGTAACTTTCTGGCTCAAACTTTCTTACTTGTTTGGGAATTAATTCAGGATATATATATATATATATATATATATATATATATATATATATATATATATATATATATATATCGAGGAGAATAAAATTTTGCATTTGGATTGCTACATTTTCACTCAAGGTGGACTGACTGCGTATGAAGAAAAAAAACTAAGACTGACAATAAAAAATCACTTGTTGGAGAAATGAGTTTACACAGTCTGCATATAAACCGTCCAGCAAATAGAAATGTGCAATAAATTATAACAGAAGATGAGAACAAATTAACTTGATTTACATCTACCGGGTGATCATAAAGTCAGTATAAATTTGAAAACTTAATAAACCACGGAATAATGTAGATAGAGAGGTAAAAATTGACACACATGCTTAGAATGAAATGGGGTTTTATTAGAACCGAAAAAAAAAGTATTGCTAGACGTGTGAAAGATCTCTTGCGTGCGTCGTTTGGTGATGATCGTGTGCTCAGCATCCACTTTCGTCATGCTTGGCCTCCAGACCCCCGTCCGTGCGATTATTGACTTTGGGGTTACCTGAAGTCACAAGTGTATCATGATCGACCAACATCTCTAGGGATGCTGAAAGACAACATCCGATTAGATTAGATTAGATTAATACTAGTTCCATGGATCATGAATACTATATTTAGTAATGATGTGGAACGAGTCAAATTTTCCAGTACATGACATAATTAAGTTAATTTAACAACATACTTAAGTTAATATAACAACTTTTTCATTTTTTGTGGTTTTATTTTTACTTTTTGTTTTATTTATTTTTTGTTTTTGTTTTCTATTTAATTTATATCTAAAAATTCCTCTATGGAGTAGAAGGAGTTGTCATTCAGAAATTCTTTTAATTTCTTCTTAAATACTTGTTGGTTATCTGTCAGACTTTTGATACTATTTGGTAAGTGACCAAAGACTTTAGTGGCAGTATAATTCACCCCTTTCTGTGCCAAAGTTAGATTTAATCTTGAATAGTGAAGATCATCCTTTCTCCTAGTATTGTAGTTATGGACACTGCTATTACTTTTGAATTGGGTTTGGTTGTTAATAACAAATTTCATAAGAGAGTATATATACTGAGAAGCTACTGTGAATATCCCTAGATCCTTAAATAAATGTCTGCAGGATGATCTTGGGTGGACTCCAGCTATTATTCTGATTACACGCTTTTGTGCAATAAACACTTTATTTCTCAGTGATGAATTACCCCAAAATATGATGCCATATGAAAGCAACGAGTGAAAATAGGCGTAGTAGGCTAATTTACTAAGATGTTTATCACCAAAATTTGCAATGACCCTTGTTGGATAAGTAGCTGAACTCAAACGTTTCAGCAGATCATCAATGTGTTTCTTCCAGTTCAATCTCTCATCAATGGACACACCTTGGAATGGACAAATTTGGAATATTCTACCTTAGCTATATGCTTCTGATTAAGGTCTATATTTATTAATGGCGTCATACCATTCACTGTACGGAACTGTATGTACTGTGTCTTATCAAAATTCAGTGAGAGTCCGTTTACAAGGAACCACTTAGTAATTTCCTGAAAGACAGTATTGACAATTTCATCGGTTAATTCTTGTTTGTCAGGTGTGATTAATATACTTGTATCATCAGCAAAGAGAACTAACTCTGCCTCTTCATGAATATAGAATGGCAAGTCATTAATATATATTAAGAAAAACAAAGGACCCAAGACTGACCCTTGTGGAACCCCATTCTTGATAGTTCCCCAGTTTGAGGAATGTGCTGATGCCTCACCATAACTCTGGACATGCTGTGCTGTTCACAACATTATTCCTCGACTAAAGCTAATGTTGAGGATTGATGGAGGACAAATTGAGCATTGCCTGTAAAGAACATCATCTTCGCTTTTTCTTACTTTGTTATGCTAATTATTGCTATTCTGATCAGATAAAGCGCCATCTGTCGGACGTTTTTTTGAACGTATGTATTTTTTAGGTTCTAATAAAACCCCATGTCATTCCAAGCATGTGTGTCAATTTGTACCTCTCTATCTACATTATTTTCTGATTTATTCAGTTTGCAAATTTATACTGACTTTTAGATCGCCCGGTACATCTACGTCTACATGTACGATTGTTCTTAGTAAACCCGCTTACGGTTTGTGACGGAGGGAGTGAATGGTTTGCGGGAAGAACGATTGTTGGTAAGTCTCCGTGTGAGCTCGAATCTCTCTAATGATTTTGTTGTCATTTTCGCGAGATTTACGTACCAACAGGCAATGTATTGGTTGAATCGGATGAAGAGAAATGGAAATAAAAGTCACACAGCTCTTCTAGGAACGTACGCTCTCAGAACTTGACAGTAAACCTCAACGAGAAGCAGAATGTCCTAAAAGCAATTTCCAATAACTACGATATACGTTTGTCAATGACATAGACACTACTGAAAAGAGTTTTTGAATGGTGCGAAGCAATAAATTCCTGTGTATTTATAAGTCTGACGAAATTTGAGCAACCAGAAGAGCAGTCGGGATGCTTGGCTACTCCACTACTGTGACAACTGTAGACTTAGGTCTCTCTCTGCGACTGTAATGTGTACACGTGTCGATGAAATCTCCAACAGCTTTAGTCAGCGTTCCCTTCGTTGCACAAGTATTGAGCGACACAGACCAGAAACAGATTCCCAAATTCCCGTTCACCAGTCTGAGAGACAGGTCCGCTTTGTGGAAGCATCTTCAACAGCTACTTGACCTTTTCGTGTTGGTACACTTCGTGAGATAGAGCTGCACGTGGCGCATGGCTTCCGTTCCGATCCCTTCAGTGAAGATAGTGTGCTTCTCCGTCTTCGTTCGTTACCTAATCTGGTGTTAGTGCGTTCCACCTTAACACTGAATTGAGCTATGAGGTGCCACGCTTCATTAGTATCAGCAGCTCACGACGCCAAGTAGAGCATATGACGATGTGTTCTCAAGTACGTACACGAATAAGAATTCTTAAAGCATTTTCATTTGGATATTGTTATTTCCGCCGGAATTGTAGACAAACTTTGTATATGTAGCTGAGGGTATATGAGTTAATGTACGAAATTCTTAAGAATATTAGCAGAACTGCGAATAAAGATCATTTACGTTGCAGTAAGAAAACTAATTTTATTGGTTAACAACTGAGGGAAGAAGGCAAAAAGTAATACAAGTAAATTTGTGATATTAGCCGGTCGACAAAGGGAAAAGACTTCGAGGTATTTGATGTTCATGAGTTATGACAAAAGTTTTTTATTTCTTTATTGATACTTCCAAGCAGGCCTTCTTTTATTAGCCCCATAAAATTTATTGCCTTCTGCAATATATAGATTATAAATACAGCTCTGAATTTGTGTTCTCCGTCAAACAGATATAGCTCGTATTACAATCGAATTCCAGAAACCGCCGAGAAATAGTACTGTAATTTTTTAACCGCATAAATAATTTCAGCCTTTTATTTTTGGTATACTTACAACACACGCTCAGATTCACGTTGAAAAGTATGGTTGCCAGCGAGCTGTATACAAAACTCATTTCTGATGTAAATGTGATCTAAAATCGACGGATGTAGACATACTAGTGAAGCAAGGAAACATCACTCGAGTCTTACACACCTCCTTCGAACAAACAACTTTTTTTTACTATCTATTTGCCGTCCTAAACCCGTTTTTAGATGTTGTCATACTTTTCATATGTTTCTCCTATAACCTGATACAATATAATTGCCTCACAACCTATCAAACCGACCTTGTGTATCTGGAAATGTCATGAAGTGAACGATCGTGACGTTGAAGACCAAGTGGTCTTTTTGTGAATCAGCACACCTCGGTTTGGGCAATATTAAACAATGAGAGCGATAGAGGACAGCTAGCGGCCATTATGTATTATACTTGCTAATCACGTCATGTAAAATAAATGCTTTGATTGACTGAAATTGATACCAAGAACGCAGAAAAGTCGCATTACTTTCTCTGTTGTCTACAGTACTTTAGGTGAGAGTGATAGTTACAGGCATAGATCTTCTTCTTCTTTTTCTTCTGTATTGCTAAGCTCTTGGTGAGCCTTGGCTTTTTCAGATATTTTCCTAAATGCCTCTCGGTTTTTTGCAGCTCTTTTTCCACTTCCGGCCTCCCGTACTGGTGACGTCCTGTATTGCATCATCAATCTACTTTATTCTACGTCTTCCTTTCTATCGATTAGCATGGATCACACATTTTTCATCGTTTTTTTTTTGTGTTCTATCCTTTGCCAACTTCTCCACGTGTCCTACCCATTGTATTCGTAGTGTGTTGACTATCGTATTGAGCCTCTTCCGTGTATTAACGCTTATAGCTCGATGTTACAGCGTATCCTCCAGCCTTTTCCCTCCCCTACTGAGCCATACATTTCTCTTAGGCTAGTAAGTTTCGGTCAAAGCTTTTTAGTCCGCAGCTCGTGGTCGTGCGGTAGCGTTCTCGCTTCCCACGCCCGGGTTCCCGGGTTCGATTCCCGGCGGCGTCAGGGATTTTCTCTGCCTCGTGATGACTGGGTGTTGCGTGGTGTCCTTAGGTTAGTTAGGTTTAAGTAGTTCTAAGTTCTAGGGGACTGATGACCATGGCTGTTAAGTCCCATAGTGCTCAGAATCTATCTTAATTGGCCTAATGTATTAACAGAAACTGAATAGCCTTTTTCTTTCAAAACACCCAGTTTTTCACAAGCGCGTGTAAAGAATCAATAGTGTTATACACTGCGTCACAAAATGAACGAATACCCCATTGCTTAGCATGTACTATGTTTCTGGTCCAGTCGTCTATCATTCTAATGAGGCAACGAAGTTCAAGCCAAGTTAATTTAATTAAATGTGTCACGCCATTTCATAATTTGGTAGATTATTATTTTAATACTGTTTTAGGGAGGGTGAATGGTCGATTTCGGTTTATTGGAAGATTCTGAGGAAAGGTGTCGGTGGGGCACCGTGTCAAGGGCTTTCTGGAAATCTGGAAATATGGAATCTGCCTGCTGCCCTTCATCCATAGTTTCCATCCAGTATTTCATGTGAGAAAAGAGCAAGGTGAGTTAGCGATGGTTTCTAAGACCATGCTGATTCGAGGACATAAGATTCTCAGTCTCAAGAAATTTTGTTATATTCGTATTGAGAATATGTTCAAGGATTCTGCAGCAAACCGAACTTAGGGATATCGATCTGTAAATTGCGGGTCGGTTTTTTAGCCCTGGAGTCACCTGCGCCTTTTTCCAGTCTCTTGGAAATTTGTGCTAGGCGAGAAATTCACGATAAATGCAAGCTAGGTAAGGGGCCAGTGCCGTAGTGTACTATTTGTCAAATCGAACTGGGATCCATTCGGACCTGGTGATTTACTTGGTTTCAAATTTTTCATTGGTTTCTCTATGCCAGGTATCCTTACTACTATGGTGTCCATACGAGAGTCTGTCCTATGGTCGAATGACGGTATGTTTGTAAGATTCTAATGCGTGAACGATTCCTCTAATGTGAAATTTAAAACTTCGGCTTTCGTTTTTTTATCTTCAAATTGCCGCACCAGACTGGTGAACAAGGGAATGAATGGAAGCCGTAGACCTGCTTAGCGATTTTATGTAAGACGAGCATTTTTTCGGATTCTCTGTCAGATCTTTTGCTAAGGTGTAATGATGGTAGTTGTGTGTTTCGCCCATATATCTTTTCGGGGACGTACGAATCTCTACTAACCTTCGCTTGACGTCATTTGTTCTATCCCTTTTGAGCCGAGAGCTCGACTCGACTGCCTCTGCTTCCGCACCATCGCCGAGTTTCGTTATTAAACTATGGTGGGTCTTTTCCATCCTTTATCCACTTACTTGGCACATAACTCTCTAGACCCCAATTTACGATCTGCTTAAACTTTGCTCACAATTACTCTACATCTATCTTACTGGAACAAAGTGGTGCCAAATTATTGTGTAATTGAAATGCTAGTAACAGATTATCAGCACAGTCTCTCTGTAATCTGGTCCCTTCAACCCCCACAAACCAACCAACCGACCGACCTGTCTAGCAGAAACACTCTCCTACACTTCTTAACTGATTTATTAACATTCGTAATCATAGTTGCTATAAGGACATCATGATCGCTATTCCCCGTTTCTATACTGACACTGTCGATAAGATCCGGCCTATTTGTAGCTACAGCATCTAGGAGACTTCCATTGTGTGTGGGATGGCGAGATAGCTGCTCAAGACAATTTTCAACAAACATGTTGAAAAGTATTTAGCATGACTGTCTGTCTCCACACCCCGAATGAATCCATAGACATCCCAGGTTATCGGCAGGTTGAAGTCGCCTCCAACGAATGCTGCATGATCTAGGTATTTACGTGCTATTGACCGTACCTGTTATGCGAGACCAGATGACTTCACTGTCACACTCAACTTCGACCTCAATAGAGACAATATTTTTGTCAACAGTAGTGAACTCTCCCCCTCTAATCTGTCTTCCCGATATGCGTTCCACAACTCGCTAAATAACTCAGAGTTCTCCACTTCGGGTTTCAGCTAGCTCTTGGTCCCAAGAACAATTTACGTGCGAGAACTATCCTGGAGGGCAGTTAATTCGGGTTCTTTATTACGAATACTTCGACAGTGTACTGATAAAATTTTTAATGTCGAAGTGTTTTTAATTTGAACCATATTTGACTTCCCTTGCTATATACCGACTGGAGAGTGTTCATCAGAGCCCCTCAAACTACTGCATAGCCTGAAAAACCCTCATGTGCACTCTACAAGTACTGTGCTTCCTTTGTGAAGTGCACCCCTGACCTATCGATGGGCGTCCTACAAATACCCAAACGATAACTCAGGTCTATAAATCTGCAGCGAAGACCGTCAAAGAGTCGACGGAGCCTTTAGCTGAGACCCCCACTCGGCTCCAAACCAAAGGACACCGACCAACTCTGGGAACGATGCTGCGAGCTGCGAGCTCTGCATGCACCACGCGCGCGAGGCCAGCAGTCTTCACCACCTTCACCACTCACCTGTACGAACTGAGGATCACCTCAGAAACCATGCTACAGGCGTCGCTGGTGCCGACGTGAGCTACAATATGCAGACGACTGCACCCTGCAAGCTCGACCGCCACAGCCACATCCTCCTCCACATCTCGGATGAGGCCTCCCGGCAGACATACCGAGTGCCCATTGGCTTTCTTTCAAGCCCTGAACGCTATGTGCCTCAGGGGCTCTATAACGCCCCAACGTTGGGGTCCCAATAACTAGTAACGTCTCCCCCCCCCCCCCCCCCAGTGTGCCTGCTCGGACCGTGCTGAAGGAGCGGTCAGCTGTCCACGCACAGGATGAAAGGGTGACGCCAGGTTCCCAATCTCCACAGGGGCCCTCAGCCTCGAGCGACGCGAATGCATTTCCACCCGCCATTCGCCCCGCTGTGAGGGAGGACACAGCGTCGGGTACTCTAGGAGATGGCAACGCAAGTGACACCTGAGGTGTCCCATGCGACGCGCCAGATTCTCCGCCACCGCTACACCCCGAGGCAGCAGCCCGTAGGTGATTGACGGTAGCCAAAAACACATTCAGCTGTTCGCGATCTGCGGCTAGCTCCTCCTGCGTCCGCACACAGCATGCTCACATCCTATCCGTCGTAGCAAGATTAACTGAACAACTGAACTATAAAAGCAGGCAATCTTAGATATGCAAATTGCTACCCTCCTGATGTGTCACCAATGGACGCTGATGCGTTAATGAATTACGTAGCTGGCTTTTCAGCAAGCAGCTATTGCTCTACAGACTGAATGAATTTGCATTTGAAAAAACCCGAGAACAAAAGTCTTAAACAGAGATACACGCACAAAATTGAATAAACATACCACGTAGAAAACACAGAAAGAGATAAACACTTAACTTCCCGCTCTATAGACGTGTATCAGCCAAGAGCTTGAGGCTTACAACTTGTTGTAAGGGTTCAGTGTGAAGCCATATTTGAATATTGTTTGTTATATTTTGGGATATGCATGAAGAATACATTCCATCTTTTTTTATATTTGTAGTATTATAGAAATTCTGTTTGTGGTCCGGCACTACATTATTCAAAAAATGTTCACATGCATGTGAATTCCTAAGGGACCAAACTGCAGAGGTCATCGGTCCGTAGTCTTACACACTACTTAAACTAACTTAAACTAAGATCGACACATACACCCACGACCGAGGGAGGACTCGATCCTCCAGCGGGAGGGGCCGCGCAGTCCGAGGTATGACGCCTAAACCGCGTGGCCACTCCGCGCGGCCTACATGATTCAGTCGACATCTTACAGACATGATCTACGATACCAAAGTAGCGGTATTCTGCGCGGGACATTTGCATTAGGAACCACTAAAATATACAGTAAAGGTCTGTCAGCGTTATATAACAAAATGTTGTAATTTTATTGATTAGTTAGGCATATCTTCCCTGCTTCTTATAGTCTGCAACGAGCGAAATTTATTGTCATATCTTACATCCGTCTCACAGGTAACGTTTGGGATACTCATGTTCTCATTTAACTCTCTATGTACAACAGCAGTCTTTAGTTGGTATCATTCAGTTTTGCCGTAGTAGAATTGTGAGAGAATGTCTGTGCTTTCGCATTTTTCGTCATTTTTTTCGGAGGTACATACAACCAACAAATCACAATTTTATGAAAAGTCAGTTTGTTACTAGTCACCCACATAACAAAGAAACAAACATCAAAATATCAAAAAGATACCGAGAGTGGGGACTCCTGACGTAACGAAAAGAGGAAATAGACGGAGATAAGCACGATATTTCCAAAATGAATGGATTTGTAGAACTAAACATACATGGGGACTCGAAAAGTATCTTAACGAACGGAACGAATAACAGATAGGCGTTACGCAGGATTGCGAGATGATTCAAGCTTGGGAAAGTTCTACAGAGAACTAGTTGTGAGGTTCAGCTTGTAGACATATCGAAATATTGTTTGTAATACTTTGTGAAATGCGTGCAGCAATAACACCGTGTACGTGAATAATATTGGGTATACACGGTCACAAGATCCATAATAAATCATAAAATGCCAGCAACATACAGCGAGATGTATTTTAATTTATAAATGAGGTAAAAGGAGGTTCATAATTCACTCTCTGCGCCAGGCATGATCACTAATAAATGCAGTGGTCTATCTTTGCACGCGGATCCGCGCAAGATCCATATTCGCTGTGAGCATTTCACACAAAGGCATTCAAACACAACAAAAGGAATGAAGCGACTGTTGGACCCCAGATAAATGCAGTCGCTAATTACAGCGTTAAATCCTGTTCGTGGATATAATTTTGAGAATTAAAAGTATTCCATATTTGAAAAAGGATTATTCGATAATAACTGAAGTTTTGTAATGAAATTAACGGTGGCGTTAACATCACAATTGAATCAGATGATACCGTTTCACCAGCTACCGTTACTACGGCTGAAAATTCTGTCAGAGGAAGGTTAGCACCACCCCACCAATAGCTTTGACACCTCCGGCTATTCAAACATATAAGGCTTATTAACGGGTAGTTGCACAAAATTTCAGTACGAGAGGCCTGTCAAATGGCGACTGTGTAATTCTACTGTCGGTCGCTATTCAAAACATATTATAATTTCTCACCTTTCTTAGCAAGCCGGTGCAGGTGACTGCTACATATCGACATTCATTCATTAATGAAACAAAAATACTTTGCAGACGTCTAATGATACAAGAATACAAGCATTATGGGAATTTTATGGCATCAAATTATCTTAATGAAATAGAATCACTGTTTGCACAAGCAGAAGATGTAGCTGAATCGCTAAAGTAAACCCAGAGCTCCGTTTGGGTAAAGAAAAAGCTGTTTTCAAAAAGCAGAGGAAGGAACACACCTATATTGGGCAGTATAACATTTATGAAACAGCAGTTTTGATGTGAATTAAACTTGTATTAATTACAAATGATTCAACAGTCTAAACGAGGAGACAAGTAAACTAAGACTGACTCGAGAGACATAAATTAATTCGTGTTTACTTCATTAGCAGTATCACGTAACGTATATGGTTATATACAGGCATTAGCTATCATATTTAGAACCTTTCGGGCCGTAACGAGATACAACGTTTCAGCGGACAGCAAAGATGAAATACGAGTAGTATGAAGGACAGCATATTCACCTCGACGCCGGATGCCAGATAGTGCTCAGAAAACTAGCGCCTGGATAAACCTACTAGTACGTAGGTATAGATGAAAACGACGAAAAGGGAAAGAAAAGAACGAGTATCACATCATAAACATTTCAAGAGAACATAAGTGATATCACAAACTGAACTGAGCACCATATACACCATGAATACGAACAATCATGTATGCTAAGTAGGCTGACATTTGGACCTAAAACATTTATTTATCGCTAGATCAGTTTGAACCTTTACAAACATGGCAAGTGCAAAGGTCTACACTCTCATACAGGGCAACAATTATTGAGCTATAGGAAAGTAAACTTACAAACTACGGAGTTTACACACATTATCCAACATGTGAATGTCACTACAGATAATCCGGTTTAGGTTATGACATATGCGGTAAGTCTACCATCATTGGCGATGATGTGGCGAAGACGAATAGCAAAATTCTGCATGACCCTCTGAACTGTCGGAACATCGATGCTGTCGATGACCTCCTGAATGTCTGTTTTCAGCTCAGCAATGGTTTTTGGGTGTTTACTATGTGCCTTTTCTTCAATATAGCTCCACAAAAAGAATTCACATGTCTTCATACCAGAAGAATGTGGCGGCTGATCGAGGCCCATACCAGTGGCCTCTGGGTACCCCAGAGCCAGAAAGCAGTCCCCAAAGTGGTCCTCTAGCACATCAAACACTCTGCTGCTTCTAAGGGGTTGCGCTCCATCTTGCATGAAACACATCTTGTCGAAATCTGGGTCACTTTGGATAATGGGGATGATATCATCTTCCAAAACCTTCACGTACCGTTCAGTAGGGACCGTGCCATCAAGCAATATCAATCCGATCATTCCGTGACTGGACAAAACACACCACACAGTCTCCTGTTAACGGTGAAGAGTCTTCTCGATAGCGAAATGCCGATTCTCAGTCCCTCAAATTCGCCAGTTTTACTTACTGACGAACCTATCCAAAATAAAGTAGGTTTCTTCGCTGAGCCTAACAATACAGCGCATACTAAGTGCCGTAAGTGTAGGAGATTTTCTCAGAATGTAGATCTGACTCAGGGGATTTTGTTTCCAGTCAGTATTCTGTCTCTGAACGGAATCGGGAACCCTACTGTGGATTTTACTTCATTAAAAAATTAGCTCTAAACACTATGGAACTTAACTTCTAAGGTCATCAGTCCCCTAGAACTTAGAACTACTTAAACCTAACTAACCTAAGGACATCACACACATCCATGCCCGAGGCAGGATTCAAACCTGCGACCGTAGCGGTCGCGCGGTTCCCGACTGAAGCGCCTAGAACCGCTCAGCAACCCTGGCTGGCTTACGTCATTACTTTTTGATATCTTTGACTAATGAAATTACTCCACGGTGTCTAAGAGTAAGATGTACAAAGCAACCTAGGTTTAGCTACAGTGCTACAGTGATATCATTTTCGTATTTGGGTTGCTAATTTCTTTGTAACAGCTCCATATGATGTTAATACTTTTTGTATGTAGGTTAAACTCCCTTCTTGCAAGCTATGATGTAATGTCGTAATGATGAATGCCGTGGTGATAAAATTTCGGTGGTTTTTATTCACCGATACAGGGTCTAAATAATTCCGCAATTTTACCAGCTTCGACCGTGCTATCAACACGTTCAAAACATAAAATGTTGGAGCAACAAGTTCAATACACGACTGAACACCTGTACTAGCTGTAGAAACGTACTTATAAACAGGGTTATTACAAATGATTGAAGCGATTTCACAGCTTTACAATAACTTTATTATTTGAGATATTTTCACAATGCTTTGCACACACATACAAAAACTCAAAAAGTTTTTTTAGGCATTCACAAATCTTCGATATGTGACCCTTTAGTGATTCGGCAGACATCAAGCCGATAATCAAGTTCCTCCCACACTCGGCACAGCATGTCCCTATCAATGAGTTCGAAAGCATGGTTGACGCGAGCTCGCAGTTCTGGCACGTTTCTTGGTAGAGGAGGTTTAAACACGGAATCTTTCACATAACCCCACAGAAGGAAATCGCATGGGGTCAATTCGGGAGAGCGTGGAGGCCATGACATGAATTGCTGATCATGATCTCCACCACGGCCGATCCATCGGTTTTCCAATCTCCTGTTTAAGAAATGCCGAACATCATGATGGAAGTGCGGTGGAGCACCATCCTGTTGAAAGATGAAGTCGGTGCTGTCGGTCTCCAGTTCTGGCATGAGCCAATTTTCCGCGGGCTACGCGTGAAACTTGCCCGCACGCGTTCAACCGTTTCTTCGCTCACTGCAGGCCGACCCGTTGATTTCCCCTTACAGAGGCATCCAGAAGCTTTAAACTGCGCCTACCATCACCGAATGGAGTTAGCAGTTGGTGGATCTTTGTTGAACTTCGTCCTGAAGTGTCGTTGCACTGTTATGACTGACTGATGTGATTGCATTTCAAGCACGACATACGCTTTCTCGGCTCCTGTCGCCATTTTGTCTCACTGCGCTCTCGAGCGCTCTGACGGCAGAAACCTTAAGTGCGGCTTCAGCCGAACAAAACTTTATGAGTTTTTCTACGTATCTGTAGTGTGTCGTGACCATACGTCAACGAATGGAGCTACAGTGAATTTATGAAATCGCTTCGATCATTTGTAATAGCCCTGTATTTTGTGTGTATGTATAGTGGAGTTATTTATTTTTATTGTATTATGATGACAAGTCTGTATCATTGTGAGATGGTCCTTGGATGAATAAAACTGGTGCTGTCGCTTCTGCTTGAAAATGACGGAGATGTTCTCAAAATGAAGGAACGTTCTCGCACAGGTTTCTTTCGCAAAAACTTAGTCTGATATGTTAATTAATACTTTCCTCTCCTACTTTAACCTCTATCGAATCAATGTATTAATTTATCTAATATGTACCGTTTTAAAAGTGCTGCTCAAGAAGATTACGAAATTTAGGATTCTTAATTCCGTTCAATCATGTGAGATTTATTTATATATGATAATTGCGCTTAGGTCTTCCTTAGATCCTGTTAGCGAGCTGTTTTGCTCTGCTGCAACAACGCGAATTTTTTTCCTGAACCTGATATTTTTTGATAAGTGAACGTAAGGTAATTGTCATTGACGCCTTCTAACTACACACACACACACACACACACACACATATATATATATATATATATATATATATATATATATATATATATATATATACACTCCTGGAAATGGAAAAAAGAACACATTGACACCGGTGTGTCAGACCCACCATACTTGCTCCGGACACTGCGAGAGGGCTGTACAAGCAATGATCACACGCACGGCACAGCGGACACACCAGGAACAGCGGTGTTGGCCGTCGAATGGCGCTAGCTGCGCAGCATTTGTCCACCGCCGCCGTCAGTGTCAGCCAGTTTGCCGTGGCATACGGAGCTCCATCGCAGTCTTTAACACTGGTAGCATGCCGCGACAGCGTGGACGTGAAACGTATGTGCAGTTGACAGACTTTGAGCGAGGGCGTATAGTGGGCATGCGGGAGGCCGGGTGGACGTACCGCCGAATTGCTCAACACGTGGGGCGTGAGGTCTCCACAGTACATCGATGTTGTCGCCAGTGGTCGGCGGAAGGTGCACGTGCCCGTCGACCTGGGACCGGACCGCAGCGACGCACGGATGCACGCCAAGACCGTAGGATCCTACGCAGTGCCGTAGGGGACCGCACCGCCACTTCCCAGCAAATTAGGGACACTGTTGCTCCTGGGGTATCGGCGAGGACCATTCGCAACCGTCTCCATGAAGCTGGGCTACGGTCCCGCACACCGTTAGGCCGTCTTCCGCTCACGCCCCAACATCGTGCAGCCCGCCTCCAGTGGTGTCGCGACAGGCGTGAATGGAGGGACGAATGGAGACGTGTCGTCTTCAGCGATGAGAGTCGCTTCTGCCTTGGTGCCAATGATGGTCGTATGCGTGTTTGGCGCCGTGTAGGTGAGCGCCACAATCAGGACTGCATACGACCGAGGCACACAGGGCCAACACCCGGCATCATGGTGTGGGGAGCGATCTCCTACACTGGCCGTACACCACTGGTGATCGTCGAGGGGACACTGAATAGTGCACGGTACATCCAAATCGTCATCGAACCCATCGTTCTACCATTCCTAGACCGGCAAGGGAACTTGCTGTTCCAACAGGACAATGCACGTCCGCATATATCCCGTGCCACCCAACGTGCTCTAGAAGGTGTAAGTCAACAACCCTGGCCAGCAAGATCTCCGGATCTGTCCCCCATTGAGCATGTTTGGGACTGGATGAAGCGTCGTCTCACGCGGTCTGCACGTCCAGCACGAACGCTGGTCCAACTGAGGCGCCAGGTGGAAATGGCATGGCAAGCCGTTCCACAGGACTACATCCAGCATCTCTACGATCGTCTCCATGGGAGAATAGCAGCCTGCATTGCTGCGAAAGGTGGATATACACTGTAGTAGTGCCGACATTGTGCATGCTCTGTTGCCTGTGTCTATGTGCCTGTGGTTCTGTCAGTGTGATCATGTGATGTATCTGACCCCAGGAATGTGTCAATAAAGTTTCCCCTTCCTGGGACAATGAATTCACGGTGTTCTTATTTCAATTTCCAGGAGTATATATATATATATATATATATAGATATATATATATATATAGTGAGTGATTCATTTTATTTTCTCCTTTTTCCAAATTACATTTTCACGACTTGCATCTAGGAATTTGTTCGCGATGTTTAATCTTTACCCATTTTTATGAGTTTAAAACTGGCATTCGATATCAGTTTCAGCCGCGCAAACAACTTTCGTGTTCACGATTCTGTTATGATGTCCTAGTTCGCCTTTTGCTTTCTTGCGATATTTGTGTTATAGCTGTTCGATACGAGCTTTACTACTCTTGGTAGTTTTGTAATTCCTTGTCCGATACATTCTAGATTTAGCCCTACCGGTTCCGTAATGTCACCTTAATATTTGAATCTGTTTACCTGAGAAATTATTATTATTCACCTTATCTTTGTAAGCTAGCATTGTCTCGCGACGATGTGAGTGAATAAAATCTTTCAGCCGTGACAAGTGCTTTTACAGTTCCGAGATTTTTTCTGAGTGCTCCTCATCCATTGTCAACTGCTTCATTGCTGCATAACTGCCGTAAGACTTTTTCCTTTCTATTTTTATCATTTCATTCCTTCTAAATAGGGGTGGGCTGGCAGGAACCACACTGACGCCTGTTACACAATTGACATTAAAATTATACACAAGATAGCTTTTATGGTCAGATGATTAAAATAGAATAAAAGAAAACCCTTTCAATGATATAGAAAAGTGGCTGGTGCTGTGGTAAATAGAATGTGAATGAAAATTACGGTGGAGACGAGGTATCCGGCAAGTCCATCTAGGTCAGTTATCAGTAAATGCTGTGAGGGTCGGATAGCAGGGAGATGGAGGCGTGAGGGGCAGTAGGACAGCAGATATTAATGTTACGCTTTGTCTAGGAATGTGGGGATGGCGTTACAGTGGAAAGGGTTACATAAAAGAACAGACTGCAACAAAAAGGTGAGAGAGTGAGTCAGGAGGCTGGGAGAAGTATTTGACTCTTTATTTAAGGAAATGGCGTGGGGACCAGGGCTATTGATACCAGGAAGGGTAGACAACAGGGCGAGGTTCCGGGCCAAGAAATGGTTTCTTGTTGAGGTTGTCTCGGGATAGGATATTAAGGTCTTGGCGTTGGAGAGAGTGTGGACCGTGTTGATACACACACGGCAAGATTAAAGAGTATTGGAGAAATAATTGGGTTGTGTACTTCGTGTTTGCAGGATTTATGGAATTTACTAATATGTAATGAGGAATACCGTGTATTCGCACATATATAGCCCTGGTAGCACCTATGACATTAGAGGAGGTAAGTCCACCGCTGTGTAGAACAACGTTTCCACTACGTACCTGCCGCGCTTGGTTTAATTTCACGACCTCCTGTTTCCAGGATTTACTGAGCTGAATACGGCGGTCTTTATTGCATTGATGGTGTAAACAGATCATTTGCTGGCTATAGGTCCTTTAATCACGCTGATGCTGAACCGTTCGACTTCATAATAATACAGATTTCGTTGAATATAATTTTATGTCCGCTTTCCAAAGTACCCTTAGTTACTGCAGATTTCTCTGGACTGTGTATCCACAGAAGCCTCTCAAGTTCAACCCAGCCTTGTTGTATCATACACACGGTGACCATTTCGGATGAATCACGTTTTATGCATCACCGGACAGACAGTCGATAACTGGTTGCAACAATCGTCGAAAGTATTCAGTCTACAGGAGGGAGTATTACGGTTTGGGGAATATTTTTGTGGCATTCAGGGAGTGATCTTGTTATTCGGGAAGGCTCAATGGATCAGCACAAGTATGCATCTATCCTTGGGGACAATTTCGTCTCCTACACGCAGTTTTTATCCTTGTAGCAACGCCAGGACGATGCAACGTGTCACACAGCTCTAATTTACGTTCATGAGACGGAGAGCTCAAGGACAATCTTATGGCACTCCAGCGGCCACCAAACTCCCTGGATTTAAACCCAATCGAGGATCTGTGGGACCACCTCGATCGCGCTGATGGTGCCATGACGGCTAATCGAGAAACCTAGCGCAGTTGTCTATAGCATTGGAGTCGACATGGCTCCGCATTCCTGTCGGTACTTCCTACAACCTTACTGACTCTCATCCTCCCCGTCTCACAGCAGTCAAATGTAATACCAGTTATCGAAAAGCAAATAACGGAAAACACTTATCTTTGAGAAACACATAGAGGTTAATTGGTTGGGATACAGTATCAAATAGCAATTACAGAGATACTGATTAAGGAGACACCTACATTGAAGAAATAGAGTTACGTCAACTCTGTTGTCAGCGACATTCAGTACTACCAAGTATGAGCAAAGTCTTCTAGATACGAGGCCTACGCACAGCGGCCATATTGGCACGTGACGTCACAAACTGTTCTCCATCTTATCTTTAGTCGGCAGTCCTGTCGACGTATATGTTGTGTTGAAGTGTGTGCCACTTGGAACTGATATAGATTTCATACAGTATTCGCCTACATTTCTTCGGAATATGGGATACAAGTGTTGCGTTCCCTTTAGCCAGGGAAATTATAAATCCCAAAAAGGTATGAAAGTCCACATGTTTCGATTTCCCAAATGTGTGAAGTTTAGAAATAGCTAGATTTCAGATATTCCCAGACAGGAATTTGTGTCTGTGCATCATTCAAGGGTAAGTAAATGACAAAAAATGTATAGCGTGTTATTTGTTTCTATTGCACCATATTTGCCAATTGTTTTTAAAGCAGTTATGTATGATGTACCGGTATAAGTTGTTTCTTAATTCTGGACCATTGATGCGAGGTTAATACGAAGCTGGCTGTGAAATGTCTCTCATATTTGCAACTATTGTCACACAGAATAGCTATATAAATTAGTGTGCCTCGAAAATGTTTAGTATTCTTCATCATTCCTACCAATTATAGAGTTTCCAGTACTTTTATTTGGAAGAGCTACAGTATGATTTTGTTCAGTTTCACATATACAGCTATTCAGAAATAATTTCAATTTGAGTAAACTACCTTAGAAAATTGTTTTAATGAATTCAGTGTTCGACAGATTAAGCAGTATATAAAGCAGAATTTCGAGGTAAGTGCAATGTGATTAAATTAACAGCACTCTGTGACACGAATTTCAGTCGAGCATATAGGAGAAACATTATTTTCATGTTTAATGTTCTAAAGATCTCGAGAAACAGGGAAATAAATTATTTTTTCGGGTCTTTTGATTTATTTAACATTATGTGAGGAGGTGCTCCATTTCGTCGAATGATCTGAGTTTCGTGTCAGGCCAGTAAATTTTGAAGCGGAGAGTAAAATTTACGAAAATAACTGGGGAGACAAATTCTTAAATTCTGTAGGAGCTCCAGCTGCTTTATTTAAAACTGAAAACGTCTGCTTGTTGTTGCATATTGCCGATTTTCTACTGCAAGAAAACGTAAAAGACAGAAACGTGTATTTAAGGCAAATCGTCAAAACAAGTTTACATCTTGAAATAACATAGGGCAGTTTTGTTCAGTTACTTTACGCAATGATATAAATTTCCACACTTTCATTACAAGACCACGTAGAAGAGGGAAGCACGAGAATCCCTATGAGGTCTCAGCTCTAAAACTCGTGAAGTTCGTATAGCTGCAGAGTGCTTAACAGGAGCGTTCCGATACAGACCCGGCCATCAGTATGTGACTTCACAAGTGTGCGCGCAGGCCTGTAGTCTAGGTGGTGTTGGCATAAGTCAGTTAGCCTTAGCCTACGCGCAGCCGACGAGGAGTCGGCGGGAGACTTGGCGGCCGCGCGATCAAAATGCAACTTGCACCAGTCGCGTGCAGGACACATGTGCGCCCGCTCCTATTGGTACTTAAAATGAAATATAGCGCCGACGTTTCGCCATTCGTTCTGACGCCGCGAAAAGAGCCCTTGTGCAAACTGCCAGGTCTGCCTTTGCGATCGATAAACCTACGGCTCTACTAACAAAGTGACGACTCTCAAACAGGTATCATCCCCACTCCGCACTGTCTGACTGGGCATTCGTTACACGTTGCTGTCTTCATACGGTAGCACTTCCTTGAAAGTGAAAAGGCTTAACGCCCGTAAGTCGCAGGCAATTGTGTGATTACAGTCTATCAGGGAGAAAAAAAAGTAATCGTGGGAAGGCGAAAAATAACGTAATCAGTTAAAATTTGGAGGACGTGCGTCAAGAAGACACGATTATTAATGCATTGTTAGCTAGATTGCTAGCTAGGTGTAATGTTTTGTGGAAGAGTTATATTCAACGTAAAATCGCAACTCTTACGACCTAAGGACAATTTAATGTGTGACAAGTAGATCCAGAATCATTTACAGCGCTGCAAGCAGGGTGCTGATACATGTGCAGAGGATTTTGTAACTTTTTTTTTGGAGTGTTACGAGTACCACTGCTTATCTGAGTTGTTCATTCGTTTGATATGGCTTCCACTGAACATGTCTGCTATACATATGTCACCAGTTTGTTGGTCCTGGTTTCTCCAGCAGTCTTGTAGACTCACATACCGATTGCACGAAAGTCGATTTGATCGCTAGCCGTGGAGCTGCAAGTTTCTGATTGCAGCACGTTCCGACTTCACTCTATGCACACATATAAAATTTCGAAATTACCTGTAGTTCAGTAACAAAGGAAGGAAGGCTATGGATTGATATAATCAAAGATGAGGTCCTTAGTAACTAAACACTAGCTCGCCTGCAGCAGAATGGGGAAGAGAAGTGCTCTACAGAGCATGCCTATTAACATGTTGATAGGAACTATGGAAAATCTGCACTCATGAGCCAGAACATTATGACCATGGTCCACCGGAAAATCATTGCAGCCACAGCATGCAGAAACGAAAGGTAACCTGCACCTGGGAACGGGCATCTTGGAAACGGTGAAGGTGGTCGGCTGTTAGTGTACTATTGACGTGAGATCCAAGCGAAGAAGTTGAAGGTCAATGAAACCACAATTAGGAGACAAGACGTTGATAGTTCACGTCTCATCCACGAACGTGGAAGTAGGAAGCTTTCCCGCCCTGTCACCTAGGATTGTTGTAAATCTGTGGCAGATCTGACCGCCGAACACAATGCTGGTGCAGCGTCAAGAGTTTCTGAAAACACAACTCAGCGCACTTTGTAGAGTATGAAGCTCCGTACCCCTAGTTATTTCCGTGCTGACCTAACGACACAGCTACGACTGCAGTGGGCACATGATCACCGATATCAGACAATGAGCCTTTCCAAACGTGTCACCTGGTCGGATGAATAACGTTGCCTGCTACACCACATCAACGGTCGGTTCCGGATACGCCATCATCCAAGGGAACGGCTGCATGAAACGTACACCGCGCAACTAACAAAGGACGCTGATACTGGTATTATACTATAAAGAACTTTCACCTGGTCTTACATGTAATCAGCACCGTAATGTCAGTTGTGGAGTTCGTGAAATTGTTGCAGCCCACCTGCACCTTCACGCTTGATGTCTTCCCCGATGGCGAGGGCATCTCCCAACGGGATACCTACACATATCACAAGGCAAAAATCGTGCTAACAGCTTTGAGGGGCATTCAGTTGATCTCACATTGATGTGATCACCAAATTTGCCTTATCGGAAACAGATTGCTCATGTCTAGGACACGACCTCGCGCGAGGCCCGCGCCCAGAAACCACTTGCTCGTATTTTACCGGAATTGCTTGACACGTGCGTAGACATCTGGAGTCACATACCTCCGAATGCCTATCAAGAACATGTCAAATGAATCCGTACAGTATTGCGTTCCAAAGGTGGACCAACTCGTTACTGAGCAGGTGGGCATGTTTTGACTCATCAGTGTATATACCTGTTTGAGTGGCTGAGTATTTGGACACTATTCATCCCGAAGTAACGACAAAAAAAACATTGGACCAACAACAGCTCACTAACAGTTATTTAATTATTCATTCCTTCTGGTAAGAATGTGAAGTAACGTGAACTACTACGCAGGGACAGAATTCATGGGAGTTATTCATGATTTTAGCTGTAGGACGAGTAAATAATGATAATAAACGTGTCTTTCGAGCAAAATTTGAATGTTCCTCACAGAATCAAACGATCGGCAGCGATTTACATATGAAAGCGAATGCATGAGAACTACACAACGCAACACAATTATAGTGTAACTTTTCCGGCACCAGTAATTTTGTCCCATTGCGATGTAGAGGTCTGAAATTTCCCAAAGCTACCTACCACCTTCCTGTATAATGGTACCAAAGCATGGCTGACTGCGACGTCACCCGCGGGCTCAGCGACGCTTCAAACAGCAAGGTGTCGACTCACGCGAAAAAAAAGTCCAGATTCAGAAGTTCATGTGGGGTATAAAAAGGTTCAAATGGCTCTGAGCACTATGGGACTTAACATCTGTGGTCATCAGTCCCCTAGAACTTAGAACTACTTAAACCTAACTGACCTAAGGACATCACACACATCCATGCCCGAGGGAGGATTCGAACCTGCGACCGTAGCAGTCGCGCGGTTCCGGACTGAGCGCCTAGAAACGCTAGACCACTGCGGCCGGCTCATGTGGGGTATAAGGTAGCACCAAAGGTATACATGTTGCTTCAGAATGAATAGTGTCCAAATACTCAGCCACTCATACAGGTATATACACTGATGAGTCAAAACATGCCCACCTGCTTGGTAACGAGTTGGTCCACCTTTGGAACGCAGTACTGCATCGATACTATGTCGCAAGGATTCATTTGACATGTATAAGGTGGCACCAAATTTCATCAAAGTTCGGAACAACTTCACCTGGAAGGTCATCACGCCTCTCTAAACCACATATCAATCTTACTTTTGACGTCTCTGCGTTGGAACACAGGACCACGACACCCAGCTTTGATATCACGCCGTTTTCTTACGGGTTTCCAAGGAAAATATTTCAGACAAATTGCCGCTCAGAATAAGGACTTCGCATCAAGGACGACAGTGAAGTCACCTATTACTTGGGACTTTGATTTCCACACATTTTGCAGTTGAAAACGACAGTTTGAAGTGCGATCATCAACAGGGACGACTTTATTGTCAGCCTCTGGACTATGGACATTGTGGCCCGCCGACACCAATTCACATAACTGAAACCTTTTGGAGTGCAGTATGACCGTGTGACCGTAGTTTTTCGTCTGGTGTGCAGGATGGAACTAGTAGCGATTTCTCGAAACCATTCTTCAAAATTTCAAAGTGATTCCAAGCACCAAATGGCGCTCATGCTTTTTCAGCCATTTTGTGGCGTGATAATGCTGGAGTTGGGGGCGGGGGGTGCGGGATTAGTAGCAACATAGATACATGCATGAATGAAACAACAAAGGTCCCCTCTAAAATGACCAGCTCCTCAATACCTTGAGTGCCCCATGCACTATATAAACGCACCTTTACAGAGACAACCAGCTACGCTCCTGCCTTAACCCCTGATAGCGGGCATAAGGAATCCTAAGATGTCAGGGAGCTGCCTGCTTGCATAGGCTTAGAACTCAATCACGGATTGTTTCTGCACAGGTACATTTTTACTGTGTTCATCAACAGTGTGACTGAACTGGGTAATCCTACGGGGACGCTTTGTCATTTTATTCATGCATGTGTCATGGTCGCACTCCCCTCTCCCCGGCTCCTCCAACACCCCCCTCCAAAGAGGGGCGAAAAACGGGAGACCTAAAAAGCATAAACACTCTCACGTTAAAGTTTCTTCGAATGATTTGGAAGGGTCCCTAGTGGTTGCAACCAGTACACTAGAGCAAAAATTACTGTTCAAATGTATGTGAAATCTTATGGGACTTAACTGCTAAGGTCATCAGTCCCTAAGTTTACACCTTACTTAACCTAGATTATCCTAAGGATAAACACACACACCGATGCCCGAGGGAGGACTCGAACCTCCGCCGAGACCAGCCGCACAGTCCATGACTGCAGCGCCTAGACCGCGCGGCTAAAAATTACACTTCTGTCCTATAAGATGTGTTCATGTTCAGTGTCGTTTCTGGCCCACGATATCCTTATAGAAGGCTGAATCGTCCGGAGATATCAACACTGTCAAATGTTATGAAGAACGTCGTCCTGTTACTCAACTTTTCGACCGCGAAGTGTATGGCAATCAACAACTCAAGGAAAGGGGTGGTTTAAGGCACTCACTGAGGCTTTTTCATGTCGATTCTGAGTGGCGGTGTGTTTGTCATAATTTCCTTGGCCGTCCATAAGGAAACAATGTGATTTGAAAGTTGGGTGTCGTGGTTTTGACGGACATCGCAGAGGTGTCAAACGACGGGGTGAAATGTATGTAAGAGTGAGTGTGGCGACCTTCTTATCGTGTGACACATAAGCTTGGAGAGAGTTGTGATGAAATTTGGTGTCAGTGTGACATCATTAACCCTACCCCCACCACACATGAACTTCAGAGCTCTAGCCTTTCTATCGCATTTGTCGACACCTCGTTGTGGAAGCGTCGCTGTGCCCAAAGGTGACGTCTGAGGACGCCACACGTTTGCAGCATTACAGAGGTATATCGTAGACATCTTTACATCTTTTAGCCAAATTTGAAGCTTCTACGTTGCAGTAGCAACCAATTACGAGGTGACGAATTAGTGATCCTTTACTTGTTTCGTGCAGTGTATTCTGTTAGAACTGCTGAACTCATGTTTCACGTAATAGACTTAATTTAGTGGAAGAATTATGAATTTCTAATTGAATGCATGTTATTTTTCTCTATTAAGAAAACTATTTGTTCTTCAGAATACACTGAAAAATAATGAAATTTAACGCTGAAACCTTTTATTCCAAATTTTCCTCACAAATGGCAGAGAATTTTACTTTGGAAATTTAACTGTGATCGTATTCATTAAGGTCTTACGTTGATTATAGGAGGTAAATGCGATCGACACACGTGAGCCCCTAAATATTTTAAATTTTCCGATGCTTAAGCGTTTATGATGCTCTTAAATTTCACAGATAAAATACCATGCCATGCTTAACCATTATTGCTTGACAGTGATAAGTCATCTATTTTACTTACGTATGAGGGTCGTTCAATAATTAATGACCCAAATTTTTTCCTCAGAACAAATTTACTGTTGCCGGCCGGTGTGGCCGAGCGGTTCTAGGCGCTTAAGCCTGGAACCACGCGACCGCTACGATAGCAGGTTCGAATCCTGCCTCGGACATGGGTGTGTGTGATGTCCTTAGGTTAGTTAGGTTTAAGTAGTTCTAAGTTCTAGGGGACTGATCACCTCAGATGTTAAGTCCCACAGTGCTCAGAGCCATTTTAAATTTACTGTTGAGTGTCAGAATTTGGTGACAATATACATCAACCTGTCATGTCCATGTCCTATTTTCTTACGTAGTCTCCATCACGTTCTATGGCCGTACGCTAACGTTGTGGAATAGCGTGTATGCCCTGCTGGTAAAAGCTCTTGTCCTGTAGGGTAGCCATATTTTCACTACATGACTGACACTCTCGCCATCTTGAAAGTGTTTCCCGTAGAGAATCTTTAAGCGGACCAAAGAGATGGAAGTCCGAGGTTTCCAGGTCTGGACTGTAGGGTGGATGAGGCTATGATGTTGTTGTTGTTGTGGTCTTCAGTCCTGAGACTGGTTTGATGCAGCTCTTCATGCTACTCTATCCTGTGCAAGCTGCTTCATCTCCCAGTACCTACTGCAACCTACATCCTTCTGAATCTGCTTAGTGTATTCATCTCTTGGTCTCCCCATACGATTTTTACCCTCCACGCTGAGGCCATGATGTCCAACTCAATTTTGCGATATGTTCCCGGGTTCTCAGAATTGTGTGTGGGCATGCATTATCGTGTTGGAGAAAGATTTCTGCTGGATTCTAGTCCGATCGAACACGTTGGAAACGGTTCTTGAGTTTATGCAGAGTCTTTACGTATGCCTCTGAACTAATTGTTGATCCTCTTGGCATCACATTCACGAGAATTACGCCATCACAGTCCCAGAAGACTGTCACCATGACTTTCCTGGCAGACGCTGCTATCTTGAATTTCTTCTTTTGTGGTGGATGAGGGTGATGCCACTTCATGGATTGCCTTTTTGTTTCCAGCGCGAGGTGATGTACCCAGCGTTCGGCCCTCGTACTGATCCGTGACAGAAAGGCCTCTCCGTCGGTCTCAAAATGCTCCAACGTTTCAGATGAAATGGCCTTTCTTTAAATCTTATGTTCCGCTGTGAGCATTCGTGGAACCCATCGTGAGAACCTCTTTGAATATCCGAGAGTCTCGATCACTGCATACGTAGTTACAATGCTGACCGACACTGTAGAACGAATTGTCGAGTTCCGGTACCCCGGTCGACAAGAATAATGGCATCCGCACGATTCAGCATATCTGGAGCAGTGGCTGTGACAGGTGTCCCGAGCGTGGTTGATCATGGAGCTCTGTTTCTACGTTTCCTGTGACTGTAGCTTTCTTTACCCGTCGTCATACTGTACTACTATCAACTGCAGCATCGCCTTACACTGCACACAAAAGTTTTTGGATGTTCACCAAGGTTTCTTTTTCTGCACACAAGAATTCAATAGCAGCACGCTGCTTGTAACGTGAGTCGTAATGACACGCCGTTTCGACGCTGTATTACGGCTCTTCCATCTGCCAGAACGATTAGAAACTTCATACGCGCTCAGAACCAACATCAAATGTGAAGCACCAGCAATGACGTTTGTCTATGCATATTAATGGCTTATTTTTAAAAGAAATGTGGGGCATTACTTACACAATGACCCTCATAAAACAACTCTCGTGTTACTGGATAGGGCATTAATGTTTTTATTTAATGGATCTGATCTAAACCTAGGAACGCAAGTAGGTAGCCCCACATGTTTCATGGGCAGCAAAAAATTAGAATGAAAGCCGCCGCTAAAATCTAGAAATGTCACCTTGCAACGTAGGGATAATGGTTTGTATAAAACGAAGCTTAGTGTTTCCTGCTGTTACACATGAATATGAATATACAGTGCAATAGCGTATGGCTGAGTTACTTGTGGAGAACCGAAATAAGAGCTCACTGTTGTAGTGGAGTGCAGTCCAGTATACAGTGGCGGGGAGAGAAGAAAAAGGCTGAGAGTCTGCTGCGTGCAAACACTCGACGCTGCCCCTCCAAACTCCGGCAATCGCAAGTGTCCGCTTCCCGCTTTAAATTTTGTTTGATGGGGGAAAAGCGACTTGGCGTTCCACCCACCACTGTGATATACAGTACTGCGTGTAAAGTAACAGCCTATCCTGGGAGTCTATTTCTGTGCGACAGTCAACAACAAGTCATCGGAGGATGGCATACCCCAGTGTACTCACTAGAATATCACATACTTTGAATATTCATTTGTTCACTGAATCCTGGGTGGCCTATGCGGGCAAGTTTCTCTTTGCATTTTTCGTAGATACACTATAAATTTTTGTATGTTAAAGTGTTAAAGAGGTTACTAAAGAAATCACCTATCCAGTAGAAGTAACTGAGGTTCAAAATATATTGCAAAAGCCGAGTTTTATCATTTTTCCAAGTACTTGGGCAAGAGAGGTTCAAAATACACACCTGGAAATGGAAAAAAGAACACATTGACACCGGTGTGTCAGACCCACCATACTTGCTCCGGACACTGCGAGAGGGCTGTACAAGCAATGATCACACGCACGGCACAGCGGACACACCAGGAACCGCGGTGTTGGCCGTCGAATGGCGCTAGCTGCTCAGCATTTGTGCACCGCGCCGTCAGTGTCAGCCAGTTTGCCGTGGCATACGGAGCTCCATCGCAGTCTTTAACACTGGTAGCATGCCGCGACAGCGTGGACGTGAACCGTATGTGCAGTTGACGGACTTTGAGCGAGGGCGTATAGTGGGCACGCGGGAGGCCGGGTGGACGTACCGCCGAATTGCTCAACACGTGGGGCGTGAGGTCTCCACAGTACATCGATGTTGTCGCCAGTGGTCGGCGGAAGGTGCACGTGCCCGTCGACCTGGGACCGGACCGCAGCGACGCACGGATGCACGCCAAGACCATAGGATCCTACGCAGTGCCGTAGGGGACCGCACCGCCACTTCCCAGCAAATTAGGGACACTGTTGCTCCTGGGGTATCGGCGAGGACCATTCGCAACCGTCTCCATGAAGCTGGGCTACGGTCCCGCACACCGTTAGGCCGTCTTCCGCTCACGCCCCAACATCGTGCAACCCGCCTCCAGTGGTGTCGCGACAGGCGTGAATGGAGGGACGAATGGAGACGTGTCGTCTTCAGCGATGAGAGTCGCTTCTGCCTTGGTGCCAATGATGGTCGTATGCGTGTTTGGCGCCGTGCAGGTGAGCGCCACAATCAGGACTGCATACGACCGAGGCACACAGGGCCAACACCCGGCATCATGGTGTGGGGAGCGATCTCCTACACTGGCCGTACACCACTGGTGATCGTCGAGGGGACACTGAATAGTGCACGGTACATCCAAACCGTCATCGAGCCCATCGTTCTACCATTCCTAGACCGGCAAGGGAAGTTGCTGTTCCAACAGGACAATGCACGTCCGCATGTATCCCGTGCCACCCAACGTGCTCTAGAAGGTGTAAGTCAACTACCCTGGCCAGCAAGATCTCCGGATCTGTCCCCCATTGAGCATGTTTGGGACTGGATGAAGCGTCGTCTCACGCGGTCTGCACGTCCAGCACGAACGCTGGTCCAACTGAGGCGCCAGGTGGAAATGGCATGGCAAGCCGTTCCACAGGACTACATCCAGCATCTGTACGATCGTCTCCATGGGAGAATAGCAGCCTGCATTGCTGCAAAAGGTGGATATACACTGTACTAGTGCCGACATTGTGCATGCTCTGTTGCCTGTGTCTATGTGCCTGTGGTTCTGTCAGTGTGATCATGTGATGTATCTGACCCCAGGAATGTGTCAATAAAGTTTCCCCTTCCTGGGACAATGAATTCACGGTGTTCTTATTTCAATTTCCAGGAGTGTATAATGCAAAAGCCGAGTTATACCATTTTTCCAAGTACTTGGGCAAGAGATCAGAAGTGTGCTTCTCTTTGTACCTACTCTGATAGAGGTGGCTAGGCTCTGCCAAATTTCAGTAGTACAGTTTTTGGAATTAACGTCGTCCGTACGTGCACAGCACCTGTCTCTGTAAATCACAAGCCACGGCACGCAGTGTACAAGTGCAGTCCCCCATACACCGCGTTACAATGTTTCTACTATAGTGTAGTCTAGCAGTGGGTTTAACGTCCCGTCGAAGTTATATAGACGGAGTACACTCTCTTGGTAGGATACCATTTCAGCATTCAGTTTAAGCGTGGCTGGAAAACCACGGAAAATCTAAATGTAGAGGACGGGACGGGAATTTGAAGAGCTGTGCTCCCGAATCCGAATCGAGAGTCTTAACTTCCCCTGTGGAATCATTTCTTACAAGATACACAGTAGATCCCGACCATCAATACTCTTCGTGGTATGTACATTTCGTACTGATGGTAAAAAGTTCCAACAGAAGAAACTCAGTGACATAATATGTAAATACACAAGACTGCTTAAAGTTCGTTTGGGGGAGCGAGATGCGTAACGTCAAATATGTGTAAACACATGGTAATACGTTGTTGTGACTTTTATTGATGTAAGTTCACAAGGTTGATGAATGAACATACAAGCGACAGGTAACAATAACAAAAAAAAAGTCTCCTAATTGAGGCAAACAAAAGTTCACTTCTTATTTTCCACAAAGGTTCGTGGTAACACACACACTAGTAACAGTCCAATTCCGAGACGAAGATGTTATCTTCGATGGTTGTGGTACACGTGGTCGGCATCCGGCTTGAAGTGAACTTCAGGCCTAGTTCTAGCCCATAAATACGTAGCTGTCTCTAGCCAATCAGATTTCGGCGTAGTGATACTTCCAGCAGACCGTGGCTCGAGCTCCCCCTGCAGGAAGTAGTGCTCGGAATGTCGGTTTCCATTGCCTTGTGTGTAAATAGCCGGTGTTTACGGTTGTGCTTTTGGGTACGATTTTGGGCACAGACAACCTCGTCCTCTGTGGTGTTGTATAGGTTGCCGGATCTCAGGGGCTACCTGGGCTCCGGTATAACACCCCTCCCCCCCTTGGAAAAGCTGGTGCGTCACGGGTGACCGCGGGGAAGAGAGTACCAATACAGCCCGCGTGTATAACTGATCTGCAGCTATGTCCTCCTGAAGAAGGCAGTGAAACGTGGCCGCCGGAGAGTAGGGTGCCGCTTTCTGCACGAGGCGGCTGGAACGCCGCAGTGGTGGCGGTTCCGAGGCGACGTCGGTCTGGGCATGCGGCATGTGGACGTCTGCGTCGTCCAACCGAGGCGGCGCCGGAGGGGCTGGGAAGTGGGTTCAGGAAAAGTCCTGCACCTGTCCGGGTCCGGCGTATGTGGCGGCGCGGGACTAGCAGCCGGCGTCTGCTGGCTATCTGCGGGAACATCAGCCACCAACGGAGGAGAGGGCATCAACATACGCCCCAAGGAAGGGACCGGTGATGGGAGAGAGAGAGAGTAGCCGGCGTTTGGGGCTGCGGCTGCTCGAGGAAACGAGAGTGCAGTTGGTTGCGGTGATGCGAAACCACCCTGTCGTCCAGACGTAGGTCGTATAGTTGCCGATAACGACCCCCGGAAGCTAGCTGGGCCAGGGACCGAAACCGCGACCCCAAACCTTGGAGCCGGATAAATATCAGGAAGCACCTGGCAGGGCATCAGGTCCGACCTGCGGCAGGAGGAGATGGAGGAAGGTCCGAGGCTGGCGACCATGGGGCATTTCGTCTGGACTCTTGTCACCCACCGGCGTAGAGCTTCTTCTGGGGAACGGTTCTCCGTGTACTTTTTCAGCTGTTTTAAAAGTGCGAACAAAGCACTCCGCCTCTCCATTGGATTGGGGATGGAAAGGAGATGTAAAGACGTGGCGGATACCATTATCGTGACAGAATGTGGCGAACTCTTGACTGCGAAATTGCGGGCCGTTGTCTGATGCCAAGGTGACTCGAAGGCCTTCAATGCACTCTTTTACACTCTTCTGTAGCACTACATTAGGAAAGTTCTGTCTCTTCTTCTCGGAACTGTGGATTCTTCACGTTTCTCTTCTGTGCGTGTCGAAACTCCAGAAGAGAATTTGTAACACTCAAAATTATATTCAACGTTCATATTCAGTGTTAACACTGTTACCTAATTTTTCTTTATATTAATATTTATTACGGTAAGATCGTTATAAGACTGAAATGTTCACATTACCGATTAATTGCCAGCTTCAGATTCGACTGGTCCACTAATAGCTTCGTCATCACATATAAAAAATTCAAGTTATGCACTCTGACGATCATGAAGTAGTATAAAATGTATTAGTGATTTATATACAGTGCCATGACGTAGCAAAAGAGTCTAAGATACAAATTTCTCTTTTGTATAAATTCTTTTATTGCTAATGTAAGTCTGCATTTTATATCCCCGTCCCCCCATTTCTAGATTCAACAATTATTTTTCTATCCAAAACACGCCTACTACTTTGTCTCATTTCGTAAACATATTCCCTCAGTATCACCTTATGTAATTAAACTATAGTGCACACCCAATTTTTATATTTCTTCTTCCCACAAATTAATAGTAGTTCCTAGTCTCGCCTTGGCTTCCCTGACTGCTTTCTCAAGGTACAGACTGAAAAACATCCAGGATAGGCTACAAGCCTGTCTCACTCTCTTGTCAACTACTGATTCCCTTTCGTGTCCTTCGACTCTTGAAATTGCAGTCTGGCTTCTGTACAAGTCGAACAAAACATGGTGCTCCCTGTATTTGATCTCTGTTGCCCTCAGTACATCATAGCTGTTAACACTGTGAAAAACTTGCTCTAAATTTACAATTGTTATAAACGTACGTTTTCTTTTCCCTCGCCTATACATTAAAATAAGTCGTGGAGTTAGTAATGTACCGTATGTTCCCTACATTTCACCGCGATCCAACTGATCTCCCCGTGGTCGGATTGCACCAATTTTCCTTACTTCCTTAATACTTTCTGTCATTAGCATGTCACCTCGAATTTGTAAACTAACAGTTCAGTAATTTCCACAACTCGCTTGTTTGCAATTTGAGCTATTACTTTCCTATTGAAGGCTGACGGTATTTCTTCTTTCTGACGTAACTTGCATACCAAGTTTAATAATTTCGTCGTAATATGTTCACCTAGGGATCTCAATAGTTCTGAGAGAATGTCTTCTGCTGAGGGTACTTTATTTCTTCTCAGGCTGATCAGTGCTCTATCAAATTCTTTTCGAAACATCATATCTCCCATATCATCTTGTGTGCTTCGTTATCTCTTTTCATCACATTTTTTCCAAGTTCGGTTCCTTTTTATAGCCCCTGCGTACAGACCGTCCACTCTTCAGTTTCCTGTTCTTTGCTTAGTGCCGATTTCTCATCTCAGCTTCTGACATTCATACAGCCGCTTCTTTCATCTCCATCGGTCCGTTCGATATCCATATTACCGGCTTGTATTATTCTCCTATTCATGCCTGCTTCTACAGCGTTCCAGAAGTGCTCCAAATATTCCTGATTAGAAGTCTTCAGTATCTGTTACACTCATTTTTATACATCTTTATTCTCGTTCGCCTGCTTCATTCGCTGCAGTTTAATAATTTCTTCGTTCATCGACTAGATTTCGTATTTTCTGTTTTGTTGAAATATTACTGGTAGGCATTGTCTTGTTGCCTCTGCAGTTCTCTTCTGCCTTCACTATTTCATCTCTGAAAGGTACCCATTAATCTTTTATTGTATTCCTTTTAACAGTTTGAGCCAGTTGCTACCTAACGTCGCTTCTGAAGCTCACAACTGCTTCTGGTTCTTTAAATTTTCTGTGTCCTGTCTCCTTACTTTCCTACCATTTTAGAATGCTATGCTCTAATCTGCAGTTAATAACGAATAATTATGTTTAGTGTCCACCTTGCTTATAAACTCGAGACCAAACAACCTAGTGTATCTCCCACTGTCGAGAATCCGCGCCATTATCAAAACTTCTCATCTTCTCTGTGTCTCCAGGCATTCCGTATATTTTTTTCAGCTTAACTTCAAAATCGTTCCCCTCCCACATAAAGGAGTAATCCTCGAATTCTATCCTTCCTGTTAATAACAATTCACTTTATCTCCTTCGACCTCTTCCTCACAACCCAACTGCAATGGCACCCGCCTGCAACATACGTTAATTACTCCCAATGTAAAGTGGAATCTCTCCCGCATCACTCTATCTAACTTTGAAACCTCGCCCAACAATCCCACCTAGCAAACTAGTATTACGAGTAGCCTTCACCATCGTACTTCCCATGGAATAGTGAGAACTCAAGTTCTGGGTTTTATGATCTTTATTCCATCTTTATCAAAATTATATCTACCTTTCATCACTTTAAATGAAGACTGAAGAGTGGTAATATGTTTTCTACCAGTTTCTTTCTTAAAGGTATACTGTAAGAGACGAATAGATGTATAGTATTAAAGTGCTGCTACCTATTTATTCAGTTTCTTCTTTATCTTTACCTACATTTCAAGTAAGAATTAAACAGCGGAAAAATGCTACTATCGGAGCACAGAAAAAGTTAATATGCTCGTATTTAAAAGACTTCGACTGAAAGTGTGATTCCGCTTGCCCCATTCTACAATCCTCGGCACCTTTAAAATTTTTCACAAAAATTTTTGTCGTGCGAACATATTCACACGCTTTTTAATATGCATCTCATCTTTCACTCCCACAAACTTCCCTAACTGTAACTCGCTCACACCTACGAGTCCTTGCTGTAAGTCACTCATACCTATTTATTCCTACTTGCTCATTTTCAGTAACTCATTCAGCTTAACTGATTGTCATTATCGCTTTTTATCTCTCAAAGTGTCACCGTTACCGTCAGCTGTTCGCAGTCACAATCTTCTCTCATTGTCATAGTCTCCTTCTTGCTCTATCTTACTTACACTATCTCATTCACTCCGTTCCACTGCTGCTGTCTCTTCTAACTGTAACTACCCCTTTCTTCCTCGCTGTCATTGTCATAGACGTTGTTACTCATTATCACTGGCCGTCATCCCTCTCCTATGTCTTCTTCTCTTTATTTCTTTCCCACTATCACTGTCCCCTTCACTTTCTTCCCAGCACTCTCCTGTCATTGACAAATATGTTCCACTGCCACTACGACCGTCTCTTTCTCTTACAATGACATTGTCAACTTCGCTTTTCTATACCACAACCACATGTAGAGTTTTCCAGTATTTATTTTTGGGAAAATTTTTAATGATGCTGAGGAAAATAGAATGAGGCAGCTGGCATCCCACTTTGGGATACTTTTAAACTTAAACATATTCGCTTTTTTTCCTTCGATAGGAGCATTTTTTCGCTGGTTCCCTTCTTTGTCCTGCTACAGTAGGGCATGTCGCTCACACGAAAAGAGCTTTATGGGTCAGTGAAATTTTGAAAGTTTCCTTATACGAAATTGAATTAACGTAGAACTTATTTTGCACTTCATACCGAATTTTACGGTAGCAAAAATTTTTCATGTCCTTCAGTACTACAACATGGTTTACCCAGGACCCTTCTGATGATAACGGTGGCGCTTCACAGCATTTTTCTAAGTGCTAATCACATTACACTGATGTGACAACAGTCATTGGCTAATGATATGCACATATATAGATGGCGGTAGAATCTCGTACACAATGTACAAATGGTGACTGCTTTGGCGGAGACGTAATTTGTACTCAGGTGATTTTCTTGTGACAAGGTTCCCGCCGTGATTATGGCTGGAAGACAGGAACTAACAGACTCTGACTGCGAAACGGCATTTGCAGCTAGATGCATCAGACATGCCATTTCGGAAATGGTTAGAGAATTAAATATTCCAGTATCCACAGTGCTAAAAGTGTGTCGAGAACACCAAATTTCATGCATTACCTCTAACCACGGACGACACAGTAGGCGACGGTGTTCACTTAGCGACAGAGAGCAGCGGCGTTTGCGTAGGGATATCAGTGCTAACAGACAAGCAACAATGCGTAAAAAAATCAATGTGGAACGAACGACGAACGTATTCTTCAGTGCATTTGGCAAGATTTGGCGTTAATGGGCCATGGCACCAGACGATCGACGCGAGTGCCTTCCCTAACAGCACGCCGTCGCCTGCAGCACCTCTGCTGGACTCTCAACCATATCGGTTTGACCATAGACTACTAGAAAACTGTGGCCTGGTCAGGTGAGTCCCGATTTTATTTCGTAAGTCCTCATGGTATACCCCGAGTGCGGCGCAGAATCCAAGTTGTCAACAAAGCACTGTGCAAGCTGGTGGTGGCTCCTTTTACGTGGAATTTACTGGGTCCTTTGGTCAATCTCGACCGATCATTGACTTGAAAATACACTCCTGGAAATGGAAAAAAGAACACATTGACACCGGTGTGTCACACCCACCATACTTGCTCCGGACACTGCGAGAGGGCTGTACAAGCAATGATCACACGCACGGCACAGCGGACACACCAGGAACCGCGGTGTTGGCCGTCGAATGGCGCTAGCTGCGCAGCATTTGTGCACCGCCGCCGTCAGTGTCAGCCAGTTTGCCGTGGCATACGGAGCTCCATCGCAGTCTTTAATGCTGGTAGCATGCCGCGACAGCGTGGACGTGAACCGTATGTGCAGTTGACGGACTTTGAGCGAGGGCGTATAGTGGGCATGCGGGAGGCCGGGTGGACGTACCGCCGAATTGCTCAACACGTGGGGCGTGAGGTCTCCACAGTACATCGATGTTGTCGCCAGTGGTCAGCGGAAGGTGCACGTGCCCGTCGACCTGGGACCGGACCGCAGCGACGCACGGATGCACGCCAAGACCGTAGGATCCTACGCAGTGCCGTAGGGGACCGCACCGCCACTTCCCAGCAAATTAGGGACACTGTTGCTCCTGGGGTATCGGCGAGGACCATTCGCAACCGTCTCCATGAAGCTGGGCTACGGTCCCGCACACCGTTAGGCCGTCTTCCGCTCACGCACCAACATCGTGCAGCCAGCCTCCAGTGGTGTCGCGACAGGCGTGAATGGAGGGACGAATGGAGACGTGTCGTCTTCAGCGATGAGAGTCGCTTCTGCCTTGGTGCCAATGATGGTCGTATGCGTGTTTGGCGCCGTGCAGGTGAGCGCCACAATCAGGACTGCATACGACCGAGGCACACAGGGCCAACACCCGGCATCATGGTGTGGGAAGCGATCACCTACACTGGCCGTACACCACTGGTGATCGTCGAGGGGACACTGAATAGTGCACGGTACATCCAAACCGTCATCGAACCCATCGTTCTACCATTCCTAGACCGGTAAGGGAACTTGCTGTTCCAACAGGACAATGCACGTCCGCATGTATCCCGTGTCACCCAACGTGCTCTAGAAGGTGTAAGTCAACTACCCTGGCCAGCAAGATCTCCGGATCTGTCCCCCATTGAGCATGTTTGGGACTGGATGAAGCGTCGTCTCACGCGGTCTGCACGTCCAGCACGAACGCTGGTCCAACTGAGGCGCCAGGTGGAAATGGCATGGCAAGCCGTTCCACAGGACTACATCCAGCATCTCTACGATCGTCTCCATGGGAGAATAGCAGCCTGCATTGCTGCGAAAGGTGGATATACACTGTACTAGTGCCGACATTGTGCATGCTCTGTTGCCTGTGTCTATGTGCCTGTGGTTCTGTCAGTGTGATCATGTGATGTATCTGACCCCAGGAATGTGTCAATAAAGTTTCCCCTTCCTGGGACAATGAATTCACGGTGTTCTTATTTCAATTTCCAGGAGTGTATTACGTTGGGCTACTTGGAAACCATTTGCTGCCCTTAGTGGGCTTCATGTTCCCAAAAAAAGATTGATTTTTCATGGATGACAATGTGCCATGCCACCGAATCACAATTGTTCGCTATTAGTTAGAGGAACATTCTGAATCGTTTAATTGAACGCTTTGGCCATGTAGATCGCCCTACATGAATTTCATCGATCATTAATGTGGCATAATCGAAAGGTCACTTCGTGCACAAAATTCTGCACCAGCAATACTTTTACAACTGTGGAGGCAGCATGGCTCAGTCTTTCTGCAGGTATCCTCCAGCGACTTGTTGAGTCCATGCCACGTCGAGTTGTTGTCCTACACCGGGCAAAAGGAGAGTCGATACGATATTGGGTGGTATCCCACGACTTTTGTCACCTCAGTGTATGAACTGCATAATAGCCTCACACCGGATTTGGCATGCATGTTATAAGCGTACAGGTACGATAAAGATAACGGGAAGATGGCACTTAATGATGCACAGGGAATATACCATTAAAATTTAAGTAATTTGCTGTCGTTAATTATTTAGGTAACCGCTTCCAACTGTGAGAAATCGCTGAGAAACGCATTTTTCGGATTTTTCTCAGTAGGCACCCACGCACTAAATGGTGCCTCCTTATGTCCTTTAAAGAGTACTGCAGACCGCTCTAATGCAAAAAGAACCTAGCGATTTGCTCTAGTTGCCTAATGTGGACGAATATTTCGACCATATGCTGTAGGATAGTTACAGCAAGAAGACATTTGTATTGGGTATGCAACATGTGGGCTATCCAGAATCCAAGGATTCCAATAGAACCCGAGTCATTAGCCCGTAAAAATCCCGTTTTTATGTGCGAGCTGTCGCATTGATTGTTTATGAAACATATCCGCAGGTCGTGGGGTCAGGCAGTAACTCATGCCATCTTTTACCCTAGCCGTAGTCTTCAGTTCGCTGCGCAATATTTTGCAGTACCTTACACATGTCGGATATAACGAACATGCCGCACTCATTTCACCATAAACAGGGATTTCAGTGTAGTTGATCGTTAATCCAGCATGTGAACTCAGTTTTCATCTGTGTGGTTCGTGTAGAAGTAAATACATTCTCCATTTGTTTACTTTCACTTCTAGGAACATCACTATCAAAGTATGGCTCTGGTTACTTGAAAATTAACGACGTGTATAGAACGACTTTGAAGATGGTGAACTGTGCGTATGAGTTCCCTTAAAAAGTGGTCGGAACGTGTTATGAGTTTCTGACAGAGCTTTGACACGATTCGTAGCCTACCGTGGAATTCCATACCGCTGGATATGATTTCCAGTTTAAAGGCTAAAATTTTCCGTCATATTAGGAGTAGTACATATTATTCATTTGAGTAATTTCCCGTTTTTGGAGTCGGCAAGTAGTTTTTTTGAGGTTGAGATGAGGAACCAAGCCGCCATTTTAATATTATACTGTGGTGAATCGACTGCAAGTGATTCTCGAGGAGACATATCCACCAGACAAATGGTGGTCGATTACATACGATGGATCCATCCTCCACACAATCCAAAAGTTGGTAATGATAGCAAAAATAATATGAATTTGCTATAAGCATAAGCAGCGTTTGCACAGTTCACTGCATGGTGCCAGCACTTTGTCATAACTAAAATTTGTACAAGAAGAACACTTTGTTACAAAATAACTTTAAAGAAAGACATTAGCGTTCACATTAGAGGAATAATGTAAGAGATCATAAGCTACAACAGTAGCGAGTTTTCGGGACTCACAGTTGCACCCAAGCCACAACACTGGTCACTGGCAGGAATAACGCACACTGAGTCTCAATAAATGACTGCTTCCCCATTAGGTGCCTGACTCTCTATGGGACTTCTAAGCCGCAGATGTCAAATCGAATTTACAGACACACACAAACACTTATTGTTCAACATAAATCAAGTAATACTCAGAGTGACTAATTGCATAATCGCACACCAACTCTAATTATCGTTTCTCGAATAGGTTAATCGAGTCTTTGTTTGGTGTTAAGAGACGTATCTTGAAGTGAAGATCAGGGTACAAGGGAGCTGATTTTTCGTAATGGAGCTTTGGGTGGGAGCGCGTTTGCACAGTTCGCTGCTAGGAGCCAGCACCTTCAATTAGAAGTCTTTTGCTCCGCGCTGGGCCGCACCACTCCGCTCTTGCTTAAATATTGGAGCAGTAACTAATTAAGCCGTCTAAATGTATTCAATAATTATTAAAATTGCTTTTGCGTACATTAATTTTAATCGGCACAATATTGGAAAGTAGATGGAAAGTGTTTATATTTGATCACGTTAGGTTGCCACGACCCATTTACCGTCTTTGAGTAACTGATGCTACTTCATCCTCACTATGACCATATTTGTATATTTCACTTTTGTGAATACTGTACAGCTAAAGGGCCAGCATGAAGATTTCATAATATCGCTACTGAGGTAAAGTATTCCTTAACTTCCCCAGTTATTCCTAAAGTGGTAATAGGAGCAATTTCACTGTTTCATTCAGAATCCGAAAGAAGTATATCAGGTTACGAGGGTCGGTAAAACTGTCATTGCGATAGTATTTTATTTTCTTGCAGTAGATAACAATCCATCTACTTTGCCACACTGTATTCGGTCACTGTGCCTTGTGTTTCACAGTATTCATACATGAAAAAATCAGCAGACTTCGTGGCATAGGAGTGGGATGACTAGCGAGAAACTCATAAGGCTATGACATATGTTTTCGAAAGGCAGTAATACGTTCTTAGTCCAGGATATATTTTACCAGAACGACAAAAATTAGTCCGGTAAATCACCAAATAAAAGATTACATGAAATGTATTATCAGTTACAGTGATGGACAACCATCAGCTGTATAAGGGAATGACGACGGTGAAAACCTTTGACGCACCGGAATTCAAACCCGGGTTTCCCGCTTACGGCGAGCGGTCGCCTTACCATTTGGCTACCAGAGCACGACTCACGGCCAGACCCAAACCCTGTGCCTACAACCTGAACTCGTACATCCGTTATGTATATTCCCCTGCAGCGGAGACAGTTTACTTGAAAGCTGCTTGCCAGGTGTCGGTGAAAAAACATGATACAGCAGTGCCCTTGTTATTCCGAATTACGATGCGATGTTCATTCGGACATGCACGCGTGTACGGAGGAACTTCGCACCGCAATTCGGAAGAACACAGGCATTGCAATATCGTAAATAAAGGATGAGTGTAGGAACAGTTTGAATAACTGAAATGAACTAAATACTTTCTGACGTTCTTCATGCGTGAATAGTTAACGAGGAAATGTGATCAAGACAATCAGAAGACTGAGAAAATTCTCAATAGGAAAAAACTGCGATATACCTTGAACTTCAGTCGACTTCTGAAAGAGAGGCAGTAATTCGAATAGCTCAGTGCAGAACCCGATGCTATGAAGGGCTGCATAGAACGGAATGTTGATTGCACAAACTAAACATTCGGAACAATCACATTCTCAGTCGAGAGTTGAATCCAACAGTTGGATTACAGTCCCATCACTTGAAATTGTGGTGGACTTTCAACAAACACCATTAGTCACTAAACGTGTTCACCTGCTCGAGAAGGAATTACTGTTCATTGCTACCCTATTGGAAGTTTTAATCGGAAACAGCTGCGTCCAGTTCCATGGCGGAACTAGCAACTGGCTATCGTTGATAGCGCCGTGCTGCTAAGTGCTAAAGTAATCTGTACATTAGCTGCCATTGTCCTCTTGCTTGTATATGGACGATCCACGATAGCAATTACTCGTGTGAACTAATGCGGACGACAATGGAAAAGCTTATTGTGGAAGTACATCGCAGCATTACAGAGACGGCTCTTCTAACTATAACTGCTGGCACAGTGTTCGCAGAAGCGATGCTTACCACATTATTGTGTGCAAATGTTTTCTAGATAATGAATTCGGGAACGCTGTTAAAACAATAAAATTGCATCTTCGGTTTTAACGACATAAAGCACAAAAAAATATTTATGGATATATCTGTTTCTTTTTTTTTTCTTGTTACAGTGTTTCATATATCTAGAAGGTGGTGTCAAAATCAGCTTTCATTACATTAACAATATTCTAAGTATTTTTAGTGATAAAAGTTGTGTGGAGTGAAATGTAGTGAAGACTGAAGCACTGTTTCAACCAATAAAACCTGATTCAGACATAGCAAAACGAAATAATACTTAACAATTGTGTAAGTATCTTCCTGTTGACTATGTGGCTACGTTAGCCGCAAATTAAAAAATTCTGTGTGGTGTTTGAGCTTCACTAATTTTCAAGAGACACGTGAAACGATTCAGAAATATTCATGTTTCAAAATTTAAGAGTTTTGGATGTCCTGCAGTATATGAATCATCTGAAAATAACAATACAGACCGCCCTTTAACTCTTCTCACTAATCACAAGTATATTATACTCATTTCAATTCAAGCTAATAATATAATGTAGCGTTGTTGTTATTGCTTCGTTCTATCATTTTTTAGAATATTTAGTAAAATTTTCCACTGAATATTCCGAGACCCTTCTGATATACATCCGTATAATTATTTTTAGAGAAGTTCGTTAACGTCGAGGGAAAATATTACATCTGTTATTAATTTACGGAGCAGTACGACTATGCTAATTTCTGAGAACAATGGTAGATTAAGATTTGAAAAGATTAAATGTGCATTTCAATTGCTTACGTCACTACTATTAGTAGGAAAACTATTTTACAGATTCTAGTCTTCTTCTTGAGCCACTACGTTCTTAAGAAATGGTGACGTTACAGTGAAATTGAACGGTGTGTAGATATGAACTGGTTAGTTTGTACCAAACGAAACTTACCAATAAATATATAATAACTTTATTATTTATTCTTCTCATCTTAAACGTACTGCAGATTAAGTAATTTACACCAGACGTCTTTCTCTTCTGTTTACAGTCATCTGTGGTCATTGATATTTAATGCCGTCTTCTGAAGGCGGTGTATAAAAAATAGGAATGAGCACAAACGACTGCTGATTATGCTTCGTTTTCTTATTATGCTAGCCGAAAAGGACCCGTTTGTCTTGGTCGTCTTTTGCATTTGTTTTTCTGAATTAGGAAAAAATCTGTTATCACCTCATTTCTAGAGACTTAATTTTGCAACGTATTCAGAGTCCTTATAAAATAGATTTACTGTTTTCCTCTCAGGTGCTAAAACGAATACGTTTCGTGGTTGTCCAACACGCTAACTTTACAGGCTGAACCAGAACTCCCCAAAAACATTCAGAGGTGGTAGTAAGCACCGCAACATGAAAAAGAAACAAGTAGACGTGGACTCTAAAATGCAGACCTTAAGAGCATGAACATTTGTTCATCTTCGCTACTGTAAAACATATCTTTTGTACGGCAAGCGCTTAGCATTCCATGATCTGAGATTTGGTATTGTGGACCAAAACAAGAACCAAATGTCAAGTAAACACAGGCTCTAAAATCCATACATTAAGAGAAATGAGTACTTGTTCAATTGAAGTGTTTCACAGTATCGAAGATGAACAAGTGCTGATGGCTCTTAAGCTGTGCATTTTACAACCCATGTTTACTAGACTTTTTTCTTGTTTTGGTCCACATATCCATCTCTGACAGTTTGTCTGTGGACTTCTGGTCTCCGCATTTGTCCGTGCGAGGCACACCATTCTTTCAAATTTACTTCGAAACACTACATTTTTCCCCTTGTCCTTTATTGTCAATCTTAATTGATACTCCTGTCTTAACGAAAATTAGAGCCTTTGTAAAGGTGAACGGTAAGTTATTCGAAAGTAGTGTATTTTTAATTTGCGGTTAATATATCAACTTCTATGATTTTTTATAGACTTTTCTTGCGAGGGCAAACTGGGAACATCAAGATAAAGCGAATTTAGGAAATCAGCTGGGAAGTTTACGCTTTCTTCTTGGTGGACAATTCTGTCAATGGACTTAAATATATTTTTCTTCCAGTAGTATAATATCCTGTTTTCGTTGATATTTTTTTCAATTATGTCATTTTTTTCCTAAATTTGTCCGCTTATACAACCATCCTTCGTTAAATCTCTCAGTGGGCTTTTCTTCCCCTAGTATCATATTGTCACGTCGAAGAAGCTGTAAGTAGCTGAATGATGAACACTAACTTCCCTTAACGAAGGTTTATTCAGCACTTGCGCATACAAGAGCGCGGAGAGAACTGCCTGCGGCGAAAATACATACAGTATATATAGAGCTACAGAACATTCCAGTACAATGATTCTTGACATTTGTGGATACTTCTAGAATGTACTCGAACCGAATATAGAAGTGAAAATTCTCCAGTCCGAGAGAGGTTTGAACTCACGACCCTCCGTGCAGCAGTTAAGCATCATAACCACTACTCCCGAAACTAATTAATAGTTGATTACTTTTATTGATCGTCCGACTAAGATGGTACTGTTGCAGCCAGATTCAAGAGAAATTAGAGTCTGATTTTGAATACGTAAATGACTCATAAGACTATACACTGAAATAAAAATATCGCAACACCAAAAAATAATAAATGCAGACTAATTAAATTTCGGGAATACATATATCTAGGTTACATATTTAAATGGTTAAAATTGTTAATGAAAGAGCAAGATAAGGCATTGCAAATGTGAAATGTGGGTACATTAATAGTCGGTGTAATCCTCAGAATGTTGAATTCAAGCATGCATACGTGCATGCATTGTGTTGTGTAGGTGCCAGAGGTCAGTTTGTGGAATGGAGTTCCATACTCGTTGCACTTGATCGATCAGTGCAGGGTCGGTCAATGCTGACTGTGGGTGACACAAGAGTTGTCGTCAAATGATGCCCATATTTCCCGAATTAGACATAGATTTGGTGATTGAGCAGGCCAAGGCAACTTTTCGACGCGCCGTAGAGCATGTTGGGTTACAGCAACGATATGTGAGCGAGCGTTATTCTGCTGGTAAACACCCCCTGCAATGCTGTACATGAGTAGCAGCACAATAGGAGGAATCATGAGGATGACATACAAAACTGAAGTCAGAATGCATGGGATAACAACGAGAGTGGTCCTGCTGTCATAAGACATCGCATCCTACACCATTACTCCAGGTATCGGTCCAACGTATATAGGAAGCAGACAGGTTGATTTGAGGCTCTCATCTGACTTCCTTCTAACCAACACACGGCCGTCACTGGCACCTAGGAAGAAGCAGCTATTAGAAAAAGTAACAGAACTTCACTTTGATCTCCAATGAGCTCTCGCTTGACACCACAGAAGCTGCAAACGGCGTTGGTTTGGTGTCAGAGGAATGCACATTACAGGGAGTCTGGCCCAGAGCGGTCCTCGAAGTAACCGATTTTTAAGAACGCGTTGTGTCACAGCGGGGCCAACTCCTGCTCAAACTGTTGCTGCTGATGCAGTACGATGCACCAGAGCTATACGACGAAGATGGTGCTCTTCCTTATTGAGTGCCGCGTAGCCGTCCGGAACCCGGTTTCCTTGCAACCGTACGTTCCCGTGACCACCGCTGCGAGAAATCATACGCAGTGGCTACATTCCTGCCAAGTCTTTCTGCCATATTGTACGATCTCGTTCAAAGTGAGTGAAGTGTTGTTAATGATGCCTTTGTCGTCTTATACGCATTCTTCCCTAACATAATATCACCGTTACAGCGTGTATTTAAAAGAAACCCGATATGCATCCTCATCTAAATCTACATGATTACTCTGCAGTTCACACTTACGTGCCTGGCAGAGGGTTCATAGAACCATTTTCATACTACTTCTCTACCATTCCACTCTCGAATTATGCGTTGGAAAATGGAACATCTAAATCCTTCCGTTCGAGCCCTGATTTCTCTTATTTTATTATGATTATCAATTCTCCCTACGTAGTTGGGTGTCAACAAAATACTTTCGCATTCGGAAGAGAAAGTTGGTGATGGAATTTCATAAATAGACCTCGCCACAAAGGAAACCGCCTCTGTCTCATTGACTGCCACCCCAACTCGCGTATCATATCAGTGACACTCTCACCCCTATTGCGCGATAACACGAAACGGGCTGCCCTTTTTTGCACTTTTTCGATGTCCTCCGCCAATCCTACCTGGTAAGGATCCCATACCGCGCAGCAATATTCCAGCAGAGGACGGACAAGTGTAAAGTAGGCTGTCTATTTAGTGGGTTTGTCGTATCTTCTAAGTGTTCTGCCAATAAAGCGCACTCTTTGTTTCGCCTTCCCCACAATATTGTCTATGTGGTCTTTCCAGTTTAAATTGCTCGAAATTGTAATACGTAGGTATTTAGTCGAATTAACAGCGCATAGATTGGTGCGACTTATCGTATAGCCAAAATTTATCGGATATCTTTTAGTAACCATGTGGATGACCTCGCACTTTTCTTTGTTCAGTGCCAATTGCCACTTTTCGCACCATACAGAAATTATCTCTAGATCATTTTGTAATTAGAATTGAGCGTCTGATGATTTTACTATACGGTAAATTACAGCATCATCTGCAAACAATATAAGGGGGCTGCTCAGATTATTACCTATATCATTTATGTAACTCAGGAACAGCAGATGGCCCATGTTACTACCTGGCGGAACGCCAGATACCACTTCTGTTCCGCTCGATGATTGACCGTCTATCACTACGAACTGTGACGTCTCTCAGAGGACATCACGAATCGAGTCACACAACTGAGACAATACTCCATATGGACGCAATTTGATTAATAGTCGCTTGTGAGGAACGGTATCAAAAGCCTTCTAGAAATGTAGACATATCGAATCGATCTGAGATCCCTTGTGGACAGTACTCATTACTTCATAGGAATAGCACAAGAACGATATTTTCTGAATCCGTGTTGGTTATGTACCATTAAGTCATGTTCTTCAAGGTGATTCACAATGTTCGAGTACAGTATAAGCTCCCAAATCCTACTGCAAATTGAGGTCACTAATATGGGTCTGTAATCTAATGGGTTACTCCTATTTCCTTTCATGAATATTGGTGTGACCTGTGCTACTTTCCAGTCTGTAGGAACAGACCTTTCTTCAAGTGAGCGATTGTATATGATTGCTAAGAAAGACGCTATTGTGTCTGCATACTCTGAAAGGAACCTGATTGGTATAACATCTGGACCGGGAGACTTGCCTTTCTTAAGCGAAAAATGGTTCAAAGGGCTCTAAGCACTATGGGACTCTACATCTGAGGTCATCAGTCATCTAGACGTAGAACTACTTAGACCTAACTAACCTAAGGACATCACACACATCCATGCCCGAAGCAGCATTCGAACCTGCGAGCTTAGCAGCCGCGTTTTTCTTAAGCGATTTGATTTGTTTCGCAAGAACTTAGATATCTACTCTTATGTAACTCATGCTAACAGCTGTTCTGGTTTCAAATTCTGGAATATTTACGTCATCTTCTTTCGTGAAGGAATTATGGAAAACTATATTTAGTAACTCCGTTTTCGTGGCACCATCATCGGTAACATTTCCATCGCTATCGCGCAGTGACGGTATTGACTGTTTTTTGCCACTGGTGTACTTTACACACGACCAGAATCTCCTTGGGTTTTCGACCATATTTTGAGACAATGTTTCATTGTGGAAACTATTAAAAGCATCTCGCATTGATGTCCGCACTAAATTTCGAGTTGCGTGAGACTTAGCCAGTCTTGAGGATTTTTCGTTCTTCTTAATTTGGCATGCTTTTTTCGTTGCTTCTGCAACAGTGTTCTGACGTGTTTTGTGTACCATGGTGAATCAGTCCCGTATCTTATTAACCCATGAGGTATGAATCTATTTATTGGTGTCGATACTGTATCTTTGAATTTGAGCCATATCTGGTCTACGCTTACATAATTATCTTGGAAGAAATGGAGACTCTCTCTTAGGAAAGCATCAAACGAATTTTTATCTGCTGTTGTAAATAGATATATTTTGCGTTTGTTTTTAGTGGTTTTGGTTGATATGGTTTTGTGCCTCGCAGCAATGACCTTGTGTTCACTAATCCTTGAATCCGTCATCACGCTCTCTATTATATCAAAATTATTTGTGGCTAAGAGGTCAAGTGTGTTTTCACAACCATTTACAATTCGTGTGGGCTCAAGTACTAACTGCTCAAATTAATTCTCAGAGAAAGCATTTAGTACAATTTCGGAAGATGTTTTCTGTCTACCACCGGCTTTGAACGAGTATTTTCGCCAACAAATTCAGGGTAGATTGGAGTCTGCACCAATTATAACTGTATGAGTGGAGTACTTATTTGTAATGAGATTCAAGTTTTCTCTGAACCATTCAGCTATTATATCATCTGAGTCGGGGGGGGGGGGCGGTAGAAGGAGCCAATTATTATTTAGGTACAGCTGTTGAGTGTAACATCTACCCATAGTAATTCGCAGGAACTATCGATTACACTACCGACTGCTGCTTGGTCAATTCTTGTTTCTTTGCCCTGTACCCTTTGAGACTGGAGCCCTTTTTGATCTTTCCCGAGACTGTCTAACCTAAAAAATGGTCCAGTCCACGCCACATGGCCCCTGCTATCCGTGTAGCTGCTTTCTGTATGTAGTGGACAACCTGACCTATTCAGCGTAACCCCACCACCCCATGGCGCAAGTCTAGGAATCTGCAGCCTACACGGTCGCAGAACCGTCTGAGCCTCTGATTCAGACTCTCCACTCGGCTCCGTACCAAAGGTCCGCAATCGGGCTTGTCGACGATGTTGCAGATGCTGAGCTCTGCCTTCGTCTCGCTAGCAAGACCGGTAGTCTTCGCCAACTCAGATAGCCGCCAGAAACCAGAGAGAATCTCTTCCGATCCATAGTGACACACGTCATTAGTGCCGACATGAGCAACCATCTGCCGTTGGCTGCACTCTGTACGCTTTATGGTATCCGGAAGGACCCTTTCCACATTGTGGATGACTCCCTCGGTATGCACACGAAGTGTACATTGGCTTTCTTCCCGTCCTTAGCTGCCATATCTCTAAGGGGCTCCATCGCCCGCCTAACATTGGAGCTCCCAATGACAAGCAATCCCACCCTCTGCGCTTGTGCGGACCTCTCAGGAAGGCCGCCCTCGCTCGCTCAGAAGTACTTTCAGCAGTGGGCAGTACCTCAAACCTGTTACGGAGGCGTAAGGGTACAGCCTTGCCGCCTCCACCAGCTTTCGCCTTCAGCCCAGGGATTCGTGACCCCGCCACGGTTGGCCAATCACCGTCAGGCAAGCGCTGACCGGCAGGGGCGTCCGAATCCGAGGGCGCAGTGGTATCAGAGATCCCAGGCGATGCTACAGGATCCAGAGGTGCCAAAGCGCATGCCTCGGGTGTCCCAATGTCACCGCGGCTCAGGGCAACAGCCTGGAGCCTGTCGACTACGGCCAACACAGCATCCAGCTGTTTATAGACGGTGGCCAATTCCCCCTCATTCCGTACACAACAGGCGCAGTCCCTATACATCCCTAACAATTTTTTCCTCTCTTTTATCTCACAAGCCGTTCAAAACAAACAGATGACTGACGACTACGCCTATTTACACTATACGGGTACTAAAACGCGATGCAACAAATCTCAAATACTATAATACTGACGAATTTGTGAATGAAACTATGCAAGTACCGAAAAACAAGCAAAGAAATTAAGAATTAAACTATGAAATAAATAACTGGGTACGACTTGCTGATGGCTGCTGCTTATCCAACGGCGGCAGGGAGGTCATTGGCTGTGACCAACCGACACTGGCCGTTCAAAACAAAAACAGATGGCTAACGACTACGCGAATTTACACTATTCAGGTACTAAAACGCGATGCTACTACTCTCAAATACTGTAACACGCCTGAAATTTGTGAATTAAACTTTGCGAGTACCGAAAAACACGCAAAGAAATTAAGAATCAAACTGTGAAAGAAAAAAGTGAGCTAAGAGTATACGACTTGCTGCTGGCTGTTGCTTATCCAACGGCGGCAGGGAGCTCACCTCATAGTGGTCTACTAACGCCACCCTTATGCGACTGGCACTAAATCTGAAAAGACATCATCTTTCAGATGAAGAAACACGCGTGTCTACTTTCTTTTATTTTCACTCCTTGAGCCAGTGGAGGAAAAAAACTGTTTACCGTATCGGTACCCAGTTTAACAATACTGATGCTCAGATTGTGTTTTGCAGGATTTGCGTTATTAGTAATTTACGTGTCATGATTTGCCGTTAGGTGCCGATACTAGTAGAGAGATGCAGTGCTGAAATACATGCATAAATATGCATTACAATTACAGGCTAAGAACAAAGTGAGCATGCCTTTACTCCTAAAGCTTTTTTTATCAAAACAACAGCAATGAAGATGCTGCCTTTCGAGAGTATCGATACATCAAAGGAATACGAAGAGGTCCGCTTTCTGTACCGGAGTTGAAGAACATGTTTAGGAATTTTGAATTAACTGGGGATTTGGGAATTTCTTCTGGGACAGGCCGACGAACAATTGCGTCACAGGTAGTTGGAGAAGCTACAGCTGTCCCGTCTGAGATTGCTGGAAGCAATGCGCGAACTTCAAGCAGTGCACGAGCTGTGAGAAAATTTTTCTCAGTACAACACTAAACTGCATTAAATGTCCTACGAAGAAGGTCCAATTCATTTTTGCTGTAGGACCAATGGTATGCGCGGGGAGAATGAGAGAATGTTGAAAAACTCGTGGGACGTGCATGCGCTGTACCTTGGGTGGGTTCTTGCGCTGTACCTTGGGTGGGTCCATAAAGGTAATTTTAAGTAGTTTCCCTTACTTCACAGACCATAAGTTTCCTGTGTCAGACTGTTCATCCGACTTCCTCTCGCCACTGTGGTACATCTTAACAGTTCTCGTTCGCACCCTGTATTATGTGTAGGTAGTATTCCATAGCGTCTGTGTACTTAAGTGGTTCCCAACCTTTCGGAGACCATTACCCACTAATGAGATCATATAGAAATAAATACCCCCAACAGAGTTAAGTTTCTAACTACTGTTTACACTAGAAAAAAATTGTCAGAATAATCCTATTTTAAAAAATACAGGGAAATTCTTATTATTTTTGTTTTTGTTGTTATTGCCACCATAGTTGCAAATCCACTTTTATGCGTATATCTTGTGGTGACTGGAATCAGCACTCGTAAGGCTTGTTCTGATAATGATGGAACCTTGCCATCAATCATTCTACAAAATGTTGACAGTTCTGGCTTAAAATAGTTATTTTCATTTCGTCTTCAAATAGCTTCAAATGCTTTGGCTTGCATTTCTTTCACTGAAACTATTCCGTCGTTCACTGAAAGCAGTTTTAGAATCCAGGCACTTACTTGTCGAGTCTCCAGGATCAGAAACATAGTTGACGAAAGAATTCATTACAGATGATAAGTGCAGACTTATCTAATGTGTGAATGAGAATTTCTCACTATTGATGTTGAGCATCACTATCAGTTCTGCCGAAATCGATATAAACTTCAGTCCTGCGTTAGTAGAGTTCGAATCTTAGAGAATATCGGCAACTTTATGTGGGGCTGTCAACATGTTATCCATATAGCCTTGCAAGCAAGGTTCAGCGCATTTGTTTCTACAGAGAAATCTGGAAATAAATATATGTCTTATTTTGGCATATATGTCATTCTCCTTTTCCGCCCTCGTCCCTTCCTGAAACAAAGCAGTATCCTGTCGAAATTCGAGTATTCTATGCAACATGTTGCTAAGTGGTAGCCACCTTTGTTCCCCTGTTTTAACGCTCCCCTCCCCTTCCCCCCAAACCAAAATTATTTCATTTTACCACTCATGGTGTAATTGCCCCTAGGTTTGAACCACTGAGGTACCCAAAAAATCTAGTGATGGTCATCTGGGAGCTATAATATAATTTTTTTGTTCAACCTATAGTTCAATAGTATAATAATCTTCTGTTCTACCTGATAAGGTCTATATCTACTGTTGCATATATACTGTACAAGCCATCGTGTTGTGTATAGCGGAGAGTATCTTGTAGAGCAACTACTAATTCCCTTTCCGGATCGACTCGCAAATTGAGCGAGGCTTGTTGGTGCACTAGAACATCATCATCAGGTACAGTAAACATTAAACATTTTAGAAATCTCTTAGAGATGCAACTCTATAATTGGCATATTCCGACAATAACATAAAGCCAGTGAACTTTTCAATAAGCATGTTCATTTATAAAAATCATTGGGTTTGTGAGTTCTTAAGGGACCAAACTGCAGAGGTCAACGGTCCCTAGACTTATACACCACTTGAACTAACTTAACTAACCTATGCTAAGAACAACACACACACCCATGCTCGAGGGAGGACTCGAACCTCCGACGGGAGGGGCCGCGCAGTCAGTGACATGGCGTCTCTAACCGAGCGGCCACTCCACGCTGCATTTATAAAATTCAACATGCACTATAGGTCGCAGTGAGACTATGAAGCATGCTTTTGAATTTTAAGTAACAGAGTACAAAGTAATAAAAATAAGAAAATTTCTTTAATTTTACGAATGCACTAAGTAATGTGACGGTATCGACGGTAAACTCCGATAGTCCCATTACATTTACACTCAGTGAAAAATAATTGAACATGGCGTATGCAAAGTTTAATGTGAAATAAAACTGAACTCAAACATGAGACGAGAAGGTAGAAGTTGAGCTAAAATCATGAGCCAGTGACATAAGACAGTTGGTTGAAGAATGTACTGAGGACATCACTGGATCATATGGACACATATTGTGCAAGATGTGGCAAGCGACCGACCGCGGGTGTTGGGGCGGGGGGGGGCAGGATACTAACAACTCAGTCACTCGAAAAATGGACAAGGGGATAAAGCGATAAAGAGAGACTAGAAGCAGACACGGGCAGAAAGCTGCGGAGACCTGATCAAGCGGCACACAGCTGGAGATCAAGCAGAGAACGATTGAAGACAGATGGCGGTTTACGAGTGGTTAGGCGGCTTTGAACGAGTGGGTTAATTGGCAGAGGAAATGCAATACAAAGTTAGTGTTAGAAAACTGACGTGTGACTATAATTGATTGAACAACTTTATTTTTGCTGAGAGAAGAAAGATGGAGCAATTTGGTAGTAGTTGGTGTCACAACTACAGTGAAATTCGAATGAGAGTAATTAACGGAGGTGATTATAGACCTTTCTTATTTTCAGCTCAAACGACTGAGAACATATTTACATACAGATAGAAACAACGCAATTCACCACAGCAGCAAGTTATCACAACGCAACGAAAGAACAGCTTCATTACTTTACAGGAGTAACAACAAAGTTTTCCAGACGAAGAGGAAAACTCTTGCAGAATTTTGAATATATCCAGGTCGTCTGCAGATTGCAAAAAATGTAAGTAGCAGTTAAATTTAGTTTAGAAACGCAGTCAAATTTAATCTGAGATTCTGTTAGATTAATTAATACAAACAATTATAAAATTTCCGATGTGAACAGACATTAAAAATTTTCAGACAGGGAACCATTAAAATATTATATTTTGTTTAAAGTGCCAAAATTATTTAAATGTAACTTTCCTTTTGATTTACACTTGGTGCTCTCTGCGAAGATTATTAAAACAGAATTGTGAAGCTGATTTATTCGTAATTCTACGTTGCCAACATTTAGTGAGATAGTCTGGAACCGCGCGACTGCTACGGTCGCAGGTTCGAACCCTGCCTCGGACATGGATGTGTGTGATGTCCTTAGGTTAGTTAGGTTTAAGTAGTTCTAAGTTCTAGGGGACTGATGACCTCAGATGTTAAGTCCCATAGTGCTCAGAGCCATTTGAACCATTTTTTTTTTTTTAGTGAGATAGCGATAGTGGTAGTTCTGCTTGGCTAAGACTGGCTGATCAGGTAACAGCGGACACATTGCACTTGGCTCCCGTTTCCACAATTCTTTAAACAGAAAAGTGCTGTTGCGTTATAACTACTGCGCACCACGTATCAGCTCCCATTTGAAGTCAACATGAGTGATTTGTAAATATGAGGTATATGGAACATCAATTGCAGAAGTATCCATCCTGTTCACCAGACTTCGTACCTTACGACATCCACTTCATTCCACAACTAAATATTTTTGAAATTTTGCAGAATACCACTACAGGGACTGAATATAGTCACTGGACAAAATTTTGGACTACTCGTATTGACTTAAAACGGGAAATAAGTGGATCTTGAATACAAAACCGCTGTGTTCCTCATCCACACTATGACATATGGACGTGAGCCCTTAGGTAAGGCTACAGGAGCACATGTGATGCAATGAAGGCTCATATGAGAGATGAGAATAATGGAGGTGCACACCCTCTTCGATATTTAGCTGTACCATTCTTTCTTTTAACCATTGCTTGTTAGCAAAATATCGGTGGTGTTTACCGTGGCGACTATCGCAAATGCTTTCCGTCGTAGCGCAGTGGCGTACGGTCTTCAGTAGACGCTAATTTACATCTTTTATTATGCACAATAGACTGTTGTTTTGTATGCAAATTGTATACGACTTCAGGCGGACTCCGAAAGAGAGAAATCACGGTTGTGCCACCCTCGAGATACCGATTCTGCATTTGGTTTCCTCTCAATGAATATTCTTAATAGCACTTCAGCGCTTTGTTACAAGGGTAGTCTGTCCTCGGTAAAAAATTGTAAAATGGGTAGCATTCGGCGGATTGGAAAATCAATGTGAATGTTGTTATTCCTCTGACTGACGTGAAGGTGATAACAAGTATAACTCGTTAGTTTAAATTGGTCTTTATCTGTATTTACGAGAGGAAACCAACTCGCAAAATTATATGAAGCGCAGTGTGCCGAAATAATATTCACATACGAGAGAATAGGCGTATACACTACTAACTTCGTGTGTGGCTCTTTGCTGTTTACCATGTTTCTGAAAGCGACGGTGCTGAAAGTTCATTACATACGGTTGGTGTAACTGATTGAATGCAGCTACCGAAAGAAAATGGAAAAACTCTGCAAACACTGTGTCTGATTAGATGGAGGTAATGAATGTTCCTAATGACTGAGCTGTAAACGCCGTTTCTCACGTTTTCCAACTTGTGATTCCTGAACCGATGGGTTCGCTATTGTTGACTCTCGCTAAATATTGACGTTTCTATGAACACATTGTGGGTTTCAGCGAAAAACAAAAATATAGCGATCAGAAAGCAAGAGCAAGCGTCATTCTTAATGAACGAAATTAGCAAATAATATTCGTATGTTTGTTTTAAGCACCAAACAACGCCGAAATGTAAACCTCATGGCTTTTACGGCCACTCTATGCGCGTAGCCGTTTCAACATATTCCATACATATTAAGTAAGTCGCGAGCAGGATGAGCGAGGACATAAATCTTACTCTTCTGCTGCTGTAATGTTTTCGCTATTCGGTCTGTCATCGTTTTCGAGTGGAACAGTGTCTGACATACAGCGCCCTCACGAGTAAAACTAATTTACTATACACGTCGATGACAATCAAGTTTTTGAACATATCGCGGTGGAACACAACGAATGGAGTGAAATATTGCCAGATACATGGTTCAATATCGAAACATACCAACAAATATTCGCGACAAGGAGAAGATCTGTCTCGTTGGCTATAGCTATCGTTCATTTATTGCCAGAGTGAATTCTTAAGGAGATAAATTGGGACGTAGTGTGAGCAGTACTTACGCAACATATTAAGTCGTCGAACTGTTAATTATTAGAGCTTTATATTAGACTGATTTAATATAGTTGCGGTTTACGAGAAGCACGTTATTCACTTCAGCTTCAGAAACTGACTTAGCAAAATTACAGATGTCTCAATTAGGGAACGATAATTCAAATATTTGTATTTCAATTAAACAACAAAACCGTAGGAAACAATTCCACAGTAATCGGTTATATGTACACTTAGAAGTTCTGTAATGATTTCTTTCGGACACCCTAATGTTATTTGCGTTAGAATTACGGCTTCACCTTTAAAATTAATATCGAAGATCCATTTGTCTTGCTTTCTTGGTGAATAACACACGTAGTATGATAATCGTCAACCACCATCTTTTACTATCATTTAGCATCGATTACCACTATTGTACACTAGTATCTAACGACAAATGAACTGTTTTTACTGAACTTCATACCTCACCATATTTCAGCAGCCGGGATTTTCCAGTCACCCACTAACAATCTTTGAAGCTCGCAAACTATGCTATCCAGGTGATGAGAACGCTGCTAGGAGTGGAGAGCTCTGCCCAACTGTGGTCATGGCTTGTCTATCATTGTACCAGTGCCCGTGGACAATGGTTTGGACTGTCTGGTAGTTAAAGCGACCCTTCACGTCGGATATCATCCTTCTGAAAAAGTAGCACCCTCGTGGTAGTGTGTGGCGAAATATACTGCGTAGAAATGTGCAAGTTGCTAGAGAATGCCGTGACTACATATGTATACATCGAAAGTAGCAGAGCGACATTTTTCGCAGTTCCTTAATACAGTGTAAGACAAAATAAAAAAGAACGAGAAATCACGAAGGATTTATCCGAATATGACGGAAATCGGTAGATGTCGTGTACGCGTAGATGCAAACAAATGATTACAATTTCACAAATATTGGATGATTTCTTCCAGAGAAGAAACGTCACAAACTGAGAAAGTCAATAATGCGTTGGTCCATCTCTGGCTCTTATGTAAGCAGTTATTCCGATTCGCATTGATTGATGGTGTTATTAGATGTCCTCCTACGGCATATTGTGCCAAATTCTGCGCAACTGGCGACTTAGATCATCAAAATTCCGAGATTGTTGCAGGGGACCAACGACGACTGAAGAGAATCATTCAACGTGACAGAAGCGGAACCCTTCCGCAAATAGCTGCAGATTTCAGTGCTGGACCATCAACAAGTGTCATCGTTCGAACCATTCAACCAAACATCATCGATATCGGATATCGGTACCGTAGGCCCAATCGGGTACCCTTCATTTCTTTACGACACAAAGCTTTACGCCTCGTCTGGGCCCATCAGCACCAACATTGGACTATTGAGGACTGGAAAAATGTTGTCTGGTCGGACGAGTCTCGTTTCAAATTGTATAGGGCGGATGGACGAGTACGGGTATGGAGGCAACTTAATGAATCCATGAACTCTGCATGTATGCAGGGGACTGTTCAAGCAACCCACACGTCCAGAATTGCTACAGAGTTGCTTCCGGAACACTCCTCTTGGTTTAAACACTTCCATTGGCCACCAAACGTATATGCTCAATAATGTTCATGTCTAGGGAGTTTTGCTTAGTAAATGATCACATTACTGCCTGTTGTAAATCACAGAAGGTGAGTCAGTATCTTTCATATATGTTAATGTTGTCACTCACTATAGCAAAAGTGGAAAACAGCAGTTGTGAAACGTTATATACTCATGTTTGCTAAGTGTCTGTCTCTCTTGTGTATTAGAAGTGCATATTAATAGTATAACAGGACCCACAGTTTGTCTATTGGGTTAATGCTCGGTAACAAGTAACGGAAAGACCACTAATTATGAAAACCATAATTTCTTTATTCAAATGATAGTGAGAAGCAACCTGTTAGTGGATTCCAATCAACTTTCATTTTAAATATTAAAGTATTTAACTGAGAGAGACTTAACCTATATCCAAATAATGATTCTGCAGTGAATAGTAATAATGACGTTATAAAGACCATTCAGTTTGTGTAAGCCCTCAAAGTAACAGTGTTTCGATATCTGTTATAACGTTGCAAATAGTTTGTGCTGCTCTAGATGCTAGCTTCAATCTTACCGTAAACATATGTATGTGTCAGAGTTCATTGCACTCGCGTGTAGCCAAGTCTAGGGTGTGTTTGTCCGTGGAAGTTACTCATATGTACTTTCTTGAACGAGAACGTTAATCTTTCTCTTGCGTAATTAGGCTGGCGACCGTTTTCCTTATTCTTTAAAAAGCATAGCTAGGCAAAAATATTGTTTGTACTGATAAAAATTTTACTTAATTCTTTCGTTTTCCGATAAGCCACCTCCATTAGGCACAACACGGTCAACATAACAAAATTCCTGTCAGAGGGTAACACGGCTCTGTTGCGTTGTACCATAATTGCTTTAATAAAATAGTTTGATTACACAACCTGCTTCCAGCTTTAAGGTTATGATATGGCAGTAACAGACATGAGTGTTATACGTAGCGCCGCGTGACACGACGTTGTTGATCTCATACCTACAGACGGAAAAAAATTATAAGTATCTAGCATTTTACAAACATGGAGTGACATAAAACGTACAGCGGCACGAACCTGTACATTATTTGACAGAACGGATAGTGAAAGCTCAACTTAAATGGAAAATTAATGATATCAGTACCTAATAGTAACTAAAATGGACAGGAAACTAGAAATAAATCCAGACGAGCAGGAACAGATTCTAGCCGGTAGCAGGTTGAACTGCTTAACAATAGATGGCACTACGCGCGACGTGTGAGTTCAGGCGGACGTAAACAAACCGATTCATGCTACGAACATTGCACACACTAAAGCGAGCAATATGAGCGATGTTGTGGAAGACAGTGGCTATGTTAATGAATCGCGGGATATGTTCGAATCAGCAGAAACTGAGAGGGAAGTAGGACTCGATCATGAAAATGCGGTAGAAACCAAAAGTGAAAAGACACCAGATCTGACTGATTTACTTAGAATACTGTCTGTGCAATTTGCAACACAAAATGACAATATTAATGCACAAATCGCAGCACTGGGGCAACAAAATGCAGCACAAAGTAAACAAATCGAAATGCAGGGTACCAGACTTCGTAAACAAATTGAAGAAGTCAACTCAAGTGTAGGAACAGTGAGTAATGAAATCAAGAGTATTAAACGCGAAATTACTGTCATCAATGGCAATATTGCCAATGTACAAGGACAAATTGATGACATTAACGAAAGATTTGACACTGAAGTAATTAAAATTCAAGATCAAATAGAACCCTTAGTCATCACTAAAGTGGACGAAAACATATTCGGTATTAAATCCGAAATAAATGGCTCTGAGCACTATGCGACTTAATTGCTGAGGTCATCACTCGCCTAGAACTTAGAACTAATTAAACCTAACTAACCTAAGGACATCACACACATCCATGCCCGAGGCAGGATTCGAACCTGCAACCGTAGCGGTCGCTCGGCTCCAGACTGTAGCGCCTAGAACTGCACGGCCAAATGCGAAATACAAACAGAATGTAATGCGGAATTTGCACAGATTAAGCAATCTGTAACAGAAACAAACAGAGCACTAACCAAACAGATTGTTACTTACGAAAATAAGTGTAACCATAACACTTCACATATCCAGAGCAAAATATATGACTTGGAACGATAAATACAAATAGGACCTACCCATTTTACAGAAAGGATCAATTTCAGTAAAATATTAGAGGGCGAGGAAAAATTCGACCCTGCAAAGAGACATAATGGATGGCACCTCATTGATTTTGTAAAGAACTGCGAAAGGAACTTTCCTGAATATTTATCTCACCAGGAAAAAATCAATGCTGTGATCAGTGCATTAACGGGAGAAGCAAAAAGAAGAGGTCGTGCGAGAGGTAGAGGAAATTATACGACGCGCGGCAGAGGATACATGGCGCGAAATTTCCAAACTAGAGACGAAATGGAAAACTGAAAACCGCGTGTGTTACGGGCCGGATTCACGCGGAAACCGATTTTGGGCCCAAAGAAAAGATGTCAAATAATAAATTCGAGAAGGAAAGATGTAAACTACAGGGCAGGAAGGTTAAGGACGCGCCTATAGAAGAAATGAAGGTTTTTCGGAGTATATGACAATTATACTAAGTATGAACATAAGGCTGAAATCGTTCAAAGTGATACAGCTGAAGTGCCTGAGTGTCCAAACGATATGCATTGTGTAGGAAATGAGTCGAAAAACGAAGTGACTGAAACATCTAGTGGTAATCTGCTCCACTGTCTAAAAGTTGCTTTCCTGCTGGAATCTGATGACGAAAATGGAATTAGTGATAGTTCAGATGATGAAGGGTATATGAATACACATAAGAATGAAAGTACTAACTTTCCCTATTGTTCAAAAGCAGAATACTTAAGTGAATCTGATAATGAGGAAGGGAGTAGTGATGATTGCAGTGACGATGAATTTTCAGGAATAAACGAAAGTGAATATACTTTTACTGAAAGAGGGTATGAGAAAATTAGTGACATTTTTCCAAAGCAAGATACAGAAAGTAGAACTTGGCCAAAACCGAATGAACTATTCGGTAATGTAACACAGGGGCATAATTTGCAGAAACCTCCAGATGATACTATACTGGGGCAAGCCTTAAGAAATGTTTTAAATGAGTGGAAATTGCAGCAAGAAAAAGAACCACCTGGTGAAATGATAACAGAACAGGAGATGTTGTACCTTGCTAAAGACTTAGAAATTCCAAGACCTAAAAAGCCACCTGATGAAACAAAACGTTGGCAAGATCTGAATAGGTTAATAAAAGATGTAGAAAATAGGAGGCCTAAAAAGCCACCAGATTTAAGTAACTGTTTATGAACGATAAACAAATGCCTTGTTTATAAAGAGACTGGGGGCAGGATGCTGTATGTATATATATTGTTAAGATAATGCATGACTTTTTTATTTTTGTATCTGAGTGTTACCTGAAAGTGGATTATTGTTTTGTTGACCTTTAGGCCTGTGGCAGTTTGCTTCTTATTTTCTGTAGTGTACTGTTTGACTTTGCTTAGGAACTGTTTGTTTTCAATTGAATACTTATTGTTGCCAGCCTTATTATGAGGATAGGGGCATAGTGTGGCAAACCTGAAACTTAAAAATGATTGTCTGTAGTAACCTTAATGAAAGTGCAAAGAACTCCACAAGATAATAATTAATTTCTAATATACTTAAAAATCAGAAAAGACTTATGTTTGCACCATGTTGTGTATTTAACGGTACATGTCCTCAGATGAGGGTTGTTTAAGCCTCAGGGGACATGCACTCTTTGCACCTTCCCCTTCTTCATTCGAAACTTTGACTATCTTCTTTCTTTCTTCCCTTTTTTTATATTGAATCATGTTTTACAGAATGTAAATTTTGCTTTAAAATAGCTTTCAATTAGTGTGAATTCCAAGCTTGAAGCAATTTGTTAGAATTGTGGAGCAAACTCCAGAACTAAGTTATTTATTAAATTTTTTAGTGCATTTGAATGATGAAAAAAAAATTATAATGCTAAATTTTCCTTGTGTAATATGACTAAAGGTGAACGTTTCTGTAAAGAGTAGTGGGAAATCAAACTGGGCACACTAGAAAATGATTGAGCATTTTAGAAGTAAAGTGGGTACAGGAAAAGGGAATAGGAACATGCAGTGAAAATAAATGAGTAAATGGTTTTATGCAGGAAGATGAAAGAGAAAATAAAGTTAATGTTTAAAATGAATAATCTAATATGATTAATGTCTAAAGATGGTTGTATAGAAATGGGTAAGAACGGTGATGAAAAATGTTCTATGTCAAAATTGAGGAGATAAACCTGAGTAATGTATGTGAAATAGATGTGAGAGGTATGTGTATAGTGCCACCAAAAGTGGGCAAAAATCACTTGTAGTAGGATGTAAAATTATTTTCCTGGTCTTGATGTATGTAATGACCTAACTGTGTGTGGAAAAGCAATGGTAAAGGAGTAGTAAGAAATTCTTAATACGGACTTGATCCCAAGTAGGACGTTTAAAATTTATTTCATTAATGTGTATATTATCTGATTTTGTCATGGTGTAGAGAAAGATTGAATATTACCATTGTTTAATTACTGTTTAAAAGCTACAGGTTTCATGTTTTATACCATTAATGCAATTGGTACAAAGATGTGACATAATGATGAGAAAAACTTAAAGATGATGACAATAAACTGCTCAAAAATATGTTGTTGGGCAGCAAAACAAGACAAAACAATAAAAATACTGTGGTGCTGAAGTTGGGGGCTACCAAACATGCTGTGTGAACAGTAGCCAAAGGACTTGTCATTGTGGGGCAAGAAGTTGATAAGTGGTCACAAACTGCCAAACCTAGAGGATGGGGCAGTGTATTAATTTAAAAATGTGTCTTTTAGTGTTCTTAATCTAAATTGTGTTTTTGTGTCTAAATGTTTACATACAAAGTCTGCCAAACCAATGATGGGCAGAATGTGTAACACGGACTGCTAGTGCTGAGGCAAGCAGTGAAGTAAGTTAGGTCTCTTGGTCAATGTGTTATGAACTGACTATTCTTTTTGAAGTTAGTGAAAAGTTATTATAAAATATATATGCATTCTTATTCAAATGGATGTAGATGTTTTTGATACTAGGTTTTTGGAATAACATAAAGTTTTGGACTGCCTTGTTTTAGAACACAGCAGTGATGATTAAAAATAGGTTCCGAATAGATTAGTGTGTTTATGTGCTACATTTTCGACTGATATTAATGAAGAGCAGATATAAAGTAAAAAATTTAGAAAAAAAACTAGAAAAGTGGCGTTTGTAATTAAATAATCAGTTGAAAACGGTTCTCATAGCTGTTCATCTAAAGATTTGTGCATATGTGGATGCAAACTGAAAATTTTAATATTTCATTAATTGCTGAACCTTGTGAAATGTACTATGATCATTAACATGCTTGTTTGTCATGTGAATATTTACTTTCTTTGAAAATATTGAGAGTCTAATTTGTGTTTTGTTAAGTTAGAATGTTACTGTGCTGTTGTGTATGTATATTATTTTTTTAGAATACTATACCCATTGTACTAATGTGCAGATTTTTTGTATACTGCTTGTCTGTCAGTGATGTAGTATCTATGTGGAAGAGACAGAAAATTTAATGTATGACCTGTGTAACGATGCAAAATTAGTTTCCTTAAACCAGTCTGGGGGTAAAAATTACTGTTAATGCTTTGTTTTGAAAATGATTTTGGAAGAAGTGTATATACTGTATATTTGTAATATGTTTTTTTTTTACTCTTCCAACTGAAGTTGGATGGATATTTTCTTTTTTTTTATAGATGTTTCCTTCAAGTATCCCATACAGGAAACGTCAACGAAACATGGGGCATGTGTAACACCATAACTCTATTGCTCTGCTGATTTATTTTGCTTTTGTTTCATTTAATGTTACATCGTTGAGCTTCTGTAAACGTTGTTTGACTGAATTGATAAGACCAATTGTATACTCCTTTCTTTGTTAAAGCTTTGATGTCGTGGTTTGATTCTATGCAATGTAGTATGTCTGTCACTCCCTAGACATGAACATTATTGAGCATATCTGGGATGCCTTGCAACGTGCTGTTCGGAAGAGATATCCACCTCCTCATACTCTTACGGATTTATGGACAGCACTGCAGGATTCATGGTGTCAGTTCCCTCCAGCACTACTTCAGACATTAGTCAAGTCCATGCCACATAGTGTTGCGGCACTTCTGCGTGCTCGAGGTGGCTCTACAAGATATTAGGGTGGTGTACCAATTTCTTTGGATGTTCAGTGTCAGTCCAAAATGTCCTGCCATGAAGGGCAACGAAACGGGGCTTACAATATCGTAGACATATCGTGTGCTGTAAGGGTGCCGCTGATGACAACCAAAGAAAAAAAAATGGAAATAAATGGCACCTGGTTGTCGGGCCGTATGGGGTGCGACAGTCACCTTGGTATCCCACCGCTGTCCGGAATGTCTCTAAACAAGTCTTTTGTGGTAGTCGCGGCTGATCTGGAAGCGGGACTCATCACTGAATACAATTCTATTCAAGTCAATCAGATTCCTGTCCGAAGACTTTGTAACGTCCCCCTAGAAAGATCTATAAATGACTGTGCTGATAAACTTCTATTTTATTTTATTTTCAAACAGCTGAGCCAAACTGAGCGTACTCAGAAATTTCTCTGTTTACTTAATTTGATCATCACTAAACTGACACACAATATTTTTAGCGCAACGCAATCTGAGTTTCAATAATCCCCCCAAAAGAATGTGTAACACCATAACTCTAATGCTCTGCTGATGAATTATGCTTTTGTTTCATTTAATGTTACATCGTTGAGCTTCTGTAAACGTGGTTTGACTGAATTGATAACACAAAATTGTATACTCCTTTCTTTGTTAAAACTTTGATGTCGTGGTTTGATTCTATGCAATGTAGTATGTCTGTCATTTAAATTCTTTGTCCCATTTGGAGGGAACAAAACTTACTGTATATAATTGTAATTTTGTGTGGATAATTTTTTGTACAAATGTCAGTAAGTGCAAATGTTCTGTTTTATTTAAAATGTTTGCTTGCTGTTATGTAAATTGCTGATCCTCACTTAGGGTTCTTAGTTCTTTAGTAGGTAAAAGATGTTGTGGTTCCCCTCGGGAACGGAAATGAGTAGCGCGCGAAAATTGTGGTTGGCCTAGGTGAAAAAGGTGGAACAAGAGTCAGTCGGGAACGAGCTACAAGTCGGGTACGATCTACCATACTGTGCACTGCCATGTAAAAGATGCATAATGTGCAGGTTCCGAGAGAGGCTTTATCTGCTACTTTCCAATGCCTCGGATGGCTGGATAAATAGCTGGAACTATTCTGGAACTTTTATCTATCATCGCCACCAAGAAATGACAGAGTCCAGCAATTCTATCTGCAATTCCACCTACCAACATGCAATCGCCACCTCATTGCGCAATCACTGTAATGGAGCACTATAGTAATATACAGTGAAGGATCAGCTTAATGGATGTGTTAGTGTGCTCAGATATGAGGTAATTTATATCTGAATTTATGTACCTACATTGATTTTTCTCCTTATCATAACACCTCTCAGGTTCCTCTCCGTTTGAACTAAAGTGATTTCCGAGTGTCCTTACTGAAAGAACATTAAAGCCCAGTGTTTTGCTAATTGGTGCCTCTTGAACATAGTAAAAAGAAAGTTAAAGTTAGTGTGGCAAGAGAGTGAGTTAAAGTGAATGATGCTTGCACAAAATAATTTTCCTAGTAAAACATCTCGTTAATGTGTTGTTGTCAACTTCAAATTAAAAGTTCTTCAGACTGAGACTTATAAAGTTTTGCTTAGTAAATGATCACATTACTGCCTGTTGTAAATCGCAGAAGGTGAGTCATTATCTTTCACATATGTTAATGTTGTCTCTCACTGTAGCAAATGTGGAAAACAGCAGTTGTGAAACGTTATATACTCATGTTTGCTAAGTGTCTGTCTCTCTTGTGTATTAGAAGTGCATATTAATAGTATAACAGGATCCACAGTTTGTCTGTTGTGTTAATGCTCGGTAACAAGTAATGGAAAGACCACTAAATATGAAAACCATAATTTCTTTATTCAAATGATAGTGAGAAGTAACCTGTTAGTGGATTCCAATTAATTTTCATTTTAAATATTAAAGTATTTAACCGAGAGAGACTTAACCTATATCCAAATAATGATTCTGCAGTGAATAGTAATAATGACGTTATAAAGACCATTCAGTTTGTGTAAGCCCTCAAAGTAACAGTGTTTCGATATCTGTTATAACGTTGCAAATAGTTTGTGCTGCTCTAGATGCTAGCTTCAATCTTACCGTAAACATATGTATGTGTCAGAGTTCATTGCACTCGCGTGTAGCCAAGTCTAGGGTGTGTTTGTCCGTGGAAGTTACTCATATGTACTTTCTTGAACGAGAACGTTAATCTTTCTCTTGCGTAATTAGGCTGGCGACCGTTTTCCTTATTCTTTAAAAAGCATAGCTAGGCAAAAATATTGTTTGTACTGATAAAAATTTTACTTAATTCTTTCATTTTCCGATAAGCCACCTCCATTAGGCACAACACGGTCAACATAACAAAATTCCTGTCAGAGGGTAACACGGCTCTGTTGCGTTGTACCATAATTGCTGTAATAAAATAGTTTGATTACACAACCTGCTTCCAGCTTTAAGGTTATGGTACAGCAGTAGCAGACAGGAGTGTTATAAATGGTCCTGACTGACAATAACCTATACCTTTCATGAATTACTTACCTCACAAAAATCTTCGTTGCTCGAACCACTGCAATGCAGCGAGTGCCAATATTGCCAGCTAAATAAAAGATTCTAACTACTGAAGGCACTAACTACTGGTAGCATAGTTAGAAAATGAAAGATTTTGGTAGAGAATAAACAATGTATTTACCTTAATAGTGTTCAAAAGTCATCATATATATATCTATCAATTCGCGACGTCCATCTTTACAAATTTCCTTTTTCTGGCGGACACACGTCCAGATCGTCCACTTATAACAACCTCTCAAAACTCTGGCATCGTCTTCTCCACATCCGCCACTGCTGGCGGCTCACCTCCAACTGCAAAACGCTACGCGCTGTTCACATCCCACGGTCCAACACTATGATAGCGAATATTACAAAAATGCCAACCAGCCACAGACTGCATACAGCACAGTCAGTGATTTTCACGCAGAGCGTTACGTGGCGATACCAACATAAAAACCTAAACAACCTGCTTACAACTAGTCTGGAGACGCCATTGAACTACTTTGGGATACCAACCCGACTGACACCGGCCATACCGTCCGACACCCAGGAGTCGTAGTTTTGTGTGCCATATCTTTTCATAGAAAGACTCCTTTGGTTATCATCCGCGTCACCCATACGGCACAGTGGTACGTCGACGGCATTCTTCGCCGCGTTTTGCTGCCGTTCATGACAAGCAATCCTAGACTTACATTTCAGCAAAATAACGCCCGCATGTACACGGCGAGAGTTTCTATAACATGTCTTTGTTCTTCCCATACCATACCTTGGGTAGAAAGTCGTTGGATCTCTCCCCAGTTGAGAAAGTCTGAGCAGCGCCCTCCAGCCATCACGGTATTCTGACGATGTAACGCGCCAGTGGCCTCATTGTAGCACGATATGAGTCAGGAAGGACGTCCATCAACTCTTTCAGTGTCAAGCAGATTAACTTGCATGAGAGCCAGAGGTGGACCAACATATTATTGATTTGCTCAATTTGTGAAGGATTTTCTCTTGAAAATCCATCCAGTTTATCTGAAATCGTAGTCATTCACGTCACGTCTACTAATTTCCATCCCATTCGTATAAATCCTTCGTGGTGCGGCGGTTGTTTTCTTAATGTGTGGGAATTGGACATACGTCATAATCTCCTTCTGTTCCCTCTTTCTGTTGAGTCCCTCCTGGCCCGTATATCTCTCCATCCCCTCCTCCGCGTACGTTTCGCCATCTACTCTTCCATCTTTCCGCCCATTTCTTCGTCTGCAATCTCTGTGGCCCAGGGCCTTGTTTATTGTTATTGCACCGGAAAACGTTTATTGGGAACTGAATTCATTCAGAATGAATGGGTAAATCGGTTGTTATAATTGGTATATGGGATATGAGAGAGACCTGTCTAAAAGCAGCACGTTGTTGTGCATGCAAATTTTGTTTACAATTATATATAAAATAGAAATAATTTATTTGGGAGCAAACATTTCTCTACTTGTTTAAATTCCCTGCTATCATAGTTAAAAGCGACTCAGAGAAAGAAAATTTTCACAGCGTAGCACAGCACAACACAGCGCAACATTTCCTTTCCCGCTATTCTTTCTTTCCCGGTTTTGACAAATGACCTGCACGTTGTCGCCTAAAACGTTGTATAGCCTATATATGAAGATGGTATCTGTTCTTTCGGACATGTCCAAAAGAACAGATACTATCTTCATATATAGTTAAGGCTAACCCGCCATTGACCTTCATGTTCTGTGCTAGAAGCACACGCATTGCCAGATCTCTTACGGGACTCGTTAAGATTGTCTGCCGCGAGTTATTAGTGTAATGGGAAGGGGCACTGCGAATGTAGTGTGTGAACATTACGTTGGGCATGTGGGTCTCACAAGGAGCGTGCAACGGATAAATCCCTGCAGTCACACTATCCTCTGTGCCTTCGGGGGCTCAGATGGTTGCCGGCTCGGTAGCTCAGCGTGTTCGGCCTAAGGGTTACCTACCCTCTGTAATAAAAAACTGGTTGAACGGACCAACAAAGAACCAGAACGGGTGTCATCGGACGTCCACCCCGAACAAATTCAACGAACAGTAGAGAACAAAATGACATAAAAAATGGATATAGCGTCTGCCATCTAAGCAGGAGATCCCGGGTTCGAGTCCCGGTCGAGGGACACATATTCAACTGTCCCCCTTGATGTATATCAACGCCTGTTGACAGCTTAAGGTCTTGATTTAATTATAATTTCATTGTAAGGCCTATGTCCGTATGAATGCTTACTAGAGAATTGAGTAAAAATCTGAAGTAATTTTATCAAGCACTTTTTGAGATTTCTATTAACAACGATTCCCTTTAATATACCATATATGTATTTACACATTATAAATATTAAAAAATAGGTAACCAGTGTCCATAGAACATTTTTTGGATTATCGTATGAAAATTTGAAGTCATTGACACAAGAGCTTTTCGAGAATTTTGAAACAATTTTCACCCTTCTTATGTTACATATATTTTTGTATGTTATATACAGAGTGATTATAATAAAAGTTAAACTTTCAAAACGCTGTAGAAATAACACCGCTGGTCAGAATGACGTCAAATTGCAACGGAATATTATGAGAGAAGGGGGAGGCGTATGACAGAAGAAATAAATAATGTGAAAATTGATCAATAGATGGCGCTGAATGTGTCAGAATATTTAAATGGAAACACCTGTCATCCGCACGACACATTAAATTTGGTATAAAGACGCCAGGTACACGGCGTTTTCTCCATTCGCGTCTGCGACGTTCGCCATGACTGTCTCAACGCAGTATCGCGCTCTGTTGTAAAGCTGTATTACAACAATGATGGTAGTGCACACATCGCTCCGCAGAAGTTCCGGACACAGAAGGGTTTGAAAAAAGGCGTTGGTCCGATGACTGCAGTGAGCCTGGAGAAAATAATTTGGAAATTCGAAAAGACGGTTTCTTTTTTAGTGCAACCTGGTAGGGGGAGGAAACAAACTGATTTGACCTCAGTGGAAGCAGTGGCCACAGAAATGCAGAAGTATACGAGTGGTGGTGACCAAACGTGTAGTGGACGGAGAGTTGCTCAAACAATGGACGTATCCGTGAGCACTGTGCGTAACATCCAGCGAAACGTCCTTCTTTGCTATCCATTCAAAATTACCCATGTGCACGAACTGCTTCCTGTTGACCTGCACGCAGGAGAAACCTTTGCTTTAGAATTTCTTGCTCGCATGGACGTGGACAATGATCGGGCGTGGAAAATTTTGTGGACAGACGAAGTCCCCTTCCATCTGACAGGATATGTCAATACACAGAACTGACGAGTATTCATCCTGACAAGGTCACTGTGTGGTGCGTGTTTACGGCATCATTTATCAAAGGGCCATATTTTTTCGAAGAGACAGATGCTTCCGGTTCTATTACCTATACCGTCACTGGTAAGCTCTATGAGTGTCTTTTGCGCAACCACGTCATTCCAGCTCTCCAACAGCGTGGGTGAGTGGATGGGCTCATTTTTATGCAAGCTGGCGCACCTCCGCACATTGCAAATCCAGTTAAGCAGCTGCTGAAGCGCCACTTCGGAAATTATAGAATTACCAGCCGTCATTTCTGTGCAGCCTGGCCGTCCCGATCACCTGCTCTTAATCTGTGTGGATTTTGGCTGTGGGGCTGGCTGAAAGATGTTGTGTTCAGTGTTCCGATTGCAAACTTAAATGAATTGAAGGCACGCACTGCGCACCACATTCTGAACGTGACCCCTGAAACACCTTGATCAGTTGTGGAACATGCTGTTTCTCGATTTAAACATGTTGCAGAAAACGGTGAACAGCATACTAAACATGTTTTGCGCCAGTCACGCGGAAATTAGTAATCGGATTTGATTTTGACTGATGCCATTTATGCGGTTTTTGGCCTCAGAACAATTAAAAACCGATGTAATTGAGCTTTTTATGCGGTTTTTGGACTCGGGACAATTAAAAAAGATTTCCTTTATGCTTTATTGCGGCTTTTGGCCTCAGGACAATTAAAAACGGATGTTTCCCATTCGATGAGACATGAACTTGCCGTGGATGGGCTTACGGAACTAATAGTATCACACCTGTACACCCATGCACACTTAGTATTACAGTTTGTTTAACGTCAAACGTACACCATAAGCATTGTTGTATGATTCACTTGTCATCTGAAATCGACCAGTATTAAATTATGATGATTACAGCGCCATATATTGCTACATTTTGTAACTATTTATTTTTCTACTGCCATACCTTTTCCCCCTTCTCTGGTAATATTACGTTGCAATTTGACGTCATTCTGACTAGTGGTGTTATTTCTAAAGCTGTCTGAAAGTTTGACTTTAATTATAATCGCCCTGTAAACCGAAAAAAATGTGGCCTGAGCCCAATCGTATGTTTGTCAGAGCATCGTGTAATAATTCGAAGTCACACAAAAAATGCAGACTATGCCTGTCCCAACATTTGTTAGAATGTTGTGTAAAATTTTGATGTAAATCAGTCAAGAACTTTCCGAGATTTTTGATAACAACGTTAGACAAAAACTTATCTTTATATAGTAGTAGAGATATAGATACTCTACAAACGACTGTGAAGTGCATGGCCTCAGGTAGTTCCCATTGCACCTCATACAACGATTTCTAACAGTACACTTCGTATATGGAGCGTGGAAAGAATGACTGCTTGTTCGCATCAGTCCAAGCCGTAATTGTACGAGGGTGTAGCGTATCTGTAGATGTCCCACTTGATGTTGAATCTTGACATCTATAATGGGAGCTTACGGGGGATGAGTGACGTCAACCTACAAATGCGTACCAGTGCGTGTTTTTCACCATTTTGTGACGCTTTCCCACGCGTGAAGAAAAAAACATATGATCATGTGTGGTGTCTTTATTTGTACACGTTGAATACCCTCTTTTATTGCTACATAGTACGGGACGTAGACAGCTTAGCAATTTTTTAGGATGCGTTTACAGGTCAATTCGTAATCAGTGTCATCTGCCTAGGTCAACTGGCTGTTAAACAATGGGATGCCTCTTTGTGGTCAGTCTTATCTTCACTTTCGCAAATAGTGCTGTTTATAGGGGCTGGTTATCATTAGCATGTTCCGCGGTCAACATAGGTTCGTATAAATTTAAAATTACGTTTAATCTAGGTCTTAGACTTGTTTCTTCGTGGATTCGTAAGAGCTGAGCGACGCGCTGCCGGCCTCTGTCGCCTTGTCGCGCGCTGTGTGTGCGTGTGAGAGCAAAGGCGCACGTGCCAGTGGCGCCTCTGCCTCTGTGGAAACAGGGGTCTACATGTGTGCAAACAGCGAAAACTACTACTCAGTAACTTTATGCGAAGCCGCACAGAACTTGGGAATTATGCACCAAGTTGACTCTCTTCAGATACCCAAGACCCTCACCCGAGCCACGAGGCCTCAGGGATACGTTTTAATAAATTATATAAGACAGAGCGACCTTAACACACGTCGAGCTCAGGTCGGCGCTAACCTGCTGCCAACCAGGAGCCGGAGGAGGAGCAGGTCACGCCCTGTCTAACTAAGGCCGGTATAACACTACGACATTTCTTTGTCAAAGTTGATATGTCAAATATTTTTCTCAAGGAAATTTGATAGTGTAGTAGGGAATTTTGTCAGATCTCGCCTTTAGTCGTCGTAGATCTGATGATAAAAGCCGTTCGTTCTCTGTTCACTGCAATTTGAAATATAACCGCTAGAGCGCTGGCATCGCTGCAGTTATTTGACATTTATAGTGTGACTGTAAACGTTACTGCAACGTTTAGTTGGTGTGCTCCTACTCATTTTAATAACCCTGCTTTGACTCGGGATGGTGGTCGGTGGTGGGGGGGGAAGAGGGGGGGGGGGGGGAGGGAGAGCGTGAGCAAGTGGCACATATCAGATCCACAGTCATCAGTACAGCCATCTACCTCTACATCTGGGAACACCGAGGCAGCTTGTCAGCAAGACGGAATAGAAGAGAAGGAAACAGTCTAAAATAAAAAATAATCTTAGCTCTCTATTGTACATCGTCTATTTTTGAAACTTTTATGCCACAAGTTGCCCGCATCTCGTGGTCGTGCGGTAGCATTCTCGCTTCCCACGCACGGATTCCCGGGTTCGATTCCCGGCGGGGTCAGGGATTTTCTCTGCCTCGTGATGGCTGGGTGTTGTGTGCTGTCCTTAGGTTAGTTAGGTTTAAATAGTTCTAAGTTCTAGGGGACTGATGACCATAGATGTTAAGTCCCATAGTGCTCAGAGCCATTTGAACCATTTTTTGCCACAAGTTAAAGAGTGCTTCATCTGTTTCGTACTTTTTGTTAAGTTTCTAGTTGTTGGAACACTAATTCTATCAACTTTACTGAGCAAATACTGAAATGCACTCTCATCCATTCGTAAGTAATTTCAAGACTTGACATCCTCTACTTGCAGAACTCGTAAGAAATTTTGCTGCACACTTTTCTTATTTCGACGTAAGACCCACGGCTTCACCCAAGTATGTTACCTTTTTTTTCACCACTTCTCTTCCAAATGGACACACACATCAATTGTGGTACAAGAAACTGCAGCGCACAGTAAAAAGTTGTTGTTGTCAAAGAAATATGACAGTGTAATAGCTGCCTAATACATTTTTGCTTCTTCTTCTGGCCGTCACTGGCCTATATGACAGTACGCTGTACGAAAGAATGACGAACGTGTTGAGAAGTGTTACAAATAAGATTAACGACAAACGTAAAATCAAAACTGCGTACTACGTTGTAGATGAAGTGCTAGATTGGAAGAAAAATAACAAATGACGGACAAAGCATCGAACATTGCCCCTAATTTGAGAGATATATTGAGAAAATACATCTGAATCAGGGCGAGTGAACAATAGACTTTGGGAAAATTATAAGAAAAGAATATCGAAGAATTAGATACGCGGTGTTTTTAAAGGATGAATTAACTGGAGCGATAAGATAAGAAACGATAAGATTCTCTGCACAATCTACAAGGAGAGGATCATATGCAAAACACAAACTAGGATAAGGAACAGGTTGATAGGACATGATTTAAGACGTCAAGGAAGAACTTCTATGGTGCTATAGGGAGTCGTATAGAACAAATATTGCAGGGTTTAACAGAGACGCAAACTTACTTGTATATAGCAAATAACTGAGGACTTTGAATATAAGATGAAGCGATTGGGGCACGAAAGTAAGTCTAGGCAGGCGGGTGTACCACATCTTAGCAGTCAGATGACGAGCAGATAACCATTAATTTTGGAGGGATATATGCTGCAAAAAATATCCCATCGAGGGACCTATAAATTTTCTTCGTTCACTGTTTCTAAATATGTATGACCACGACGTACTATTGAATGGGAATCTAGTACCACTTCGTGATATTTAGTCGCACACGAGGTTTTAGCTAGACATAATGTCTCTTTTATTTTCTTGATGAATTAGCTAGATATGTTTAAGACGAATCTAACAAACGTAAACAGGTGCCTCTCATATACGCCTTAATTCAATGTGAGGATCATGCTGTTTCTTATTCTTGTAGACCATATATTTTTAGTAAAATTTCATAATCACAGCCAATAAATCTTTTCTCGTTTTGTGACCGCATTTTCAATCTGTATGTATATTCCTAATTATTTCTTTTTAATGTTGGACTTGCAATATGCACCTTAGTAGAAGCGAAACGAATATATACCAGAAGAGGAGCGTAACTTACGATAAATTCAGGTTATTCTGTCTCTGTTTCAATAGCTAGTCTTGAGTCAAACAGTTGATAAGCTTAGCATCTTGTTCATGTAGCTGTATTAAATCTACTCGTGATAAAATACATTGTTAAGGTTGTTGACAGCGGTTTTTAAAGTATTCATTTTCTGATTTCTACGTTTTTTAGAGTATTGATTTTCTGAATTCTACTCCAGCACTCTTTCCGCGGCGTGCATATGCATTTCAAATTTAAATGTTTTCACTATGTACCCATACTTCGCCGGCCGTTGTGGCCGAGCGGTTCTAGGCGCTTCAGTCTGTTAAGGTTGTTGGCAGCGGTTTTTAAAGTATTCATTTTCTGAATTCTACGTTTTTTAGAGTACTGATTTTCTGAATTCTACTCCAGCACTCTTTCCGCGGCGTGCACATGCATTTCAAATTTAAATGTTTTCACTATGTACCCATACTTCGCCGGCCGCAGTGGCCGAGCGGTTCTAGGCGCTTCAGTCTGGAACCGCGCGACCGCTACGGTCGCAGGTTAGAATCCTGCCTCGGGCATGGATGTGTGTGATGTCCTTAGGTCAGTTAGGTTTAAGTAATTCTAAGTTATAGGGGACTGATGACCTCAAATGTTAAGTCCCATAGTGCTCAGAGCCATTTCAACCCAAACTTTATTTCTTTCGTAAAACAATGGTAAAGACTTTCATTAACGCAAAAGTATACAGTTGGTTCATTCGTGAAGATAATATTTGTTTTTTATGAAACATATAACGCAAGAAAATTTAATGATCTGAGAGATAAGTGTTGCTCTATAGAGATTCAACATTAGTATGAAATATTTGACAGTTTGAATTCAAAATGTTGCAGATCCTTTGAACTTCTAGTGCGTTTTTTCAATGTTGTGTGTCTGTGTCATGTTGACTTATACCACGCGAGAAGAAAATTTTATCTAGACTTTCTCACGAGCTCGGAACGTGCCCATTCATTGCCCTCAGCTACAGAACATCTGTCATGTAGAAGTTACTACAAAGCATTTCGAAGTCTAAATTTACTTGAAACCAAATTAATAAAAATTCGTAAAATGTGTGTCAGACTCTGAAGAATAACGTCACTAAAGGTTACAATGGAAAGTTGAGCTTAAAAAATCGTAAATCTGCCTTCCCTGTTTTGCACAATGTTTCTAATTTAAGCTTTTTACAAGTCAGGCAGAGCTGACAAGCTAATGACGTTTAGTTTTATCTGAAATTAGATGTTTGATAAAACCGGACATCATTACATATCCTCAATCATGTGAAAGTAACTTTGTTTTAGCGTTATTACGTAGAAGAGTTATCGCTCCTTAGGATGAATATACTAGATGATCTATCAACGATGTACCAAAACCAAAGCTCTTGAATCATTTCCTCGGTAAATGACTTAGACTCGAATCTAGCATGTGCCTCGTACTGCATGTGCTCCACTGACTTAGCTATCGAAACACAACTCAGAATCCACTTTGACACCTCCACTTCCGCCAATACCTCGTCTCATACCTCCAGCTTCACAGTTGTTCTGCATACTTGACAGAACTCAGCAGTAATGAAATAAAGAATGCTAAATAGTAATGGGTTATCCGAGGCAAGTGGAATTTTCTGAGTTTCTGAACACTGAATAACATTTTTCAGCGTTTGTCATCTGTTTCAGTTTTATACAAGTTTCTTACTCTTGTGATGCGTGATAGCTGTGACATTAGCGTCGGCCTACCTTAGCATGTACAGTGATGATGATGATGATGAAATTTGGTTTTTTGGGCACTCAACGGCTCTCAACGGCGTGGTTATCAGCGCCCGTACGATTTCCCAAACTTTTCACTGTCCCATCTCGTCACTTTTCCTGAATGATGATGAAATGGTGAGGACAACACAAACACCCAGTCGCCGAGCGAAGAAAAACCCCGACCTGGCCGGGATCGGGCCCGGTACCCCGTTATCCACAGGCAGCATATCTAGCCACTAGACCACGAGCTGCGGACAAGCGTATGCAGGTGAAGAATGTGATAAACGGGATTAAGAGTAATCAGCTAAAATTAAAAGATTAAACTTCTCACTCGAGGGAAGACTTGAACCAAGGACCTCTCATTCCGCAGCTAATCACGCTAACCACAGGACCACGGCGCTCCTGAGCTCACATTCTCGTTGATGTTGCCCATCTTGCGCATGGACTACTCAGTTTGTATATTTTGTTTATTTTTTTCATAGTTCCACACAACTTCTTCCTGTTTTCTCGATTGATCTGTGTTCAGTTTTTCGAGGCCTATCCACTGTGCCACCTTATAACTAAATCTGAGGGGGGGGGGGGGGGTGCGATGGGGAGGTTCCCTTGTGAGAACTATATATTTAAGATCTGTAAAGTGCTCAAAGAATCGCACACAACATCTGGAAACTGAAACATTACGTCAAGCTGAACTATTACAGAAAGCGATAAGTCTAGGAGAATATCTTATTCTTACAGAATTACATATGCAGATACCTAATGCATATAAATGTGGACGAATTGAAGAAGTAATGGGAATACATCGAAATGACAGGTATTAAAAAAATTGAAGCAAGTGAAATGCAGATTAGAAAAGGAGACCACATTTGTTATGAACTTCAGTTCCCTAATGTTGACTGAGCTCATTATGGCACGTTTCATCCGTTTGAAAGTGAGACGGTATGTCTGTAACTTAAGGCACCGTTTGAAGACTTCGCGTTATGGATGTACCACCACAGAGTGTAAAAGGTGGACAACTTGCGCAAAATGAGGCACGATTGCACACCGAACCGGGAACACTTGTTAAACTACTCTGCTCTGAGTCAACTGCAAAGGTTACAGTGCTGCTTGGTTGACCAAGAAACCACCTACCTTTGCAACTTCATTTACTTTGGTGCCCAAAACAATATGTCAGAAAAGGGACACAGACAACAGAAGTTTCTTCAATGGTGGAGTTTCAGTAAAGGCATTTATATCCCACAAACATACAAACCGACCATCTCGATCTACAAATTCTTCCCTGCAGGCAGATAGGTCGATGTTGAACAATGTGTTTACAATCACGAATTTAACGCCCTCTTCATCTAAGGAGAAAGGCATATTGAACAGGTCTAGACTGAAAAGAAGTAAACCAAAGCCATCACATCGCGCTTCATCCGTCTTGTATGATGAACCAGATGAAGAGCAAACAACAGACGATATGTACAGTGAAATCAGTCTGACAGAAGGAACGAGCCGCTGAGATAACCCATTTTCTACCCCAATATCGTCAAGCTGACAGAGATATGGGCAACAAAAGTACTTAAGTCACCACTAGCATGTATCCTATTTTACAATGGAATTTAAGTAGGTTTAGGGCACATGCGAAAGAATACAACTCCTAACTTATGGAGGATGTCTGTGTTTGTATTTACAAAATAAAGTTATACATTATTTGGCACTCCTGTGTTTAGGGGTTACAGCCTCCACGCAAACGATCAACTAAGTCGGGAGAGGCGTAAAATGGATTCTGAGCGAAAACCTCCAAGCACTTTCTATTACAAAGCATGTACGGCATGAGGTCCCTGTATGTTACCTGTATCTGTCCTAGCGTGAATAAAGTGATCAAGAGATCCTCAAAAAGGTTATCACATAGCTCCTTCGGCCTGTTCTCCTCTGTCGGGATTCTAATACACACTGATTCACAGGGAGTTCTTTTCCCACCTGCCCCTGTGACAGTGATGTAGGTGTTAGCGGAAGATGTGTCTCTTCTGAGTATGCCCGGGAGCACGAACTTTGGCACTGCTACACGGTCGTTCTCAGCCATCGATTCTTCATTATGCTCCCCGGTCCTTCAGAAATATGATCGATGAGAATTGCTTGGTTGTGTACCTCTGATCCTTCAGAACAACTAATGAGACGGCCTGAGCCATGGTGACGATCCTGAGATAAATTATGATGACCGGCCGCTGTGAGCGAGCGATCCAAGTGGTTCAGTCCGGAACCGCGCTGCTGCTACGCTCGCAGGCTCGAATCCTGCCTTGGGCATGGATGTGTGTGATGTTTGTTAGGTTAGTTAGGACTGATGACCTCAGATGTTAAGTCCCATATTGCATAGAGCCATTTGAACTACTTTGATTATGAGGCACTGACACACCTCCGTCATTTTACACTGACATATGGTTTCTTGTTCCCAAGAGAGTACCCAGCTGATTGTGTTCTTTATGGAATGTGTCCTCGAATACATCATATTTTAACACCGTGTGTTTTATATTCTGTCTAGGGGCAGCAGTAAAATTAAGCGTGGTATGCGTTTTAAAATTTAATAACCGCCCGATCTCCGCCGGCCGGAGTGGCCGAGCGGTTCTAGGAGCTACAGTCTGGAACCGCGCGACCGCTACGGTCACAGGTTCGAATCCCGCCTCGGGCATGGATGTGTGTGATGTCCTTAGGTTAGCTACGTTTAAGTAGTTCTAAGTTCTAGGGGACTGATGACCTCAGCAATTAAGTCCCATAGTGCTCAGAGCCATTTGAACCATTTTCGAAACCAATCTCCTACCACGATATTCAGCTGTGTTGCAAAGTGGGTGGTGGAATCATTTTTCGCATGCATATGTGTGTGTGTTTTAACCATCAGCCACCCACATGTATATGCTATAGTCTTTTAATATTTCATCATTTGCTACGTTTACACAAGGAGTTCAAATACCTAAGAAACATATGACCGATTCTTGACTTGTATCTTTAGAGGCAACAGTGTGCTGAAAGGGAGGGATGCAAGATTCCGCTGACAGCGATGGATGTTGACATCATGGCGACTTTTCAGGAGATGCAACGACTACTTTGTAGGAATTAGTAAGGTTCCATTAAACGTCAACTTTTGGAAACACAACTTATACTGATTGTTTATGTGATCGTGAAAGTAGTAGATAGCGGAACTCAAGTTGATGACTTATTTCTTAACCGTGATCTAGTAGATAGTGGTCCTGAATGTGGAATATCTGAACGGAAGTGCCCTTGTGTTGAAAACTGCTTAGCAAACACAGCTAAGTACATTGATCAGCCAGAAAATTATAGCGACCTACCTAATACCAGCTATGTCCACATTCGGCATGGATAACAACGGCGACGCATCATGGCATGAAAGCAGTGAAGCCTCGGTATGGTTCTGGAAGGAGTTCGCACAGCATCTGGACATACATGTCACCTAACTTACGTTAATTTTGGGGATTTGTGTATGTGTGTGGGGGAGGGGGGGGGGAAGGGTGATGAGCTCTAACGCCTCTTTCAATCACATCATGGATGTGTTCGATTGCGTTCAGATCTGGCGAAATGAAGACGGCCAGCACATGAATAGGAATTCGCCAATGTGTTCCTCGAACCACTCATTCACATGGCACATTACCTAATGGAAAAATGTCGCGGCGATTGGAAACATGATCGTCATGAAAGGGTGTACGTGATCTGCATACAGAGTATGATACTCCTTGCACGACCTCCACCGGACCCATGACTATCTTCATATCGTTGGTGTCAGCTGTTGCATCTAACCATTACCCGTTAAGCCTTCATAGGACACATTGCAGTAAATCCATAACATGTTCATGTTGCTATTGTAATATCTAGTATTCCATAGGCACTTCGTATGGCACACACTTCTCCTCAGATTCCTGATGTATCTCCACAAAGGATTTGTTCAGCCTCCTTACAGCATTCCTTTATTCCCAGGCAATGTACATCAGTTACGATGTCCTCTAGTGATTTGCTGTAATGATGTGTTCTTGCTGGAAAAATAGTAGTTCATCCTCTAACAGTCACACCAGCAGAGCATCCACCCTTCTGTGTCGGCGGAGGTGCAGTAGCACCAATAGCGTGACACTTTTTGCAGCAAATCTGTCGGTGAAATTATCAAAGGAAGGAAACTTCAGCCATTCTACTCTGCTCGTTATATTTACCTAAGCCTAGGTCTGAATGCATATGGAAAGGTATGTACAGGCTGTGTATAAACCGCTTTCTCAGTTTGCCATGGCTTTTCCTCTTTCTCACCTTCTCCACCATTTTTGGCCCAACACTATAATGAAGACAAAGCCTTCAGTGTTCAGTGAAAGGGTCAACTATGCCTAACATGGCCGAGTGCGTTTCGAGTATGGAGCTGTCACTTCACATTCACTGGTGAGATAATCTCGACCACTTGGTGTGGATATAGATCTTGAGCACGAAATCTTTCAATTTCTCCCTTTGGTGCGTAATGGCTCCACAAACATCCCACCGTCCCTATGCTGTAATTAAACAACTTTGCATACTGTTATCTGATTCACTTCCATCGTTCTAGGATCTGTGTATTCACTTCTTGCACTAAACGCCACACCATCCGCAAAGTCTTCGAAATGCTCTGCTCATCATCTGAAAGCATAATGGCATCTTTCGTTTAAATGGCTCTGAGCACTATGGGACTTAACTTCTGAGGTCATCAGTACCCTAGAACGTAGAACTACTTAAACCTAACCAACCTAAGGACATCACACACATCCATGCCCGAGGCAGGATTCGAAACGGAGACCGCAGCGGTCGCGCGGTTCCAGACTGTAGCACCTAGAACCGCGCGGAAACCCCGGCCGGCGCTTCTTTTGTCCATACACTATGTTGTACAGTGTCAAATCCTGATTCTCGTGATTATTTGCAATGTAAGTTACAATATCATAAGGTTATAGCATATCTCAGCCATTATGATGACTGTTGAATGGTGACTCAGGATCCTCCCTGTCATCTTGGGAACCAGTGCTGTTTTGCCATTTGCTTGTGGGTGAAGCACGCTTGTTCCTCACTTACAACTTCACAACAAACAACAGAGCGGCTTCATGAACTCTGATATGTAGTACGTTCATGTCGAATCGACATCTCTGGTATATCAGACTTTAACAACCAAGTACAAATTGTTTCCATTTCTACATAGCGAGAAAAACTGATTCTTTCTTTCGCTACCGCCTTTATCCTTCATTGTTGTGCGCAGGGACGAGAGGTTTAAGTATGGATTTGGCATGGTTAATTGTAAGGGGTGGCCAGATGCCCTTCCTACCGCCACCCCATAGCCCCCAGGACGGAATTAGTGTACCCCAGCTGTCGGCGTCAAGTGTAAAACGTGAATTAGTGTGAATGTATTTCAAATGTCTGCGAGTCGTGTAACTGAGGCGGGATGTGGGGACCAGCCCGGTATTCACCTAGTAGGATGTGGAAAACCGCCTAAAAACCACATCCTGGCTGGCCAGCGCACCGGCTGTCGTCGTTAATCCTCCGGGCGGATTCGACCTGGGGCCGGCGCGCCTACCCGAGTCCAGGAAGCAGCACGCTAGCGCTCTCGGCTACCCTGGCGGGTCATAGCGAGAAAAACTTATCTACTTCATTAATTCCTAATGACAGCCTATAGGTACCTACCTAAAGTGGCCCCCGATGCCCAAATCGATAATTTCAAACGGTTGCTGACCTCTGATAATCTCTGTTTTGAATTACGAGGATAATCTAATTCAGCTCATTGTGTTCATGGTGCACACATCTTTCAATATCATTATAATTCTTCTTCTGTATTTACAATTAATATTATTTGGCTACACTTTATTCTGTTTTTCTGTGCTCTCTACGCCGACTATTACATGATCATGCACCTGTTTTAAAACTTCAGTCCACATCATAGCTGGTAACACAACATGATGTCCAGGATTTCTCTGCTTACATACCTCTGTTGTGTACAATAAATTGTGGTTGTGTTGTAAATAGCTTCCAGTCTTTCTCATCTGCTTAGACCTTCCACTATTCTACAGTGGTAGAACCCGTTTGTTGTATTGTCAGGTGACTTGCAAGGTCAATGAATTATCTCAAAACCAAATTCACTGAGTTTTAATGCTAATTGTGTTAAACTGCTCAGTGGATCTTGATTAATCAGGTTTCTTGCGGTTATTCGCGTCTTTCCTGCGCAATATTTCAGCTGCGTGACTCACAGTCTTCTTCAGGTGCTGTCTGACACTGATTCCAGTGTGGAACGAGTCCGGTATTTATGTCTGCGTTGTGCTAGGCGTTCCCTCTGCGGTCCGCGCCACGTCTGGCGCTCTGTCCATGGTGTGCGTCTACCTATAGCAACGGCTGTAGTGTTTTCTTCGAGCCGCGTCTGTTCCTAACGCTGTGCACGTACTTTGTGGTTCTTATCCGTTGTCAATATAGCTGAGTTAACTTATGAAGGGCGTCCAAGCTGTGCTAGACGTTTTATCTTCCGATTATCGTCGTTAATGGAACCAGTATTAGACAGCACCTGAAGAAGACTGCGCATCCTCGCAGTTGATATCGTGCAGGAAAGACGCGTATAACCGGCAGAAACCCGATTAATCAAGATGACAACGCCTCGCTGCGAAAGCTTAAATAATTATATCGCTCAGTGGATCTTTTAACATAACAGCCACTTCACAGCTGCATGATCCACTACAACCATGAACATTGTGGGAGTAAAGGTACCAGACTGCGACGGTCATCGGTCACCATGAACATTGTTACATATAAATGGTAGTGGAAGTATATTATGCTGTATACATTTCTTTCTCCAGTTTAGAGTCATTTTTCTGCTCTATTCAGCTGTGATTATGCATAGGCAAAAGGATGATTTTCCCAGTCGATTCTCTGGTTTAATACCCAGTTGAGCACGTAGTTGCTTGAGTCACATGACAGCAATAATTCCAATTCAAAATCTGGAGGGTCCAGTACTGGTTCAGTAGCCAACAATTCTTTCAGCTGATGGAAGGCATGATCAGAGAAACTTCACTCCTTTGTAAAATAAATGAAAGAGTGGCCATGGTATTTTTCTATAATGTCAATACAATCTTCTGATAAGTCGCTATACCTAAAAAAGACTGCAACTCCATTTCTATGTGTAGTATTGGAAAATCATGTATGGCTTTTATAATCGTGGAGCCCATCTGTGCTCCATAAATAATTATGTGCCCTAAATACTTCATATCCTCTAGTGCAAAGAAACATATTCCTACATTGAGTGTTATGTTCACCATGTGCAACAGCTTAAAAACTTCCCTTAGTCATTATTCATGCCTTTACATCTCCTTTTCGAAGATAATTATGTCATCTAATTACACCATACAATGTCCTAGTTTGAGTCCTCACATAACTCAGTTTAAGAAACACTGAAATGTGGCCATTGCGTTTATCAGTCCAAATAGCATACATTCATACTGATAATGGACTGAGAAGATCGTAAATAGTCTCTAGGCGCTCCTCTGGTGATACTTCCAACAGTTCATAAGCGCTACACAGGTCCATAGTAACAAAAATCTGTATTGCCTCAGAATATCCAAAGTTTGCGTATATTCGGTATCTGAAAAGCACTGAATTGTGTGCTTGTTAAGACATTGATAGTCATAGCTAAAATAATATGTCTTCACAACATATGCAGTTTCCTTTGGTACAACTGCCAATGGTTATTCCCAGGGACTGACACTTTCCTCAATAGTACTATCTCATGAATATTGGTGAATTATTGCTTCCATCACTGATTGCAGTTTATATTCCATACAACATAGTTTATAATACACATGCAGTTCATTTCCAGATGGGATTCTACACTGTGTTACTGGGATCGCTGACAAAGATCCACAAAGATTAAGCACGTCCTCATATTCCAAAAATACCTCCAACACTGTATTCACTAACTAAGGTTGTTAATGCATGCTTGTGTCGTAGTGCTTGTCTCAGAAGTATGTCATCAAACATAGTTTGCTCATATGTAGAGGCTGCTCCTTCGAGCAATATCTCAGCTTAGTTGCTGTTAGCAGTTGGCCTATGAATGCCACCATGTCTTCTCCTCTCTTACCAGCAAAAGGAGAAATTAGGATGATGGCAGTAGCATCTGTGATGGATACCTACATACAGGATGTATGTTGATCATTTGATCAATTCTATCATATCTCATTGCATCTAACTGCTTGTGTAGCTTTATAGAGCAAGCCTGCCATATTATTCAGCAACACCTGAATCGTCTCTGCAATGATAACTTTCTCCACCCCTGCTTCTTCCATAGCAAATCCTGCGTCTGAAATAAGAATGAAACCAACACCAATACCACAATCATCGAATAAAATGGGACACCTCCAGCCATCCTACTCAGCTTTACTTTCTGTCCGATGCTGTTGTCTCCTCTTATTCTTACTTGCGCGTAGTTTGGAGTGATGCCTTCACAGGCATATCTCTTATAGAAGTTGAAGGTTGATGCTACAATCATTAGCTTGATCTTGTTGACAATAGATCTGTATGTCTGTCCATTACCTGGTAAGTTACATCTATTTTATGTATTCCCATCCTTCTGACTGAAGGTTAGAGGGACTTTGGTCATTCACTTATACAATAAAATGGAGCACCTGCAGCTGTCCTGCAGGTGTTACATATTACTGCATAAACGAACAGCAGAAGTCCATCAAATCTTCAATCAGATTGATGGACATACAAATACCACAATCGGATTTCCTTCAAATATACTTAATGTTTACCTCTCACTGCTAACCATGAGACGCCCTTGTGTGCACTGGCATCTTATTTCAGCGATTATACATGATGTGCTTACCTCTGTCATATAATGAAACATTTTATCTTCACTCGCTAACTTGAAGTGTTCCTCCAGGTCGTCGCTTTGGTCATGTCACTCATAAGTATTGGTATTTCGTAAGCAACATGTAATGGTGTTGTTTTTATGTTGAGTGCCACACTGGCACCAGTGTTGCAGAATGTTAACTCCAGACTCCAAAGTAGCATGTTGATAAGCTGTGGGGTAGGATCCACAGTTCTGTGGCAGGATCAGAATCTAAAATAGCTACTCAACAGTATTACTCTGATTTAATGATACTTCCGTAGAGGAGGGCGGTTACTGTGGCCTAGGAGCTGGCTATGGCTAGTTTGCAGTAAGCATGTTGAGGTAGGGGATACTTCGACAGTGTAACAGGGACCGTCTATGCAAATAATGTGTTCGCTCTGCAGTACGGCGAGCTTACAGCTGGACAGGAGTACGCTGTGCAAGCCAAAGGTGGCTGGTGGAAGTGTGCAGACACCCCGAGTAGTACCCATGAAGGTCGAAGACTGGGTGGAGTGTTAGGGGATGACACTAAATGAGTGACCTAGCTTCGGCTGATCTAGTTCGAAGGTTAGGGTTTATTGACGGCTTGTAGACTAGAGGCTACACGTAGCTGATGACGCCGCTCAGTGAGACTGTTGACAGATACCGAGCGCGCCAGACGATTGTATGGTGTCTTTGAAATGAAGCCACTGGCTGAAGTGGGGAGAAATATACTTGCCCTGAACAGGTATGATGTGACAGGGGCTCGGTTCCCGACCCACATACTTCTTGGCTGGCTGCTGGGGTCTATTTTAGACCAATGTTGCATCATCATATGTAATATGAACACATTATAACGATTACACTGCTGTGTTTTGTCACAACGAAAGAGGTTGTTCGTGAGCACTGTCTTCCTCTGGGCCTGGACAAAAGAGCTAGTTGGCGAATGTGGCGTAGATATTATCGTACATTTTGACCACATATTTTCAACAAGTACCAGAAATTCTCCAGTATGCCTCATCGTTCAGAAATCCATTCACTATATCGTTGATCAAACAAGAATGTAGTTTCGTTTGCAAGTTATCTGTGCTCTCTGAACCTGCTTTTGCCGCCACATCGGAAAGTCAGCCTGTATGTAAAGAAGTTGGTAAACAACGTCTGAAGCTCAATAAGCTTTTTATCGTTGTGGACAGAGAGTTTACGTCGTCGCAGAGAGACTATTAACATACATAAATGTAATACAAACCTAACGAATGGACCAAAAGATTCGGCATTATGAGACGGTGAAATCATTTACTGGAATAATTTACCATTAAAAAGTACCTAGGGACGTGTATCTTTAGCAGTTGAAGAGGGAATATCCACAGTAATCTGCTGTTGTGATATAATCACAGGCAAGATAATTTCACCCACCCAGCTTTTATTTATGTTGTTACTGTGGGAGGAATGGTTCAAATGGCTCTGAACACTACGGGACTTAACATCTGTGTTCATAAGTCCCCTAGAACTTAAAACTACTTAAACCTAACTAACCTAAGGACATCACACACATCCATGCCCGAGGCAGGATTCGAACCTGCGACCGTAGCAGTCGCGCGGTTCCGGACTGAGCGCCTTACCACCACCGAATAATAAAATAATGTCATCTCCGGTAGGATTCAGACTGTCTGAATTGCTAAAAGTTACCTCACACCATATTAAGCTTGTATTAATACAATTTTTTCCAACAGCAGTATTTCAAAAGGTGCGTGCACGTATACGAGAACAGCTAACAAGCTCTCACTAACAGCCGTATTAACGTCTGGAATCCTCACACGTACTGATTGGGAACGGATTTATCAAATTAGAAGCGAGGGTGTCGTGGAGAGACGGCGTGGCAGCGGGGATGGGGTGACAAGGAGCTTTGGTGGCGGCTAATGGAGAGAGGCGAAGGGGCGGTGTTGTATCGGCAGGCCGCGTTGATTAAGGAGCGTTGTCACGTATCTCTGCCGTAAACAAGCGCGCCTGACTCAGGCCCTCCGCTGCCGCTAACACCCGCGACTTTTCTTTCCGCCACCGAAGCTCTTTTAGCACCAGGCGACGTGCTGGGTCATTATAACCACAATCTTAATCCGGTGGCTTCTAGTTTCAGCCTTTCAGCGATAACTCCATTACAAAAACAACACGTTTTCTTTTCCTTATTGCATTCATTACATTCAATTAAAAATCAACACACGTCTTAAGTGCAGTCAGTGCAAGTTTATTAAGGTGGCTTTTTGATAGCTTCTCTCCGTCTCTGTTTCTCCGTCAAACGCTGAAGAACCGTAGATAGACGACCGCAAGCTATCCTTCCATAGAAGAGAGTATAGCCTTTTGTCTTTGTACTCTATGCACACGGGGTCGGCATGTTACTTATAGGATTTAGCATTGTTGACGATAGATGGTGGGCGGATCCCCTCCTTGTCATTTACGAATGGTATAACTGAGGTGGGACATCGGTACCAGCCCCATATTTACCAACTTGGATGTAGCAATATTTTAAAATGAGTGTGAATTCCTAAGGGACCAAACTGCTGAAGTCATCGGTCCCTAGACTTACACACTACTTAAACTAACTTGTGCTAAGTACAATACACACACCCGTGCCCGAGGGAGGACTCGAAACTCCGGCGGGAGTGACATAGATAATGTGACATAGATAATGATTGGACGTAGGAAACCCTCTAAAAACCACGTGTAGACTGGCCACCACCCTGCCCCCTGGCAGATTCTTGCCCTCCCGAATCCCAGAAGCGGAGTGCTAACAAGAGCGGCTATTACGCTGGTGACTCCAACCTATTATACTGTACATGCAAAATCAAATAATTACTTAACACACATACCTCAAGGAAATAAAATTTCTTGATTTGATACGCACCTTACAATACGTCGACATCGGAATATAATTCTAACTAAATCTGCTAAATGTACATCCTTACAAAGTATGAAAATGGATGTACGAATTTACAGGAACATCAAAAAGTAGTATAAATTAGAAAATAAACCACGGAATAATGTAGATAGAGAGGTAAAAATTGACACATATGCTTGGAATGGCATGGGGTTTTATTAGAACAAAAAAAAAAAAAAAACAAAGTTCACAAAATGTCCGACAGATGGAGCGTGAAAGCTCTCTTGCTGGCGTCGTTTGGTGATGATCGTGTGCTCAGCCGCCACTTTCGTCATTCTTGGCCTCCCAGGTCCCCAGACCTCAGTCCGTGCGATTATTGGCTTTGGGGTTACCTGAAGTCGCAAGTGTATTGTGATCGACCGACATCTCTTGAGATGCTGAAAGACAACATCCGATGCCAATGCCACACCATAACTCCGGACATGCTTTATAGTGCTGCTCACAACGTTATTCCTCGACTTCAGCTATTGTTCAGGATAGATGGTGGACATATTGAGCATTTCCTGTAAATAACATCAGCTTTGCTTTGTCTTACTTTGTTATGCTAATTATTGCTACTCTGATCAGATGAAGCGCCATCTGTCGGACATTTTTGGAACTTCTGTATGTTTTTGGTTCTAATAAAACCCCATGTCTTTCCAAGCATGTGTGTCACTTTGTACCTCTCTATTTACATCATTCCGTGATTTATTTAGTTTCCAAATGTATACTGACTTTTTGGTCACCCGGTATGTATGTATGTATTCTACGCGTCTCCTCCTAAACCACTGAACCTATTCCAACCAAACTTGGTAAACATATCACTTACTTCCTGAAAAGAGTCACTGTGGAGGTAAGAATTATTAACCTATGAAACGCGTAAGGATGAGGATGAAGAAAGATTGTAGCCCACGACGCGTGAATACCTACACTTTATTCATCCAGTATGTGTAAATGTGAGCACTTAGAGACTTGCAACAAAATTTACACATAATTTTAAACCTTTACGAATGATCTTGCTAGCGACCCCAACAAAATGATGAAAGGAAAAAAAAAGTCTCTTACTACATTTTCGCTTTACATGCACTGAAAGACGTTTTAATTTGTTACTTTTCTACTATTAATTGCATTATTACACCTTTTGCGGACAGTATTCACATATACCAGTGAATGCACCAAAAAAATTAGATTACTGTGAGGCAGTTAGTTCAAGAGTTATGACGTCATAAACACTGATATGGGTAGAAAACTGCGGTAACATGTATGGCTTTTTAATTTATTACTTCTTTATTAGTGACTCTATTCACAATAAATTTTCCAGACAGTGGGCACATATGTGCACTGCATATACTGAAGTTAAGTCATTGTACAGCACATACGTCAGGAGATACGACGGCATAAACACTGAGCTGCTTTAAAATGAAAATGCAGGGCGAAATCTGGAGCGAATGCAATGAAATTTGGTACACAGATTAGTTACAATTTGGAAAGAAATAATGCAGGAAGCATAGCCACTAGTCTCCTATTGGGGTGAGCGTGATAACGTGGAGAGAGAAGGGAGGAAGAGGAGGTGGACAGAAAACGATGGTAAACGAGAACGCAGGCACAGGTAAGAGGAGATGTAAGATGGAGACAGAGAAGGGGGAAATGGACAGAAAAAGTGGAGAAAATTTTAATAGAAATTTGTGGTAAGGCACTATGGGACCAAACTTGTGAGGTCATGGGCCCCTAGGCCTACAAACTACTTAATCTAACTTAAATCAACTTACGATACGGACACACTGACACCCATGCCCACGGGAAGACGTCCTCTTGAGTAGTCCCCACTCAGAGATCTGAATGGGGGACTATTTTACCTCCGGAATATTTTACCCAAGAGGACGCCATCATCATTTAACCATACAGCAAAGCTGGATGCCCTCGGGAAAAATTACGGCTGTAGTATCCCCTTGCTTTCAGTCGTTCGCAGTACCACAACTGCAAGGCCGTTTTGGTTAGTGTTACAGGGCCAGATCAGTCAATGATCCAGACTGTTGCCCCTGCAACTACTGAAAAGGCTGCTGCCCTTCTTCAGGAACTACACATTTGTCTGGCCTCTCAACAGATACCCCTTCGTTGTGGTCGCACCTACGGTACGGCTACTTTTGTCGCTGAGGCACGCAAGCCTCCCCACCAACGGCAAGGTCATGTTTCATTGGCGAAAGGGGGGGGGGGGGAATGATAGTAATATATGCCCGAACCGCCCGTTTCTGAGCCGTAAATGTCCTTTTAGAATGGGAAGAGTTACCCCAAAATATAATACCATACGACATCAGCGAATGAAACTAAGCAAAGTAGACTATTTTTCGTGTCGAACGATAACTCACTGCAGATACCGTTCCAATAATAAAAATGGCGGCATTAAGTCTTTCACTGAATGTGGGCTTTCCACCACAGCTTACTATCTATCTGAAAACCTAGAAATCTGAACTGTTCAGTTTCACTGATCATATGCCCATTCTGTGAAATTAGAGCGTCAGGTTTTGTTGAATTGTGTGTTAGAAACTTTAAAAACTGAGTCTTACTGTGATTTAGCGTTACTTTATTTTGTATAAACCATGAACTTATGTCGTGAACTGCACTAGGTATTTGAAACTATCGGAAACTGTGAGTCGATTTTGTCTTTCAGTTTACCCCAGAGAAAAATGGTCAGTGGCCTTGTATCAATTGAAAGCACAGGCGAAATCATATCGCCTTGACGTCCTACAAACACGACCTACCTATCAAAGGCGAGTAGTGAGCCGGGCACCCTTAGCGCTGGTACCACATACATCTACGTTATTTCAGGAGGAACTTCCTCTAGAAACGACTGCAGCCGTTCAGAAATCAATTGTGCGTATCTTGTACCCTTTAGGATTTTCTTTGTTGAACTGAGGACTAGCCACTTAGCCCTTAATAATCAAGCACCAAATGTTCACACTTCTCTGCCTCTGAAGCTCAACCGTCTTGAGGGAGTACGGATACCGTCCGAACAGGCCATGAAAGCCCAACGTTACCGACCGGCTGCCATATCGTCCTCAGTCCTTTGGCGTCACTGGCGGCGGATACGGAGGGGCATGTAGTCAGCACACCGCTCTCCCGGCCGGGCCGTTGTCAGTTTTCATGACATGTGCCGTTACTCCTCAATCAAGTAGCTTCTCAAGTGGCCTCATAAGAGCTGAGTGCTTCCCGCTTGCCAACAGCGCTCGGCGGATCCGTACGGTGACCCATCCAAGTGCTTGCCAAGCATACGGCTCTTATTGTCGGTGATATTTGACGGTAACCGGTGTTACCACTGCGGCAAGCTCGTTTATTATTCTCCGGAAAAGCATACCTGACACAATTTCTCATGGTTGTTGATATACTTCTTTATTTTTCAAACAAACCAGCACCCAACACAACTGAACGACACAGGCGGAATGGAAGCTGCATTTTCTCTGTGCCTCTTTTTAATACTAGAAATCACTTGACATACTCCCATATCGTTTCTTATCACGAAACATATTAATGTTACGTTATAAACATTATAATTACTAAGACACTTGCAATTAGATTCTGAAGCGAGTGAAGAGCTATTTCATTTAGCTTTAAGAACTAGGACACTAGCAACAGAAATTACTATAGTTCTATTTCAAAAAGTGAAGTTGATAACGGTATCTTTGTAAGTAATATGCCTGTGAAAAGAGCCAGTATTTATCGTTTAGTGAGGATATTCTTACAGTTCATCTGGCAGAAAACAGCATTACAATATTTTAAACGATTCTGGAAATATTTTAGGTGATATCTTAGCTCAATCATCCTAAAACAGACTGTGAGAGCAACGTTTGCTGTTGAAGCTGATTTTGCGGTAAAGGCGTTATCGTTCAGGTTTTCAGTTGCTCTGCAGTACAATAAATTTCTTTCGTTTGTCTTCTATGAATAGGAAACCAAAGTTTTCGCAGACCCAGAGTAACTACCTGTGAGTAACCGTATTTCGAAAGGACGTTGGTTTAGATATCCGATTCTTATGGTATACAAGTTTCCTTCATACTAATTTTGTCATCTTTATAGTTAAGGATGAAGTTGGCACTGTGCTGATCAAATTTTCTTGATATTCTCTGCTGAAGAGTTATTGTTGGGTTATTTGTGGGAAGAAGCAACAGTTATCCCTGGTGTAACGGAAGAACAATGTAGTATCTGCTCTATATATAAAAGAAATGACCTGATTGCCTCATCATCGCCCAGCCAGAACAGTTATGGATAGAAACTGAAATGTGGACAGGTTTTTGATCATATAATATAGGAATCTTTCGAGAAGGGTTTTTTCGAAATTCCACCACTAAGGGAGTGAAACAGGGGATGAAGTTTTTCTGCAGCTATGTTGCTATTAAGGCACGTGCCAAGCTACAACTGCGGAAATTGATATTTAGTATCTCAGTCAGAAGTAAAAACATACATTACAAAGTGCTTTCTGTTGAAGGCAACCTCAGCTGATGTGAACTATGTTTCTGAAATAAACCGCTTTCAGCTGTATATTAACTTTTATAGGAACACGATCGGTTTCGTGATTTCAAATCGTATCTTCTGGTGTACATTTACAAGACAGTAAGCGTAGAATCGTCTTTATGATAAAACATGATGCGTGTCCTAACAATTTATGCTCATGGCAAGCAATATGAAATATTCACAAGCCAGGAGGGGGACTTAGTCTTCTCAAAATAAAATGCTCTTACCCGCAACAAACAGGGCGTCATAGTTCAAACTGAGCAGTAGACAAACTGACATGTTAAAAGCGCATCTATGAGCAAAATAAGAAAATAAGAATAGGCAAAAGAGTGCTATCTACAATGAAAGTCCATCGTAAAGAAAACTCACTTCACACCAGGAAGCGGCGGACTGGAAACCTCCAACCGTCTCACCGTGCAAGGTCACACTGATAGTCATTTGCTCATGAGTATCACGAAGAGCACTAGCGCTACCATGGACATAGCTGGGAAAGTTACGAACATTTTCGCGCTTATCCAGATATCTTGGGCATAACTTACGTGATTCCGTCCACTCCACAACAGGAGTAGCTAATAATTTAAACGTCCTTCACAGAGAAGTAAAGGGTCAGACCATAAACATTGTGGATGATATTGAAATTATGCCGAGTCTCAACAACCAGGTGGAGTTAAGGCATTACAGTATATTGACGAACATTGATTACCTTTCAGGGACATAATGTCTTAGTTGTTCGTCTACTTGGTTATTGATCCTGGATTGGTTGTTATATGCTCTTGCGTCTGGGCTATTTGGTTTTAACGAATTTTACGCTAAAGTATTTTATAGTTTATACGGTTATGCTGCATAACGGGGGCTCAATCATTCCCAAGATATTGGGACTCGCGAAAATGTTCGTAACTTTCCCCGTTATCTGCATGGTGGCGCCAGTGCTCTTCGCGATACACATGAGCACATTGACTATCAGTGTAGCCCTGCACGGCGAAGCGATTGGAGGGTTGCTGTCCGCCACGTCCTGATGTGAAGTGAGATTTCTGAACCATGGGCTTCCCCCTGTTCTTGTGTTCTTACTTTCCTCTTTTCGTTATAGGGAAACGCGCTTTTAACATGGCAGTTTCTCAAGTGGTCAATTTGAACTATGACGCCTATTGCGGATAACAGTACTTTATTTTGAGAAAGTTACCGACCCCCCCTCCCTCTCCTTCCTATATAAGGGTTTAAATGTTTTACTGACTTGTTAATAATTAATATTGCCTGTCATGAGCATGGACTATTACTTAGGTATCAGCTTTTTTATCATAATGACGACTGTACGTTTCCTATCTTGTAGATGTACGTCTGAAGATGTGATCTGAAATCAGAAAACCCATTTTCCAGTAAAAGTTCATATACAACTGAAAGCTGTTTATTTCAGAAATATGGAAAGAAATACTTGTTTCAGCCTTTTTGGAAAAATCTATCTGTAAAGGGATGAAATATTGGACAAAAAATTTTAAAAGTAATTAATTATTGAAGAACTACTAAAGCATCTTTAATACTACGTCTACGAAAACCGTTATTTGACTTCTCGGCTAGAATTAAAAAAAAAAGCTTATTTCACTGTTTCTGTAAATTCAGTTACCGAGGAGGTGAGATAGTGGATTAAATATTTTATGAAAATATTTCACTATGAAAGCGGAATCGCTTTTTGGCCTGAGTACATTCGATGACAAATTAATTTTTCAGTAGGTCTAAAATATGTTTATATAGTATTTTATAATTGCTACGCAAACTAATCATTACTTATGGCATTAGATACCACGTTAAAATACAATTCCATGTACTCGAATAACCGTTTGAAGTGAGAGAATTCAGCACCCGGTGTAACAGTGGCGGTAAAAAGTATAACACCACTTATCCAAGTAGGTCCATCTTTTCGTAACTCGCTATGTGTACTTAAATTAATACCGCTGGTACACTTAAATAATGCAAAACTGGACGCCATGTAAGGGGTCGCTGATTTCTTTGTAGTCTGTAGGTTTACACATTCGATTAAAGAAAAACAAAAAGAAATCTGTGCGGCCCATACAGTCTAAACGAGAGGAGCAGGGGCGCTGAAGTAGTTAGGAAATGTGTATTCTAAATAAGGAAAATGGGTTATCTCAATGGGCACTGTAAACCCACGAGGTAGTTTCGTGTGGTGTTTTAGCAAAAACTTTTCTTTCCTTTGATATCTCCCTAACAATTGTCCCTGTACAGCTCTTGTTAATGTTCCCTCGAAATTTAAAATCTTCCCTACTTCATATATTCTACGCAAGCTTATGTACAGTGCTCGGAGGACACACCGTACGATTATTATAGAATTTCTTACATGTTCCAGTTCTGGACTGAGCGAAAGAAATACGAGTGTCCGTATGCCTGTGTACGCAGCCTGATCTATCTTATTGTCATGATCTCTAAGCAAGTGATGCGATGGCAGAAACATAATCGTACCACAGTCTTCCTGGAATATGGTTATCTAAATTTACCCAACTAGATTCCTCCAGAATTATTTTAATTTTCGAATCATTTGTGTTACATTTACGTATCGGCTACGATAATCTGTTACGACCCTACCAGAGCGTCTCTGAATTCGTTCGGTGTTTGTAGTCGTGCCTGCGTGATAAGGATTCCGAACACTTGGTCAGTACCCTACAATTTGTCGTACTAGCGTCTTGTCTGTCATTCCCCTTTCAGATTTATTGCATTTCCCCTAAATCTATTCAAACAATCTATGTTTTCCTTTCTCCTTCTCTAATACTGATTTCCAGTGAGTGTCTCATTTCATGTCGCTCCTAAGTATTGTCCTAAAATGTCTGTATGATGTGATAGGATCAAGTTCTTCACCACTAACGTTATCGTCAAATGCTATCAAGTTCTTTCCCTTTGTTATAGATTTCATATTACATATACCCATATTTAAAAAGAAGTGCCATTCGTTACAACAAGTGTTATTTCTGACCAAGCTTCTCTACTATTCCTTAAAATCGTCAAATGCGATACGTCTCTCGAGTAATTCTTCAGTAGATTTCCACTGCTCTATGTAGTGGTTATTCCATTAAGTATGCCATAAAATACCATTTACGAGTAGTTTGTATCTGATTTTTTTTACTGACCTAGAAATCTTTTATGTCACAGTTATCTTCTCCTTGAAAAGAAAATCCATTCATCGAAACAAGTGTAAATTCTGATCTATCTTCTTTACAATTCCATAAAAAATAAGTGATAATGGTATTTACAAACTGAAAAAGAACGATGCATAACAGTTCTTAGATCGATTTTATAATGGACTTCATGTAGCCATTTGATCAACAAGTGCCAGTTTATTTTATTTAAAAAATCAAGTACCTTTATTTCCTAGTGGATATTTAGTCCTCAGTGGACTGTATTAGATCAAGTTCACAGATGTTAGGATTTTATTATGGACTGTAAAAGTAGAAGATATCAGACATGTTGAGCGGAATGGAAATACTGAAGTGCTGTTCAAATGTTCAGATGTGTGTGAAATCTTATGGGACTTAACTGCTTAGGTTATCAGTCCCTAAGCTTACACACTACTTAACTTAAATTATCCTAAGGACAAACACAAACACCCGTACCCGAGGGAGGACTCGAATCTCCGCCGGGGCCAGCCGCACAATCCATGACTGCAGCACCTGAAACCGCTCGGCTAATCCCGCGCGGCGCTGAAGTGCTAATTGTGTGCCAGTGTATGCATGTTTCATGTACTACACTATTATTCATCTATAAGAGCATGGAGAACTATCTAATCGTTATGAGAGTCCTAAGGCTTAAGTGCGCACTGTACGCACATATTTAATCACCAAGTTTGTTTCCTTGGTTTGGAGTATACCTGCTGGTTTTTTTCGAACCTGAAGTTTTAGTATTAAATGGGCCAGATAGGGCAAAGGGCTGGCACGTCAGTTGAATGGAAAGGACAGGGCACTGAATAGGGCTTATAAGATGAATATCAACAAAAGTAAAACAACGGTAATGGAATGTCGTTGAATTAAGTGGCGCGATGCTGTGGGAATTAAATTAACAAATAAGTCACTAAAATTACAACAAGAGTTGCATTATTTGGGCTAGAAAATAACGGAGGAAGGCCGTACGAAAGACGATATAAAATAAAGATTTGCAACAATCATTTGTGGAAGAGATAAAGTTGTTAACATGGAATATAAATTAAAGAATTGAGAAGTCTCTTCTGAAAGCATTGGTCTGGAGTGTAGTTTTGAGAGGAAATTGTACGTCGATGGTACACATTTACGATAAGAACAGAGGAGACGCGTTTTAAAGGCGGGGCTACTGAACAATGCTGAAGATTAGATGGGCTGACAGAAAAAATTTTAAGGAGGTACTGAATCTAAATGCGAAAAAAATAATTATATGCCATAATTCCACTAAAGTGGCGGTTCAGTTGACAAAACACATCATGAGACATCATGGAAACGTCAGTTTTAAAGTGGTTTGGAGTGTAGAGGGAGGAGGAGTTAAAATTGTGGAAAGAGACCATAGCTTGAATATGGTATCCACGTTGAAACTGAAGTAGATTACAGCAATCATGCAGAGATAAATAGATTGGCGTAGAGTGTAACACTTATGTCTATTAGAAGTAGGTTTATATTATGTAGCTACGTATCTGTAATTACGAAGTGTGTTTTCTTTGTTGACTAACATCAGTGATTTGTGACAGGAAATTTAGAGTATTGTAATGTATACAGGGTTGCCCATTGGTAGTGACCGGGCCAAATATCTCACGAAATAAGCATCAAACGAAAAAACTACAAAGAACGAAACTCGTCGAGCTTGAAGGGGGAACTTAGATGGCGCTATGATTGGCCCGCTAGATGGCGCTGCCATAGGTCAAACGGATATCAACTGCGTGATTTTGAATAGGAACACCCATTTTTATTACATATTCGTGTAGTACGTAAAGAAATATGAACGTTTTAGTTGGACCACGTTTTTCGCTTTGTGATAGATTGCGCTCTAATTGTCACAAATGTATAAGTACGTGGCAACATTCCACCAGTGCGGACGGTATTTGCTTCGTGATACATTACCCGCGTTAAAATAGACCGTTTACCAATTGCGGAAAAGGTCGATAACGTGTTGATGTATAGCTATTTTGATCAAAATGCCCAACGGGCGTGTGCTATGTATGGTGCTCCGTATCCTGGACGACATCATCCAAGTGTCCGGACCGTTCGCCGGATAGTTAGGTTATTTAAGGAAACAGGAAGTTTTCAGGCACATGTAAACGTCAACCACGAACTACAACAAATGATGATGCCCATGTAGGTGTTTGAGCTGCTGTCGCGGCTTATCAGCACATCAGTAGCAGACAAATTGCGTGAGAATCGGGAATCTCAGAAACTTCGGTGTTGAGAATGCTACATCAACATCGATTGCTCCCGTGCCATACTTCTACGGAACAGGAATTGCATGGCGACGAATATGAACGTCGTGTACAGTTCTGCCACTGGGCACAAGAGAAATTACTGGCCGATAACAGATTTTTTGCACGCGTTCTATTTAGCGACGAAGCGTCATTCACCAATTGCGGTAACGTAAACGGGCATAATATGCACTATTGGGAAACGGAAAATCCACGATGGCTGCGACAAGCGGAACATAAGAGACCTTGGCAGGTTAGTGGACGATGCGGCATTATGGGAGGAAGGATGATTGGCCCCCATTTTATGAATGGCAATCTAAATGGTGCAATGTATGCTGATTTCCTACGTAATGTTCTACCGATGTTACTACAAGATGTTTCACTGCATGACAGAATGGCGATGTACTTCCAACATGATGGATGTCAGGCACATAGCTCGCGTGCGGTTGAAGTGGTATTGAATATAGCATATTTCATGACAAGTGGATTGGTCGTTGAAACACCATACCATGGCCCGCACATTCCCCGGATCTGACGTCTCCGGATTTATTTCTGTGGGGAAAGTTGAAGGATATTTGCTATCGTTATCCACCGACAACGCCTGACAACTTGCGTCAGTGCATTGTCAGTGCATGTGCGAACATTACGGAAGGCGAACTACTCGCTGCTGAGAGGAATGTCGTTACACTTATTGCCAAATGCATTGAGGTAGACGGTCATCATTTTGAGCATTTATTGCAATAGTGTGGTATTTACAGGTAATCACGCTGTAACAACATGCGTTCTCAGATATGATAAGTTCACAAAGGTGCATGTATCGCATCGGAACAACCGAAATAAAATGTTCAAACGTACCTACGTTCTGTATTTTATTTCAAAAAACCTACCTGTTACCAACTGTTCGTCTAAAATTGTGAGCCATATGTTTGTGACTATTCCAGCGCCATCTATCACAAAGCGAAAAAAGTGGTCCAACTAAAACATTCATATTTCTTTACGTACTACATGATTACGTAATGAGAAATGGGGGTTTCTATTTAAAAATCGCGGTTGATATCCGTTTGACCTATGGCAGCGCCATCTATAAAGCCAACCATAGCGCCATCTGGTTTCCCCTTTCAAGCTAGAAAAGTTTCGTTCTTTGTAGTTTTTTCGTTTGACGCTTATTTCGTGAGATATTTGGCCCGGTCACGATCAATGGACCACCCTGTATATGGAAAAAGCTAAATGATGTTTAAAATAATGAAGTTTTATAATACTTGTATATTTAGAAGAAAAACATTGTATATTGGAAGCTGCTTCATGCTTAGGGCACTTGTAAATGTAAAAGATGTAGGGAAGTCCGATCGCAACGGAAGTGGCTTGGCGCGATGTAAAAGGTGATTTTGGCGGTCGTACTGGGCGGCTACTTGGTGGGAACGGTACGCAGTCAGTGGCTAGCCGTTGCACGGTACGCATCGACGGTGCCAATGGAGGCAATTGGAAGCCGCCTTGCAAGGAATTTTGCCTCGGATGTGGATTTGGCTGTTGCATGGTACTCTCGGCAGTAAGGAATTGCTCTAACACATTAAAAATCCGTCGCCGAGAAGAAATTATATAGAGCATTCAGACATCAAGAGTCGTGAGTACAGTTAGCCCCCATGTCGCTTGCCACCACTACTTGGCCACTGCTCCACCAACTTCATGCATACAGACATGTATCAGAGCACGGGCCAGTTAATTTGAGTGAGTGACTATAATAATAATCCTATTGCTACAAACTTGTGTTTAGAACCATAAATTTTATCCTGATCATGAACCTATGCAGGATCCCCTCCTAAGTGTTTATAAAACCGATTATCCTGTTTCAAATGCACTATTATTGTTTAATTAATATTTGTCAGATGTGCAGGGATTATTAAAGTGAAGCTAGTTAGAATTTTAATAATATACTCTGAACCTATTGCCAAGTATCGTTTTGCAAAAATTCAGTGCCGGACTATGTAAATGTTACTGTCTAAAACACCTGCTTCGCAGATGATGAAAAAGGCAAATAAGTATAACTTATTTGGAACTTAATTTAGCTTTTATTACTATCGTGAACGAATTTTTGAAGTTAATTGAGCTCAGTGTCGAATAATTTGCCTTGAAAAGTAAAAACATAGACTATTCCAAGTGAAACTAAGAATTAAATTTCGTTGGTTTGAATTTTGCTACTGAAATAATCAAAGAGTTTGACTAGTGACACAATATCAGTTCATGGGTCCACAACATATTATTCTGATATTACAAATATAATTGGAATGTTATTGCTACTAAGGAATTCTGATACGTTTCTACAAATGGGAGTATAAATAGTGTAATTGTGATATTATTTATTTTTATTTGTTGTATTTATATGTCTGTTAAGTCAGAACCCCCTCTTGGCCAATTTTAGTTCTGCACTTCTTGCAGTAACATTTCAGTACTGATCCAAGTAACAATCTTGAGTGTCGCTCTTATTAGTGTGAGTTTGGTACAAATTTTGCTTTCTGTGATTACTAGTACGTGCAGTATTGGTTACTGCTGCTACACACAGCTCAGAGTGCCCTGTGTCCGTTTGTATCCTGTGTTCTATTCAAAGGGAAACAGTAATGAAAGTAGCTTCAGTAACTAATATTTAATTTTCTTAAACATATATGGGCGATCGGTTCTCGGCGCTTCAGTCTGGAACCGCGCGACCACTACTGCCGCAGGTTCGAATCCTGCCTCGGGCATGGATGTGTGTGATGTCCTTAGGTTAGTTAGGTTTAAGTAGTTCTAAGTTCTAGGGGACTGATGACCTCAGATGTCAAGACCCATAGTACTCAAAGCCATTTGAACCATATATTTCCAAATTCATGTGCCTAATGGGGCTGGCGACCGTTCATTTTTTCATTCATATACGAAATTTTCTACTTTCATTAAACCCCGAAGTTTCAAGACTGTTTAGTTTTTTTGTTAAATTCACCAGTTTCAAAATTACTGTTCGATACCTTTATCCGTTAGACACACACGCCAGGTAAAAATTATAAATCCTCTCACAGGATAACATTAGTTGGTGTCACGACAGGCTAGTGTTATAAGAGGTCTGCATCAAATTAGTCTCGGGGTTGAAGACTGTAGCAATAACAGCAGGGGTTTTAACATTAGCAAGGCTCTGTAATTTTGTGATACTTTTAATCGAAGATCACCTCGAAGTTTATGCAGCTGTTAACGGAAATATTCGTTCTTGCAATAATTTTAGTAGTCATTAAGGGGCGTTTATTCTGTCATTAGAAATCAAGTTATAAATAACTTCTTTGTTGAAACAGAAACTTTTTGAATACAGCTAGAAAGTAGCTTTTGGATAACAGCTACTTGATGACTAATTTGGGAAAAACAGAAATGGCTTAGTGAGGACTGGTTACGAAGAGGTTCGTCCTGAAAGAACAAAAAGTTGACGAGGCTGGTTCTAACACGAACTAAAATACACGAATGTGCTTTAAAAATATTGGCATAGAAACTTATGTAGCCATCAAGCTTTTGATATGTAATAACAGAAGCTGGCGTCTTATTGTGAAATTACGGCAAAATGTTAGCGGAGCAAAGACAGTATTAAAACAAAAAATAAATTCAGAAGTGTATCATGGATCCTAAAACTATTTTTCCTCATATTCGACAATTTTTTCCTCCAAAGATAGCGACTTGGGCATTCTAGAGTAGTTGTAATAGCTTCTAAATTGTTGACTCGTTCCTAGATATAGATTTCTGGTAAGTTTCTAGGTGACATCAAGTTTTCGAGTAACGGTTACTTCTACCCAATCTACATATGTTTAGATACATCCAGTGTTTGCAGAGGCACTCTCCGTTTTCGTGTTTGCGCTGCTCTGATAGAACTTTGACAGCTGGGTTCTCACATGCAAAAGAACTCGTCAGCACAGCAGCTAAGTAGGTAAGTTTTACCCCAAGAGGCCTCCCTATTCTTTCACTCATTTAACCTTATTATCCGTGACACACTATACTTGTTTTCATTATAAACCTGGAATAATTGCTCTTGCAATTAATAAACCCATTCATTTTTAGTTTATAAAACAACAACGTAAATCGTATGTTAGAGTGTTATCGGAAGTTCTGTGTGATGTATGTTTAATGCGCTCCTCTTAATTATGACTCAGTAAATTTGTGGATATGCAATCATCTCTAAAAGTAATAGTGTATCCACATCCAACCAGAGATTCCTTCTGATAGTGGGCCACTTTAAGATGTGATTTTCCAAAATCAAATCACGAATGTTTTCTGCTATAACGCGCCAAAATTAAAACGGCTAGCTTCCCAAGGAGAAAAAAAAAGTATTGGAACGAACTCCTTGACACACAGAAAATAACTGCTCACATTAAGAGATAGCTAGTTCAATGGAAGTGGAATAACAATTTCACTATTATCGTTTTGTTCCGCTCCACCAGCATAGCTCACAGCCCCATGAATAACAACGTTTTGCACAGTGTAAGGGACGATTATGTGTTCAAATAGGCTGTAATGTGAACGCGACCTTGACGAATTTGGCTGGTACCGTAATATACACACTCAAAATTAGTTACATCTTGTCATTATCATCTTCCGTCGGAGAGCAGAAACACGTCACTGTTGTATGATGCCACTGAATTGGCTAATTTTTGATTAAGTATGTCGTAGCACCAAGAGATAAATGAAGGAGGTAAATCATTAAAATTAGAATTAGGAAAATTGGTCCCACCGATCAGTAAATAAGTGAAACGAGACTTTTAAAATAGTGAGTTGTATGGTACCGTGATATGAGGCAACGACGTAAAGCTATTATTTGTATGGTAATATCATGAACTAAATTTAATTCAAATAATGTAAATAAAATTCTTCTGGTTCTGTGACCTCATTGTGTTTTCCCCAGTGTTGAACGTGGGCTTTATGAAGGTAGCGAGCTTTACCACGGTGACAATTTGATGGTACTGAGTTTGTTGAAACTGACAACGGTCACGAAACACATGTCGTATTTTGTGGTTTCTGTACGAAAAATATACGGTTCTATGTGGGAACAAAATTTTTATTATGCACATTTAATGTAAATTCCTGAACTCTCATGCAAGGCAGCTGCAGAAGTATTCCTTCCAGTTTCACTTCCATGTTCTCTCTTGTTGCTATCTTGTAAGACAGTTCTGCTTCAGCTCTTCTGTCAAACTAAGTGACGTTCTCAGTGCTGAGACAGAGTTTATATTCAGGGGCCTCGTGATCCTCCCCTAAAGAGCGCCATGTTGACGCTCAAAGTTAAAGTCACACACATACACATAGAAGGGCACCCAGGAAGGAAGGGAGAGATGGAGGGAGCAAAAGATACACAGAGAGAGGGTGAGAAAGACAGAGGAGGTGTGTGTGTGTGTGTGTGTGTGTGTGTGTGTTTGTGTGTGTGTGTTTGAAACAGAGAGGGACAGAGAGAGAAAGAGCGAGAGCGCTACATGCGCACTTCTGCTGCGGAAGTGTACACAAGTCCCCGCCGACGCTTACCCTCTTTCGGGGCTTCCACTAGCTGCATCAAGATTTTTTTCTGCAGGAAAGTGTTTCGACGAGCAGACGTCTGAAGGAATGTCGCGGAAGCACAGGGACGTCATTGTAACGTACAGGTTTCTGTAGGAACAGGAACGCCAGTGAACACGTAATCCCGCCTAGTCAGTCTGATTTAGGATTCTCCTAACTTCATTAACCTACAGCAGGCATATATCAAGGTGTTGCTTACACATGCTAAATTCACTTATTTCTTTTATAGATTTGCAACGGAACTAGTACTTTTTCTTAAATCAATGCCATGTTAACGAGGCGAATTACTGAAATTGGGCACTATTCATCATTCTGCTTTCTCACAAAATTGGTTCAGGTATTCTATGAGCAATCTTCTGTGAACAATGACCAAATTCATGTCTTAACGCATCAAAGTCATCATCATCATAATTGTCATCATAATAGTCGTCAAAATCATCATCGTCATCATCATATCCCACGTCGTTCCATCGTATTCGATTGGTCGGTGAAAAAGGTTTCTCCACTAAACTACTTTCCCTCTGCGATGATGTCCAAGGTATACCCTCTCTTCGCAATATCACATTTCTCCAAATTCTTGAACCCTATTGTTGCTCGTCTCCGAGTTTCAAATCTGTGTAAAAATGTAACGTTTGCTACAGCTTGCCTGAACGTTTTACTTCTTCTTTCAATAGGTAGTTTACACGTAAGGACAAAGTGTATTTTATTCACATAATAGGCACAAAAAATTTGTGATAACTATACAAAGAGTGGAATTTGTTCTCACGTAACAAGAAGTGACAGATGGTAGGGCAGGGTAGCTATAACAGGCTGAAGTGCCACTTCTCCGGTCTCCATGTCACGTACCTCTTCATTAACTAATTTTAAACGTCATACTATACTGCTTATCACGATAAAAATCCCAAATCTGTAAGTTCAAAGATTATTTAAATATTTTAGTTTACCTAAAGTACTTATTTATCCATTTTGTACCCGAAAGCCGGCCGGAGTGGCCGTGCGGTTCTAGGCGCTACAGTCTGGAGCCGCGTGGTCGCTACGGTCGCAGGTTCGAATCCTGCCTCGGGCATGGATGTGTGTGATGTCCTTAGGTTATCTAGGTTTAAGTAGTTCTAAGTTCTAGGGGACTGATGACCACAGCAGTTAAGTCCCATAGTGCTCAGAGCCATTTGAACCATTTGTACCAGAAACACATTCTTGATTTCGTAATATAATAATGTACACAAGTAAATGATGTTCGTGGATTGTTCATTGAATCAGCCTATTGCTCTGAAATAAGTATTGACTGTAAGAGTTAGTCTGGTTATCTCGTAACAATTTAAATACGTAAATATGCGTGTGAGGTTGTTTTAGAGTTAGAAGAATGAATGAGTTGATGTAAGGCGTATTATAACCAATTAAGTACGCGTTAATATATTTCTACCCTTGTATAATCGTATGAAGTGAGTTAACGAACTTAACATGACAGAGAATTGCGAAGAACCCAGAGTTTTTGTTGTGGGAGGAATATCTTTACTTCTGCACTGCTGGCAGATAAAGATGTTAATATTTAAAATTTATTCATTTTTCAGAAAGATGAGCAGGAGACGTCCCTCGTTCTGAGTGAGCGCTGATATATAGATTTTCTCCGGCTAATGAGAAAAGCGAACATAAGGGGCTCTGTAGGGCTCCAAAGATGTAAGCAGATCCCAGCGAGATGCCTTGCCACGATTATTGCAAGACGTGTTTTTGGTGTTCCCACAAGTTTTTTGAATGCGGCATAAATATTCGTTTTTTATACGGAAGAAGAGAGGTGGTTTTGGGTCGGCGATTATGTAATCTACCAGTTTTGGAGCACGTAATTGCTACTAACGTTTGAGACTGTGTTTTAAATAGTGAACATTCACTCCTTATGGCGTGTTACAAATACTTTGGGTAGATAAGAGAGCTCCGTGCTGTTACAATCTGTACACGGTTCAAATGGTTCAAATGGCTCTGAGCACTATGGGACTCAACATCTTAGGTCATAAGTCCCCTAGAACTTAGAACTACTTAAACCTAACTAACCTAAGGACATCACACACACCCATGCCCGAGGCAGGATTCGAACCTGCGACCGTAGCAGTCCCGCGGATCCGGACTGCAGCGCCAGAACCGCAAGGCCACCGCGGCCGGCTATCTGTACACGGCTTTTAGGCGAGTAATCTAACTTACTGAACTTCTTGTGAATACTTGTTTCGGCCTATAAAAATTATATTCCGTGAGCGTTACCAGAAAATTTGTATAACAAATTCTGATTACTCGCAGGCGCGAAATTTGTGAATGAACTTACCCGGGTTTTATTACGGCGTTGAGTCTGACAAGGTATAACTGTACTATACAGAACAGACGAAGCAATATTGTTTCGTATGGCTATTTATTGAGCAATACAGTGCCAGTTCGCTTAACCAGATAATTAATTCTGGTTCATTAAAAGAGGAACAGTTCGTTATCCACAACATAATAATTGAAATTTTTATTTCGTTCATTCCAGGAATTATTGATGAATACGTTTCTCTCTGGTGTTTCCTGCTGAATAGTTCAGCTTTCTGTCTGCATGTGGGGAGCGCGAAATCAGAGATAGGTAAAAACCGAAGAACAGTCTCTGATCCCAGGCAACAGCACCAATGTATGACCATTGATAGACTTCGGATAAGGTAACGTCGACTATATTTTGAAAAAAGAAAGTCGTGTAGTGCCCTTAGCAAATCGAAGTTTAATTTGCGAAGGGAAAGGAGCATTTCCGCTGTGTAAAATGTTTCAGGAAAAGTTTCTCCATTTGCTTGGTCGATGCTACTTTCTAACATCGCTTTTACTTCCACTTCATAATGATGTGAAGTAAGGAAAAAACTATGAGCCTCCATGTGAAAGACCATTTCTCTGATTATACTGTTGTAGTCGTTTAGGGACATACATGTGAGAAGAAATAAGCTGTACCTTTACTCATCTACCAACGAAAACTCAAACCACAACAGTTTCTAATTGTGGTCTTTATGCAAAACTTCTTATTCGCAGTTCTTGCCTCTGGTATCAGTCGTGTATCCCCATAACGACGCCGTCGTACTTATTTTACGAAACTGTGACGAATCACGCTGATATTCTTTGATACTACCTAGTGCGGGTCCTATAGAGACGAGCAATGCCCAAAAACAAGTCGAACGAAGGTTTTTATAAGCTGCCCCTGTAAGTAGGCTGTTTAGGTTTTCTTATTGGTAACGCAACGTAGCGCTCTGTATGATAATCACTGGCTGTTCTGTGTGCAGTCTGTGGCTAGTTTGCATTGTTGTCTGCCATTGTAGTGTAGGGCAGCTGGATGTTAACAGCGCGTAGCGTTGCGCAGTTGGAGGTGAGCCACCAGCAGTGGTGGATGTGGGAAAGTGAGATGGCGGATTTTTGAGAGCGGCTGATCTGGACGTATGTCCATCAGAAACAGTACATTTGTAAGAATGGATGTCATGAACTGCTATATATATTATGACTTTTGAACAATATTAAGGTAAATACATTGTTTGTTCTCTATCAAAATCCTTCTTTTGCTAACTGTGCCTATCAGTAGTTAGTGCCCTCAGTAGTTTGAATCTTTTATTTAGCTGGCAGCAGTGGCGCTCGCGGTATAGTAGTAGTTCGAGTAACGAAGATTTTTGTGAGGTAAGTGATTTGCGAAACGTATAGGTTAATGTTAGTCAGGGCCATTCTTTTGTAGGGATTTTTGAAAGTCAGATTGCGTTGCGCTAAAAAGATTGTGTATCAGTTTAAGCACAGTCATGTATAATTGTTCAAAGGGGACGTTTCACCCCCTTACCGTGTGTATCACGATTCTTTCGATACTCCCAATGTATAAGTCTCTTGTCTGTCTTTCATACAGGTAGTTTTATCTGATTGTACCATTTGAAGTAGCTTTGTACCCATCTGTTATGAACATTAAGGTTCGTATTGTTTCCAGTACCACAAGCTGCTTGTGGCAGCATTAATACATGTTAATGACATTAGTGAAACTATTCCTGTCCAGCACGTTCGAAATAGACACAAGGTCGTCCGCAACTGTAGAGAATAGTTTGGATAGAATTTCGGTATGAGTAAACAGAAAAGGGTAACAATTGCTAATATTCTGTCCAGATTGGAAAAAAAAAAATTCATCGCAGGACAGCCTTCAACGATAATATACCTCAACTCATGGCAAGCTACAATAAACTTTTGGGTAGTATTATTTGACAAGAAGCTAGGTGACTTTTAAGTGATAGATATTCCCTTGAAAGTATAAATTTCGCAGAACATGAATATTTGTTTCCGTGTTGGTTGTATAATTCAGTATGCAAGGAACAATTTAGCCACCAATTTGAATTCCTTCGCACAAAGGATGTGTGTGTAATCGCGTTTAACCCTAAAGGTAAACATGCGGACCGAAATGGTTCAGTACGGTGCATCATAGATAGATGCTTTGTGCATAAAAATAATTTCCACTCTTGCCGATACTGGGTACGCTGTAGTCTAAGGGACTGACAAGTATAGCCGTATGTGGTAATGAATTCTCTGTATAATTCTCTTCTGAACAGTGGCATGGTTTCATGCAGATGTCTCTCTCATCGATGACCTGTGGAATTTTTAATTCCCGTAGTCCTGAGCGGTTTAAGTTCAAGATATATGGTATTAGAAATAAAATGAACGTGAAATTTTTGTCGTCAAATAGCGTAGTACTGTCACAGGCCCATGCTAGGGTGTCTATTTGTAACAAGAAATCTTTGATAAAGTAACTAATTTATTCACGGAGCACTTCACATTATGTCAGTAAAACGTTGTTAAATACCAAGATTACAATGTAATTTCCGCGTTACAAACGTATTCCTGTGTAGAAAAGGCGAGAGGGAAACAATGTCACAATTATTACAAACATCCATAAATTTTACTAATAATAATTTTAGTTTTAAAATTCAGATTCTACAAGTAATTACCATCAAAATTGTGACACTGAAGACTGACTTTATGATGTCTTTGCTGGAGCATGCGAAGTATAGTTTCTCTCCAATTTTCTGTGTATTACATTGCCTTTTGGGTTATTGGTTGCATCCCTAACGCTTCCATTATTACTTCATTTTTAGGTTTGTCTGCCCAGTGCAGCCTTTCACAGATCTTAGAAATTTTATTTCGGATACTTCTAGTAGAAAATTTTTATTTCTCAGCATTCAACTTTGCACCCTGTACAATAACGTTAGCTCTGGAATGACTTTTTAAATTTCAGTTGTGTTTCTTTCCTTGTTTTACCCTTCACTGTTCACCTTATTGTGCCACATATACGCTGGTAAGTATTAGTTTACATCTGTGCATCCATATCTTGTTCATGATTACCTGGCCCTCCCGGATGGGGGCTTGCTATGGGCTGGAAACCGCACACTAAAAAGTCTCACAGTGGGCCTCATAACAAGGATGGACGTAGAAAATGACCAGACATGAATAAGGATATGAAAAAAGGATTAGCGTATGATTTATTGTGGATAATTTTTCCGAATTTATATTGAGATACTTCTTATTTATATTGAAAATTCGTCTGATATATTTCTCATCCGATTATTTCAACTTCTCTCTCACCAAACAGGATAGCACAAAATAATGTTTTATTTACTGTCTGTATACGCATCATTAGGAAGAATTCTTGATTACATATGTGTGTTATCTGGGGTATGCATTATGCGAAATTTAGTGCACAGATCCGCCAATTTTGGCATCATCCATGGCTGTAACCGAATGGGCATTGAGTCGAAATGAGAATGAATAATAAATACGGATACGTCATTCAATACCGATCAATCTCTAAGCCGAGTTCCGTAGTGGAAGGCGATTGCTGGCTTGGCAATCTTTCGGCAACCCATGTGCAGGTTTTTTTGTTGTGTTGGACCTTTTTTCGTAATTTTGTAGAGTTTTACATAGTAAATAATGGGTGAGTCTTTTTCCTGTTTAGTGCGGACACAACGTTAATTGAACTTTATCTGTAAACAGCTGGAACTATGTTGGCCAAGGATGACAGGCTTGTGCCTTCTACCTTAGGCTACAGTGACGTTGAGACCTCAGTGGCTAAAACAGCGACACCTATGGCACTGCCGGAATCCTGTGGAAACTCGTATATGACTGCATCTTTGGATGCGCAACATCTGACCGGTTTTCCTTACTCGAGGTTGAGTCGCGGACAATGGTGGCGGAAAAATCGGCTACTGTCTCCACATGTGTGGTATCCTGTGCTGGCTCAGTTGTGTTATCGACCTAAATGACCACAATGAGGGAATCAGAGATTATGGCTCAAACAGCGGTTTATCGATTACCTTTATACCCACGCACAATTCGTGAATCAAACAGGGAAACAGAGGAAAGTGACAGTAGTACCTGAAATACTCTTTGCGGCATGGAGTATGGTGACTTGCTGAGTATAGATGCTGATGTAAAAGTGGCGAGGCATGGAGAGCACTCACAACACGAATTCTTGTGGTATGGTCTTGAAAGATAATGTCAGGCGGATGTGGAATATTCGTTACAACCAACGACGTAACAAAAACGCAACAGCTGGTATCCGAAATACCGGCTATGTAAACGATTGGTGATCGTGTTGTCCACCCAGTAGCAGCCCACACTATCTCGACAAGTGCTGGGTCCGTTTGACGATGATGAATGTAATTTGACAAAACGTGCTCTCTTCGGAGGCTCCACAGACGCGTAGGACCATCTTGATGCTGTGGGCACAACTAGAAATCTTATGAAAAGACGACGTGCTGGCACAAAGGTGTCCAGTATCGTTGGGCACATCACTGTTAGTGTGTACATCTCCGCTGCTGAATCAAAAAAAGCCGTAACAATGGTTGCCGTGCTGACGTCGGTGGTTTTCCAAACGTCGTCGCACTGCCTGTGTGAAAACTAATCTTCCTCCACACGAACCTATTTATCGACTCAAGGTAGCTATGTTCGTAGCTGTAGGATCCTGAATAGCCGAGAGGTCAAAATGACTGTCCTCAAGCGCACTGGTTGCTAGAGGCCATTGAGAACCTGTACGGTGATAGCGTGGCGCTCCGGCACCCATCAATTCAATATTCCCATTTCTCTCGTGGGATCCCGACCAACCCGCTCAACAATATTGCAAAATGATAAGTCGCAATCTCGATAGCGTATGATCCTGCTCCTGTCGAAACCAGATAGGTGTCGGTGAAACTTTGCACTTCGTACTGGAGGAATAACACGATCTTTTATAACTAACATTCAATGCGACTTATGAATGAGATACTCGCTTTATGCACAGAATATATATGTCGTTAATCCTGCCAGCTTCGGCTTGAAGAATGTTTAAGAATTCCCATATGCAAACATGTAGTACATTTCATGCTCTCTTGGGGTGTGTTGCATGGCCTCTTCATGGTGTTCCAGTTTTAGGGACCATTTATGTATTTCAGCATCATTTTGGTTATAGTGTGATCTGTTCTGTAAATGTGTCCAAAGAACTTCCCTCTTCTCTTTCTCGTTATTTCTGATATGGTTTCTTTGTTACGATAAAATTTAATGTTACTTCTTACATTCAAAAAATCTGATTTTTAAAGAGAACATCATATTGTTCTATTAAATAGTACATAGGCTTCCTGGCTTCACTGCTGTTTTATAGAGCTTTCTTTTAAAGATTTCAGATAAGTATTTTATTTGCTGTCAGTATTCCGATTTATACCCGAAGTTTATTGTAGCTTGTGTATTCTTTCCTCTATAACTGACTATTTTAATCGTTTTTTGGGATTGATCCTCACTAATATTTCAATATCTCTACCTCTCCTATTGGAGCGACGTTGATAGCTTTTATATCCGTCAAAAGCTGTGGAGTTAATTTGCCATACTGACTGCATCTTCCAAGAGATTGATGAATTTATGAGGCTCTTAAGAAATAGGGAAAATCCATCTGCAAATGTCTGCAATATGTCGCAACACATTTACTCTTTCTTCCCACCGTGAGTGGAAATATTTTGTGTTATTTAAATTTATCAATCAAATTTTCATAATGTTTCCAAAATGCGGTACCAAGGACGTGGAGGTAACCCATCGCCTTGTCTGACGTCTTAACTGCCTATTTGTTTGAAAAAATTTTGTCATTTATAACAATCAAGTATTTGATTAATTTTACTACTTGGAATTCGGCGATCCCAATAACCTGATACCTTGCAATACTAGGTTACTTTCAGGGACGTTAATTGTAGAAAGAAAAGAAGGAAGCATCGATTTGACGGTGAGACGTGAAAGCGGCGGTGGCGTAGGGTTTCGTTTGAAGCGCCAGAGCGCAGAGCGCGGGGCCAGGCGACGCTTTTTGAGCGCGCCGCTTTGTGCAGACACCGGCCTCTGCCCAAGAATGCCGCCCAACCCTATCCCGTGGCCTGCGCCAGCCGACTCTCTGCTTTTTGCTCGGCCGCTATTCTGACAATTTGCTGTGTTCGCTAGATTTCCACCTGAATGGACAAATCACACATTATGATGAAGTGTCAGTCACTTTTAAGGAACAGTGGACCGTACACGGTATACAACTTACTGTTCTTTGTAAGGGGACATTTCTGAATGAGTGCGTTCATTCCAGCTTTCTTTGTCTCTGTTTCTACAGAGGATGCTACGGCCTGTCTCTTTTATCAGTCATTCAGTAATTAAATACATTTAGCAGCCCTCTTTGCGAAGACTGCGATGTATTTTCGGAAGGAAGCTGTAAAAATTCTTTTCTATACTCCCTCGAAGACGTATTTTACATATTTTATTGAACTGTTTTCAAAACCGCATTAGGTAATTAGGTAAGTTTTTAAGCTTTCTCTGTCGGGGTCAGTTTCCATAAAGTTCTTCTGAATTGTAGGCCATTCTTTAAAATAATATACCAATGTTACAAATGTCCTACATCAGGGACCATATACGCTTACAGTCTCTATCAAAGGTTCAAACATTGGAGCACCTTTTGACGACATGACGCCGTTTCCAATCTGCAAGAATTACACGAAATTTTAGTATTCTTATGGATACATTGAATTAAATCACAACCTACACCACTTCCTCTAAGATTGCGGAAAGATGTTTTTAGTTTTTGGAGACTTTCTTGCATTAATTTTCCATACAAAGTCACTTGACTTTTAACTTTTTTACGTGTACAATCGTACGTATCCATTATCCTACTGTGAAAAGCGTATTGAGAAATACTACTTCCGTAACTGATGGCGAACATTTTTCCTGTTTAACGGCAGAACTGTCTTTCTGTCAGTGCTATTTTATATGGGGAAGTGACACAATTTTTATTATTCCTGCATAATGTATTCGACGTATTTTAGGAATACTGTCAAATGCCAATAAAAAAAGTCTCTTGATGTGGAAAAGAGCTCCTTAGAAATTAGTTATGTATACCCTTTTCTCATAAATGTATCTGTTACGTAATATTCAATTCTGGACTACTTATAAGGCTTCTAAAGCACACAATGTGCAAGGAAATCAAACACAAGCACATAAAACCATTACCAGACCTTCAAATGCTCCAAAGCCTTCATATATTAATATATAAACACTCATCCTAAACATCCGTGTGTGTTGCCACCCACAGCACGACTTAAAGTAATTCGTTGGAGATTTTCATATTTATCTTGTGATTTTCTGTGTTTTTCAAAAGTCCAATCAAAATTGTGAGTGTTTGTTGTGGTTCTCAATATGAACTAAAGAGATGCCTATAAGAGAGGACATAGAATGATACGAAGGAAAAAAAAAAACCTCATAAGAAGCTTCTGATGATTACGTACAGCTGTGGCTTGCAGCTTATGCGTGTGTAAACATTGAAAAATACGTAACACTGTACTTGAGGCGCAGTGGGCCAAATACGATATTCTAACTCCAAAGAAGGCGTTAGGCACAATTGTTAGCTGACAATACTTTCAAATTTCTGTTCAAATCATCAGTTATTAACAAAGTGGAACACAGACGAACAGACTGCTCTAGAGATAGACATGTAGACTGCAGCATATTCTCTCTACATTATGAAGAAAAATCTTTATCAGTAATTTTACTGAAGCTACAGATATGTCGATAAACTAGAAACTGATAGCAGTGATAGTTTACGTGTTTCAGTGTGTTGCGTATGTTAAGTTGATTTTATGTCGGAATCCGCCCATTGTTAAAACTACGTTATTTCGTGCTAGGGTACTTCTCAAACTAATGTAAACTCTGCATAGTCCAAACAAATATTCCCGGCTTTGACATACCTGTATAGGCACGTACAGAAAGCCATTAAATTAAAAAAGAACTAACAGTGATACTACTGTTACAGAATTAAAAGTATGTGGAAAAGACATTTAAATGGGAAATGGAATGTTGTGTTTATCGCAGTCGAGTAGAAATTCAAATCCACCTAGAACGACAGTGAAGGAGCATATGAAAGCTGCGTATAAAATTTTGACTGGATCCTTTCTGTCGACCGCCAGACTAAACTTAAATGTAACCAAAAACTCTAGGGTAAGCCCCAATTTGCTAGTACCGAAGTTCCCAAATCTTACTGTCATCATCGGAGCAGGTTTCTGGTGACCCACTAATAATTTGGGATGCTTATAGTTTCGTAAGTGGTGGGCGTCACAAGACATCCTGTGAAGCAATACAAAAAAGCATTATCTGAAATCTGCCTAGAAGATATAGTCCAGAAGCTTATTCATGATAGAGACCTATTGGATCTACTGGCCACAAATAGATGTGACCTCTTTGAGGATGTCCATGTAGAATTTAAAATCAGTGACTCTGAGGCAACTATAGCAACTAAGGTTAACAAAGTACATTGTCAAATTAAAAGAAGTAGAAAGGTTTATATGATCAGTAAGATAGATATAGAGGCGGTGGTGTCATAACTCGCTGAGGAGAAACAAGTAAAAGAACTGTGGTTCAAGTTTAAGAGAATAGTTGACCATGCACTCGGCTTATTGTACCTAATAGAACAGTTAATGACGGATGAGCGCATGAATGATATAAAGTCGTTGTAACGAAACTTCTAAAGAAACAGACGTTGTTGCATAGTACGGGTAAAACATACCAAAGGCTGTACATACTGACGTGTTGAATGACACACGATTGGCAGTCGAGAGGGCAATACGTAATGCATTCAGCATCTACCGTAGCGGAAGACTATCGAAAGATGTCTCACAAGACCCAAAGAAACTGTTACATTATGTGCACACACCTATGGAAGACACAGCAACTAAAATCGAGGTTAGCAAAGCAAAAACTGATATTCTGACCATCATCCCAGTTAACTCTCGCTCCACAGCAAAGAGGCGTGATACGGAAGTTAGCGTCAGTTGATTTAGGGAATGGCTGTAATGGTTAAATCTGAGTGAAACTTAAGGCCCCGTTAGAATGCGTATCAGATTCTACAGGATAAGTGACTGGCGCAGTCCCTCTTTTAATCAATATATATTATAAAAGTAATTGCCCTGTGTGCGTGCTGCTCAAATTCAGAAAGGAGTCTCAGTATGATCGAGGGAGTTATATGGTGTGATAGCCCTGTGTCTACGATACTTCGAAGGAGGCTCCATTTTCACCAGAAGGAAGTGCTTTTGAAGAATAATGGCTGGGAAGGTTCACCCTCTAGAAATGTCTGAAACATTCCAGAACATTCATGAGTGCTCGAGAGCATTCCACGACATACCAGAATGTTCCGCAATGTTCTACAATGATCCGGGATGTTCTGGAACGTTCGGGAATAGTCTGAACTCTTCGGAAAGATTCCAGAATGTCCAGAAACATCCCGTAATACCCCACTGATATAATTTTAATGGGAAAAAATCCAACCTGTAACAAGCGTTGAAACAAAGAAAAAGTCACTTCCAAGGAGTTCTACGCTTACCACTTAACCATCAGAGATAATGAAACATACAATCACATCCTCAACCCTCGCCGTTCATTCCAACAATTCCTGGTAGATATGTGGCACAATTAGGAAGGGAACGTATTATTTCTAAATATAAGACTGAATGAAAAGAATTTTAAGAATTTTAAATGTCGGAAACACTGGAGACATTGGAACAATGGTAATCTTATCCTCATCATACATAGGAAGTTCGAGACACATACACGAATATCCTCACGATGCTATAACCAACATAAGAAAATATGGACGACCTGACGTCTCGATAACATTCATATTCAACTCGTCGTGGCCATAAATCAATGAACAACTAAGATACGGACAAGACCCCATGCATCAGCACGACATAACAGTCCGATTTTTCCAACTAAAATACATGAGATTTACTGAAGTCTTCACAAAGTAGCACGTCTTTGGAACCATTAGATGCTGGGTAAACACAATCGAATGGCAAAAACGAAGACTGCCTCACTCACACAATCTCATATGGGTACACGACAGAATTCATCCCACGGATATCGAAAAAATTATCCAGCCTGAATTTTCCAATCCACAGGAAGATACGGAACTGTACGACATAGTAGGAAAGACATGATTCACGGGCCATTCGGGTCAAATTCGCCAAGTATGGAAAATGTACAAACAAATACCGAAACCCATACTTGGATGACATACAAAACGGAGTTAATGGCTATCCGAAATACAGAAGATGATCACCCAAACACGGTAGCTTCACAGCAAAAATACGGAAACGAGGCAGATAATCAGTCGGTAGTACCATATAACACACCACTTTCTAAAATACTCCAAGCACACATTAACTTACAATACGGCAATCCAGTGAAATCTATGAAGTACGTCTGTAAGTGGGTGGACAAAGCCAGTGGCATGGCAGCATTTCAAATAGCCAAAGGCAGTGAACAAGAAAAGGGAATCGACGAGATCTTCATGTACTAAATGTGAAGATACATCAGCAGCAACGAAGCAGCGTGCTGATTTTCGGTTTTCCCACACATGAAGGCGAACCAATCACACAAGGTCTAGCAGTACATTAGGAGAATGGACAGATCGTTTACTTCACAAAAGACACAGCCAGAAACGTGCAGCAGAACCACTTCATAACACGTCATTACCTGCTTTTTAGCAACTGTGTCTAACGGATCCATACGCGAAAACATTACTATATGTCGACATCTCTACCTATTATACATGGAGCACAACAAGAAATATCTGTCAACGGTGAAACCAAGGAAATATTGTAGAAAATCGACCAAGAATCATGAGAACTGACGCACTTGGCCGAGTATACGCTGTACATCGTAACAATGTAGGATGTTTCTATCTTCGGATGTTGCTACACAAAATCCGGGGATCAACATGTTTCACAGATGTCAAGACTGTTGACAGTTGCCTGTGCCAGACGTACAGAGAAGCATGCCACCGCTTAGGACTACTAGAAAACAACACTCATTCGTCTAGAAGATAAATGTTTAGCTATAAAAAACCAGACCTTAGTACAGCTTGGATTTTAAGCCCCACGAAAAGATAACTTCGAAATTATAAAGGTAAAAAGCTACAATGTCAACGAACTACTTCAGTGCATTGCTCACAACAAACCACTCATCAATGTCAACCAAAAGGAAATTTACAACGTTATCATTGACCGGATTGACATAAACACTGGCCAAATTATTTACTTGGAAACACGAGGTGCACGCGGCACCACCGGGAAAACGTTTCTAATAAATCTATTGCTGGCAGAGATACGTGCTAAACAACATATCGCACTTGCACTGACATTGTCCGACATTGCAACCACACTAATGGAAGCAGGACGAACTGCGCATTCCGCCCTAGAACTACCGCTGAATACAGCCGAAGAACAATTCCCGGCATGTAAAATCCCGACAGCATCTGAACGGGATGAAGCAAGATAAAAATTATCTTCTGGGACGAGTGCACAATGGCGCATGGAAAGTCACTATAAACCATTGACAAGTCCGCAGCTCGTGGTCGTGCGGTAGCGTTCTCGCTTCCCACTCCCGGGTTCCTGGGTTCGATCCCCGGAGGAGGTCAGGGATTTTCTCTGCCTCGTGGTGATTGGTGTTGTGTGCTGTCCTTAGGTTAGTTAGGTTTAAGTAGTTCTAAGTTCTAGGGGACTGATGATCATAGATGTTAAGTCCCATAGTGCCCAGAGCCATTTTTGAAACCATTGACATATCACTACAGGATTTGCGAGGAAACTCAAAGTGATGGGAGGAGCTCTCTGCTCATACTTTCAGGGGCTTTTCGACAAACACATCCAGTTACCCGTAAGTCGACACAAGAAGACGAAAACAATGGAAATTTGGTAATTTCCTGTGGTACAAAATGCAGAGGTCACCGGCCCCTAGGCTTACGCACTACTTAATCTAATTTAAACTAACTTATGCTAAGGACAACAGACACACACACCCATGCCCGAAGGAGGACTCGAACCTCCGACTGGGGGAGCCGTGAGAACCGTGATAAGACGCCCCAGACGGCGCGGCTACCCCGCGCGGCACGAGATCAATGCATGCTTAAGAAATCACTTCTTTGGCTCCACACACAAGTACTGCAACTAACAAAAAATATGGGAGTTGAACTATCAAAAGACGAAACAACAGCACATTTTGCTCAACAACTCTTACAAATTGGTTAAGCCACATATCCCACTGACCAAACGACAGACCTCATTAAATTCAACAGTAATTTCAGCAAAGTAACTTCTTCTGGAAAAGAACGAATCGACCAAATTTATCCAAACATTGTTCACAATATACCAACCTGGTTTGCCTATTTGAAATGGCAATTTTGGCACATAAAATTAATACTGTCAACAATGTCAACTTTAATATTCACAAGAAAATGGCCGGTGAAGAGAGAATGTACGAATCGATCGACACGATGGTATACGCTGAAGAAAGTGTGCCTGCCCTACAGGATTTCTAAACTCATTTTGAAGAACCAGGAATGCCAATACACTGCCTTCGACTTAAAAATGAATCTCCGATCATGCTACTGAGAAATCTAAACTCACCAAAACAATGTAATGGAATATGGATGATCGTCAAACAGCTATCGAAGAACATCATCGAAGCCGAACTGGAAGGTACAAAGTGCATACACTATTTATCCCCAGAATACCACTGATCTATACTGAACTGTCACTCCAATTTAAAAGACTGTAATTTCCAATCGACAATTAGAATTAAAAAAGCGCAGGGAAATACTTTAAAATATTTCGGGGTCAACCTGAAGGACTCCTACCCCTCTCAGGGTCAACTATACGTAGCCTGCTCTCGAGTAGGAAATACGAAAAATTTGTACATATATTACCCGGATACCAAAATGAGAAATTATGTTTACAAGTAAGTACTGTAAATGTTTAGAATATGTTCTCAACAAGAAAGTTGTACCTCTTACAGTTTAACGAGTATTGTAAGTAGTTGGAACACGTTTAAATTTTTTTTCCTCTCACATTTCAAAGTTAATCGTTTCATTCCAACGGCACACAATCTCATATGAACTCCTTGAGCAGAGCTGGGTACCGCAGCTAATCATATCGTAGATCCCTCGAGTAAAAGACTGCACCCACGAGCTCGAAGAAAGGACAGCCTACAAAATATATACCAGAGGTATTCGGCAAATCGACTGTCCAGTATCCTTTATACACATCTGTTGTAGAATTTTAGAAAATATTCCGAGCTCATACGTAGTGAGATTCCTCGAACAGAATGACGTCCTCCATACCAAGCAGCATGGATTCTGAAAACATTGGTCATATGTAACCCAACTCTAGCCTTTCTCCCATGATGTGCTCAAAGACATGCATGTAGACACAGTACTTTTGTCTTCCGAAAAGCATTTGACTCAGTATCAGACTTATACATATTACAGATGATATAAAAGTATGGGCAACGACTCAATATTTGTGACTAGTTTGAAACTTCCTTGTAGGGAGGTTCAAAATGGTTCAAATGGCTCTGAGCACTATGGGACTAAACAACTATGGTCATCAGTCCCCTAGAACTTAGAACTACTTAAACCTAACTAACCTAAAGACATTACACACATCCATGCCCGAGGCAGGATTAGAACCTGCGACCGTAGCGGTCACGCGGTTACAGACTGAAGCGCCTAGAACCGCACGGCCACACTGGCCGGCTTTGTAGGGAGGAAACAACATGTTACGTAGGATGGAGAGTCATCGACAGGTGTAGCAGCAACTTCAGGCGCCTAGCAGAGTCGTGTGTCATGAACTGTATTGTATATTAACGATCTTAAAGACAACATTAAGAGTGACCTCGGATTTTCGTATATGACGTAGTTATCTGTTATGAAGAACTCTCTGATAAAAACTACCCAAATATTCCGTAAGATATTGGAGTTCAAAGTGGTGCAGTGATAGGCAATTTGATTTAAATGTTCAGATATGCAAAAGCGTATTCTTCATAAAGTAAGAAAATTGTAGTGTTCTATGACTGCAATATCGACGAGTCACAACTGCATCCGCTGGACTCGCATTCGGGAGGACGACGGTTCAATCCCGCGTCCGACCATCCTGATTTAGGTTTTCCGTGATTTCCCTAAATCACTCCAGGCACATGCCGGGATGGTTCCTTTGAAAGGGCACGGCCGATTCCTTCCCTAATCCGATGAGAACGATGTCCTCGCTGTCTGGTCTCCTCCCCCAGAAACAACCCAACCCTGCATCCGCTGAATTAATACAAATACCTGGCAGTAAATAATTGTAGATATACGAAATGGAAAGATTTACTTACGTTTAGCCGTAGGCATAACAGGTGACAGACTATAGTTTATTGGATGGATACTACAAAAACTGGAGTTCACTTGCAGAACTCTCGTGCGACTCATCCACAAAACATTGCTCAAGTTTATGATATACACACAAAACAGGACAGACAGCGGATACTGAAATTATACAGGAAGAACAGCAAGAAAGGTCACTGGTTGCTTTTACCAGTGAGAGAGTGTCTCGCAAATGCTAATGAAGAAAACTGGCAGAAACTTGAATATAGGCCGAAACTCTCCCCAGAAATTCTACTTACAAAGATTAAAGAATCAGCTTTGAATGATACATCGAGAAGGTTACTACAACGCTCTACCTGTTGCTCCCGTCGGGGTGGCAAAAACAAAATTTTATCAATTACAACTCCAGCAGAGGTGTCCAATCAGTCATTCTTTCCCGCCAGCATACGCGAACATAACGGGAAGAAACCCTGACAAGTTTTGAGACGCTCTCCGCCACGCTCTTCACAGTGGCGAATCACTCCACGCTGAAGTGAATCGCAACATGGGAAGCAGTGTAGTGAAAGACATTTCAAATTTACTTGTGGTGTAGCACCTAGTATTTTGACTCCTATCCATAAAACCCTGTTGAAAATTTTGGTTCCTTCTCTAAACTTGTGACATTTTGTCGTTATATAATACAGGATGTCTCAACTGCAAAGGTTAATATATCAGAAGGTAACAATTTCGAAGTAAATAGCCCGTTTCAAAATCTGTCCTTTTCCTTGTATACCATTCCAGCTAGTTCCCTGCTTGTATTTAAAAAACTGCAAAAATGATAAAAACAGTATAGAAATAGTTTAATGAAACTGTTCACGCATTGTCCGGCAGTTGACGCTAAATTTAAAAAAATAGGTTGTGCTACATCCTAACACCTATCAATTTCATTCAGTGGACTAAGCATAACTCTTCATAATGTCACTTTATTTATGTCATATATTCACTGTTTTTGCGTTCAATTCTCTATCCTTCCACACTGTCCTCCGAGAAATCAGACCTTCCTGGGGGTCGTTGGTAGTAAATGACGCACTCGATCCATCGATCAAGGAATGTAAAATGTAAATAACGTGTAATGTAGAAGATGAAAAGCGTAAGTCATACAAAAAGCATATATTTATGTCTCTAGACAAGTGGAATTTCGCCCAAAAATAAAGGAAACTAAAGTAGGAAGGGACAATTTAACATAACATCGACGAAATGGTCATTAGAAATGTGACTGCACAGCTCGGCAACGGTGAAAAATGGAATCAGCCGATCCATATTTAAATTGACTCAGCATTAGTCAGAAATGATTTAAGGAAAACCTAAATTTACATGTCACGACGGGATTTTAACCTCTCGCGTACATGTCGCTATCACTCCAATACAAGCAAACACCAGCAAATACGGCAATACGCGGTTTGGAAATCATATATGACATTCTTCACAACTCCTAAGAATGCTTTTGTGACAAAACCTGTAACAAAGGCCGTTATGCTATATACGGCATCTGATAACGAGTGCAGTATTGTTTTTAATACTTGCATTACAACAGATATTCGGCCACAATCTCGTTCGATGCCCTCTTTAAGAAGCTGAACTCGCATTTCAGAAAGCCGCTGATGAAACGTTCGTTCGCTCATCACGACTTTGGTGTCAGTGGTTTACCTACATTGCTTAAGGAAAATTGTGGAATCGTTCTTCGGAACAAACAATCGGCGGTTACCGTCTACATACAAACGCCCCTCCCCACCCCCACCCCCACCCCCAAAAACATGCAGATACTTTCTTACTGTCACTGTCTCGACAAAGATAAACTCCATCACTTACTGTTAGTTTTCCGCATTATCTCAAATGTTCCATAGAGATAATATTGACCGCTCCCGGTTGGAATTACCTAATTAGAGCCTTACTACACTCCTGGAAATGGAAAAAAGAACACATTGACACCGGTGTGTCAGACCCACCATACTTGCTCCGGACACTGCGAGAGGGCTGTACAAGCAATGATCACACGCACGGCACAGCGGACACACCAGGAACCGCGGTGTTGGCCGTCGAATGGCGCTAGCTGCGCAGCATTTGTGCACCGCCGCCGTCACTGTCAGCCAGTTTGCCGTGGCATACGGAGCTCCATCGCAGTCTTTAACACTGGTAGCATGCCGCGACAGCGTGGACGTGAACCGTATGTGCAGTTGACGGACTTTGAGCGAGGGCGTATAGTGGGCATGCGGGAGGCCGGGTGGACGTACCGCCGAATTGCTCAACACGTGAGGCGTGAGGTCTCCACAGTACATCGATGTTGTCGCCAGTGGTCGGCGAAAGGTGCACGTGGCCGTCGACCTGGGACCGGACCGCAGCGACGCACGGATGCACGCCAAGACCGTAGGATCCTACGCAGTGCCGTAGGGGGCCGCACCGCCACTTTCCAGCAAATTAGGGACACTGTTGCTCCTGGGGTATCGGCGAGGACCATTCGCTACCGTCTCCATGAAGCTGGGCTACGGTCCCGCACTCCGTTAGGCCGTCTTCCGCTCACGCCCCAACATCGTGCAGCCCGCCTCCAGTGGTGTCGCGACAGGCGTGAATGGAGGGACGAATGGAGACGTGTCGTCTTCAGCGATGAGAGTCGCTTCTGCCTTGGTGCCAATGATGGTCGTATACGTGTTTGGCGCCGTGCAGGTGAGCGCCACAATCAGGACTGCATACGACCGAGGCACACAGGGCCAACACCCGGCATCATGGTGTGGGGAGCGATCTCCTACACTGGCCGTACACCACTGGTGATCGTCGAGGGGACACTGAATAGTGCACGGTACATCCAAACCGTCATCGAACCCATCGTTCTACCATTCCTAGACCGGCAAGGGAACTTGCTGTTCCAACAGGACAATGCACATCCGTATGTATCTCGTGCCACCCAACGTGCTCTAGAAGGTGTAAGTCAACTACCCTGGCCAGCAAGATCTCCGGATCTGTCCCCCATTGAGCATGTTTGGGACTGGATGAAGCGTCGTCTCACGCGGTGTGCACGTCCAGCACGAACGCTGGTCCAACTGAGGCGCCAGGTGGAAATGGCATGGCAAGCCGTTCCACAGGACTACATCCAGCATCTCTACGATCGTCTCCATGGGAGAATAGCAGCCTACATTGCTGCGAAAGGTGGATATACACTGAACTAGTGCCGACATTGTGCATGCTCTGTTGCCTGTGTCTATGTGCCTGTGGTTCTGTCAGTGTGATCATGTGATGTATCTGACCCCAGGAATGTGTCAATAAAGTTTCCCCTTCCTGGGACAATGAATTCACGGTGTTCTTATTTCAATTTCCAGGAGTGTATATGAGATTTCGTTCGATATGACTCGGCGTTCTTCAAATGAATTTCTCAATTTAGCGCACACGTTATTCAGATGTCGATTATGTTATCATTCTAACTGCAATAGCAGCGAATAGGTACCATCAAATACTCTTTTGTATCCAATCTTGGCACTTTCATAGTTAAATCTAACGTAAAAGGATTTAATTATTTATTCCTGGATACTACGATACAAACTCTTATTCTGAGACACATTCATCGTTTCTACTTAAAACGCAGTATTTTGTAATTCTTTCCTCCTACTACCCCAATGAACCATGGACCTTGCCGTTGGTGGGGAGGCTTGCGTGCCTCAGCGATACAGATGGCCGTACCGTAGGTGCAACCACAACGGAGGGGTATCTGTTGAGAGGCCAGACAAACATGTGGTTCCTGAAGAGGGGCAGCAGCCTTTTCAGTAGTTGCAGGGGCAACAGTCTGGATGATTGACTGATCTGGCCTTGTAACATTAACCAAAACGGCCTTGCTGTGCTGGTACTGCGAACGGCTGAAAGCAAGGGGAAACTACGGCCGTAATTTTTTCCCGAGGACATGCAGCTCTACTGTATGATTAAATGATGATGGCGTCCTCTTGGGTAAAATATTCCGGAGGTAACCACCCCATTCGGATCTCCGGGCGGAGACTACTCAGGAGGACGTCGTTATCAGGAGAAAGAAAACTGGCGTTCTACGGATCGGAGCGTGGAATGTCAGATCCCTTAACCGGGCAGTTAGGTTAGAAAATTTAAAAAGGGAAATGGATAGGTTAAAGGTAGATATAGTGGGAATTAGTGAAGTTGGGTGGCAGGAGGAACAAGACTTTTGGTCAGGTGATTACAGGGTTATAAATACAAAATCAAATAGGGGTAATGCAGGAGTAGGTTTAATAATGAATAAAAAAAATAGGAGTGCGGGTTAGCTACTACAAACAGCATAGTAAACGCATTATTGTGGCCAAGATAGACACAAAGCCCATGCCTACTACAGTAGTACAAGTTTATATGCCAACTACCTCTGCAGATGCTGAAGAAATAGATGAAATGTATGACGAGATAAAAGAAATTATTCAGGTAGTGAAGGGAGACGAAAATTTAATAGTCATGGGTGACTGGAATTCGTCAGTAGGAAAAGGGAGAGAAGGAAACATAGTAGGTGAATATGGATTGGGGGGAAGGAATGAAAGAGGAAGCCGCCTTGTAGAATTTTGCACAGAGCATAACTTAATCATAGCCAACACTTGGTTCAAGAATCATAAAAGAAGGTTGTATACCTGGAAGAATCCTGGAGATACTAAAAGGTATCAGATAGATTATATAATGGTAAGACAGAGATTTAGGAACCAGGTTTTAAATTGTAAGACATTTCCTGGGGCAGATGTGGATTCTGACCACAATCTATTGGTTATGAACTGCAGATTGAAACTGAAGAAACTGCAAAAAGGTGGGAATTTAAGGAGATGGGACCTGGATAAACTGAAAGAACCAGAGGTTGTAGAGAGTTTCAGGGAGAGCATAAGGGAACAATTGACAGGAATGGGGGAAATAAATACAGGAGAAGAAGAATGGGTAGCTCTGAGGGATGAAGTAGTGAAGGCAGCAGAGGATCAAGTAGGTAAAAAGACGAGGGCTAATAGAAATCCTTGGATAACAGAAGAAATATTGAATTTAATTGATGAAAGGAGAAAATATAAAAATGCAGTAAATGAAGCAGGCAAAAAGGAATACAAACGTCTCAAAAATGAGATCGACAGGAAGTGTAAAATGGCTAAGCAGGGATGGCTAGAGGACAAATGTAAGGATGTAGAGGCTTGTCTCACTAGGGGTAAGATAGATACTGCCTACAGGAAAATTAAAGAGACCTTTGGAGAGAAGAGAACCACTTGTATGAATATCAAGAGCTCAGATGGCAACCCAGTTCTAAGCAAAGAAGGGAAGGCAGAAAGGTGGAAGGAGTATATAGAGGGTTTATACAAGGGCGATGTACTTGAGGACAATATTATGGAAATGGAAGAGGATGTAGATGAAGACGAAATGGGAGATAAGATACTGCGTGAAGAGTTTGATAGAGCACTGAAAGACCTGAGTCGAAACAAGGCCCCGGGAGTAGACAACATTCCATTTGAGCTACTGATGGCCTCGGGAGAGCCAGTCATGAAAAAACTCTACCATCTGGTGAGCACGATGTACGAGACAGGCGAAATACCCTCAGACTTCAAGAAGAATATAATAATTCCAATCCCAAAGAAAGCAGGTGTTGACAGATGTGAAAATTACCGAACTATCAGTTTAATAAGTCACAGCTGCAAAATACTAAAGCGAATTCTTTACAGACGAATGGAAAAACTGGTAGAAGCCGACCTCGGGGAAGATCAGTTTGGATTCCGTAGAAATGTTGGAACACGTGAGGCAATACTGACCTTACGACTTATCTTAGAAGAAAGATTAAGAAAAGGCAAACCTACGTTTCTAGCATTTGTAGACTTAGAGAAAGCTTTTGACAATGTTAACTGGAATACTCTCTTTCAAATTCTGAAGGTGGCAGGGGTAAAATACAGGGAGCGAAAGGCTATTTACAGTTTGTACAGAAACCAGATGGCAGTTATAAGAGTCGAGGGGCATGAAAGGGAAGCAGTGGTTGGGAAAGGAGTAAGACAGGGTTGTAGCCTCTCCCCGATGTTATTCAATCTGTATATTGAGCAAGCAGTAAAGGAAACAAAAGAAAAATTTGGAGTAGGTATTAAAATTCATGGAGAAGAAGTAAAAACTTTGAGGTTCGCCGATGACATTGTAATTCTGTCAGAGACAGCAAAGGACTTGGAAGAGCAGTTGAACGGAATGGACAGTGTCTTGAAAGGAGGATATACGATGAACATCAACAAAAGCAAAACGAGGATAATGGAATGTAGTCAAATTAAGTCGGGTGATGCTGAGGGAATTAGATTAGGAAATGAGACACTTAAAGTAGTAAAGGAGTGTTGCTATTTAGGGAGTAAAATAACCGATGATGGTCGAAGTAGAGAGGATATAAAATGTAGACTGGCAGTGGCAAGGAAAGCGTTTCTCAAGAAGAGGAATTTGTTAACATCGAGTATAGATTTAAGTGTCAGAAAGTCGTTTCTGAAAGTATTTGTATGGAGTGTAGCCATGTATGGAAGTGAAACATGGACGATAACTAATTTGGACAAGAAGAGAATAGAAGCTTTCGAAATGTGGTGCTACAGAAGAGTGCTGAAGATAAGGTGGGTAGATCACGTAACTAATGAGGAGGTATTGAATAGGATTGGGGAGAAGAGAAGTTTGTGGCACAACTTGACTAGAAGAAGGGATCGGTTGGTAGGACATGTTTTGAGGCATCAAGGGATCACAAATTTAGCATTGGAGGGCAGTGTGGAGGGTAAAAATCGTAGGGGGAGACCAAGAGATGAATACACTAAGCAGATTCAGAAGGATGTAGGTTGCAGTAGATACTGGGAGATGAAGAAGCTTGCACAGGATAGAGTAGCATGGAGAGCTGCATCAAACCAGTCTCAGGACTGAAGACCACAACAACAACAACAACAACATCTTATCCAGCCTACGGGGGAATCAACCATTGGCTATCAGCTAATTTTCCAGTTTATATCTCAATTGTTGGTTTGGCTTCCTTGTTGTCACGGTTGTCATTTGACTTAAGAGTGCAAAGTTGTGTACATCATCTCTCTGTGAATCGCGTAAACGTTGTTCTGTGTGTTATCGTGTCTGACCTGTGTAATTATAGTTTTTGCGTTAGCAGAGACTGGTAAACAGACAGGCAACTGCCAAAAAGTGCCTGAGACAGAATCCAAAAATCACACTCCGGGTTTTCGATCCCGCCCCTGCAACAAGAGAAACGCTTTCCACCTAGAAAATATAATTTCTATGTTCACAATGAGCCTGCACTTACAGCAAAGGTAACATCTTCAATTTCTTTTTACATGCTAGTTCCTAACATGTCGTGTAACCTGAATGGAATTATGTCCATCACTACAAAGTTGTAAGCAATGTTACTATGTGAGCCCATGTATGCAGGAATTCATTCTCCATAATGTCGTGACTGTGCAAATGTATTACGATCGTTTGCTTGTACTTCAGTTTTAATAGTTTTATCGAAGTGACTCCCAACTAATCATTGCATAACACATTTCAAGTGACCACATCTCACAATACTAACATTGCGAGACATTTTGCACTAACGTTATAATACCATATCAGTAAATTATATTAAGTGTGGCCCCTGCAGCTTCTGAAAATGTTGGTACCCTACTTCTAAAACAGTACATTATTCTGACATCTCTACAGACATCCCTGAGATATGGGTGCCACGGTACCGGTATTTTTATCTTTGATGCACGCAAGCCATTGCACTAAGAAAAGGTCAGTGGTTCTTAGGGGAAAGAGGGTGTCAAAGCGCCTAATTTCCTACGAAAATAACTGCAGGCACTTTCTTTCTTCTTTGCTTCCTTAACTATTTCTTCCAGGAAGCTGCACACTATGGGATAACATATAATAATTAAACTTCCTGGGTACCATATATACTGAACGGTAATAGTACTAGAACACTTGGGTGAGGTACGATGAGAGCGGTGTGTCACGTTCTATTAGCAGAGTCATAGGTCTAATGATATACCCAGTTTAGTATTCCGTAAGCGCGTAATTAATTACTTATGTGGTAGACTGGAACTTTGTCGACTCTTAGAGAGTTATAGACGGCATTAAAGAAGTCCTGAAATTTATGTGCACAGCTACAGTCATAACAGAAGCTGTGGCAAGACACTTAGTGGCACATGGCTTGTAGTGAGGGATCTCAGAGATATACGTCCGAAATTTTACGTTGCCTTACGAAAGTGACTCTGCCAGACTCCAAAGTAATCACTGGTTCGTGTGTCTAGCCGCGCGTTATAAATACGTATGTCATACGTAAATTCCTATAGGGTTTTAACTGCTGTTTATTCATGCAGAACATACGTGAATATCCAATAGACAATTGCTTGTCCTTGGTCCTTAAGATTGAAGTGAAGCTTGAGATTATTTGGCGAATTTCAAGCAGAAATGGAAAGAAGAATTCCTCACCAGTAGTTTAGCTTTCTAAGATTCATGCGTGTTTACGTTTTCAAGGCCGCTTACAAATCCATCTTCCGTGCAGCGACATTTATAGGTTTGAGGTTGATTAAATACACTGGAATGGATTCAGTGGATCTGTGGGTATGAAATACTCTGAACCGCCGATGTAATGAATATGCAGTGACAAACGATAATTTGTGTTATCACGGTACTTCAGTTAGATTTCGTGCGAGGTCCTTTTAACCACTAGGCGATCTGAGTTTTCCTCGTGTCCTAACGTCAGATTTCAATGTCATTGATGATTCCGGATATCTGCTGGTGCAAATCATGACTGGTAATGGAATTCAGACCTGCAAGTGTGCTCAGGTAGAATGATAGGTGAGGTTACACGTGATAAGCACGAAGTCTGAATTCGAAACTCAGTATGGCAAAATTTTGACAATTATCAAGATTTACTGACAGCAGATTTTATCTCCTTAGGGGCCAATAATCTGTTACTGGCGTATCATGAATCGAATTTATGTATGTCAGGAATGTTGTCGTCTGTCTTAGAGCAATGTTATCCGTTTATTATATAACAGCACGATAACAGTTCTGCCAAAATGTTCTGCATGCTCAATTTTGGTGATTCCTCAAAGTGAAGTAGAACTCCTAAGTAAAGTCACCTTTTGAGACAAAAGAGATGTGACATTCATTGTGCTAGTTTTCTTTTAAATATCTCCTTTCATGGAATGAGTGACAACGTACAAACAAAATTTTCTACAGTCAAATTTCAGAGACATTAAAAAAACAGTAGTTTACTTTCTGTCGTTTTTTCACGGAATTTCAAACACGATCAATCTTGCAGAACAGTTCTGGGGCAATGATATTGAGGAAAACGTCAAGCGTTTTTATGATTTTGTGGTATACGTTCGAGACACTGACATGGGATCATTCAACGAAGACCGTTAGCCGTTATCTTACTTCCATTCGTAATGCTACAAGGAACTCAAGCGAAATATGTGTTACCTCAAGGGTAGAGCAGAATAATCAGGTCTCCATTGTGCTCATAAGCTCGAAATAACTTTTGAAAGTGTTGAAGTTCACATCTATCGTATTCTAAGTAGAATGGCAACACCAGGTACGTGTATGGCATAAGACCTTCTCGTCTTTATGTCTTGGCCCTATGTAAGCAGCACAGAAGAACGTACATTACCACGAGACGCCACATAACAATTTCATACAAGCAAATCTTACAAGAAACTTTATTCCTAACCAAAATGACGAGTTTGAGTTGATAAAGATATTGAGTTGGATATATTGTGTCGAAGACTAGCGATATACTAATTAAGGCATGTTATACTGTCCCTCTTCTAGTGTGGAGAGTAGGTTTCTTTATGATGCTTCTCTGTTCAGAACTCTAAGGAAGGGCAAGAATGAGGTCGATTTACGTGAAATTTGTATTGAAATGAACTGAAGTCTAATGTGTCTTCTCGCAGCGTACGAGCCGTTATGTCCTGCCGTTTATACTAGGTCCGTATTACGCTGTAAAAGTTCTTTGAAATAGCTTTTATAAATGTTAGCACCACGCTCGAACCTTTACAAGAGATACGATAAAACAACCCCAGAACACCTCAAAGATTCTATGAAACGCCTTTCATAAAAAAATACTTGACAAAATTCTTTTACAGTGCAGTATGGGCTTTAGATATGACTGATGAACAGCGGGTTGTAGTCTACATTCCATTATGCTGTCAGCCATGATGTCTTGTGCCTACATGAGATAACATTAATTGATAGGACAATGTTGTATAAAATTAAAAAGAGGCAAGAACAAATGCTACAATCATATAAATATACACCTACCTTAAAGTCTTCCGAAAGCTACGGAATTCATTATTCTGTTGTTCTTTCCAAGATAATTTTATTTGTTGGCTTTGCATTGTGAGCAGCTAAGTTTTTGAATTATGTGCAAAGGCCGGCGTTCAGGTTTGAACACGTGGGAATTGATCTGCATACTGATGCAGTGTACTACTCAATTCCGCTTTTCATTCCGGAGCGATGCTGGTGACCTATGTCGTTACTGTGTTGTCACAGGCCATTCTAATATTAATTTACATCGTTTGAAATAACTGAAATTGATCATGGCGCAACTAGTTCTACCCGCATATTCGCTCCACTGTCACTGTGAATACAGGCTTAGCTCACCGAATGAGGAGTATATGGAACTACAACTACTATTACATGCAACTGTGTACGCAACCGGTTTTACATGGTCTTTACGGATATTTTGACATTATGTCTACGGTAATGTCATCTTAGCTAAACATTTGACGTTATATTGCTTCGTATCGACATTTTGATGGCCACTCTAGCTCCTAGCCATAAAAAAAGGAAACGTCGGTAAAACAAAGTGGTCTGTTTAAAACCGAAATATTTTTTGATATCTTTAGTGTTTGAACTAAGAATTACGGCTCACCCCATGAAAGGACGATGAAATCGTATGTTATATGCGTTTGAACAGAGCTACTTAACTGTAATGACATACGGAATGTATGTGAGTAATGAGAGGAGGAACTTCCTAATGACATTCAGATATATATATATATATATATATATATATATATATATATATATATATATATATATATATATATATATACAGGGTGTTACAAAAAGGTACGGACAAACTTTCAGGAAACATTCCTCACACACAAAGAAAGAAAAGATGTTACGTGGACATGTGTCCGGAAACGCTTACTTTCCATGTTAGAGCTCATCCGAATTTCAGATAATAGGATAATTACAAAATAATATCGTTAAATACAAGCCAACAAAACCTAACATTCTGGTGTGGAAATTTTTTTCCGTGTATTGATACAGTTCGATATAAATAAGTCTTACAGCAACGACGAGTTCTAGAACTCTTAAAAAGAGAAATATTTTTTGTACAAATTAAACGATGTGCATTTCGTGTTACCCTAAGAAAAACCGTTTTTCTCAGAATTACAATTTTGTACACACGTACTTTTCTCAATTGAGCTCTGGAACCATTATAATCAAGGAATACAACTTTCGGAATTTTCGCGTTGCTTTGTTGACCTTTCAGAATTCTTTTCGCTTTATTGAAACTACCATGATGTTGTCAGTGTGCACCGAAGTAACCCTGCAGTTGGAAGCTAAACGCATACTTTCTAAGTTTGGCCTTTCTTTTCATGTCTTGAACGACACTACTGACAAAAAGCGTTTTTGATGCGTTACCTCACAATCCATGGAACAGTAAGTAATTATTTAAAATTACCACAAACTACTTTCAACGAACGATTCCACCTCAGAGCGAGATCCTTAGGCGCTACGCTCTGCATAATTCAGGGTTGCGTAATTAGCGGTGAACGACTTGACTAGACTCAGGCGTTGTGCTAGGAACCAAGACGGGTTCCAGTGCAGCAACAATAGCAGCCATTCGAGGTCGTCTGGAGAAACTTGTACTGACAGCGAGACTAATATTCCATCGCAGCCGCAGTTAATCCAAATCTGGGCAAATCATTCCTAATACGGTGTTTCATCTTTCAGATTGTTCTTATTCATACTGATGAAATATGTATTTTTAAATTGTTAGAACATTAATTAACAGTTGCCTCGATTGTTATTTTCCATACCTTCATGAGCTTCAAATTTCGATCCATGTGCGAAAACTGACGTAAACCTGGCATCAGCCAGTCGATAAATCTCAGACATTCAATTTACTGAATAAAACGTTTTCAATATAAAAGAGCTTTTACTGCTTAGACCGTACCTTATATCATACAACTAAAGCATGAGGGCTAGTTTCGGCTGCTTTTAAGAAGCATCTTCAAATCGTAAAAATGAGTTAAATGTGCACTGAAAAACATCATCATAAGCAACAGTCATGGAATGACATTTATTCGAATTATGGATCAACAAGACTAGGACAGTACGGAGTTAAAAGCGTCATCGAGAGCAAGCCTAGTCGTAAACCAGAATCTCGCAAGATCCAGGTAATAAACATAGAAAATGGTCAGTTGCAAAAATAAAACTACGTCAGATACCCATTAATGCAGTTGAATAGCAAATATTTTAGTGAGAAAAATATATCCAACGGTAAAAAGAAGTGTCGGCTTTTCCATTACCTTACTTACAAAGCAATGATCCCTCATGGCGTATAAAATAGTCATCCTTGCAAAACGCGCACAAGTTGAAAATTAAAATACCACAAGCCCAACCAATCTCGCAAGACACATCAAAACAAAGTTTCCAGTTCCCTTCACATATAGCGTGGCCTTGGCCAGTCTGTATTGTTTACACATACCGTTGCCGACCACTGTGTCAGGACTCTCTCCATCCTATCGTGGTTTGAGAGCTCTCTACCAGACACAGTGATTTCCATATGGATATCCTTTCGCATCAGACGGCTAGATCAGTGCTCAATGCTACGGTGATTCGAGAAGCATTACGATTAATGCTAATCGGTGTCGATGTCCCCAAAACGCCTAATGTGAACACCGTCATCGTGCATATCTGAGTTGTAATAGAGCGCCAACTCCCACTTCACAAAAAATTTATTCGTAATCTTCAGGAATTACTTCACCTTTGACAGGGCGTCTAGTACACTATGATCGATCACTTAGTTTACTAGTGTCTTAAATGCCACACATAGTTTCTACGTATTTTGTTCCCATTGCGGAGCAACGCTGTATGAGAAATGTATTTGTAAGATTCTAAATACTCGTCCTGTATCTGTGTAATTTGGAACACGAACTTTCCTAGGAAACTTCTGCAAAAGGCTGGAACTTAGCTTCGGAACGTAACTATAAATTATTTGTTTGATATTCAGTTCTTACCGCATGTGTTACCAGAGTTCATATCAGGGAAACAGATGTGGGAAGTCAGGGTATCCGGGATACCGGGATAAGTTTTTATCCAGCAGTTTGTTTCAGCGCAGTACCAAGAACGAATTTTGAACTCACTTGGATATTGAGCAAAATTCTGAAATTATTTCATGGCAAAAGTGGATCATAATTCTAAACATTTAAACATCAAAATTAATTCCCCGCTAGCACCTAGAAATTTTTATTAATACAGGTATATTCAAACATACGATAGATATTTCACTGTCCGTATGTACGACCTAACAGACATATGATTTCCTGGTTTTCAGAAAATTGTACTTTACCTCATAGTTCACCACCCAGAAACCGAATCGCTTTGCGGACTGGTCCAATGTTTGACCTCGAAACGTCTTTAACGTGTTTGCAAATAGCGATTAAGAACCGCATATATTAAGTTACGTATCAGTGGAATGCAGATGTTCCTTCATAAGTACTGCGGTGATCTAGAGATGTTGAGTTAGGTTTATTTCTATTAGGTAAGACTACAAACTTTATTTCATGCTCTTTAAACTACGAATGTTGCCCAGAAAGTAATTCACCGCATTTTTTCTTCAAGAATTCGTCATTGTACATTATGAGAATTTCACACGCGAAATAACGGTGTTTAATCTACACACCCTATTTTTCCATGTAATCTCCATCCCGTTCTATGGCATTCCTTCAGTACGAAACAAGGATCCTCGTGCTGGTGGCGGAGCCAGTGCTTCAGTGAGTGAATCATCTCGCCATCTTCCTCAAAATGTCTTCCACAAGTGGAATCATTTAATGGCCCAAACAAGCGGAAGTTCGAGCGGGCTAGGTTAGGTGTGCCAGGTGTGACAGCCTAGGATGGTCTCCCTGTACGCTGCAAATCGTGAAGCATTCTGATGACGTCACCCTCCGTGTCCAGTGACAAACTGTACTTCTGTCGAAAGCAGATGCCCCATAGACTTTGTTCAAGCGTTTGAGAAAATTCCAAACAGTTTCTTTCGCTGCAGTGAGAAATTCAAGGACGGCACATGGCTTGTAACGCACATCACCTACAGACGTCATTTTGAAACAGTTCTCCAGAAGCTTGGCGCGCTTACCCAGGAGACTTCAAATAGTACATACGCAATGTTTCGTATTCGTATCAACGTTTCGCAACGTTTCGCATTCGTATCATTGTTTTCAGGTGAGAAAAAAAATCGGTGCATTACTTTCTGGGCAACCCTCGTATGTGCTAAGACGTTGTGGATGGACCTACAATAAGCAAAATTCAAATAAACGTTGATAAAGTTATATTTCTCCAAACTTCAGTGCCGTAATTTCTGGTCACTTTTTGCGTAATTAAAAGAGAGAAGCATCAGCTACTCTACCTCAGGACATTACATGATATTTCATTGGCATACTGTAGTCTGACGTTACCAGTTTACAATCTGATAATATCACTTAGGTCTTTTGCAATTATGCACTCAACGACAATAGTTGCTCCTATTATGTTACAAAATACCTGGTTGAGACGGACTGTCATTTTGAATAGGAACTCGGGAGAAAATCAACATCGTTGTAAAGAGCTCTCAAAACTTAACATTTATTGTCCCATTTCTTTTAAATTTTGGGAGATTTCGGTGATATCAAGAAGAATATCTACCTCGCTATGGCCCACACCATCAAGTCGAAGCTGGTGGGATGTCACCATCATTACGATCAAGCAGACCTGGTTTGTGCAGAATGGTATCAAACTAGTCTACGCTGGGCACAGGTTGCAATAGTGGCTAGGTCCAGCTGAATCATAATCGTAACAAAGTCAGAACGCATCATAGAGACAATAGAACCGCAGGTATTGTCACTACAATAACTTTCGGCTCAAAATAAAGAATGGTATGGGATTCAGAACTGAGAAGTAGCAGCGTCAAGAGAATTCTGCATGTTATTTGTTATATAGATGATTATCACGGCCATGTTTAGTCATTAAGAGAAGATGATTTCGTCAATAACCGCCTTCTGCAACTCGTTTGTAAACGAAAATCAGGAACAAGCGATCCTCATAATTGTGACACTTACAGATCTAATGGCAAGTGAAATACCCACAGTGCTCAATATTGGTCAAAAGAGAACCCTCAACGGTAACGTAAGCAACGTAAGTAGCATTTCTGGAGCAACTACAGCAATTCCTGACCCATTCATGATAAAGTTATCCGACCGAAATATTTGATGAACTTTTAAATAGTGTACGGTAGTCTGAGTTTCTCCAACCTCCACTGACAGGGTTGCTAGAAGATTTTCCACTAACAAAGTGGTTACTTTTTCGGCTAGGGTGCATTTTACATTAAGTTTCTTCTAATCCATAGCGTGGTGGATGACAGCCAATAACATTTCTATCACGATAGCCAGATATAGTCTTGTTTTAGAACAAGGTGGAAGGCACTTTTGACCAGAACGAGAAAAATGCGATACTTTGTAATAATTTGATGTAAGTGTTAACACTAGAAATAAAGTATATTCAAAGTTAGAGGTGTAAGAGAATGTATTTTCTGACTGAAACATTAAAAATCAGATCCAGTACCCCAAAAAGTGGATTTTATTTCCCTTTAGCTTTGTTCGAATAGTTAGTTTTATAAACGTATTTGATATCACACATACGTGCAAAACACAAACTTATTCGATACAAAATGTTCAGTTTTGAGAGCTCTCTTAAACGATAATGATTACTGTCCATGATGATGTTTCAGATTCTGAACTTCTATTTCTCAATTTTCCAGCGGTTCCCGGCTTTTCCTTGCTATCTGTTTGCCTAGACCGCAGATTTACTCGAGAATGATCAGACGCAGCGTTTCCGAGGAGAAATGTCTGTACGATTTGTCTTATGATGGACGCTAACCCAGAACCCCCAGTGTAGCGATGTAATACAGGACTAGTTATCATGAAGTTAATTGCTGTTATTAGCTTTTATTTCCAAACTATGGTCACAAATTATTTCATTTAATAACAGCCATCCCCAGATATGATACCAGATGGAAGCTACAACATCTAAATAAAATCGAGAACGGAGCCAAAATATTACCGTTATAAAGAATACCGTAGCCTTCGTCCAAGCAGTTTATATTTAGAGTGGAGCCAGAACCATAGTGATCCACGAAAAGTATTGTGAACTGTGTCAGTAAACTCTACACAGTCTTCAGCTGATCAGTACTGTGATTCTTAGTGGTAGCTTTAATTATGAACATTAGAATTAATCCTCCAGGTTACAACGCAAAATTCCTCAAATTGTGAGGGGGGGGGGGGGGTTTCCTCCGAAACTAGTAGAATTGTAAATGAGGTACGTTGTGGCTTTGGTGGAATTTAATTTAATATTTACTATTTTGATCGTATTTTGGATATAATTTGTGTGAAATGCACACCCAAAATATATACAAAATGGGTAAATATATGGAAATGCAGATTTCGCTAAGTTACAGAGGAAAATGAGTCAACTTTTCTGACGCATGCAAGTAATTTTTCTCGTTTACAGATGCGGATTTTTGCCAGCGACTCTAATTTTTTGAATGAAGCTGTACGCTTTTCTCTGCGAGATCTGAAAGAGCACTCGAAGACAATTAATATGGAACGTTGTGAAACAAAATCACTCTCCCGCCATCAGAGGCTACTGTACCAAATCTAAGAACACACGTAACTCAGGAATGGTCCGTGTGTTTATGTGTGCTCTTTGTGGGCATCCGTCTGTGCTGTGCTGTTGTAGGGATCAGACATCTTGCTCGTGAAGTATTCTGACTTTTAGGGTGGATCCGACAACAGAAAAGTGGGTATGGTTTTCGTTTACGGCGTGTCTTGCCAAACTGCTAGAGCAACATGTGGTTATATACTGAAAAATATCCAGATCGTGTCAAGCCCACACGAACTGTCATTATTTAAAAAAAAGAATGAAATAGGTAAACAAAAAGGAATAGAAACTTATAGACATACAAAATAACTTTTTAGCAGCTGTAACACAAAATCCATACGTCACTTCGCGGCAGCTTGAATGTCAGTATGACAGTATTTCGCTTCATCAGCAGTTTCATGGCAACAGCTTTGTAAATAGGTTACCGTTCTCTGACTCACCGCCACGAAAACCACACAGTAATGCGACGTTTCTCTTCAAGAACTGGTATCTGAATAAAGCGTCATATACAAAACCATAGGTTATACCCGCTTTTGATACGTTGAAAATTCAGTCTTGCCGAGATAAGTGGATAAGCTACGACATGTGTTTGTTAATGAACCGTACATTATTGGTTTCTGTTTTACAGATGGGACTAAATAATCACGAGTATGCACTGTTTCTAACAGACATGCTCGCTCAGTTATGGGATGATGTTCTGCTGGACATAAGGCAGTCCACGTGGCAACAGTCCAGCAGTTGACCCGCCAGTCCTAACAGAACATTTCGAGATAGCCGCATAAGTCTTCAGGGAATACCCGTAACGCCCATGGCATGTCTGGACTCTCACATGTAGGGAAATTGAAAGACGTGGTCTACGAGGAAACAAAGACGATTGCCCAAAATGCCATATACGGCGGGCCTCTGCTGCGATAAATGGAGATTAATTTCAATGTTCAGTATAGGCACTGCGTAATCACTTTGAAGCATATTTGATGTTCGAGGTCTATATATAGAGAATTTGGTATAGAGTTGACAATAATAAACACACGAATCCTGCTGGAGTCACGCGTGTGCTTACGTTTGGTACACTAGGGCAGACGTTTGGGGGAACGCCCTCCCGAGGGCGGGAGAGTGGTTGGCTATCTGATGGCGCGGTCCGCTGGGTACTGACCGGCGCTGCGCGGGCCCTGCTGCAGGCGCTGCGAGCCGACGCCGCCCAGCGCCGCCCACCGCTGCGCCTGCCGCTTCACGTCGCCCACGACGGCGTCACAGCGCAGGCGCAGCCGCTTCCCGTTCGAGAAGAGCCGCTGCTCGGCGTCCAGCTTGATCTCCCGCCGGCTGCTCACCAGGCCGCGGCTGTCAACCTCCGCCTCTAGTTCCTGCACGCCCTCCTCCACCTGCACAAACACAACGCCACTTGTTACCTGTTCGTCGTAACCTAAATTTCCACGTAATAACTCAGGTTCTGATGTAAGCAGAGAGACTGTTTGGCCTCAAAATAACGCTGTTTGAATCATATTTGTGGTATTTTTCATCACTCATCGGTACAGAAATTCCGTAGTTATGACTGAGAAAAGAACTTCGTTTCTGTTTTGCTAGTAGGGGAACTTGGGGCGGAACAAGATGGCGGAGCACAGCTGGATTGTGATGTTTTCTAGACTGGGGAATGGCTCTGAGCACTATGCGACTTAACTTCTGAGGTCATCAGTCGCCTAGAACTTGGAACTAATTCAACCTAACTAACCTAAGGACATCACACAGGATTCAAACCTGCGACCGTAGCGGTCGCTCGGCTCCAGACTGTAGCGCCCAGAACCGCACGGCCACACTGGCCGGCAGACTGGGGAATGCTGAAACCTACTGTGCTGACATGTAAGTACACTACTGGCCATTAAAACTGTTACACCAAGAAGAAATGCAGATGATAAACGGGTATTCATTGGACAAATATATTATACTAGTGCTAACATGTGTTACATTTTCACGCAATTTGGGTGCATAGATCCTGAGAAATCAGTATCCAGAACAAGCTCTTCTCGCCGTAATAACGGCCTTGATACGCCTGGGCATTGAGTCAGACAGAGCCTGGATGGCGTGTACAGGCACAGCTGCCCATGCAGCTTCAACACGATACCACAGTTCATCAAGAGTAGTGACTGGCGTATTGTGACGAGCCAGATGCTCGGCCACCATTGACCAGACGTTTTCAATTGGTGAGACATCTGGAGAATGTGCTGGCCAGGGCAGCAGTCGAACATTTTCTGTATCCAGAAAGACCCGTACAGGACCTGCAACATGCGCTCGTCCATTATCCTGCTGAAATGTAGGGTTTCGCAGGGACTGAATGAAGGGTAGAGCCACGGGTCGTCACACATCTGAAATGTAACGTCCACTGTTCAAAGCGCCGTCAATGCGAGCAAGAGGAGACCGAGAAGTGTAACCAATGGCACCCCATACCATCACGCCGGGTGATACGCCAGCATGGCGATGACGAATACACGCTTCCAATGTCCGATCACCGCGATGTCGCCAAACACGGGTGCGACCATCATGATGCTGTAAACAGAACCAGGACACATCCGAAAAAATGACGTTTTCTCATTCGTGCACCCAGGTGCGTCTTTGAGTACACCATCGCAGACGCTCCTGTCTGTGATGCAGCGTCTAGGGTAACCGCAGCCGTGGTCTCCGAGCTGATAGTCCATGCTGCTGCAAACGTCGTTGAACGTGAAGATGGTTGTTGTCTTGCAAACGTACCCATCTGTTGACTCAGGGATCGAGACGTGACTGCACGATCCGTTACAGCCATGTGGGTAAGATGCCTGTCATCTCGACTGCTAGTGATACGAGGCCGTTGGGATAAAGCATGGCCTTCCGCATTATCCTCCTGAGCCCACCGATTCCATATGCGGCTAACAGTCATTGGCTCTCGACCAACGCGAGCAGCAATGTCGCGATACGATAAACCGCAATCACGGTAGGCTACAATCCTACCTCTATCAAAGTCGGAAACGTGATGGTACGCATTTCGTCTCCTTACAGGAGGCATCACAACAACGTTTCACCAGGCAACGCCGGTCAACTGCTGTTTGTGTATGAGAAATCGGTTGCAAACTTTCTGCATGTCAGCACGTTGTAGGTGTCGCCACCGGCGCCAGCCTTGTCTGAATGCTCTGAAAAGCTAATCATTTGCATATCACAGCATCTTCTTCATTTCGGTTAAATTTCGCGTCTGTAGCACGTCATCTTCGTGGTGTAGCAATTTTAATGGCCAGTGGTGTATATCTCTGGATGGAGGGGAAAGTGCTACACCAATTTTGACTTGGTTTGGAATTCGACCCGTAAGTTAATCGTCGTCCTACGCGTTTCATGTTGTGTTTTTATAACTTCTGGTGAATTTAAACGCAAGATTAGCCGTTAATTCGTAATTATATGCCATTAAATGACATGAAAACCTCATATTTGTGGAGATTCCAGTTCCTTAGTCTACATTGTTCATCAAACATCTTTATGTCTTAGTTTTAACTGATATTCCTGCTAAGTTCAGTGCTTATGCAACAATTTCAAAAAAATTGCCTTATACCATTTTGCTCAATTGGTGGGGAACTGGAAATATGCAGACACTTCTTTGAGACAATATAAAAAATACGTTCCATACAGTTGTGTGTGATTTTCAAGTAAGTTACGTTAGGATACTCAACAAGGCGATTTTTTTAATACCTTTAAGAAGTATTTCCTGTGCTCCTCTATTTTAGAAAAATTGTTAAACATTAAGTATGCCATAACGCCACGATTTTCCTAATTGTTTATTTGGAACTGGTTTTCGGTTTATTACGCCTCATGCATGACAGAACTGACTAGAGTCCACAAGAAATGTTAATCCCTAGGAAACCAAACATTACAAACCAAGGTACTGACAATACCGACAGAATCTTTGGTCGTGACAGTAGGCGATGATCGCGCTCTTATTACTCATGTTCTGCACCAACCATGTTAAACTACCCATTATGTAAATTTTATGTTAACACTGTAGACTGACATTTTAATGTCAGTGATGAGCACTTTATCTGACATAATTCACATTATGTAATGACCAAACATTTAGTTTCCAATGATAGTTTCTTTGTTTGTCATATTTGTTTTCCTAAGCACCACCGTCTCTTGTGGATGCTAATCACTTTATTTCTCATAAAGCCATAATAAAATGAAAACCTGTTACAAATAAACAAATATCACTAGAACAAAACACAAATGTTTTTGAACCTTAGATTGCTTGTAATTGTCAGTTTACCATTGTGATTTTAGCTACATTTCATCTATCAGTCTCACAGTGTGAGTCAAGATTTCACTTTTGGTTTCAGTTTTAGAAAATATTGCTGACATTGCTACCATTTGTTGGGAGTAAGATCCACATCCTATTTGCAGTGCCGTAATAGGTTTCGTCCGGAATAGTTTCCCAGAAGGAATCACACCAAATGTGATACAAGAGCGTTACTCAGTTGTTTTCTCACATTATAAGAAATCATTCGAAGCAATTAAGATACCGCAGTCAAAACACAAGATCATAACATTACTATGCAGATAACTAGTCTCTCCTAGAAGATCACACGTTAAATATTATAATTAAATAAGACATCGGTAACTTTCAACATAATTTCCCTAGATAAAATCGGATCTCAGTTTCTACTATCCTTATCAAATGCATAATATCTAATTTTTGTCCCTTTTCTATTTCCGAATTTTGCATTGATCTTTGTTTTTGTTTGTTTGTAGCCCTCATATTTGGTCAATCATTATAAACATCATTTGCATGCCAACATAGCCAGCAGTTAGTGAGATGCCCCGGATTTTATTTTCATGCACTGAATCTTCAATAAAATTGTTCTTCGCAGTTACTGAATGCTGTATGAAAGGCAATTCCCACAGAAAGACAGATTGCAGTAGTAAGATATAGCTTCGTTGACGTCACAAGCCACAGAAGCCGCGATCTGGCTGACAACAAATATTTCACAGCATCTAGCACTGTTTTTTTGTTTACAATAAATATTGTAGCCGTATTAGAGCGTTTCCGATATATGGTTTTGTTTGTGCTGTACTTAAGAATGAACAAACTCTTCGAAGTTTTGCTAGTCCCGCCAGGAGTGCTAGTCGCTCGAAGTTCCAGGATAACTTCTGTAACTTTTGGAATGTAGAAGATAAGGTACTGGCGGAAGTATAGGAAGCAGGTGGTGTCACGAGCCACCGATGGCCAGCTCAATCAGTAGAGCACTTTTCTGCGGAAGACAAAGGTCCCAAATTCGAATCACACTTTCAACCCGCCAGCAAGTTTCAAATCAGCGCACACTACATTGCAGAGTGAAAAATCGTTCAAGAATACGAAATAGGATCTATATTCAACGGAGACAGGCAGTGGTCTTCTATAACTAAGGGCAACCACAGGAAAAGAGTAACCGTCTGTCGTTATGTAACGTAAATGGTAAATGTAACCAGCATTCGTTCAATTAATAACACTTTTTCAGGTGGCGTAATTTAAAAATGCAGGAAATCGCTGTTAGCGAATTTTATCGCAGTAGGAAGCGACACAAACATAAATAATACGTTAATAAAGTAATTGATGAAATGATACAATTATGTGCTGTATCGACAGTGTCATCATCGACCGCACTTGGCGCGTCGCGCTCTGTTGTCATCTCCACAGAAGAAATCTGGCCGCTGCGAACTGCTGCTAATGGGGCTCGCCAGATAATCTTCAGACTAACATCCGACTAATCTCCGATCACACCGACGACCGTGCAGTGTAATCTTACGAACATAGAGTGTTCATCCACCATGTTACACAGACGGATGCAACACCATGAATTCATGAGACGTCACTGTTGATAGTGGTGCATGCTAGTAGACGAAGAAAATCCACAGTTACTGTACACATTAGACATTTGTCAGTTCCGCATGACTAGATCACATTACCGATCAAAGTGACAATGTAGTGCGTTCTGAAAGAACAGTGTTATAAGAAATGTAATGCTGTTTAGATGCGGCGATACATCTGTGTGTTTTCATATTCTAGCAGATACAGAGAAATAATAAAATACACCTAACTTGAAATAATATTCTCGAGTCCCTGATTGTTAATTCTCACAGACATCTGAATTATAATCTTCCATATTCTATATTCAGTTTCGCCCTTTGAAAGATGATTCGTTCGGCAGCGTATGATATAGAGAATAGACAAAGGCCCTTATTCCCTGTAGCGATCATACCAGTAGGATGCCATTACACGGTGTGTGAAGCTCTCAAAAGGTGGCCCTAAGCCGTGAGGGAACCTTAAAGGGCGAATAAGCTCTTAGGCTGATAGCGGTAAGAGGCGCCCTTTCAATTCCCCTTGTTGGACGGCTACATACAAGGAGAGAAATATCTTGAACGAGCAGTGAATCTACCTCCCACGATATGATGTTCTGGTCTGTTTTTGTTTTACTTTTCTTGCTTAGAATATATAATTCGCCACTACCGAAAACTTGAAATGTATCGTAAGCTACTCTGTGGCCATATCAGATTTTGCACTCTTTTAAAATAACTAATGAAATAAGTAACTCTGTGAAACTACTATTACACCAAAGATTTCGTATGAGCGTGAGGAATATCGGGCCGACTTGTTTATTGGATCCAGGTCTTTCTAGAAAATAGAACTTAGCACTTCTTTCTTAACAGAGCCAAATTATGTGATGTAAAATTAACTTCAGGCGTATCACAATGGGTTATTAAAGGACCATAGGTGTTCACGATATGAACGCCGGCCGGAGTGGCCGTGCGGTTCTAGGCGCTATGTCGGAAAATTGTACCAAAATGCAGCAACATCTGTAATGGAGAAAAGCTATGTGCAACTTTCACTTGACACATAACACGAAGAAATGTAACGTATAAGTCACATTATTTGTCGATTATACAATTTGCAATCCATCACTGGATACAGTAAGGTACGTGTAATATCCAAGAGACATGAGATCTGCAAGAATTATACAATAATACTTGCAGGAAATGTGGGTGTCAGACTGAGTATCATTAGAAGAATCCTAAAGATATGTAGCTTACACACGAGAAAAGTAGGTCAAGAAATCTTTTTTCAAAGCTCCTTATGTATTTGCCCAGTGTATGAGGTTTTTTGTCAGGAAAGATTATTAGAGAAGCTAGAGAAGACCCAAAGAGAGCATTGCGCATCGTGATGGCAACTCCTTGTAAAAGAGAGAGCATTGATTCTATTCCACACTAGTGCCAGATGGCAGACGCTGTGTGTCACGGAAATGCTGACATTCCGAGAGTTTTCCTTTCAAGAGGTCAGGCAACATATTGCTCCCATCAATACACATCTTTCCAAATAGGCGTAATGGTAAAACAGGGAACTATGAGGTCAAACGGGGTCTTACTGACAGTCGTTCTCAACACACACCATCTGCGAATGGATCAGGAAAGGGAGGAACGATGGTGGTACGCGTGCTGTTCTGTCATATTGCGCGAACTGGCAAACAGAGTTCGGATATACACGTAGATTCTTTAATTTCCCTACAGGCAAAGATATTCCTGATGGCGTGGTGGAAAATATTCCCAGGAGCACACGATGTATTGACAATCAAACAAAGACTAAAAGGTCACAGACAGTCTTAAAATCCCTTAACCCTAGGACGTACTCTGCTAAAATTTCCCTAGTACTCCATCTGGGGTCATACATGACCCCAATCAATATATAATAGACTGTGTGTACTAATCATTCAGAGAACAACGTATTGTCGTTTAATACTGTTTGTTTACATTTTATTTATTATTTAGACACATTTCACAGCTTTTTTAACAGGTATGTACATAGTAGAATTAAATTACATATGGCAGAGTAATTACATATCAGAAGTTACAATATTACTCTAAGTCATAATTTGTTTCACTCATAAATGTTTCACAATGGCTTCAAATTTACAGAAAATGTGATGAACAACTCAACAGGAGACATAATTCTAACCGGAATCCGTACCATAGTCATCTGCACATATTTTGCAAGTAGTAACTATTTCAGAATGTTCCTTGCAAACAAATTTGTTACACTTTTTGCACGTTGAACTGTATTTTGTGTACTTTGATCGGGGGCAAATGGAGCATCTGCCTCGCTTTCTCTTCTGATTGTCGGGTATTACGTTTGGATGTCCACTGTCGAACAGATCATCAAATCCACACCGTTTGATACTGCTAATAATATCCTTGTTCCTTGCTTGTGGTAAACTAAAACGACGTTCAACTTGGGGCATTGCCATTTCTTTGGCCAACTTCATTAGAAAAAGACGTCTCTCTGTTTTTTCAACAGCAACACAGAAGAGTCTGTAAGCACTGAGTGCAGCTAGATCGACAAGATCATAAAATACTGCTAATGGCCAACGTTTTGTACCCTTTTTCACAGAATAGTAAGAGCTCATTTGATCTAGCGTATCAACACCTGATTTTGTTGAGTTGTAATACAACACTACTTCTGGTTTTCGTTTCAAGTTGTTTTCTTTGGGCACTTCAGATGATTGATGTTGTGTTGACAGGAGTAGCACAGCCTTATTTCTTTTTGGAACATACGAAACTAATAGGGTTTTACCACTGTATGCAAATCTGGTAGTGCATTCTTCCCTAGTTTTCGAAGGCTAAAACTCTTCTTTTCTTGTAGAACGTAGAGTACCTACAAGTGTCAACTTCATTTTCTAAAATTCTTGGCCAAGGTCATAGCTCGTGAAAAAATTGTCAGTGGTAATATTCCTACCACTGCCAGTCAGATGACGCATTAAATCTAAGACCACTCTCTTGCCTTGATTCACTTCTCTCACATCACCACTCCATCCAATGTACATTTGAAGATTTGTCAGATAACCATGTTCACAGTCTACTGCGCACCATATCTTGATGTCATACTTTCCTAGCTTTGAAGGAATGTAGACCTTGAAACTGCACCGACCTCTGTATCCGCAAAGATGTTCATCAACAGTAATGTTGCTAGAAGGTATAAATGTTATTTGACATTGCACGGAAAACAAATCAAATATTTCCTGTACAGCTTCAGCCTTATTTCCAGTCCTCTCTTTCCTTTCAAGTCTTGTGATGCGGTCGTCAAAACGAAGTGAACGCAGAATGTCCTGATATCGCCTCCTCGACATAGTAGCACGCAACAGAGGAGTGCCATATTCAGAGTCCCAAAATTCGTCAATAGGTTTCCCCCGGCTCTTCTGTACGCCATACAGAACCAGCAAGCCTAAAAATGAAAGAAGCTCGCATCTGTCTGTATCACGCCAGTCAACTAATTTTCCAGACACTTTCAATTCATTTCCTCGTTGATTTGTGAACTGAACTATTATATCCAGCAATTCATTAGTAATAAACTGCCTGAAACAGTCAACAGATGAGCTAACACTAACTGTACTAGGAATACCTGCTGAAAATCGTTGTATGTTGCGGATTGGAAATCTACGAATTGATGGTCCTTTTGTACTCCATGCCATATCCAGACCCCTGCTTACCAGGACTGCACTTTCATCTTCTCCACTGTCATCATTTTCAGCAAGAATAACATTTTCTTCTAATTCATGTAAACAAATTTCATCACTTTGGTCTACCTGTGTCTCTGTTCCATCATCTTCGGCGTCACTACCTTCTGAATCACGACTGCTACGAAATAAGTCTTCCATAGCTTGTTCTACACTATAGCCAGGAGCAAAACGTATTCCATCCATGCTGAAATTACACTGCAGCAACAAACGTACAACAAACGAACTTCCAGTTTGAGGTTAGTTCTGAGTAACACCTGAATAACACCTGAATTCAGTGTTACCAACTCAAAATACCTAAGAAAGAGATTGATAGTTGATAATCTATACATTCTATGAATGTTACATATAATCTATCTGGGGTCATAACTGACCCCAACAGTAGTTTTTGTTAATTATTGATTTAAATGTTGCGTCAAGCGCTCTAAAAATTGTTGTGAGAGAACTACAACACTGTGTGGTAAAAGTCATATAATTCTGGATTTTTACAAGAAATAGAAATATTATTTTATCCATAGTAAAGATGACTAGTGTCACCTATAACCTCAGAGTGAGTCTTACGGTTAATATAAAAGACTATTGTGTGGTATCCAAATTCTTCGAATGTAGTGACTATAGTTTTATTTATCAATTCAGTTCTCTCGCTTCACTTTCCAGAATTCATAAGCGAGTGTGTTTAACGACTTTACGGACAAAGGATGAGGGGGGGGGAGGAGGGGAGGGGAAGGGGCTTAAACACTCAAAAAACAAAGCGTATGCTGACACAAAGTAAAACAGAGATCAATAGGTACTTCTTATTTTGAGTATAACCAAACGTGGTAATAAAACCGATTGGTAACTGAACCACCATGGTGCTTTCAATGGTCTGATGTGTTTGCTGTTGGAATGTCACAATCTTTCTTTGAACTGATTAATCTACTCAATTATCGGAAAACGAAAGTTTTACCTATAGTCGTAGTAGGAGCCATTGTACTTGTAGATAGTTTTTCACATACAAAATGCATTTCTGAAGGTGACAGGTTGATTATAAGGAAGAAACAAATTTAAATATAGTGCAGTCTCACTTAACTGATTTAAGGTACAGAACTATACAGGTTTGACTATATGCAAATTAAATTACACATTTGTGTGAACAGATGACATAATGCACAAGCAGATAAGCAACACAAGACTCGTTCACACTTTAGCCACTCAGCTTGAGGAAGAATCCGAAACGTCAGTTAGTCTACCCAACGTATTGTTGTACTAACCGCTCACCTCCTGAAAGGCTGAAGGGTGAGGCAAATCATTGTTTGGCGCAGAGAAATTCAGGCTAAAGCAGTCAGTTACTGAAATAATAGTACCTCTTTATCCGATGAAAGATATTTTTATTTGTTATGTTTCAAAATTAATGTCAGTGCATTACATTACGCCGTTTTTACAATGTGGTATCGGTGACATACAGTATACTAATTATACGTTTAAGTTTACTTGCATTAGAATTTTTCCTTATCTCTGTTTGTACGTCTGCTACGCCACATAGTAGACAGTAAAGCAGTAAATTACATTGTTAGCCGTAGAAGATACCTGATTACTGACTTGCTCGCCGTATATGAACTTTGGTTGTGATATTTCAGCGATATACCGGTTTACACTAGTGGCCGTAATAAGAACAGTAAAAGTAAATTTTTTTGTACGAATCACATTGAACTTAATGGTGGAAATGACTATATAAGGAACTAATTTATTCCTCATGTGAAATTATTTTGTCTGTTTATTTACTGAAAATCTGATACGGTCATGGTTTTGAGAAAATTATGTATGTCACTGTCCAGAAATCAAGGTTCGTGTGAATTACGCAAAGAATCTATGCAGTTCACCAGAGGAAAACTACGGGTAGAAATATATTATTTATTGAGAATTCGTCAGTATTTAAATTGTCACTGCTACTAATATGAACACTAACATCGAACTGATCTGAGATGTACAATCTATCGGCAAAATGTCTTGGAGTTTAGCCATGAAACCAAAGACGGCTCAGGGCTATAATAGCGTTGAACTGCTAACCCAGAAACTTCTGTTTATTTTATATACATAGTGTTTCAGTGATTGTAATTCATCCGCGGCAAGAGCAAAATTTAAGTACTGTAAAGTAAGTCTTAAATGAACAGTGAGTGCCCGCCCGTTAAGAGCAGTCAATCCATGTTTCATTAGATGACGTTTCCTATTCATTCTGACAGAGTTCTCCGGTTACTTGCCCAATTATGCTCGTTCACAGGGACTTAATCCCAAATAGAGAGGAGTTTTAAATTCAGCAGTTGATTGGACACTCTCGTACCGGCTGATGAAGTGTGCGAAATGGGATTAGTGATGTGATTGCTGGCAGGCAAGTTTGCGCGCGTCCAGCGATTGCGCTTTAAAGTGCGTCTTCTCATCAGCTTCTGCGCCCGTAACAAACGAGCCTAGCAACAACAGAACCACTTATGTGGATGAATAATTCTTGCCAAGAAAAGTCACACTCCGCTCGGATACAAAAGCCGTTCACTTCGTGGCTTATTCAGTAGCTGTAATGGATTTACGCTCCCCTAATTCTCTTTTACTTTTCTACCGATGGAAGCTTTCTCTAGTGTACAGCAACAGTCGATCCTCTCGGAGGATGTAGTCCCTCAGTTTTACGCGATGTTGCTGGAGTGGCAAGTAAACAAGAATTATACGTTTCTATCTCCCCATGTAACTGAATTTATGCTTAAAAGATGAAATGCAGATCCCTGTTATCAGTATGTTAATCAGTATATAGAAAGCAACAAAACACTTATTAATGCCTTCTCTGTATTCCTTCGTTACCATCTTCCTCTCCACTGCTATGCCTATACTTTCTCGGTTATTGTTTATCTAAATCAATATGACCGTGAAAAATAAGTGTGGAATGTACTTATCTCGGGAAAATGAGATGTGTGGAAAGACAGATGACTGAAAATGTAGTTTGTTCAAGGGATACTCTTTGGTTAATACAGCACACAATGCAAACATGGACTGAACTACAATAGAATCACCTTAATTACGGGAGACATCACTTTCTCGTGACAGGGATACGTCCTGAATTAAGAGATGATCTTTGATGAATTAATTCTCAAATAATGGCTCTGAGCACTATGGAACTTAACTGATGTCATCATCAGTCCCCTAGAACTAAGAACTACTTAAACCTAACTAACCTAAGGACACCACACACATCCATGCCCGAGGCAGGATTCGAACCTGCGACCGTAGCGGTCTCGCGGTTCCAGATTTTAGCGCCTAGAACCGCTGGGCCACTCGGTCCGGCAATTAATTCTCATTCACAATGTCTAATTTAAACTGCACATAATAATGTTAATGATTTTCAGATTATTAATTTCAAGGAAAAAGCGAGGAAAGCGATAAGGTTGCAAGTTACAATGATATTCAGTGTAAGATATGTTCAAATGTGTGTGAAATCTTACGGGACTTAACTGCTAAGGTCATCAGTCCCTAAGCTTACACACTTCTGAACCTAAATTATCCTAAGGACAAACACACACACCCATGGCCGAGGGAGGACTGGAACCTCCGCCGGCACCAGCCGTCAGTATAAGAGTTTTGTGTCAAAACTGAAGGAAATTTCATTAGGTCTTTAGAAACAACTTCAAGATATGCAGGGAGGAGTATTGGCAAAAAATTTCTTTGGTGCCAAATTTAGTATTTAGCGAAATTTTCCAGTGAAACATTTCTCTATAACAGCACTGCGAAGATAATTATTCGCCTGGAGTTAGTGATAATTTTAAAATTATGTTTGAAAAAGCTTTTCGTGATAGAAAAGCATTAGCGAGAATAATCAAAGCTACAGTCAAAATGTAACCCATGAGGTGTTTGAATGCGTAGTTCAAAACATATTTTGGTCTTTATCCAAATGAAGCAGAATAAAGAATGTATATGTAAATGGGTCGTGTTACACAGAGCAAAGAGTTCTGTAATATTCATTTTGAAACAGTAATTAATTTAAACACTTCTTACGGTTTATCACAAATAAATGTTTTAAAATATTTAATGTGGGGTGTTTTAGAGACCAGATTGCTCAGATGATCAGTTTTTAAAGTATGTAGGTAATTTAGGAAACGTATCAGGAAATAAGTAACAGAGAAAACTTTGATTTCGGAGATTCATCAGAAGGTAATCTGAGGAGATAATGATAACTATGAAGAAAGCAATTTAGAAAATGTATCACGAAACAAGTAGGAGAAAAAACCTTGATTTTCGGAATTCAACAGAAGGAAATAAGAGATAATGTAGGGAGGATTACAATAATCACGAAAGAAGGGGAATCGATAACAACAAAGAAAAGAATTCTAACACAGAATTTAGTGTTACATTCATCCATCACAACAGAAAAACAGAAACGATAGAATGGTAAATGAGCAGGTCAACCTAGAGTCGTTCCGTTGACTGTGAGAGTGGAAATTAAACCTGATGAATTGACCACTTACGCTCTATCGAGCAGTCAAGTCGCTTTGAGATCGCGGGTCCTGTACTGCGATTGAGACCATGCGTCCTGTGCTGCGATGGTGTATTTTCGGTTGTGTCCAAGGAGGCGATGAATAGCGCACCTAGCGTAATTGTGAAGAAAGACAGCGAACTAAAAGCTTACTTTGCGTTGTAGTATACCGCGATTATCATTATTATTATTATTATTATGAGCGGAAATGAATTATTACGCCTTAAGAGTCAGTAAAATTGAGTTTAACGTAATTTCTCACAGCCAATATGATTTTTATTGTAAGAATCAAAAATATGTATGCAACTGCTGTCATGTTCTTCACCTTATTGACTGTCTTTGAAGTACTCTTTAACCGTTCTGCACGTCAAGACCTAAATTATTCTTATTAGTTGAGGTTCATACTGCATATCAGCAGAGATTTACATTTCCTTTCATCTGACGAGACTTTTTCTTTTACACAATTAACAAATAAATAATATCAGTATTAAATCTTACTAAACATTAAGCCACTTTTATACAGAATTCACTGTTATGAATTGGCATCTCATTCCAACGCGTTGAAAAGGTAGCAGAAGGTTTTAAGCACTTGTCTCCTTCTCTTTGTTTCTAGTTCCTCAGAAACGTAGCAAAACAGGAAACTTGGTGAATATTTTCGTATGGAAAACTTCTGACGGAAACAGAAGGCAGTCAACTTTTGCAGTTTCTGGGGTTTCCATTCAACCGGAGGAAATCGGAGATTCGTATAGAACATCCACTCTGGGGCCAGCCAGCACTTGTATTCACCTTCCAGTGAGAACGAACTACCTGGGTGAGGGGCAGGAACATCATGAAACCCAGGCGGGTGAGCAGAGACGCTTAACACGGCACTACTATAGACATTCAAATGATAATAACCATATGAAAGTAATAAGTTGGTAATTATTAAACAAAAGGAAGTAAGGCAGACGGAAGCTCAGTGTACATCACTAATTTTAGCTGATACATTTTTGAATTAGAAGGGATCAGTCGCGTGAGCTGATGCATGTAGTAACAGAGTGTAAATAAGAGGAACAATTATATTTAACTGAAAACGTCTCATCATTCGCGGAAAGATATTCTGATATGGCAGTCCAAGGTACAGAACTCTAATGTGCGAAGTCTGTGCGGTTATCACCTAATAATGAGTTGCTTATAATGGGACTCTAAGAATCAAAATGAATATCTGTAACAAAACTATGCATACGTATGTTAATTGGAAAGGGATATTCGTCACATGAATCCAAAACAACTGAAAGGATGGATACGTTACGTCCATGCCGTTATATGTTACCCGTTATGAAAAATGTAATGTAATCGATTCCTTTCCCTTTGAAGCTTTCCAGAAAGGCTTCGTTTGTAACAGTGGCTAATTAAGGACAGTTGACATTTAGTACGCTACCGGACCACGGAAATTTGAAACAAACGCCAGCCAGCTTGCTTCTGACGAAAAAGCCTCACCGCTTTTTTTGTGAACATCAAAGCTACAGGCAACTGTACAGTTCTTTACTTCTCTGTGTGCCTCTATGATGGGAAGTGCGTCCACATAAACGCCTCTCATTGACAAAAATTCTTTTACAGTTTCCACGAACAGTTTTCTGAAACAGCTGCCAGATACAAAGGGCATTGTTTTCGTTCTGAATGTCGAACGCAGTTTTACAACCGATGAAACGAATTTAGTATGCGTCAACACATCTAAAATAACGTTAATAAAGTAAGGTTTTTCTTCTGCAATTTGAAACATTAGTAGTGCAAAGAACCGTGCAGAATTTAGCAGACTCGTTTATAGAGACCGCGTAGCATCCCGTGCAGGCAACAGAAAAATGTCACAGGAAGGGGACAGAAGAACTATGAAATGAATGTGTATTTGAAAACGGGATTCAATCCGTAATTTTCGATCTTATTCAGTAATTTAGAAATCAGCATACCCTTAGCACTCACATTACATTCCAACTTGCATTAATCAAGCGAATAGCGCAACTTCAATAATCTTTTGTATAATAGTTGGGGTCCTATTCTTACTTCCTCATCTACAGTGGACGGGTAGGGAGAAAGAATATTGGGGCTGTAGATAGGGCGTTTTGTTTCTATTTCTCCTCCTAGAACCTTTTCATTCCTTCAAGCAAGCTCATCCCATTTCGTCTTATCAGATGTTCTTGGGCTTAGTAATTGTCCTCCTATAACCAACTGAGGTAGGTATCGTTATTTCGAAGTGCATCTTTATTACAAATTTTGTTTCGAACAGTCACGAGTTTTCCCATCACATCAAGGATCTTTGCCCTTTCCTCACATTAGATTTTCTTGGACATTGTACAATATTTCGTGGAAAATCTTAAGGTTGGTGACGTTCTTTAGGAGCACCCAATTTTTCCCAAATGTACATTGGATCAATTAACTTCTTCCATTTCTTTCGTTTCTTAACCCATTTTTCAATCGCTTTTATCTAGCTGCGTTTGTTAATTTTTTAATGTTGTTGTTCTTGTGGTCTTCAGTCATGAGACGGGTTTGATGCAGCCCTCCATGCTACTCTATCCTGTGCTTGCTTCTTCATCTCCCAGTATCTACTGCAACCTACATCCTTCTGAATCTGCTTGGTGTATTGATCTCTTGATCTCCCTCTACGATTTTTACCCTCCACGCTGTCCTCTAATACTAAATTGGTGATCCATTGACGCCTTATAACATATCCTACCAACCGATCCATTCTTCTAGTCAAGTTGTGCCACAAATTTCTCTTCTCCCCAATTCTATTCAATACCTCCTAAATACTTATGTGGTCTACCCATCTGATCTTCAGCGTTCTTCTGTGGCACCACATTTTGAAGGCTTCTATTCTCTTCTTGTCTAAACTATTTATTGTTCGTGTTTCACTTCCATACATGGAAACAACAGGCAACTGTACAGCTCCTTACTTCTCTGTGTGCCTCTATGATGGGAAGTGCGTCCACATAAACGCCTCTCATTGACCAAAATTCTTTTACAGTTTCCACAAAGAGCTTTCCGAAACAGTTGCCAGATACATGCTCTCGCTGAAACTCTCTGCAACCTCTGGTTCTGTCAGTTTATCCAGGTCCCATCTCCTTAAATTCCCACCTTTTTGCAGTTTCTCCAGTTTTAATCTACAGTTAATAACCAATAGATATTGGTCAGAGCCCACATCTTCCCCTGGAAGTGTCTTACAATTTTTAAGGAATGAATTAATTTACATACCTTTTTTTGATAATTTAGGGGAGACCCAGTGCTAGAAATGGAAAAAAATTGGTCTTTATTTTTTTTTGTTTCATTAAAATCTAAGGAATCTCCTGAACATTCTGATACATTATTTCTCTGGTGGAAATATTGTCTTGTTGGTATTATCGTCTTTTACTGTATATCTACATTGTCAGTTTTCCACCTAGCGACCTACAATGACTGATTTGAACGGTCATGTTTCCGAAACTATTTACTACAGAAGGCTGTGGTTTTGTTGTTTTGTAGTTGACAATCTGCTCTACACAGTGTGTTGTTTCTGTAGCTCTTTGTTTGAATAGCGCGAAGCGTTTCGTGAATAACTTCTTGTTTAGTGGGTTTTAGTTCGCGCAGCAAGCAGACATTGACAGCATTTTTCAGAAGACAAAACCACGCGGAATATTCAAGAAGCGAAGAAACAAGGGTAACAGGTCTTACCGAAAATGTGTAGCTGATGAAGCTTGTTTGAGTATACCACAAGGAACTACAAGCGACAGCAGTGACAAGAATAGAGCACTGCCTACACCCTCTTCCCCCAGTACTTCAAAAAGGAAAGTTGACTTTAGAGTTTAGGAGGACCTCAGTGTAGAAAAAGACATGGATACGAATATAATTGTGGAGTTTGGTATTTTGGCTCGTGTTCTATGTGAAGCAGTGAGTTATTCTCTTTGTGATGGTGCAGTAACACTGTCTGAAGATGAATCAGTTGTTTGTCATTTACGTATTTCCTGTCAGAACTGCGAATTCTCTACATCGTTTTTAACACATCAAGCAAGTGCAAAAACAACTTGTATACTAATAACGTAAGATTATTATATGGACTGAGGTGCATTTGGAAGGGTCGGGCAGCTGGGAAACTGTTGTTCAGCATCATGAATTTGCCAGGTCCACCTACAGAGTATGAACACTACACAAATGTCACTGGTGATTGTGTAAAGGAAGTGCCTACAGATTCCATGATATCTGTAACAAAAGAAGCAGTGGAAGCAAATGATTGTTTCACTGATATCAGTATTGCCTTTAATGGTTACTGGCAGAGACGAGGACACAAATCTAAGAATGGAGTTGCAACGGCAACAAGTGTTGACACAGGAAAAGTCCTGGATCTTGAGATTTTGACAAGATATTGTCAAGGATGCACATGTGCTGGCGTGGATAGAGAGAGAGAGTAGAAGCTCATGAGCCTAATTTTGGAACAAATTATGAGGGAAGAAGGGGAGGGATGGAATTGGCCGCTGCAGTAAACATTTTTCTGCAATCTGAGGAAGAAACGGGAGTTAGGTACATTCAGTTCTTGGGAGATGGAGACAGCAAGTCTTTCAAAGCAGTAGTGGACCGCAAACCGTACGGTGTGCTCATAACTAAACTAGAGTGTGTAGGCCATGTGAAAAAGAGAATGGGTGCAAGGTCCTGGCAGACTGACTGACAAGGTGATAGATCAGTTTCAAGTTTGTTATGGCAAAGCTGTTAGGGACAACACCAATGATTTGCACAAGATGGTGAGAGCTGCTACCACAAAATTTCAACTGATAACAACCCCGAACATTGTTTGTGTCCTCGTCCTCCTGAGACATGGTGCAAATATAGAAAATCTGAAGCTGAAGGATCTCTGGCATATTTTAAGCATAAAAACAGTGTGCCTCAAGCAGTAATGGAGGCTCTGAAGCCTATATTTACAGATCTGGCCAATCCAGATCTGTTGAAAAGGTGTTTGCATCGGAAAACACAAAACGTCAACGAATCTTTCAATAATCTTTTCTGGACTCGCATACCGAAAAGTGTATTTGTTGGGATGAAGACCCTGCAGTTAGGAAAGTATGACACTGTAATCACATTTAATAATAGATATAGTGGCAGACAGAGTACTTGAGAAGCTGGGAGTGATTTTGGGAAGCATACAGTGGAAGGTCTTCACAAAGTGGACATCGGAAGAGTGAAAAAAGCTGAGGTTTCTGGAAAACATGTGACCAAAGAGGCAAGGAACAGAAGAAGGCAGCTGTTACTTGATAGAACTAGTGGTGAAGATAACCTAGAATATGGAGCATGGTGTTTTTAATAACGTCATGTAACAATGAAGGTAATGAATTTCATATGAAAACTTTAAACGTCCGTTTCTCAGTTTATATATTTTTCACTACTAATGCCTCGTTTTCTCAGAAACTATTCATCCTGTTGCACTGAAACATTACAGGGTCCTGCCCAACCATCCAGTAAGCCATGGATCTACAACGACGAATATACGTTCAGCTCAGCTATTCATATGTATATTTATGTTAACAAAATTTTTACAAAAATACAGTCATTGAGTAAAAAATTTGTAAAACCTTTAGTTTTGATGCAAAACCTTCCATCGTAGATCAGTAGAAGAAAGAGTCAGTATTAATTATATGGCAGAAATTTCAAATACGTATCTACAACAGTCTCTCAGATAATCGGTCATTAACATTAGTGAATTAACATGGGCGAGATAGGGGCCCGGGTCTCCCCTTAACTCTCACATAGTACTGCAACTTGTTTATAGAATTTCTGACTTCCCTTTCTATTAGTATACTTTATCCTCTCCGCTTGTCTGCACTTTTTCTTTTCCTCCATAAATAAGATTTTCTCTTTTACGATTCAAAAACCTTCCTTAAAATTTTCTTTGTGTCGTAGTCACTACCTCCATTTTCCATTTCGTCCTCACTTTACAATGACTGTCTTTATTACCGATGAGTGATGTCTTACCTTTGCCTTGTAGGTAACCACTTCATAGCTGCACATATTGAGCTTTGAGGATGTGGGGATAAAGAGACAAGATCTGTAGATGAGCTGATCAAGTACTATAATGCTAACATTCTGAAACCAAATGCTGGAGCCGGCCGGAGTGGCCGTGCGGTTCTAGGCGCTACAGTCTGGAACCGCGTGACCGCTACTGTCGCAGGTTCGAATCCTACCTCGGGCTTGGATGTGCGTGATGTCCTTAGGTTAGTTAGGTTTAATTAGTTCTAAGTTATAGGGGACTGATGACCACAGCAGTTAAGTCCCATAGTGGTCAGAACCATTTTTGAACCAAATGCTGGAAAGACACAAGTTTGTGCATTGCCTCTACAGAATAGAGAAGCTGATAGAAAACTGAACATCACTTGGACAGGAAAACAATTCCACTGCGACACTCGAAAATACCTTGGAGTAAGTATGCACCGCTCTCTTACGTTCAAAGCACACTACGAAGTGTCTGCATAGGAAACACATCATCTGTAAATTTAAAGTGCCTCGAACATCTGCCCTGTGCAGTTTGTTTACACGCAGTGGAATATTCTGCACCAGTTGCGTAAAATTCTGTATATGCCAAACAGGTTCATAAAATTTTTAACGAGTATGGACGCACCGTTACATACTGTCTACGACCATCTCCTGTCAATAAACTTTACCAATTTAAGGGCATTACACCGTATTCGCGGGGAAGCAGCTGCAGAACTGGAGAAGAAGAAACAGGACATTGACCTCAGACATCCTCTGCTGCACATGAGCCCCAACAACCAAGACTCAGATCAAGGAAGAGCTTCATGCTGACAACTACGGCAATTCCTTCATCTCCAGAAACTCGAGATTCATTGCCTGTCGCCCACCGAACATTGTCAAAGAGTATCTAGCTGGAGGTTCACACCTACCTTATGGGGCATGGAAGCCGCAGAGAAGCCAGAGAACTCAGGTGTTACAATGCAAAGTCAACCTTAGGAAATGGGACTTCAGCAGTTGTGATGAAATTTGGAAGTATGGTGAGCGCTGGACCAACAACATCGGCTACCTTCTTGTAGAATTACTAAGCAGCCTATCAGTTGTAAGTGATAGATTTATTTAAACCCCTTTACTATGGTTTCAACGTTTGTAAAAACATCTACTTTAGAAGGAAATAGAGACATGTTGTGGCGGACGTACTTTAAAATATAACAGAAAGGCATCAGTCAAATATAAAATTTCACCTCCATAGCAATTGAAAAATGCACAACGTGGTTAATGCCATTTAGTATTACCTCATCACTATTCAACTAGTGCATTAGTGTATAAAATACATATCTGTTCTATGTTATTTAATCTGATTTGATATCTATATGTAATGAACACTGTAGCAAACACATGATCATTTGTAACCTTATCTCAGTAGCGACTGGTTGATGAACTTCTATACCTGCCACTTTTGATGGGTTCGTATAATTACACAATGGCAGTAGTGTTACATACGTATAGTTATTGGTCAAGTATGGTCTGTGATCAGATGGTGGTCCGTGATCGATGATCAATGATCACTGGTGGTCTGTCATCAGTGATGGTCAGTGATCAGTTATCGTCAGTTATCAATGATGGTCAGTGATCAGTGACTATCAGTAGTCAGTGACAATGGGTGATAAATACTGATCAATGATCAATGACAATAACATATCAGTCGTGATCAGCTCTCAGAGGTGGTCCATAATCGAAGTTGGGTCGTGATCAAAGGTGGTCCATGAACAAAGTTGGCCTGTGAGCAATTATGGCCAGTGATCAATGACAGTAAGTGACCAGTGATGGCCACTGATCAACGATAGTGACTGATCGGTGGTCGTCAATGATCAGTGATGGTCTGCTTCCCAATAAACCTTTTGGTGGGCGTTTATCAGATCATCGAATGTCTGGCAGTCTTTCAGTCTAGTGTTTTCATCACAAATCATAAACTTATATGAGAAAATTAATGTGTTACGCAGTCATCAGGTGTTACTGGGTAGAGGCCTATGTGGAATGGTGACTATGTAAAGGGGGAATGGTGGCTAGTTAAAGGGGGATGGTGATAGTGGCTACCCAAAGCGGGAATGATGGCAACCTAGGGAAAGTGGTAGCCGCCTAGTGAAATGGTGGCTACCTAGTACAGGAATGGTGAGAACTCAAAGGAGGGAACGGTGGCCATTTGGTAGGGGAATAATGAACAAATGGCGGCAGTGGTGGCCACCTACTTTGGAAATAGAGGCCACCCACCCAAAGGGGATATGGTTGCCGCTTAGATAAAATAGTGACCATCCAAAGAGGTAGAACGTGAAGTATAAAATACAGGGTTTCACATGTTATTTACGATTGCAGAATTTGACGAATGAAATATGTGTACGTGGCCTTTTTACGGATAGTGCAATTTTTTTGACACTGGAAACATTTTAATGAGGTGCCAGAGGTATGTACATACAGGGTTACTTTGACCTTAGATTCAATTTAATATTAAGTCATAGACAACAGAGAGAGAAAGAGATTACTTTACCACAGGTGTATATAAGTAGTCCAGTATTTTTCGACCTATGAAATACAGAGAGAACACAAAGAATACAGAATTGCGTGACTCACAGAGACGCCATTTTTACATATATAATGAATAGCTTTGATTTTGGAGTCATTTTAATACTACCCCAGAGGTGTGTATGTGCATAGTTTTGACCTTGGTTTCACTTTAATATAAGACCGAGCTGTATATGTATAGGCAAATAACGCACAACTTTTACCTTGGCTTCACTTTATTGCTAAGTGAGAGGTATGTGACTTCCACGGAAATAATGGATACATCTTTAACTTTAAAATGAGAGTTGCCTATTTTTTTGTTTTTGTTTTACTGCACACCTGGCCCATCATTTTAATAATATATTGTGATTTGTTGGAGAGACGACCGGAAGGGGTGCTAAGCAAACAGTTAATTTGCACATAATTATTGCATATATATTTTACTTCCAATGAAATAATGAGACTTCCAAGTTGTCGTTATGTAATTTATTTTTGCTGCATATCTGAGGCATCATTTTAATAAGCCGTGGCAGAGGGCGTCATTTTCACTTCTTGTTTCGATACTACGCTCTGACTGGTAGAAGATATGGGTGGATAAGGGAAAAAGGAAGTGTACGTTGGAAACAATATCGTTTTGACACTACTTTTACCCGTCATTTAACTACTACACACTCACTGGTTCGAAAAAGGAGAGGCTGGGGTCTGCTTCCGTTACTTTGGATTATTTTACTGACTGGGGATATGGAGTACTCCACTGTGATTGGTTCGAGATAGGAGGAGGGAAGTCAGCTTTTCAATTTTCCACCAACGCAATTCGACTGCTTCCCCATCTTCGATTTTTAAATACTGTGTCATGACTGACTGGAGATAAATAGGGGGGCGTGACTAGCGACTAATAAAGATGGTGACGTCACTAGCGACTTGTGTGACACCGATGATGACCTCACTTTACTAGGTCGGAAGAGGGGATGAGCACCAAGTAGATGCTGCTCATAAACTTTCAGATCTTTGTTTCAAAAGCGAACACTTTCATTTCAGTGATGCATAAATTTAACAGTACGTAGCACCTGTTTTCATTTACGTACATACAAGTACATTTCAATAAACATTCTAGATAAGTGAAGATGAGCGACACATTGTTCAAAACCATATTCTGAGAAGCAAATGTAGTCAAAATTCACAACATAGTTTCTAATAGAGAGCTCAGGAGAGAAGTATATTTAAGCTGGTTTCCTCGTCCGAGAATACCTTTCAGTATTACAATTATACACTCCCAAATTTTGCCACACATTTATGAAGGGTAAGAAGGAAAGGGAGAGTGCAAGGTCTCATCGACTTCGAAGTCATCAGAGAGGAATTTCCAGCTCATGTTGGACAACCATTGGGGAAGAACTCTTTGAGTAACCATCGCGGTACAGCCAGAAGCGGCGAAATAAATCCATGAAAAAGTATATCACAGCAGCTGGCGTGTTACTTGCGTTCCGCTTCTTAACCACAGTGACACTTCAATCGATCAACCAGGTTACAGTTTCACGATGGGACAACATCGATATAGCAGGTAGCCATATCGAAAAAATAATCCAGAAATTTCCCTTGCGTGACACAGGAACATCATGAAAAAATTTAGTTTTGGTCCTGTAGAACAGAATTCAGTGCCTTAACCGCCATGCCACATCAGTTTCAATGGGATAGTTGTTTAGTGTGACGTCGATGTCGAGATCATTAGAAACGAACCTTAACCGAATAAAAACACCAAAGTCTAAATCTGTGGCTAAGTGAGATAAATGCCAGCTCTTCTAAAAGCAAGAGAGCAGCAACTTTATTGTGAACACGGAGAAATCGGAACGTTAGTGAATGTGCTGGTAATACCTTAGAGCTTCGAGGCTGAAAATGTGCGATTGGGAGCAGCTCTGCCGAAAATTCGCCTGAGGCTGTAGCTTTCGAATGAACAGCCCCCACCCTACCAGCCCCAACACGACGAGAGATTCTCGGCTGTTGTGAAACCGTTCAACACACGGCAGCACCTATGCACAGTCGCTACGACTCGTTGCCTATAGATATCGGAAAATGCATGTCGACAGTAGGGCTTTGTTCTTCTATTGTTGCATGGTACAACAGAAGAGAAACCTCCCCAACCAATCACCTCACCCTCCTTCATATTGGAGACGAGCCATGTATTCGAAATCTTAAGCTCTGGCTCTAGAGTAAGGTTCACATCCTCAATCATTGTATCAAAAGACAGAGTCAATGATGGAAATGCTAGAAGCTTATCACATAATTATTTCTTTATCTTTCGTTTCCGGAATGTGCGCACTACCTCCCCTAATCAGTTGTGACAGTCACTAAATTATATTTAGAGGAATTATTTCATTCTATTATTTGTGCTTTTATTTGTAAACTAATAAAATAAACACTACAAACTGGTTATTCGCTATGCCACGGAGAGAAATGGCACGTTGGACCCACAGTCGGGTGGACTTTCCTTCAAATTTACCTCTGGTTTTCCACATTAAGAACTTTTGTGGTTTCCTTAAACTGCTGAATGCAAATACTGGAATGGTTTCTTTGCAATCGACAAGGTCTATTTCCCACTTTATCTTCTCAAAAATTGAGTCAGTGACAGACACCATACTGCCTCGTCATCGACAGGACGCCAAATGCTAACTTTCCTTCTTTCCTTTTTTTTATATACGTTTATTTCAGAGAGGAAACATCATAGTGCATAAAACTTATGCCTAAGCTTCTCAAGTCATTTTAATTTCGCAGCACTTATTTCCTTTCCTTTTACTTTCAGATTTCCAGGGTGTGCCATACCTCCACCTATTGTGCAAGCTTATGAAGGTGAAACAACATGATACATGTGATATGACACATTTTCTGAGAATGAGTCTTTCCTTCGTGCGTCTTCTTGCATAGTTTGGAACAGTTTCCTGTAAACTGTTACAGTATCTTCAATTGTCCTTGTTTGGAAAATGGGGTAGAGAGTATAAGAACAGGTCATCTTTCGATGAAGTCAATCAAGACATTAACTCTCTAAATCTCGACTTATTTTTCAATCGATCCCAGTGACTAGTCGTGGAACACTGATTTAGTCGCTCAACATATTCGTGTAAAATGAGCTCATAGGCTCTAATGAGTTTTCTCTAATATGCTTTCTGTGTAAGAGTCCCCTCATGTTTCCTGATGTTTTATCAATCTAAGCTACGTTTCCTTTATTCAGACACCAGTTTATCGTTCGGGTACAGAGTTTCCAAATATTTTTCCACAGATCTATCACTTACCTTCACACATATGTTGTCATTCAACATTATAAAGATGTGAAAACTGCTACAGTGAATGTTATTTTGGAGTTAATGATATAGAATCTCCGCGAAAAGCCTTGTGACTTCTTCGGTTTTAAATTTTAATTATTACACGAGGAAATACATATCTGAATATTTCAGAAATTTTAGAAGTGTTTAACTCATAGATTTCGATTCATACCTCTGTTTTCCTTTTTTGTTTAATGGGTTAATAAAATGTGTTTAGTACCCGTAACGTAATGGTTTGAATTACATAAATATCACGGAAATCCGGCGTAAAAATTATTTGTTTTGTAGAATTCTTGAACTGTATCATTTTGTTATCCTTAACGTAATAGTTGACATTTCATTGTTGTTGCTGCTGTAATGGTGCTGATAGCAAAGCAGGTTGGTAGCCACTGACCATAAAACTTTCTAAAAACCTGCTTACTGGTGATTCGAAATTTTATGCTGGATTTTGAAATGTTTCGGTTATACACGGTTAATCGTTCTCCCGAAGCAATACAGCTCAGATATTGTGGATACTATTGTGATAGAATTGTCTATAGTTCAAATGTATCATGCTGCTTCTCGTTCTTACGTAAGGCCGGTTATAGAACTATGCCCATGCGGAATGAATATGCATATTCACGCTGAAAGTGAGAAAACTAGAGAATTATTTTCGCCGTCAGCAATCATGTTTGCGAGAGCTGTTTGCAGTTCCATTGGAGAGAAGGAAGTGTGATTCCTGTTTAAGATATGTTATTAAGTTGAAACTCATGAAATATGTCTACAGCAGAACAGAAGAAATGTCGATTAGATTGTAGCTTCAAAAGAAACACGTATGGAGAATGACTGTTATGAGTTGTATTGATTTTACGAGAGTAAAAGAGCCTAATATTAGTTCTGGACTAGTACGTGTAATTTGGAAAGACGAATGTATAACGTCGTACCATTGTCACATGGGATGAAGTGCTCTATTATTAGCGGTGCCAACAGGCAGTCTGTAACTATCTCACGAAAACACTGTGCACAAGGAAATTTATCCATAGGCCAAATTCTAGGAAATGACAGTCAAGGGTAAAGTATTGTACCTTATTTGTTTCGTTGTTTTGTTTATACAAATGTTACAGTTGAATAATGCAGCATACCTTACCAAGTATAACAAGGCGTATACGTACATAACGAAATATTTGACCAGTCGAAGAACATTGATTGAGTAACACAGTGCAGCAGGTACGACATTTAGCTCGTATTCAGTAGGAGAGAAGTTAAAATCTACTTCACGACATACTGCAAAAGGTTCATTGTGAATTCGCATAATCACTCAAGATCAATTCCTGTGTTAAGGGCACAACTGGTTTCCATGCCAGTGAGTGTGCTTTTGGCCTGTCGCTTTGTCTCAAATCACTGTACGTCAACCAGATGGTACACAGAAAAAATTTTCTCCTTTAGAGAAATTTCGGTATAACAAACATAGTTTAATAAATATTTTTGGGTTTGAAGGTTTCTCCAGCTATCGTACCCTATAGGGAATTTTATAACTTGAAATTATTTTCTTTTCTTTAGTAAGAAAATCCGAATAGTTATCACACAAAATCATGCTGAAATTTTGGACAGTTAGAAACCCGTTCAACCGTATTGTTGACGCACAAAATATTATCAACGAAAGCAATTGAGATCGGTACTTTCTGTTGTTTGATTGTGATGATGCATAGTGGGACTGAAACTAATCTGACGTTTTGAGTATGAAACTGAGATTAGTTTTTTTATAATGTTTAGCTGAAATGTAACGAAACTAACTCCACTCACGTTCGGAATCCTATAAATCGTTTTGAAAGGCAGTATAAATAGCTGAACAGAGATGTGAGGAGGTAATTCGTGCTGTCCAGAAAAAGATGAATTTGCTCTCTAGAACCTTAAATATTTATCGTGAGATGATAATCGTAACCATTTGAACTGCATTTCTTCCATTCGCCATTTCCCCTGCTTGCCAGATCATTTCTCAGAGCCGCGATAAACTAGACGTTTCGCAAGATTTCTGGAACACGTCCAGGTCACTTGTCACAGCGTTTTTCCGCAGCCCTCATCACTCACTTGATATATGCCATGCAATCTTCCTGTCGTATTGCTGACAATCAGTCTCTTCCAATAGCCACTCACTGACTGGCTTTGTAAAGCGAGTAGAACGATATCATTCGCTTCATTTCATGGTACGAAACGCTCCGTTCTCTGTAATATACCGAAAGCTCCTGCCTCTGCCTTTTCTGATGTAAAATTTGACTACTATTAGGCACGAGGGTAATTCTGGTATATGGAAATATACAGATATGACGCAGACTGCTCTAATACAATATTAGTCACAGCTTTTGCATCCGGAAGAGAACTGAAAAGATGTCGAGATCGATAGACTAAGTAAGATACAATGAACTAAAAATTTCCGCCCATGTCAACCAATTATGAATATCACGTCTAACCTGAGTTGCATCTGTAATGATAACTCTGGATTATTTACTTAGTCTTGACTGATGACTAATTAGGATATGTTAAATGTGGCAGCGATACTTGGTTAAATCTATATTTCTTGAAACAAGTATTACTGTTTCAGTGCGGCTGGCTGCAACTGGTTCCTGTGCTAAACGTCAAGTAAGGAAGCTACTCACAATCTTGCAATGTGCAAGATGTTTTACACTCCTAAAACATCTATGTCAACATCTACATCTACACTCTACAAGTCACTGGGTAGAGGGGAGCAGAGCGAAATTCTCATTGGGCCATGTATTAAGTTTTCTTTTCGTTCCATTCGCCTATGGAGTCCTGGAAGAATGACTGTTAAAACGTCTCTGTGCCAGTTTCAGTTATTTTAATTTTCTCTTCTCGGTCCACACGAGAATGTTACACATAGGTTGTAGTATATACCTAGAGTACTCTTACTTAGTACTGGTTCTTGAAATACTATAGGTAGGTATTTGCTGGACATTTGGCTTCGATATTAAAGAGCCTACCACTTCGAATAGTTCACGCTACACGAATGTTTCGTAATCAATGTACCTGCCAGTAGCCTCCTATGTGGTTAGAATTTTCCAAATATTCGACCATTAAATAAAAATCAGCCATCTCCTCAACCCAAGATATAGCCTGTGAAATGATTCGGTGTCATAGAAACTTAACTGTTACAAAGAGGTATTTATATGCATTGACTGATACAGATTGTGAATCAGTGATACTATAGTCACAGCCTGTAGTGCAATATTTGAATCAAGTAAATGATATTTTCATTACTTTGATACCGAGATGTAGCTGAGCAGCCTCTTTTAGAGAGTTCCTAGATGTTGATAACTCCATCATCTGCTGAAATTGTGGGAGCAGAATTAGTATTATAGGACAGGCTACTGATATAGTGTGGAAAGCCCATGTCCAGGATCTTGTTCAGAAGCTAAATGCTGCTTTATTTACCATTAGAACAGTATCTGAAATAAGTGACACTTCAACACGAAAAGTAGTCTACTTCGCATATTTTCATACGCTTATGTCGTATGGTATTATTTTTTGGGGTCAGTCTTCTGATTCAAAAAGGGTATCTTTGGCTCAAAAACGGGCTGTTCGAGCTATATGTGGTGTAAGTTCGAGAACCTCTTGTCGACCCCTATTCAAAAATCTGGGAATTCTGACATTGCCCTCACAGTATATATTTTCTTTAATGTCGTTTGTTGTTAGCAATATTAGCCTATTCCCAAGAGTTAGCAGCTTTCACTCAGTTAATACTAGGCAGAAATCAAATCTGCATGTAGAATGCACTTCCTTGACTCTTGTGCAGAAAGGAGTGCAGTATTCTGCTGCATCCATTTTCAATAAGCTACCACAAGAACTCAAAAATCTTAGCAGTAGCCCAAACTCTTTTAAGTCTAAACTGAAGAGCTTCCTCATGGCTCACTCCTTCTATTCTGTCGAGGAGCTCCTGGAAGAGCTAAAAAATTAAGCAAATTCCAGTGTTACATTGTTGATTGTCTTCATTTAAACTTACGACTTGTCACCTGAATATGTTTTTTTTTATATTTCATTTTATCTGTCTCTAATATCGTGTTATAATTTCATGTATTGACTCGTTCCATGACCATGGAGACTTCTCCTTAATTTGGTCCCAGGAAACAATAAATAAATAAATAAGTAAATAAATAAATGTACAACACCAACATCCAGGATCTCCACAAACTTCCCTAGGCTACAAATGAAGCCATTTCTACACTTATAGATGAGTATCCATCCTAGGTAAATTGCTGTTCGGCCCTATTTAGAAATCTTCAGTCCACGCATAAGCTTCGTTTGACAGACCATATGATTGTAGATATGTTAACAAGCGTCGGTATGGTACGGTATCAAATTCTTTTTGGGAGTCAGTGTCTGGGATAATTCTAAGAAATCTCGGTCGTCTAACCTTACCCATCAATTTCCTTGGCCAAACAAAAACTTCAGCAGATGCAGAAGAAAGCCACTGCAACCGTGGCCAAAACGTTGGTTTGATCAGTGTCCACTATTTACAACAGGAGAAGCTAACATACGCTTAAAACGTTCATATTAACTTACTGTGATCGTGGAAGCCTATACAGCTATAAAAATTTATGGATGAACTTTATTTTGCATGTTATTTTTTTGTATTTGTGTAGCATAGATAGTGAAAACCAGAAAAGATTGCAAAATACACACTCCTCTCTCGCTCACGTAATATTAATTCAGTACTGTTATACATTTTACTCTCATGAGTATGAGTGAAGGACTAGTGATATAGAAAAAAGAACACACCAAAGAAATGGTAACACATGACGAAATTTCTGTTTTCACATAATATAGGTGGTAAACTGTATACAAGTTGTTGTAAGCAGTATTCCGTATTTTAAGAGATGTGGACCAATATAAGATACAATTTCCAGTTAACATATACTTTAAAAAAAACATACCTTAAAAGCTATGCGCACTGGTTCATCTTCACTAGTGTGAAACACATCTCTTCTAGTGCAAGCTCTTTGCTATGACGAACGCCCTTCAGAATGCAGTAGACAAACGAGGACACTTTCCTATGTTATTGTTCGTGGCTGCAGCATGCAGTAATCAGTTGTTAATGTGGTTACTGTAAACCAGGGGCGATCAAGATTTCGGTCTGCGGTCCATGCCCGGGCTCGAATGCCAAAGCACTGCCTTGCTGACACATTTCACCGACCGCCATGCCACACTGTCTGAGCGCTAGGAGGGAGAGGAGGGAAAAACTGCGAACGTGTCTCATTTAAACGGCAATGAAGTTGCACTGCATACGACTTGGTTTTATGTTTCACATATCTCAACAACGTAGGTCACAAACAAAACGCATTTTCAGTATTATGTAATTATTTTTGGCACGCTGAAGACATAATATAATTCTTATCGCCGCGCGGGGTAGCCACGCAGTCTTAGGCGCATTGTCACACTTCGCTCGGCTCTCCTCGTCGGAGGTTCGAATCCTCGCTCGGGCATGGGTGAGTGTGTTGTCCTTAGAGTAAGTTAGCGTAAGTTAGCTTAAGCAATGTGTAAGCTTAGGGACCGATGACCTCAGCAGTTTGGTTCCATAGAACGTACCAAAATTTCCTAATTTCTAATTCTTATGTGTTGCAACCTGCCTGCGTACGGACAGACGCAGACAATTTCACAAAAATTCTCTCTCAAAATGCCACGTAATCGTGGCTTATTAGTTTCATAATCGCAATAAGGTCTTTCACACAAATATATCGATCTAAATCTTGTAGCATTTTCGCAACCTCATTATAGACACCTGGAAACTCTATCTCAGGATAGCAGAGTAGACATCCTGGACAGTTTTAACGTATAAGGCTTTGATATTAAAACGGGAACTATCCTGTAGGTCAATCAGTTACCTCTGCAAGTGAATGGAAGCTCTTTCAACTGAAACGGCGCCGCGCGGGATTAGCCGAGCGGTCAGGGGCGCTGCAGTCATGGACCGTGCGGCTGGTGCCGGCGGAGATTCGAGTCCTCCCTCGGGCATGGGTGTGTGTGTTTGTCCTTAGGATAATTTAGGTTAAGTAGTGTGTAAGTTTAGGGGCTGATGATCATAGCAGTTAAGTCCCATAAGATTTCACACACATTTGTACTTTTTATTTCATTTTTTTTCTTTTGAACTGAAACGGCAGACGGTCTTGAAAACAGCTCGCAGATAGGTGTAACATTGACAGTGTTTTCAAACGTTTAGGAAACTATCCTTGTAAATCTTTCAAGGGCACAATGAATTCCTGAAAGTCTGCGTTTTCTTTAATTGCAGTGAGCTTATGGAACTGGACTACCTTTGTCAGAATGTGCCACTGCTAGAATGCTATTTTACTTTTAAATGCATCCCCATCAAATCAGAAAGAAGTTATCTTGGAGTGCCTTACTGTTTGCAGTGTTTAGTTAAGTTCACTTAAAACACGAAGTCTACACTCCATTCCGAATGTTCTAATTTTCGTTCTTGCACTCCTTTTTCCTTAATAAATGCAACAGTAGCGAGCTTTAAATCAAAAAATCCTCCACGCCTTGCCCTTTACTTAACCTGCATACTCTGTAATAAAATATGAATTCCCCATACCCTTTGTTCAGTTCCATTGAAAATCATTGCAGCTAACAATGGAATAATGCCTGAAACTTCACACATTCCACTATTCGTACTACCAATTTCTTGAAATGCTCCAGGCCTTGAATATTTAGCACAGAGCGTTTTTTGATGTACAGAAGAATTAATCCTGTCTGTAGATCGTTCTAATTTTTTGCTCTTTTATTGTGAGCTAAATCTTTAAATTATTTTAGCACGGTGCAGTAACGTCCTTAACGGAGGTTAAACAGAACTGACAGCACGATTCTGCCAAACTAAAGAGAGTTGTGCTGACGTAAAATGCCGGCCCTCAGTGCTAAATGAAATCGCGCGCTGTTCCTGTTACTTCCGAGAATGAGCGAGTGATAGGCCGGGCAGCGACCCGTCCGTGAAGTCTGGCACGCCGTGTCACCTGCTGTAAACTTTGGACAAGTGCGCGGATTACGGTAGTTATAATGGTACCATTTTAAGTTTTGGTAAGTTTGTGAAAGGCTTTTACACCATAGTTTCATCTTTGGACTTACCAGTATAATGGAAGCTTATTATTCCACACGAAAAACAGTAGACATGGTCTTCGGTTATGTCCTGGCAAATGAAGCAACCGTCGTGTCCCATTATAAGGTCTGCTGTTCCACAGTAACAGAATAACGTTTTCTCATTTGTTTACCCATTTGTTTACTGCCTGCTGCAGGTCGTTTGTAACGGCGAACAGCTAGCAGTAGATGTACTACAGTGAAGATGAGCAAGTGCCCATGGGTATTAAGTTATGCCTTTTGGTGTCCTTATTTATCAGTAACATTTTCTTGTCTTGGTCCTACTCCGAAAATTTAGAATACTTCTTGGAAGACCCTGTATAACCATAATCAGGAGGTCATAGACGTACTGGTAGATCTCTTCAACAAACAATTTCATGTTAAATATAATTTTGATCGTATGGCGCTAGATAACTAGTTCGTACATAGAACTGACATTAATAAAACCTTAAAACAACCTCCAAAATTTTCATTTTGTGATTTAACGTAAGAAAATGAAAGTTAACATTGGCAGCTAGTGAGATGGTTTAGGTACTGGAAGCGCATGCCGGATGAACTGTGTTAAGTTTTCATCGGCCAGTTAGATTTGTATTTGCTGTGGTTTCTGCAAAACATATCAGATGAATAGGCGTAGTGTTGAAAAGGACGGTTTGTTAAAAATTAATGTACTTCATTTCGCTCATACTCGCTAAGTAAAAGCCGGCCGTGGTGGCAGAGCGGTTGTAGGCACTTCAGTCCGGAACCGCGCGGCTGCTACGGTCGCAGGTTCGAATCCTGCCTCGGGCATGGATGTGTGTGAATGTCCTTAAGTTTAAGTAGTTCTAAGTTCTAGGGGACTGATGACCTCAGATGTTAAGTCCCATAGTGCTCAGAGCCATTTGAGCCAACCAAGTAAAATATGTTTACATGACAGATATTTGACAACAGCTCCAGACAGTCTTGACAACAATCGTCGTGAGAAGAAAGCAGTGAAACACTTTTCCCCATTTCTGATTACTTAGCAACATTCATACGAAAAGATGATGTGAACTGCATCTTTATTAACTATGTTTTTGTCGTAAATGTCTCCTGTCCACCAGAATACCTTTCTCTAATTATAGTGGCCTTTCCTAAAATGTTTGTATAGAAAGCACAGAATTAGATTTCTACGTGTAACGAACATTTTGAAAGTAGGTAAATTCAACATATTGGCTATAGCTCTTTTAGTAGATGAAATTTCTTCATTGCAGCTGAATGACGTCGGATTCTTGTCACGATATTTCGTCTGGCAACAATTCAGCCATCTTCAGCCGAGTTTTTTGCACTGCAGATTGCTAGATATCCTTCTTTATTGTTACATCATCCCCCCTCACCCGTTGGGGGCATGGGGATGGGCTGGCAGCGATACAAACAAGCCGGTCGACATTATTCTCTAACTTAGACACTGAAACAAAAATTAAAGAGACCTATGTATCACAAATTTCAAATTATTATAAAAGATGTTAGTGGTAGAATGTAAGTAAATAAAGCTATCTTAATGATTTGTCTACAAACGGTGATAAAACTGTGGACAGACAGCACGGTTAAAAACAGTAGAAAAACAGCTGAAGAACAATAGACCTACAAAAAAACACTTGAAAAACAACGAACATGACAGAAGATACAATGACCATCAAAAATGGAACACCGTACACTTTCACTAAAATTGGAAAATTACGTGCCCCGGAATGGGAGCCTGTTGATGAAAAGAAAGGTGGGCATGGAGGGAGATGGAAGAGTGGTGGTGATGACGACTGAAGACTAGTGAGAGGTGGTGACGAGACAGGGGTGGCTGTGGGGGACAAGGAGAGAAGGGTGGCTGGTATTTGAATGTGTAGATGTGAGAGAAAAAAAGGGGGTGGGGATGACCGACAGGGAAGGGGAAAAAGGAGGAGGTAGTATATGGAGAGAGAATGACGTGTGACCCCTTGGGGGAGAGGCGGATAGAGGGGGGTGGATGTGGATTTAGAGCTGACAGGAATGAGTATATGTTGAAGCAGAGTTGGTGGTCCAGGAGAAGGATACGTTTGAAATTTCTCTGGGAGAATACGTGGAGAGCGTGCAGGTGGAGGATTTGTGGGATGTTTAGGTAGCGTCACGTCATCATACTATAATTTTATGGAGACGGGACACAATAGGACTGTTGGAGTCGAGTTTAAGGAAGGTGTAGGTTATTGGGAGGTGTTCAAAGTTAGTGAGGAGAGGTGGGAAATTAATGAGTTCGTAAAGGATCATTCTTGGGAAAGATTAGAAAATGAGGAAGCGAGGCGGAAAGCATGGCGTTCGAGGATGTGGAGGGACTTATATAACTTGGGAGGGGCTCATATCCATGCAGTATATGCACAGAAAAGGATGGGTCAGATCAGGAATTTGTATGTGTGAAGGACAGTGAAGGAATGTAGTCCCCATATCCGGCCGTTTAGTAGTTTTAGTAGTTTCAGTGAATTGTGGGTTTCCTGTTGGAAGGTTAGTGCGAGAGTTTTAGATGTTAGTTTCTGTTCGGAGTTTAGCCCAAGGTATTGTAGTTTGTTAGTTAGTTGGATGGGACGGTCTTAAATCGTGAAGTAGAACTCATGGAGACGTAAGTCGAAGGTTATGCATCCTATAATTGTTGCCGGGCTTTTGGAGGAGTTAATCTTAAGAAGCCATTGGTTACACCAGAAGGTAAACTGATTGAGTTGAATTTAGATGGACCGTTGGAATGTCTGGAGTGTAGGATAGAAGGCTAGGAAAGCGCTGTCATCAGCATACTGAAGGACTGAAGGATGTGGATGCGATGAGGTGCTTTGAGCAAATCGGCAGTGTATAAAAGGTAAATAAGAGACGAAAGAACGGAATGTTGTGGCACTCCAGCTGTGTGGTGGAAGGTATGGGTACTGATGTTAGTAACAATGACTTAGGATGGGAGATTGTAGACGAAGGATGCAATAAGTTGGACGTAGTAGATGGGAAGTGCATAAGTCTGGAGTTTGAAAAGGAGACCGCAGTACCATACGCAGTCGTGTGCTTTCTCTAGTACAAGGGAGACAAGCAGGGTGGATTTATGATTGTTGAGGGGGACAAGGAAGGAGCCTCCACGCGTGCACTATCTGATACAAGAGACCGAAAATCATCTGTCAGATAACGCCGGCGTCCCCCGGAAACGTTGCAATAAAAAACAACGGCCAATCCTTCCAACACCGGAAAATCACAAAGAATGGGCCCTTCTCAGAGCCAACTCTGACGATTGAAAGCCTAAATGTAGAGGGTATCACCAAAAACAAACAACAAATCATATCACAACTTTGCCGCACGCACAAATGGGACATACTGTGTATACAAGAAACACACAAGAAATAATGGGCAGTAAGACCAGAAATAGAAGGAATGAAATTAGCCATAGAAAATCCACATCCTAAATATGGCAGCGCTGTCTTCACAAAACCTGAGATGGCCATAATATCAACTAACCAGAAAACACAGTTCATCTTAGGAGACTTCAACTGCCACAGCACATCATTGGGCTACAAACATACAGACGACAACATTAAGGCAGTGGGCGGAAATAAATAACTTATCCCTGATCCATGATCCCAAGCTACCATGCTCGTTCAGCAGCAAAATCAGGAAATGCGAATACAACCCTGATATTGGTTTTGTAAGCGCAAACGTGGAAGACCGATGCTTAAAAACTGCATACGCACCTCTTCCTAAAACACAACACCGACCTATTGGAATCCAAATATACGCTGCTTTGAGAACAACGGAAATACCATTCCGCAGACGGTTCAACTTTAAAAAAGCTAAATGGACAGAATATGCTGTGGCACTGGATGCAGAAATAAAAAATCTACACCTAATTCCAGAAAATTATCAAACTTTCGTAGAGACCCTCCAAAAGATTTCTCGAAGACACATACACCGAGGCTGCAGAGAGCATTTCATCAAAGGTCTCTCTGACGAATCAAAGAACATCCTGAGGGAGTACGAAATGCTTTACGAACAGGACCCCTTTAGAGAAGAAGTAGTGCAATATGGAGAAACACTAATGGAAATGATTAGTGAATCAAGACAAAGGAAATGGGTCGAAACTCTGGAAAGAATGGATATGACCCACAGTAGCAAAGTCGCTTGGAACTTAATAAGACAACTTAATTGTGAATTTGGGACTGCTAAACAATGCTCTTCAGTAACACCCAATCAAATTGCCCATCAGCTCCTACTAAATGGAAAACCCAACAAGAAATGTCAGAAAATAAAAATCAGCAGAATTCAGAATCAAGAGTCAAGTATGATCGAAATACCATTTACCATGAAAGATCTTAATCATGGAATGAACTCAATGAAAAACGGGAAAGCAGCGGGAGTCGACGATATATGCGTGGAACAGATCAAACAGCTCGGACCTAGTGCCAAGCAATGGATCCTGCAGCTCTTTAATCATTGCTTAAAAACGTGTAAGATCCCAAAGATGTGGAGGAAATCAAAGGTAGTGGCGCTACTAAAACCTGGGAAAGACGCAGGTCAACCGAAGAACTACCACCCAATAGCACTCCTGAGCCATCTGTACAAACTGTACGAACGAATAATCCTGAACCGCATAGCAAATATCGCAGACCAAAAGCTCATTCCCCAACAGGCAGGATTCAGACCCAGGAAATTATGCACCAGTCAAATCCTAGCACTCACAGAACACATAGAGGTTTGAAAACAAACAAATAACAGGTGTAGCATTGGTGGACTTAAGTTCTGCATACGACACCGTCAACCACAGAAAGCTCTTGGAAAATCTGTACTATACATTTAAGGATCATCAATTCACAAAAATCATTGAATCTCTGCTGCAAAACAGACAGTTCTATGTAATGCTGGACGGAAAAAAAGCCGATGGCGTCGACAAAAGAACGGTCTCGCCCAGGCCAGTGTGCTGCCCCCCCCCCCTACTATTTAACCTATACCCCAGTGATCAACCAACACCGGAACGTACTACCCAGTTCTTGTATGCCGATGATCTGGCCATTACAGCGCAAGGAAATAGCTTCGAGGAAGTAGAAGGGAAATTAGAAAGATCGCTACACGTAATGTCTGAATACTATAAAGAGAACTCTCTCAAACCAAATCCATCTAAGACACAGGTTAGCGCTTTCCACCTCCGCACAAAACAGGCAAACAGGAAGCTGAACGTCACCTGGAATGGCAACAAACTAGACCATACGGATAAACCAACATACCTTGGTGTCGTGCTGGATCGATCACTGACGTACAGATATCGCTGTGAAAAAACGTGCCAAAAAGTTGCTGCCAGGAACAATATTTTAAGAAAACTGACGAATAGTAAATGGGGAGCTAGTCCGACTGTATTACGAACAACTACTCAAGCACTTTGCTTCTCCACTGCAGAATATACATGCCCTGTATGGTCTCGATCCACACATGCCAAAAAAGTCACTACAGTCCTTAATGAAACATGCAGGCTAACAACAGGATGCATGAAACCCACTCCACTTGGGAAAGTATACAAAGCAGCTGGATTCTCATCTCCTGAATCCCGAAGAATTGCGCACGAACATACAGAAAAATTTAAACAGATTTTCGACGAGTGCCACCCGCTGCATGGTTCTTCATGTGGACATAGCAGACTTAAATCCCGCAAGAGATTTCTCACTAGTGAACTGAACGAGCCTCCGAAGGACTACCCTGCCTCACGAGAAATACCCAGCGGCAGTACATCAAGCTGGAAGATTTGGAGAACACTGAACCGCATCAGAACAGGCGTAGCACCAGTTAAAGCAAACCTAGTCAAATGGGGCTTCAAGGACGAAGGAGACAACAAATGCGACTGTGGTGAAGTTCAGGATATGGAACACGTTCTACAGTGTTCCATCTGCCCCACAAAGTGTACCCTTGACGAACTATGGCTTGAGAAGAGAGTAACATAGGACTTGGCCCGACATTGGGCTGAAAGGCTTTGAAACAAATCTCAGGACACGAAAAAGTTAAGTAAAAATATGATTGTTGAGCTGTTGGGACCGGAGGTGAGTGTGAAAGGTTCAGGAATTGATCATCATCAGAGAAGGAGGGACGGAAGCCATACTGGGCAATAGGAAGTAGATGGTGATGATACAGATGGTGGTGGATGTGTCGGAGAGGATGGATCCGAAGACCTTGCTAAACGCTTAGGTGAGGCAGATGGGGCAGCACTAGGAGGTATCAGTGTATGTGGGGAGGTGGTTTGGTTTGAGGATACGTAGGATGTTGAAGGTTTTCCACAGGCGGGGATAGTAGCCTGTGGAGAGGATAGTGGTACACAGAGTTGCAATGTTGATAAGAAAGGAGATCGGTCATTTTTTGAGATGGCAGTAGGTAATACATTGGTGACCAGGATATGTGTTGCTTTTCCTGTGAAGCACTTTTTTTATGTCTCGTGCTGTGACTGGGATGTTTGATTCTGTTTCTGGTATATTGTTCAAGTACTGGAAGCTGGGAGCCAGAAGTGGGACTCTAGTATCTGACCGTTCATGGTCTGTAGGAAATTTGGAGTAGTGAAAGTGAAGAATGGAGAAATTGTTGGAGAGATACAATACAAAGTGATTGGCTTTGCTCAGATCTGCAGGTAAGGAATGGTTGTTGTGAAGGATAAGGTATTGAGAGATAGTAAGGGTGCCAATAAGTCCTTGGAACGCTTTCCGGTACTTGGAAGAGTTAACTGGGAGTGTAGTGTTGGTTTGGTGCAGGTCTTGGGGTAGTTTTTTCTTTTTATCCATTAAGTAAATTTCTAATGTGTCGCTGTAGCTGCCAGTGGCGAGTGATTGTATTCCAGCCATTAGTACGTAGGAAGGAGCGATGTAGGGGACCGGATTCATGGTGAAGGAGTATGGCTTGTGGTGGGAGAGTGGGGCAATGATGACATAAGGCTTCAGTACGAATATGGGCAGAATTGCTTCTGACACTGTCTGGTACAAGTGGGATATCATCGGGTAGCTGTAATGTTAGGGGGTGGCTTTCTACGTGAGTATCTATGAATTCCCTGTAGGAATTCCAGTTGGCACGAGTGTGGTCATGGAAAACTTTTAGATCGAGATTAGGATAGGGTATTTGAGGATGGGGTAGTGTGTAGGGTATGTTGAGGACAGATAGGTGGTCATTTACTACTGGGTCGAGGACTTCTGCACTGAGGCGTCCAAGGCGTTTGGAAGATGCTAGGTCGACATCCAGGGTGGTGTTGCTTTCTGGATGGGTGTGCTGTGGGGAGGGAACGTCACCTTGGAGAGAGTATGTAAATTGACGCTACCGCTCGAGTTCTGCTGGAGATCTACTATGGATATTGAGGTCAGCAACAGAGATTACTTGTTAACATTGCTAACCTTATACAAAAAGTTGGCGCAGAGATGCATGTCCAAAGGTAGCCGTTACAAGAGCTACGTTTGTCAAGTTTCGCAACATCGTCGAACATTGCTCCATCCATGGCGCGCAGGGGCATGCGCGATGATAATAGTACATGCGTACTGTATATCGGAACGCTGTCTCAACAGAGATTGCTCATGTAGCGGCTAACTTTTTGCATGCGTCTCCGTGCCAGTTTTGATTAAGTTATGGATTTGATCTAGCAGTCTCCAGTGCAAATCACTCACCTGAAGACAGCTGAATGGCTATCAACCGAAATATCATGCCAAGAAATCGACGTCATCCGGCTGTAATCTCTAAACATAATGGAATACTTTTTACTCCTCGAAAATTTCAAAAATCCCATTAACTCTTTCATTCATTAGCCACATTTTGAGAGCCTAAAACATTTTTTCTAAATGACGTAGTATAATAAGCAATTTGCTTTTGAAAACTTGAATTTTCTGATGGAATATCAAGAACAACAGTCTTTCAACAGTTTTTATAAGGCTTCACTATGTGGCTCACCAGATATTTTAGTGGTAGTACCATTGTGTTTTCTCATATTCCGTCGTGTAAGATATTTCTCTGAGATTCTGTTTCCTCAAGCACCTTCCACAGAGAGGTGCAACGAAGGACCATTGTTTGCGGCTTTTCGTGGCTTGTCGCAAACACATCATGATTATTAGAAGGCTGGGCTACGGGACGGAAAATATTCATCCCCGACATATTCATCCTGTAATCATGTACTGCTGAAATATTTCTCTTTGCTCTGAAACATCCATGCATAGCAGGTGAATAAGACAGACAACCAGTTGCTATAAATGGTGGTATTCAATTAACGTTAACCATGGTTTCACCGGATGTAAATCCGTCTTGTTCAGAAGGATAAGAAACCTGCGTACAGTGCTAGAGCACAAATTACAATCAAACCATCATGGACCAATATTATGTGTCATACAGAAAGTACTATCTATAACACGCGTAGGAGTGTTACAAACAAAACGAAGAGCAGCTGCTGGGAAAGAATATGGCAAACATACATAATTCTACGTTCTATGAACATCTACTGATTTCCAGCGACATTCTGAAATGTTTGGAACACACAGCTCTTCTTCACAGAGAAGTCAAAGGGTGTAGGATGGACCATTGGGAGGAATTAGAGATCTATAAACAACTAGGGTGTTGAGATGGGAATTTATTTAACGACTAGCTGCAGCTCGCCTGTAGAAAAGTTTTAGATGGCTTCAGACTCATATTGCTCGCAAACAAATATTCATACACTGCCGGTAGCCCTTGTTAGTGGTTCATTTCCTCAGAATTCCGTTCTAGAACATTTTTGCATACAGTTTCCTTTGTCAGTTTATGATGTATTAAGATATTGATGCCACCCACTTATGTTTGTCGCTATACAGGGACCTATGAGATTTGTTCTTTACTGTCACGATTTTTGTACGATGATGTGCATATTAATCTGTTTACTGTCATTATGCTTGTAATAACGCACTAATGCACAGACCATTGTTTTCTTACGGTAATGTACTGATGGTCTTATAAGGGTCTTAATGTATTCTAGTACATTTTATTTTGTTTTTATCTTTTTCAACATTTTATTCTATACTCTTTTATTTGCATGGTGTATTTCTGTAATTATGTTAATAATTTCATTGTACTTACGCTTACTGGCTTACGCTTGCATGTTTATCGACGCATGCTCCTCAGGATATGTTTTCCTGATATCGACGCTCTCCACTCTCCCTCAGTCGGCATGTAGCTCTTAACATGGTCTGGCACTTTATGTGATTGATTTTACTGATGTGACAAGCCCTTGATTTTAGGGGCCTTAACTTATGCAACTGGCAAATTGAAGTACAGATCGTGACGACATATTTCATTGTGGAGATGTTCGATCGCTTTACTAACTGACTTTTTGCTAATGTGAAGTTTGTAATTACTAATTTTCCTGTGCTGGTGTATATCATGTTGTTTGTGACATTAATACACTTATTTCTGGTAGTAGTTTCTGTATTACACGTAATAGTGGTCCATGATGTGTTGATTGCAATTTATATTGTCGCACGGTATGCAGGTTTCTTGTCCTTCTGAACAAGGCACGTTTAAATCCATTCAAACCATGTTTAAGATTAGTTTAATACCCCATTTACTATAGCTGGTTGGCTGCTATTGAGTAACCGTGGCCGGCCGCTGTGGCCGACCGGTTCTAGGTGATTCAGTCCGGAACCGCGCGACCGCTACGGTTGCAGGTTCGAATCCTGCCTCGGGGATGGAGGTGTATAATGTCTTAGGTTAGTTAGGTTTAAGTAGTTCTTAGTTCTAGGGGACTGATGACCTCAGATGTTAAGTCCCATAGTGCTCAGAGCCATTTGAACCATTTTTTGTAACCGTCGCTGAAGTGCAACTATGTTTTGTCCGGAAACAGCAACTCATTAAGTAGCTGGAACATCTGTAGACACTTGTCTTTCTGAGATTCCGGCACTGTGGGGCGAGCGGGCGAGCGCGCGAACCACCCAGTGGAAGGGGCGCAGGTCACTGTGGCAGGAGAGCACAGAAATGAGGAGGCAGCTGCATCCGTCACGAGTTCTATACAAAGGGAGTAGCAGAGAGGCGGGATGACAGAGGAGCAGGTGAGGAAATGGCCGTTGTCAGAGAGTTCCAGCCTGCCAGGATCCCGCTAGTTGTATCAAGGCCCATTCACCGACACAAATGGACCTAGGCAAAATGAATGACGCTATGCAACTGATTTTACAAACTACGACATTATTTCAGATATCGTCTGGAGACGACCTTGATCGATAAAATACTTAAAATGCTATCTAGTTTGAGAATCATCTTTTCGGGTTGCTAGAATGCTCAGATCTTCTGAACGTGATAACTTGAGACGGTCAATGACCATAGCTTGGAAAGATGATTGTTGTTCCGTCAGAAAATGAGGAAAAGCCTTTTAAATGTGTGATAGATAGTTGAACACTTTATTCCTATTTTATCTTGCGTCAGTGGTAGATGATATGTCGAAATCTTATAAAAATCACAAGTTTCTTTGGAAAGGCAGTACGGATTTATCCAACGGGGCAGATGATGTAAGTTCGGTTACCCCTCTTAGGGTTCTCATTCTCAATTAATTCTTAGAATTAGGGATTATTGTTTGTTGTTTGGCAAAATCGTGAATGTTCAGTACTTATTGTAGTCTCTTTAAGAAATAATAATTCCCAGAAAATTAATGCAAAATCTCCTGAAACAGATAAAGCGACTAATATGCCACGTCACATACTTCTCCCAAATCATTCCAGAAAAAACTGGCCTACGCCGTCATAGGAAAGAGCCATCACAATTTCGATCGCGACAAATGGCATCCATAACTAGAGCCTCATCTAATCATTAAGTGTCACATAAAAACTGGTGGTCAGTGGTTTGAAATGATATATTCACGTTGTAGTTTTATGTTAAAAATAAATAAGAGTCCTTGAACAGTGATTTGTAAGGAAAAAACGATTTAATTTATTCGCTGTTTATTTAAAAATTTAATTCCAGGTGTATCAACTAATGCGAGGTCCAGTATACATCTACAGATATATGAAATGAGTATGCAGAATGACGTCTGTTGAAATAATCACTGGAAATATCGTTTTTGGTCACCGTTCGTACCTGAATTGGAGCGGACCTTAGATATACTGGCCGCGCAATAAAAACCTGATCCGTAAAGTAGTTCATGCACTTTAATGCAGGCAAACACAGTTACAGCATTCTTACCTGGATCAGAGAATATAAGTTGGGTTGTCTTTCTAATAGCGCATGAAATAATTTCTGTGCCAGGTCTACTTCGCCCACTGTGTACGAGGAGACTACAGAAAGTGAGTTACATGTTATTATAGCAAGCCAAGTAACTTTTATTGAATGCTGTATAATAATTGCAAGTGAATACATGACCTTTTTCAGAATAGTTACTAAGTCACTAAGTTCAGCGAAGACAGAATTCCAATTCTGCTCACGGACCCACCAGTGAACTGCCGTATAAAAGTTCGCATCGTAGCAAAATTTCTTTTGTCCCAGATGTTCTTTCAGATTGCCGTAAAGATCGCACCGTGTATGATCAGGACTCTATGGTGGATGCTTCCAAACCTCCCATCACCAACGCAACAGCAAAGCTTTTGTCGCGTGCTTCGTGTGGTGTGTTGCATTGTCGTACTAGAGGACAATTACTTTGCTCAACTTTCCACGGATCGTGGTCTTTATCGTTGTTCCTAGTGGTGTTAGTGTTGCACAGTACGAATCAGCCTGAATGGTTCTGCCCTTTGCCACAAATTCTGTATAAACCCCTCCTTCAGGGTCCAAGAAAAGGGTGGTCATGGCCTTCCCTGTTGATGGCTCAACTTTGGATTTCTTCCGCGCAGTCCAGAACCTTCATTTAATAAACACTTTATTTTTTGCAGGTGTCAAATAATGGATCCATGCTTCCTCGCTCATAGTGATGCGGCTTGGGAAATCATTGCCTTCCACGGTCTCAAGGAAGTCCAGAGCCGCCACAAACCTAGCGCCTTTGTGTGTAGGTGACAGTAATGGCGGAACCAAGCGTAAGCACAATTTCCCATACTACGGACTGTTTCGGACGATGAACTGAGCACTGCCTACAGAGATGTGGATCTGTTGAGAAATGACTGCGATAGTCTCTGGACAGTTGCCGCGAATTAATTCCTCGATTGTCTGGACCCGTATGTATAAGAGTGGTTCAGGGCGAGCGAGGGACAGTCGGTTCCAATAATTACTCGTGGAAGGAAGTACGTATGTGTGACTGTATAGCCGTTCGGACGGGATAAAAGTGATTACTTTCCCTGTGGTCTGCACTTAGCATTTTTTCATGACAACTGAATGTTAACAGATAAACAAATTTCCAATCGCTTTTACGTAATATTGATTAGCTGACACATTAAAGGATTCATGAGAATTTTCAAGGATACCGAGTATTAACCAATTACTAAGTATATACGAAATTTATATTAGCGATATTTTAGTGGGAATTTACATGTTTGTTGTGTTAAAGAACACGGTTACTGTAAAACTGCAAAAAGCTAAGATCAAGAATATTTAAAGGAGTATTTAAAACGTTTATGCAACAACATGTCACAACATAATCAGAAGCATCCCATATATTATTCCCAGAATTAAGTCGTCCGCTTCATAAAAGCATTTGCGCTAACATGAATACTTCCTGCGAGACTATTTTTCAGAACTAAGGTAACGTCTTGGGATGTACAACCACGACCTGGTTCTGAAATGGAGTATTCTTTATGCTATTTTATTCGGCATACCTGTACTAGGGTGACGATGGCCAATATGGGTGTTATTCATGTTTGTGGTGAGTTGAATTTCTTTCCTGAATACTATAGATGGTAAAGCAAAAGAGCGTAATGACAATCTCAGTGTAACCCATTGCCTTAGGCTCAGCGTCATTACTCTGTGCCTGAAAGACAAACAAATTCCTCATTAGGTTTATAGGTGTCTACTGAAGAACTCCACATCCTTCCGATATTAGTCAGTACTTTACCGGAATACATTATGCTCCACAATGTTCTCCTTAAGTGTCTAACACACGCGCCCAATGACTAAGCAACGACGCAGCAGAAGCAGTAACGAACGTACCCATTTGATCCATTGTCAACTGCAATGTGAACCATGTGGCTGCTAATCGGAATGAAAATATTTAGATACATGAGTCTCCGACAAATTTATCCAAAACGTGTTTCGACAGTTCTGTCTTCATCAGATGACAGGCAGCTTACCATTATTATTCCTAATGAAAAGTGCTATCTACTTCTTGTAGCAAGTGCTCGAGTTGCCAGGCATTTATCTCGTGACTTACAGCTGCACGAAAAGGATGATTTTTTCTACATTCTGGTGTGATAAATCGCATATGGCTTCCCCAATACGTTAACTAACACAAAGATAACACCGTGATCAACTTATCGGTGATGACATCACAAGCTCTTCTATCCATCCATGAGACAAGTAATCCTCACATACACTACTGGCCATTAAAATTGCTACCACAAGAATAAATACAGATGATAAACAGGTATTCATTGGACAAATATATTACACTAGAAGTGACATGTAATTACATTTTCACGCAATATGGGTGCGTAGATCCTGAGAAATCAGTACCCAGAACAACCACTTCTGGCCGTAATAACGGCCTTGATACGCCTGGGCATTGAGTCGAAAACAGCCTGGATGGCGTATACAGGTACAGCTGCGCATGCAGCTTCAACACGATACCACAGTTCATCAAGAGTAGCGACTGACATACTGTGACGAGTCAGTTGCTCAGCCACCATTGATCAGACGTTTTCAGTTGGTGAGAGATCTGGATAATGTCCTGGCCAGGGCAGCAGTCGAACATTTTCTGTACCCAGAAAGACCCGTACAGGACCTGCACCATGCGGTCATGAATTCTCCTTCTGAAATGTAGGGTTTCGCAGGGATCGAATGAAGGGTAGAGCCACAGGTCGTAACACATCTGAAATGTAACGTCCACTGTTCAAAGTGTCGTCAATGCGAACAAGAGGTGACCGACAAGTGTAACCTATTGCACCCCATACCATCACGCCGGGTGATACGCATGTATGGCGATGACGAATACACGCTTCCAATGTGCGTTCACCGCGATATCGCCAAACACGAATGCGACCATCATGATGCTGTAAACAGAACCTGGACACATCCGAAAAAATGACGTTTTCTCATTCGTGCACCCAGGTGCGTCTTTGAGTACACCATCGCAGACGCTCCTGTCTGTGATGCAGCGTCTAGGGTAACCGCAGCCGTGGTCTCCGAGCTGATAGTCCATGCTGCTGCAAACGTCGTTGAACGTGAAGATGGTTGTTGTCTTGCAAACGTACCCATCTGTTGACTCAGGGATCGAGACGTGACTGCACGATCCGTTACAGCCATGTGGATAAGATGCCTGTCATCTCGACTGCTAGTGATACGAGGCCGTTGGGATAAAGCATGGCCTTCCGCATTATCCTCCTGAGCCCACCGATTCCATATGCGGCTAACAGTCATTGGCTCTCGACCAACGCGAGCAGCAATGTCGCGATACGATAAACCGCAATCGCGATAGGCTACAATCCTACCTCTATCAAAGTCGGAAACGTGATGGTACGCATTTCGTCTCCTTACAGGAGGCATCACAACAACGTTTCACCAGGCAACGCCGGTCAACTGCTGTTTGTGTATGAGAAATCGGTTGGAAACTTTCCTCATGTCAGCACGTTGTATGTGTCGCCACCGGCGTCAACCTTGTATGAATGCTCTGAAGAGCTAATCATTTGCATATCACAGCATCTTCTTCCTGTCGGTTAAATTTCGCGTCTGTAGCACGTCATCTAGGTGGTGTAGCAATTTTAATGGCCAGTAGTGTATTTATTGACATTTTTTTTCGTCTTATTTCTGTTCAGTCTTATTGTCTTGCTCTCAAAGTCCACTTCTTCTGGTTCACACTCCATTCTCATAACCACTGCTGCCTCAACTGGTCGTCAAGAAGTGCCCATGCTATAAAAAAACACTGTTACTTTGATTATACTTGTTGATGTTAAAATTTAATTTGTAGCTGTTCCGTTTCTTTTTGTTAGTTAAAGTCTTTCGTATTTTGTTTTACTTTTAGCAACAATACGAATGAAATATGTGGAGTACGACAGTGCACATTCTACCAAATAAACTAATTACAAACTTAAACAAAGTCGCGCAATGATTGTATCGAAAATTGCGTATACCAGGTAAACTTGTAAGATAATGAAGTATGGACATAGTAACTTACTCAGGAGTAAAATATGAACAGATTTAGGTTCATGCTGGCCATGCACTGCTCTCGAGTGATTTTTAATTACATTCTTTGGCTTAAATATAAATAACAGCTCCCATTAAACACAGTTTTCAAGCGGACACGGTCTTTGGTATGCAAATTAGCTGCATATTACGACACTTAATGTTCGATTCGCGACGTTTGGATCTGGAAGTAGAGTAGTCGTATGAAGCCACCGCAAGATGTAACATACTTGTGTTTATTCCTAGGAAGAGAGCTCGTGAAATTGTTTTTCAGAGATGTCGATACATTTAAGGGAAGATATTGCCCTGTGGAGAGAATTATAATTTATAATACAGTGCAAGAATGTGGAATAAGGTCTCTTCGCTTAATTTCCTTTATCCACGTTGCAATAACATTACAAGAACTTCCAATTCCTTTCAGTTTCACATGACTGTTGCGTTGTTTAGCAATACAGTGATACCTCTGATCCTCCACGATCGTTGAGAGTGGCGTTTTGCAGCCAGCGAAATAAAGAGTCGACAGATTTATTTTCGTAAGTCCAACGCAGTCCTGATAGAAAATGTAAGTAGGTATATATTTGTTAGTGTGCAGTGGAAACAAATATCATGGGTTCACGTTGCTCAGTGTTACTGCTCTTCTTGGGTGGAGTGTACTGATAAGGTGATGATGGAAGAGTAGTCACTGGAGGACGCAGCGGTTAAAGACATAAGAACTCCTCGGGGCTGTCACAGTTTCACTTATCAACCACCGGTAGAGCTTTTCAGGGCACATTTCATAAACGTGGGAAACCGCTATCACAGCATAGCCGAAGTGGGATAACTTTTACGTCATGTTTCTCACAGACTTCTTTTCGAAACGTTAGTATACATTTGTCATGCACTACAAGCCAATCTTCTCGATAACTCGAACGAGTTCTACGGGACTTTAAACTCTAATCTTTCTGTTTTCCTTCGAGTGACTTGCAGTTTCTGTTAACAAATTAGTTACTTAGTGATACACAGAAAGAAGTAACTCCTATGTAGTATATAGGAAACAGTAAAAGTATTCGAATTGCGAGAATCAGCTAGGTCCAGCGTCAGGTAAGATAGCTTCTTCATTTTGTGAAAAATTAGTGATGGTACGTAATTTTACGTTTAGAAATAGAAATAAAATATTAAAGCATGTACTTGGTTTTTGATGTCGAAAGTAAATTATGAGGTGCTAGATAGGTCTAATATTTCCCTGAAGGAACAAAGGGAACCTTCAATGAATGTATATAAGCGTACACGGTCGGGAACACACTTCTGTTAAATGCACCTTCACGATACAACGTCTTTCAGAGACATTTCAGTCTGTAGCTATGAAAGAGAGCCGTTTGAAGAAGAAGTATAGCCCATACGATTTTTATAGCATTATCATCACGTCACTTACTCTGAAATCGTAACTACAGCACATATGTCACGATACATATAATTTTAATAGACATAAAAGGTAGAAAATATGTGCACGAATACTTAACCTAATTTAAGTATTATTTAATTTATTTATTTATAAGATTCAGTGGGAATAAGTGTCAAACAGCTACTCGGTCGTGGAATAAGTTACTATACAAGGTGACCCACTTCCATATAGTCAGACAAATGTCGTCTACTGCGAGGTCGTGGATTTCCATACTTTGAGTGGTGATAGTATGGAGTAAAATAAAGGTCCAGTAAACATAGTCTCTAAAATGCATATCGGTAACCCAGGAGGTATGGGCACTTGTTCATCTTCGCTAATGTGAAACACATCTTTCTTACTGAACATGTGATTACAGTTTATAACGTACGCATTTTAGAACCGATGTTTCGTAGCACTTTTTTTGTTTTGGTTCATACTACCTCCTGCCAAAATATTTATTGCAAAAAGCCTGGAATATAAGAGATTAGTTTCACAGTATTGATGATGAAGAAATGTTCACATGTCTTAAGGTATGCATTTTAGAGCCCATATTTACTAGGCTTTCTTGCTTCGAATGATCGTTTTTGTCATATACCTGACTATTGACCATTTCTCCTGGGCTCTCTCTATAGTTTAAGAATGCTGATTAGAATATTTGTAAACAAAGTATCAAAGAACTGTACGAACGCAAGCTCTCGTGGCTATACCGATTAATAAAATATCCTCTTGTTTCAAGCTGCGTCAAGTGGTTAACTGCTCACGAGCTTTCGGCAGAGATCTCCTCTGCTATTGTCAAGTGGTTGACTGCCGTGCGAACGTCGCTGCCGTTCTTATACAGCCGCGCCGCCGTCAGTGACGCCTCTGGTGCCCAGTCCAGCACTCTATGTGGCAATTCTTTAGTGGCACGACCGTCGCGGTCGCTGCAACTCCCAAATCACAGGATCCCAGGCCCTACTCAGCTGGAATCCATCGTCTTTTCTGAAGGCAACGTCTCTATTTGGAGGACATAGACTCTGCCACGGTTCCCGCCACGTGTAGTAGTTTTTGTGGCTACCTTCATGACACTTTCATCGTGTGTCCTCTCCGACATGAAAAGCTGTAACAGTTTCTGGAATGCATCACCAACATCTACGACAGACAATGTGGTGGAAGTAGAGAAGGATGGTTCCTTGCCGTTCCTGGTCATCCTGGTCCGCTGTGATCCCAATGGGTGCATCGGTCACAGCGTTTACTGCACATCTACCCCACAAGGATCGGTATCAGCATGCCACGAGCTACCGTCACCCAGCACAGAAACAGACTGTCTAAGGATCTTGGTACGTCGAGCTGAAACCGGCACAGACACAGAAAATCTGCCCAGGGAGCTGAGCCTCTTACGCAAAGTTTTAAGGTAAACGGTTACAACAAAAGACAAGATTTGGAAGCAGTTTCATCCGAGCCGCGAAAGCAGAAGGCTTCCTTTTAAGACACGATGAGGATTATGTTTTTACCGTTTTGAGGCTCAATAACAGAAAGATTAGCCGACTCCTCAAGAAGCATAAAATCGACACAATCTTCGGGCCCCCAACGAAGATCCGGCAACTAATGAAGCCTGTAAAAGACGATGTAGGCCTCAGAACACATGGAATATAGAAAATACCGTTTGAGCGTCTAAAGTTTTACGGCGGTCAGACTGTTCCCACTACTTAACAGCGAAGCACAGAACATGAAACGTATTTCCGCATACGCTGTCCCGAAAATTCAGCTGTAGCGGAGCCTTCACTGGAAAACTGACACCGAATTGCATTCGATAATACTTATTAAATGAAGCAACGACTTCTGGGATACCGTAGTAAATGAAGCAATGGAGATCAAAATATCGGAATACACGGTCTGATACCCTGTGATTGGGGAGCTGAAGCGGGCGCGATGGTCCCGCCACCAAAACATTGACATGTATGGTGTGGGACTGGGCACCAGTGTCCTTACTGGCGGTGGCGCGGCTATATAAGCACGGCAACGGCATTCACGTGACAGTCTACTACATCATATTTGCTGAGGAGATTTCTGCCGAAAGCTTGTGGGCATTTAGCTACTTGAAGCGGCTTGAGGCCCAAGAATATTTTATTAACTGATGAATTGTTAAAATAAACGGAAAACAGAGAGTGTAAGATTAAATAGGACGTTAGAGAGAAAAGTTCACAACTACAGCGAGGAAACTTTGTAATGAACAGCTGGATTACGCCATAAGGAAACCTTTCAAGTTGTATCTGTATATTAGGGCTGATCACTTAGATTTTTCCCGTTATACCAGAAGACTATTGAAAGAATGAATACTGCATACCTACTGCACGATTCATAAAGAAGTCTTAACAATGTCCACATCATTTTTACGGCTAGTATTCACTGACTGAATGTTGCAGTTTGGCTCTGAGCACTATCGGACTTAACATATGACGCCATCAGTTCCCTAGAACTCAGAACTACTTAAACCTAACAAACCTAAGGACGCCACACACATCCGTGCACGCGGCTGGATTCGAACCTGCGGCCGTAGCAGTCGCGCGGTTCCAGACTCAAGCGCCTAGAACCGCTCGGCGCCTCTGGCCGGAGAATGCTGCAGTTTCCTTTGAAAGAGTCGGTATTGTTAAAAACAAATCCTTTGATGGAATAAACGTACAGGGATGTATAGTTAGAATTCCGCGACAACTAAAGAAAAGCCTACACGAAGTTCACGAACTATCACTGCAGGTCAGTCTGACTGCAACTTGCCGGGCAAAGAATATTCTTGATGATTGCACAAAACTACCCTAAAATATAGAACTTTACGATATAATAGTGCAAAAGTAACTAAAGTTAACAAGGCTAAGCGTTTCAGCGTGAGAGACAGTTGAGATCACTTTTATAGTTTTTGCTCAAGTTCTTGAAAGAGAGCCTTCGAAGAACGCTTTCCATTTACACTTACTCGTTACAATTTATTATGGTCGACTTCACCGATAATTTAATCACCTTAGGATAATATACACTCCTGGAAATTGAAATAAGAACACCGTGAATTCATTGTCCCAGGAAGGGGAAACTTTAGTGACACATTCCTGGGGTCAGATACATCACATGATCACACTGACAGAACCACAGGCACATAGACACAGGCAACAGAGCATGCACAATGTCGGCACTAGTACAGTGTATATCCACCTTTCGCAGCAATGCAGGCTGCTATTCTCCCATGGAGACGATCGTAGAGATGCTGGATGTAGTCCTGTGGAACGGCTTGCCATGCCATTTCCACCTGGCGCCTCAGTTGGACCAGCGTTCGTGCTGGACGTGCAGACTGCGTGAGACGACGCTTCATCCAGTCCCAAACATGCTCAATGGGGGACAGATCCGGAGATCTTGCTGGCCAGGGTAGTTGACTTACACCTTCTAGAGCACGTTGGGTGGCACGGGATACATGCGGACGTGCATTGTCCTGTTGGAACAGCAAGTTCCCTTGCCGGTCTAGGAATGGTAGAACGATGGGTTCGATGACGGTTTGGATGTACCGTGCACTATTCAGTGTCCCCTCGACGATCACCAGTGGTGTACGGCCAGTGTAGGAGATCGCTCCCCACACCATGATGCCGGGTGTTGGCCCTGTGTGCCTCGGTCGTATGCAGTCCTGATTGTGGCGCTCACCTGCACGGCGCCAAACACGCATACGACCATCATTGGCACCAAGGCAAAAGCGACTCTCATCGCTGAAGACGACACGTCTCCATTCGTCCCTCCATTCAAGCCTGTCGCGACACCACTGGAGGCGGGCTGCACGATGTTGGGGCGTGAGCGGAAGACGGCCTAACGGTGTGCGGGACGGTAGCCCAGCTTCATGGAGACGGTTGCGAATGGTCCTCGCCGATACCCCAGGAGCAACAGTGTCCCTAATTTGCTGGGAAGTGGCGGTGCGGTCCCCTACGGCACTGCGTAGGATCCTACGGTCTTGGCGTGCATCCGTGCGTCGCTGCGGTCCGGTCCCAGGTCGACGGGCACGTGCACCTTCCGCCGACCACTGGCGACAACATCGATGTACTGTGGAGACCTCACGCCCCACGTGTTGAGCAATTCGGCGGTACGTCCACCCGGCCTCCCGCATGCCCACTATACGCCCTCGCTCAAAGTCCGTCAACTGCACATACGGTTCACGTCCACGCTGTCGCGGCATGCTACCAGTGTTAAAGACTGCGATGGAGCTCCGTATGCCACGGCAAACTGGCTGACACTGACGGCGGCGGTGCACAAATGCTGCGCAGCTAGCGCCATTCGACGGGCAACACCGCGGTTCAAGGTGTGTCCGCTGTGCCGTGCGTGTGATCATTGCTTGTACAGCCCTCTCGCAGTGTCCGGAGCAAGTATGGTGGGTCTGACACACCGGTGTCAATGTGTTCTTTTTTCCATTTCCAGGAGTGTAGTTTAGTTTTCGCAAGAGTTCCGATGATGATGGTGTTTGGGTTGTAGGGCGCTCAACTGCGCGGTCGTCAGCGCCCGTACGAAGTCAGAATCTTTTCACAGTCCAATTTTTACACAGTCCGATCGAACCACTGTCACGAATTATGATGATGATGATGAAATGATGAGGACAACACAAACACCCAGGGACTGGGCAGAGAAAATCCCCAACCCGGCCGGGAATCGAACCCAAGAGTTCCGAGGCTGAAACTGTATGCATAGCGTTTTGCTATAATTAATCATTAATCTATCTCTGCGAGCCATTTGCTAATTTTATTCACTAAATTTGATTAAATCATTAACAGACATTCGACGCCTTCAACAAGAACGTTATGTCATATGCAAAGACAAAAATTATGTCATGCTTGCAACAATTTGCGGAAGGGTTGCACTTCTGTCACGTTGAACGATTCTCTTGAGTCGTCGTTGGTCCCGCTCTTGCAGGATTTTCTTCCGGCTGCAGCGATGTTGGAGATGTGATGTTTTACCGGATTCCTGATATTCACGGTACACTCGTGAAATGGTCGTACAGGAAGATCCCCACTTCATTGCTACCTCGGAGGTGCTGTGTCCCATCACTCGTGCGCCGACTATAATACCTTGTTCAAACTCACTTAAATCCTGATAACCTGCCATTGTAGCAGCAGGAACCGATCTAATAACTGCGCCAGGCATTTGTTGTCTTATTTAGGCGTTGCCGTCTGCAGCGCCGTATTCTGCCTGTTTACATATCTGTGTATTTGAATACGCGTGCCTATACCAAATTCTTTGGCGCTTCAGTATATTATTGATTTAAGCACACTAAGGAGCCCTTATGACTAGCTCTTCTTCGATGCTCTCTTCCGTTTCCAATATCTCTTGAGCCCTGCTGATAATTTTTCCTTCCTCTCCTGTGAAATGGGGTTCCGACGTTTAGGGACTCCGGGTGGTGGTGTCCACGACTCTACCGTAGCACAAAATTTGGAACGATCTTCTACCTCAAGATCAGAGATCCCAGCCGAATCCAAGTCCTTTATTACTTCATTAAGCCACAGGCTTCCAGTCTTGGAGCTTTTAACCAATGAGATCTTCTTGGTAAGCCTATTGTTTATTCGTTGTAGGTGCCCGTAGAACTTGAGTCTCCTACGTCGCACACTGGTGTTGGCTGATTCTAACTGTTGATACAGTTAGATACTTCATTCGGTAGGTTCCATCTGGGAGCAATCTCGGGCCATGAATTTTTCTGAGAATATGTCTTCTGGCTTTCTCCAGGTCATCCATCGTGCCTTTTCTGTTCATCAAGAGGGTCTCTGCGGGCATAAACAAACTGTGGTCTGAGAGCAATTCATTAATGGAAAACCTCAGTATTCTTCGAAATGCGCTTATTGTCGTACAGACTGTGGGACAGATGGTATGCTGCGTTGTGTTTGTTATGCCTTGCTATGATGGAGGTGGCGTCTCTACCATTAAGGTGGACCCATTCACTAAGATAACGAAAGCGACTGACCCTTCCAATCGTTCTATGCATAGTCGTCAAAGTGGTGCTACTGGAGTGCCGCTTCGCAAAGTATTTGCTCTTGTCATACGATATTTGTAACCCTGACTTCACCGCTATCTCACGCAGGGATTGGATAGTAATGGCATCATCCTTGGAGTTCTTGGTTAAGATTGCAAAGTCAACTGCGAAAGCAGGGTACCTTACCTCGATTATTCGGTTCCCGGATGCAATCCTATCTGGTATGATTTATAGATTCCTCAACGTACATTCACAGGTTTTGATGACTTTATCAAGCATCACAGGAACACGTACAATTCACTATTCTGAAAACACAAATTGTCTAGTCGGCAGATGAAATGTACAGGGTGATTATAATTAAACTTTCGTTGCTTGAGAGGATCCCTATAAAAAAGTGATCATTGGACAACGAAACTTCGTGAAAACATTTGTAAGTATATGTAGAAGGCAAATAACGAACAAACTATCAAAAGAAACACATATTAATTTCTACACGGGAGGGTAACAATTGTTAACTGCACGCCTTGTTTACGTTACTGGTTACAGACAATGCTGATGTGACGACCATCTGCATCCACGGCAGCCTGGAATCGCACTTAAGGTACAAGTTCACAACTGATCGCAGTACTTTTCCGAAAGGGGATCCTGGGATATTCAGCTGACGTGAGACAGCTCGTGCACTGCTTGAAGATCACACGCTGCGTCCAGGATTCTCAGCCATGGCAAATGTGGCTTCTACTACCACTTGTGGCGCAACTGTACGTCGGCCTCTCCGAGAAACAATTCCCAAATTCTCAGTTAATTCGAACTTCCCAATGACGTTATTTAACACCGGTGCTGAAAGAGGACCTCTCCGTATTCATTTAATGCGTCGATATTCGCGAAGAGCAGCAGCGTAACTGGGTTTTCTCTTTTGATGGTAGTCAATTGTCAGGATGAGCATTGCTGCAAAGGGCATTTGATTCTAACGCATTACGTCAGGGTGAAAAACACTAAATAAACTACTTTTTCTCTCTTAACAACATGTGGGCAGGGTGGGTTTTTCCTTGGCTCGGGTATGAGGTAGAATGAAACAGCATTTTTGCATAAGATAACTTTTACTGAAGATTTGTACAACGGTTTTCTTACTGGATTGTTCTGACTGGGAGAGCAGCAGCTGTGTCGTTTGCAAAGCCTTCATGCTGCGTGAGCGGGGGCGTCTGATTACGCCTGGCGGTGTGTATCTCGTGTCGCCGTTTCGCCCAGTTGACTGGAGACGCGCATCGTGCTGTGTGGCCCGTTTAATTATTGAGAACGAAGTCGTGAATCGGATGGTGATACATTGGATGTGGCGTCCAGAGTTTCTCTTTCTATGCGACCGCGTGTGACAGTGTTGTGCGTCGGCCAGCGGAGCGGCATGCCGGGGGAGGCCAGCGTCCCGGACTCGAACAACGGACTCCAGCTTGCCAGTCTTCGGCTGTCAGATCTTCATCCCAGCTCAAAGGTGACTGCTGATGTGAGGCCGTCTCCTTCCCGTCCTCACGAGTCACCCGGGTACGTAAAAATCAGTCTACAAACTTCTGTCTTCTGGCGGCGAGGCTGCTGCTTGCTATTCCACTACAGCGGCGGACTTGGTGCTTCTGTGTACGATGGAGTCTCTTCCTGCATGTCAGTGTGCTCCCTGCCGCCGTTGGATAAGCAGCTGCAGCAGCAAGTCGTATACTCCTAGCTCACTCATTTGTTACATAGTTTAATTCTTAATTTCTTTGCGTGTTTTTGGTACTTGCATTGTTTAATTCATAAATTTCGGGCGTATTATAGTATTTGAGAGTTGTAGCATCGCGTTTTAGTACCTGAATAGTGTAAATTCGCGTAGTCGTCTGTCATCTGTTTTTGTTTTGAACGGCCAGTGTCGGTTGGTCACAGTCAGTGTGCTTCCTGCCGCCGTTGGATAAGCAGCTGCAGCAGCAAGTCGTATACTCCTAGCTCACTCATTTGTTACATAGTTTAATTCTTAATTTCTTTGCGTGTTTTTGGTACTTGCATTGTTTAATTCATAAATTTCGGGCGTATTATAGTATTTGAGAGTTGTAGCATCACGTTTTAGTACTCGAATAGTGTTAAATCGCGTAGTCTCCTTCCGGCGCCGAGCAGTGTGTCAGCAGTGCACAAGTGGCAGCATTACTGCATTTACTAGGCAATCTTGTATTTTAATAACCGCTTCAATTTTGTGTCGTTTTGTTTGCGCTCTCTGTAGATTAGTTCTTTGCACAAGTTTTTAGCATGGATAGGGACTGCAACTGCTGTGTTCGGATGCAGGCTGAGTTGGCATCCCTTCGCTCCCAGTTTCAGGCAGTGTTGGCTTCGGTCACACAGCTTGAGGCTGTTGCCAATGGGCATCACTGTGGGGGTCCGGATGGGGGTTTGTCGGGGACGGCCAGCTCGTCCCACGCATCCCCCGATCGGACTACGACTGTGGTTGCCCGGGATACTGCCCGCATTGAGGCTGATCCCTCACCTGTGGTAGAGTGGGAGGTCGTCTCAAGGTGTGGCAGGGGGCGAAAGACATTCCGGAGGGCTGAACGGAAGGCCTCTCCAGTTTGTCTGACGAACCGGTTTCAGGCTCTGTCTCAGGCTGATACTGATCTTCAGCCTGACATGGCTGCTTGTCCTGTTCCAGAGGTTGCCCCTCAGTCTGCAAGATCCGGGCAGTCGCAGAGGGTGGGCTTACTGGTAGTTGGGAGCTCCAACGTCAGGCGCGTAATGGGGCCCCTTAGGGATATGGCAGCAAGGGAGGGGAAGAAAACCAAAGTGCACTCCGTGTGCATACCGGGGGGAGTCATTCCAGATGTGGAAAGGGTCCTTCCGGATGCCATGAAGGGTACAGGGTGCACCCATCTGCAGGTGGTCGCTCATGTCGGCACCAATGATGTGTGTCGCTATGGATCGGAGGAAATCCTTTCTGGCTTCCGGCGGCTATCTGATTTGGTGAAGACTGCCAGTCTCGCTAGCGGGATGAAAGCAGAGCTCACCATCTGCAGCATCGTCGACAGGATTGACTGCGGACCTTTGGTACAGAGCCGAGTGGAGGGTCTGAATCAGAGGTTGAGACGGTTCTGCGACCATGTGGGCTGCAGATTCCTCGACTTGCGCCATAGGGTGGTGGGGTTTCGGGTTCCGCTGGATAGGTCAGGAGTCCACTACACGCAACAAGCGGCTACACGGGTAGCAGGGGTTGTGTGGCGTCGGCTGGGCGGTTTTTTAGGTTAGATGGCCTCGGGCAAGTGCAGAAAGGGCAACAGCCTCAACGGGTGCGGGGCAATGTCAGGACATGCGGGGACCAAGCAGCAGTCGGTATTGTAATTGTAAACTGTCGAAGCTGCGTTGGTAAAGTACCGGAACTTCAAGCGCTGATAGAAAGCACCGAAGCTGAAATCGTTATAGGTACAGAAAGCTGGCTGAAGTCAGAGATAAATTCTGCCGAAATTTTTACAAAGGCACAGACGGTGTTTAGAAAGGATAGATTGCATGCAACCGGTGGTGGAGTGTTCGTCGCTGTTAGTAGTAGTTTATCCTGTAGTGAAGTAGAAGTGGATAGTTCCTGTGAATTATTATGGGTGGAGGTTACACTCAACAACCGAGCTAGGTTAATAATTGGCTCCTTTTACCGATCCCCGACTCAGCAGCATTAGTGGCAGAACAACTGAGAGAAAATTTGGAATACATTTCACATAAATTTTCTCAGCATGTTATGGTCTTAGGTGGAGATTTCAATTTACCAGATATAGACTGGGACACTCAGATGTTTAGGACGGGTGGTAGGGACAGAGCATCGAGTGACATTATACTGAGTGCACTATCCGAAAATTACCTCGAGCAATTAAACAGAGAACCGACTCGTGGAGATAACATCTTGGACCTACTGATAACAAACAGACCCGAACTTTTCGACTCTGTAAGTGCAGAACAGGGAATCAGTGATCATAAGGCCGTTGCAGCATCCCTGAATATGGAAGTTAATAGGAATATAAAAAAAGGGAGGAAGGTTTATCTGTTTAGCAAGAGTAATAGAAGGCAGATTTCAGACTACCTAACAGATCAAAACGAAAATTTCTGTTCCGACACTGACAATGTTGAGTGTTTATGGAAAAAGTTCAAGGCAATCGTAAAATGCGTTTTAGACAGGTACGTGCCGAGCAAAACTGTGAGGGACGGGAAAAACCCACCGTGGTACAACAACAAAGTTAGGAAACTACTGCGAAAGCAAAGAGAGCTTCACTCCAAGTTTAAACGCAGCCAAAACCTCTCAGACAAACAGAAGCTAAACGATGTCAAAGTTAGCGTAAGGAGGACTATGCGTGAAGCGTTCAGTGAATTCGAAAGTAAAATACTAGGTACCGACTTGACAGAAAATCCTAGGAAGTTCTGGTCTTACGTTAAATCAGTAAGTGGCTCGAAACATCATGTCCAGACACTCCGGGATGATGATGGCATTGAAACAGAGGATGACAAGCGTAAAGTTGAAATACTAAACACCTTTTTCCAAAGCTGTTTCACAGAGGAAGACCGCACTGCAGTTCCTTCTCTAAATCCTCGCACCAACGAAAAAATGGCTGACATAGAAATAAGTGTCCAAGGAATAGAAAAGCAACTGGAATCACTCAACAGAGGAAAGTCCACTGGACCTGACGGGATACCAATTCGATTCTACACAGAGTACGCGAAAGAACTTGCCCCCCTTCTAACAGCCGTGTACCGCAAGTCTCTAGAGGAACAGAAGGTTCCAAATGATTGGAAAAGAGCACAGGTAGTCCCAGTCTTCAAGAAGGGTCGTCGAGCAGATGCGCAAAACTATAGACCTATCTCTCTGACGTCGATCTGTTGTAGAATTTTAGAACATGTCTTTTGCTCGAGTATCATGTCGTTTTTGGAAACTCAGAATCTACTATGTAGGAATCAACATGGATTCCGGAAACAGCGATCGTGTGAAACCCAACTCGCTTTATTTGTTCATGAAACCCAGAAAATATTAGATACAGGCACCCAGGTAGATGCCATTTTCCTTGACTTCCGGAAGGCGTTCGATACAGTTCCGCACTGTCGCCTGATAAACAAAGTAAGAGCCTACGGAATATCAGACCAGCTGTGTGGCTGGATTGAAGAGTTTTTAGCAAACAGAACACAGCATGTTGTGCTCAATGGAGAGACATCTACAGACGTTAAAGTAACCTCTGGCGTGCCACAGGGGAGTGTTATGGGACCATTGCTTTTCACAATATATATAAATAACCTAGTAGATAGTGTCGGAAGTTCCATGCGGCTTTTCGCGGATGATGCTGTAGTATACAGAGAAGTTGCAGCATTAGAAAATTGTAGTGAAATGCAGGAAGATCTGCAGCGGATAGGCACTTGGTGCAGGGAGTGGCAACTGACCCTTAACATAGACAAATGTAATGTATTGCGAATACATAGAAAGAAGGATCCTTTATTGTATGATTATAAGATAGCGGAACAAACACTGGTAGCAGTTACTTCTGTAAAATATCTGGGAGTATGCGTGCGGAACGATTTGAAGTGGAATGATCATATAAAATTAATTGTTGGTAAGGCGGGTACCAGGTTGAGATTCATTGGGAGAGTCCTTAGAAAATGTAGTCCATCAACAAAGGAGGTGGCTTACAAAACGCTCGTTCGACCTATACTTGAGTATTGCTCATCAGTGTGGGATCCGTACCAGATCGGGTTGACGGAGGAGATAGAGAAGATCCAAAGAAGAGCGGCGCGTTTCGTCACAGGGTTATTTGGTAACCGTGATAGCGTTACGGAGATGTTTAACAAACTCAAGTGGCAGACTCTGCAAGAGAGGCGCTCTGCATCGCGGTGTAGCTTGCTCGCCAGGTTTCGAGAGGGTGCGTTTCTGGATGAGGTATCGAATATATTGCTTCCCCCTACTTATACCTCCCGAGGAGATCACGAATGTAAAATTAGAGAGATTAGAGCGCGCACAGAGGCTTTCAGACAGTCGTTCTTCCCGCGAACCATACGCGACTGGAACAGGAAAGGGAGATAATGACAGTGGCACGTAAAGTGCCCTCCGCCACACACCGTTGGGTGGCTTGCGGAGTATAAATGTAGAATGTAGAATGTAGAATGTCTTCAGCACCGACTGAACTGTACTGGAACTGAACTGAAAACTGCTACTCTCGGGCCCACTGCGTCTCACGTATTTATTTACTGCAGTTCACTGGAGGTGATCGACTTCACGGTCATTGCCTCTTCTGTCACGTTGAAAAGCTTCTCGAAGAATCTTCTTAACGTCGGTAGGCGAGGGCCTTTGATCACATGTGACAATTGTGAAATACGTGAGCCGGTCGTGCGATGCCCTGACGGCTGAATCAACAGCCTCCGCTTATGTGAGGAGGGCGATGGCTTCTCTAGAACGTGCTGACTTGCAAGTGCCGGACGTTGCCACGCCTGCTCTGTCTGCTGTTTGCCAGTGTGTAATTCTTCTAAACTAATCTAAGTTTTCCATTTATTTTCTAATATCTACTGCACCTCACATTGATTTCACTAATTTATTTACCTATCTTAAGTACCATTCAACAGCAGCACTAATGTCGTTGTTTTGCTTTACAAGTAAAGTCTTGCTCACATTGTCCAGACCCAAGTTGACCGTCTCCAAAAGCAATGCACGCTGATGATTGTGTTTCAGTCCTTCGTCGTACCCGTACCGGTACCTAGCGGCAAGTCGTGACACTAACACTGCTAACAACGCTAATCCTGCAGTGCACAGTCTGAAAATCATGCCTGTAGCGTTGGGTAAGAATACGGTAAATAGTTTTCCCTCTACATTGCCTCAAGTAGCGAAAGTTCAATTACAAGTACCCTTCAAATGGCAGCAAGTGATATGTAACTATGACACGAGCCCCTTTCCAGGCTAAGCCGTGATACATCTTCCAATAGAGCACACTACCCCATTTTACGAGTTTACTTATCACGGGTCGGAGAAATAACTATGATACTACTCCGCGCATTTACATCAGAGTTACATACTGAGCAAGACACAAAGGAATTATGTCATGTAACTGCTAGTAGGAATTGATTTACATCAATGGGGAAAGTTGAAAATTTGTGCCAGACCGGGATTCGAATCCGCGTCTCCTGCTTACTAGTCCGACGCTCTGCCCACTAACAGCTAAATGTCGTAATTCCTTTGTGTCTTAATTGATAATGGCTGCACGATCAAAATGGTCCGAAAGAATAGGCACCACATATACACATACTGAGCAGTCTCTCCAAGCCGACGAAGAATGTGTTTTAAGTAGGCTGTTTAGGTTTTTATATTGGTAACGTCACGTAGCGCTCTGTATGAAAATCACTGGCTGTGCTGTGTGCAGTCTGTGGCTGGTTTGCATTGTTGGAATTTGCTATTGTAGTGTTGGGCAGTTGGCTGTTAACAGTGCGTAGCGTTGCGCAGTTGGAGGTGAGCCGCCAGCAGTGGCGGATGTGGGGAGAGAGATGGCGGAGTTTTGAGAGCGGATGATCTGGACGTGTGTCCATCAGAGACAGTAAATTTGTAAGACTGGATGTCATGAACTGATATATACATAATGACTTTTGAACACTATTAAGGTAAATACATTGTTTGTTCTTTATCAAAATCTTTCATTTGCTAACTATGCCTATCAGTAGTTAATGACTTCAGTAGTTAGAGTCTTTTATTTAGCTGGCAGTATTGGCGCTCGCTGTATTGCAGTAGTTTGAGTAACGAAGATTTTTGTGAGGTAAGTGATTCATGAAAGGTATAGGTTATTGTTAGTCAGGGCCATTCTTTTGTAGGGATTATTAAAAGTCAGATTGCGTTGCGCTAAAAATATTGTGTGTCAGTTTAGTGTTGATCAGAATAAGTAAAGAGAATAACGTCTGAGTACGTTCAGTTTTGCTCAGCTGTTTGAAAAGCCAATAATGTAAGAGGTTTATCAGCACAGTCATTCATTAATTTTTTAAGGGGTGTTTCAGTGTGACCTAAAGGCTGGCACTAAATGTTTAATCAGTCTTCTGGGCGTTTTCAGGCTCTTCAGGCTGGAAAACAATCGTGAAACTGAAGTGTGATATATTTTAAACTTTGTGATGTGGATACGAAGCGACTCTTTCCACGTCATCATGATTAATCGTGCAAAGATCCATGGAACATAAAACTAACTAAACAATTGTTTAAATAAATACCTAGCACGGTCGATGTGACCACAGTGGTCTTGATCAGTTGTTTCCTCCCGAAATTCCTCACCAAAATCACGACATGACCGTACGTGTCACATTTAGCTTGCGGCCTACTCACACCGACTGGGGTGGGGCCCTAATATGCCATGAATCCGGCCACGCGTAATGTCACACAAATGTGTTTGCGGTGCTACACTGCTTCCCTGCGTCTCGAATACCATATGCCAAACGCTTACAACTCGGCGCGAGGATCACTAAACCAAAGAGCTTCGTCCGGTCTTCTACTACTGTGCTTTGTATGACACGTGTTGTGTTGCCTCGCCAGAGTATCACCATGGCTCGTTTTTTTTCGTATATCTCGAAGTTCTAGCACTGGAATTAGTGAACAATGTGTGGTGATATTTAGTACATAATTTCCGAACTACAAGTGAAACGTAATCCTCACGCTGTAATGATTTCGTTTCGAGGTACATTTCATATGGGTATTAGTAGCTTATTAATCGTAAAGCGTATCGGCTTCCACATGCCCTTAATAGATCTGGTAGAAATATTGTAACTGGGCGACATTCAGTGTTCTCCACAGCTGCTATGATACTGCACGACACTTCGGCCTTAATACGTTTAAATGCGTTCCTCCGTACAGTAAAATTTAATGCACAAAATTTTTCTTTGCAGCTTCCATTTTTCCTACCAATTGTTATTGGAAGTGGAAGTTAGCACTGTGTGAATCCTCGATTAACGGGTAAACTAAGGCACGTGAGCTGAGAATGTGCCAGTATCAGCGAGATATAGTCGTGGTTTTAGTTATGAGACGTATTTCACGAAGAAGATTCCAGCGTTTGCTTCCCGTAATGCCTGTTTCTATTACATTTGCTAAATGGTCAATAATAAAATTGGAAATTAGTTTGAGAATTAAGTTATGTTTAAATACCTCTGAAAATTTTTAAGTGACCCTTTAGAGATCCTATTGAACAGTCCAAAGTCTTAATAACCTTTTTATGCAACTTTGTTTACTATTTCGTAAGGAATTCTTCACCTGCACTTTTCGAGATAAATGATGCACTTACGTACTTCAGTACATCACCTTTATTAAAACTATGAGGTTACTATCAAAAGAGTAACAGTGTTCACCTGTATCTGCGTGTAGCAACGAAGTTATGGTGAGTTTGATAAACCGAAGGCTATGAGAAACTGCTTGATGACGATTCACTTTCGGTATATCAGCCATATGCTACATCAGAAATCGAACATTGATCCAGGAACTTTTAACGGTTAAAGAGTATCTTTACCAGTAAATTGAAACTCCATCTTAAGCACACAATAAGCTCAAATTAACAATGGCGTTCACATCTTGGACTGCAACAGTACAAACCGGGACCTCATGTAGTTAAATGCTTAGTTTTCAGATGGATTCACACGCCATGAACACAGCCAAGAAATACCTGTATACATGTCGATTTCGAAAACTATGTTAGTTGGACATTGATGGATAGAGGCTTTATACCATCAGCCTCTTACTCTTTCTATTCGCATTTGTTGTTCCGGAGAAACCATGGAGATCCCGAGATACGATATCTAGTTGTTGATGGTATCGTGTTCCTTTCTACATCGTTCGCAGCTACAGCTGAAGTGCTATAACCAACTGAAGTGACAACACAGGTCAGTACATTGAACACAGACGCCGGAATAAGTGTGACAGAACATCCATATACACTTCTGATCGTCTTTCTGAAGAGTTTGAGAATATATCACTGCAGTGTGATTACCTCTTCATGTTTCTAAGTAGATAGTTACTGGGAGAGACCATTGTTGTAATCCCAAAATTTGTCACAATCTCCGTTTATAATTACAACGATAGAATTTTTTTAAATAGGAACTGGACGTTACGGTCTGTATTTTGACTAGTACGTTGAAATATAATAACGCTCCTGAATGCTACTACTGAAACTTTCATTTGGATTCTGCGTTTTTCCATGTAAATGTTTCTCTAGGAGTTTAGAATCGGAAAGATCTTTTTATATTTGCTACAGTGCTGTCATAAGAGTTTCCGACATGGGGTCTTCATGTGTGTGTTTTTGTCCATTTGCTTTACACCTTTTGTTGTTGCACCATGAAGTGTCTCATAATGGGCAGAGGCCACGGTATGGATCCTTCTCAGTGGATATTCTGTATAACAGAATAGCCCAAATAGTTGGTCTCGTCTCACTGATATTTTCACTGTTTCTCCCGATGACTAGATTGTAATAATCTGCGAAGTCTTCCAATCTTGATGGTGAGTCTGCCTTGTCCAACATTTGGCCTTCCATCAGAGTGTTTTTTCCTGTCATGTTCTTGCAGAGCCTCCAAAGTCTTGCACATGTCCCATGTATTCCATTTTTTAAATATCAGTTTTACCATATGATTTAGCAGCCACAACATTATTGAATCCCTTAGTCACCATCAGCTAGATAATCGAGAGTATGGCACACCCTTTGCGTAGATACTTTACTGACTTCTGTTGGAACATTATGTAAATGTTCACAGTACCTTGCAGATTTGATCGGTGGCGGTAGGAGGTGCATCATAGCACGGAACATGTGGGCTGCATCTCTTCCCTTTCCAGTGCACTTCATGGCAGAAGCTTGGCGAATATTCACTTCACAATATTTTTTGCATGTTACAGGAGATTTAACTGTACTTTTCTTACCTTTAGACACTTGGATTCTATTGCGATTTTGCTAGGGAGACCTCTCCTCTTATTTATGCCTTTTCTGAATATAAGGGATCTTTCACTATTACGGTAGTTATATTATCAACAGACAAAAGCAATTCTGGAAGCCTGCACTTACTAATCAAAACATAACCGTTATTTTCACTATTTATAATGAGAAGGCCTGACTCTTTCTCGGTAGTATATTTCAACATACGTTTTGAGGCACAGTCTGGTAAACTTTTAGGCTTACCCTTACTTCACTGCAGCGTAACATACTCTTCGTTTTTATTACGGTTTCCAGCAATACGCGGGTATTATCTAGCGTAAAGTTTCCGACTGCATGTAAACTTTTTAGTTTTTGGCAACTTGCGATTGAAAGTCGTTGAAATACGTCTAAAACAGCAACAATAACAAGTTCACAACACGAACGCGTCCTTAAAACAAGTAAACTGAAGTAAATTACTAGTATCGACAGAAAGACCGATTTCAATAAATCCGTGCTCGCAACATAGTCGATATGGTCTTCAAAGATGTTACTGAGACGAGTAGCTGTGGGAATAGCGAAGCCAAAATTAAACAACGACACATTTTAGCCAATGCGTTGCGTTTCTCAGGTGTGTGACAGTTAAGCAGTTAAAAAACTCGCACCGCATCTGCTTTAAGAAGGGCTTTGAACATGAAAATAATAAGGTTAGCGTACATGAAGTACGTATTTTTAGAATTGAGAAGACTGAAAGAATTTTATTAAATAAAAATCAAAATTTCAATTTTTCGAACCCTCATGACGTCCAGGTCCATTTAACATAAAGTAGTGTAATCCTGCTTGCAGTTAGTCTAAATTTCCGGAGATTAAGTGAACATCGTCTGAGTGACGAGGCTGACCACAGGTCTGCGGAGTGTTGTTAACTCACATATGCAATTAACAGTTACTTACTGGGTGACATAGCTGTTATGATACTAGAATCGTACACATTTTACAAGATGAGACAAAATTATTTCAACGTAATTCTGTTTGATTTTGGATTCAGGATGTGCACGCTTTTGAGGATAAAATGAAACATAATAAACAGATGAGGGATCGAAGAGGGAAATTATTGAGAACTTAGGGACCACTCAAAATCCATCATTATTTGGGACACACACATCAAAGTAATAGTGTCTGATGTAGAGCTGTCTCCAGCAGAAGGATTCAACAGGTTCTATTTTACTCTGGATAAGGTACATGGGTTGTTAAAAATGGTTCAAATGGCTCTGAGCACTATGGGACTCAACTGCTGAGGTTATTAGTCCCCTAGAACTTAGAACTAGTTAAACCTAACTAACCTAAGGACATCACAAACATCCATGCCCGAGGCAGGATTCGAACCTGCGACCGTAGCGGTCTTGCGGTTCCAGACTGCAGCGCCTTTAACCGCACGGCCACTTCGGCCGGCATGGGTTGTTAGTAACTTTGATTTTAAAAGTACAGTCGGAAATATGACAAAAAAGCGGAAAAATTTGTTCGTCGGGAACTATGGAACTTGTGGTGCGTTAGCTTTCTTTTTGTGGGGAATAATACACCTGAGATAAGCGACGCCCGCGGCGCCGAGCTCGTAAAGTGCGCCGCCGAGCCGACGGAAGCTTCGCAGAGCACTGAAATCATACGCCACAATGGATGGATGGCTTTAATTTTACTCCGAGGGATATATTTCCACACTATCTGGCAGGCGGCTCGTCTCGGTTCGCGTCACGCCGGTGTAAAATTTGAGCACGAGAGGCGGGAGACGAGTGCGAGCGGCAGTCTTCCGCGCTGTTGCTCTGAACGGTAACGGACACTACGGGCCGACTGTAATGGCGACAGCGGCCGCGAACGCGCCCTCACTCTCCACAATTTGCGAGACACGTCCCTCTACGTTCTCGTAGCGCGCACCGAACCCTGCCAAACACGCTCCTATGCACATGTTGAATAAAGTCATATTTCGCAGCTTTAGAATCGACAACTCGATTTGTAATCGTACTCACTGGTAACGTAATTACTTCATTGGTGTTTCTTCGAGCCTCTTTTACTAAACATTCGTAACTAAAAAAATGACACTACCTCATCCAGACTTACAGAGAAAACTTCTGAAGAAAGAGTTATTTTTAGTACATATGAAACGACGTTAGATGAATCATTATAAGGACCACGGCGCAGGGTTCTTTCCACTGAATTGTCTTTTTGTATTTGTAAGTTTTACAATCACAAACCGAGCTTCGAAAGAACGATATTTGTTGTGATTGTAATAGTATGTATTTCTCGTCACCATCTCAAAGTATGTATCGGGCTCAAGAATATTCGTATCTTCGGTTCATAAAAGTTGATTTTTTAATTTCTTATGAAGGCTTTTGCTAGTTGTTCTAAGTCTACAGTATGTACTGAGGTTACTAGAGATTCCGAATGTGAAGTAATCTCAGTGAAAATAAGCATTGGAGGTGGCTAAATGTGATAAGTGGATGCTTTTGTACACCATTGGCTTTAGGGACAACAATGGTTAAGTGTTTCATGTAACGCTGGGAGAGTATTTCATATGGCATTAGCGTGACACGGAGAGACTTTACTTTCCCTGTTATAGATTGAGTGAGACAAGCGATTAAAATTGTAACAGAGACAAGAACTTGTATCAGATTGTTCTGAACATATTTTCTGGAAATTATTTCGAGCAGGTACTTCGTAAACTGAGTAATAAGGGTTAAGTCTTTCACCTCCTAATACGTAACGGACCCGAATTTTAAAAATTATTTAAGATAGAGAAGGGGTTCAGTGATGATAAGGCTGTAATAGAATATGACTAAAAATGTTACAGTAAATGTTAAGGCAGGTTTAAAATAATTATTCTTCGCAAGAATGACAGGAAACAAATTGCGGTGTATATGAATAGTCAGAACCCAATATTTTGCTCTAAATATGGCGATGTAGAGATCAAATGGATAAAATTAAAAACCACCGTACAACACGTCTTGCGTGCGTATGTGCCTGACAAGATTGCGAGGGATACGAAAGAACCACCGTGATTCAATAACTGTGTTAGAATGTTGCCACTAAATCAAACAGCTTCATCGCAGATTTAAGTGCAGTCGAAGCCTAATTGACAAACTGAAGCAGAATGAAGCCAAATCGAGAATTAAGAGAACACTGCCATAATAGTCCGATGCAGTCGAAATTTAAATTTTGCCATTCGATCCAACAGAAGAGCCTAAGACGTTTCCGTCCTACTAGAAGCCACTAAGCGGATCTCAATCTGCTCTTCAGTTGCTCAGTGACCGTAATGGCGCTAACAAGGAGGATGACAGAATATTTCACAACGGAACATCGTTATTCGGATTCTCATTTCAATCTGCAAACGACAGCGAAAATGACATAATGGTTCAAATGGGTCTGAGCACTAAGGGACTTAACTTCTGAGGTTATCAGTCCCCTAGAACTTAGAACTAGTTAAACCTAACTAAACTAAGGACATCACACACATCCATGCCCGATGCAGGATTCGAACCTGCGACCGTAGCGGTCGCGCTGGTCCAGACTGTAGCGCCTAGAACCGCTCGGCCATACCGGCCGGCTCTGTAGGCAGGTTTCAATGCCAGATGACTATAGTGAATTGGAGGAAGGCCTGCAGAGGACAGGATATGAATGCACAGATCGGTAGTTAAGCCTGAATGTAAAGAAATGAAGAGTTTATTCGCATAAAGTAATAAGTGATATTGACAGGGGAGTCCAAACTGATCCCATATTTCTACATCTTTGACATCGTTGCCCACAAGAGACTTCTAATAAAATTGCGTGTCTATTAAATATTATCTCAGTTTGCAACTGAATTCGCGATTTCTTGTCAGAAAGTTCACAACACGTAGTAACTGAGGGCACATTATCGAGTAAAACAGAAGTGGTATCCAACGTTCCCCGTCTTACATGCCCTCTGCTGATTCTAATCTACATATGCGATTTAGGAGACATTATGAGCAGCCCTCTGAGATTGTTTGCCGTCATTTGCAGTCTGGTAAAGTCATCAGAAGACCAAAACCAACTGCGAAATGACTTAGACACGATATCTGTATGGTGTGTAAAGTATGACGTCATCCACATGAGTACAAAAAGAAATCCGTTAAAATTCGGTTACACGATAAGTTACACAAATTTAATGTCTGTCAGTTCGACTAAAAACCTAGGAATTACAGCTATGAACAACTTAAAATCGAACGATCACATTGACAATGTTGTGGGGAAGGCAAACCAAAGACGTCGTTTTATTGGCAGAAGGTTTAGAAGATACAACAGGTTTACTCAGGTTTACTAAAGAGACTGCTTACACTACGCTTGTTCGTCTTCTATTAGAGTATTGCCGTGTAGTATGGGATTCTCACCGGACATGACTCACGGAGGACATCCAAAAAGGTCAAAATATCATCGTGAAATAAGGGAAGAGAGTGTCAAGGATATGACAAGCGAGTTGGGATGTATACCATACATGTTGAGAGCCAGTATGGAATCTACGGTTAAGCTCATTTTTTTTCTGAAGGCATGTAAATTTAAAGCTTCGATTGTACTTTGGGGTTTGCTGTTATTTTATGGCTCCACAGAATTCCATGCATTTATTTGTGATACTGTGCGTCCTATTGCTTCTTTCGCGAATTGCAATAACACATAATGTTTTTGACACTTTTTGACCCTTCACCGTTATTAGTGTCGCAGTTGTCATTCACAAAATTAATTTAGTCAACCTTATGCCACCAAACTCTTCGAGGGATGTTATGTTACTGCTCCTATCAGACTGGTGTGTGGGCATTAGTGTCATTCTATTCCACTGAATGTTTCGTCATTGTTATTTGGCAACGTTAACCTAGAAGTGGTAATAAAAACTGTATTTAGAGGGTATGTTAGGCTATTTATGTCTTTCCTCCTTATGAAATTTTTTATGTAAATTGTTCGCGAAAAACGTTTGTTTCTTCTTTCACTCCAGTAGTGATGGCTCATTAGTATTTGTAGGACTGAGTCTGTTGCAACGTGGTATGTTTATTATAGCTATGAAAGAGCTTTAGTGACACACAGGCCACTAATGTTGGTCTGACTGTTTCTCGTCGACTCACAGCACTGTCTATAGCGCTGATAGCCTATTCAGTACAAAAAGCACATCAGCAGTATTACTGTATTGTGAACCAGAAAAATCCAACATCAAAGGCATGTGTAAATACCAAGTTACACTTCCTACAGACGGAAGCGTTACTGTGACGTTCACAGAACGTACGCTAGTCCTTTATAGCAACGTTTTTGTTTTTTTTTTTTTACAAAAAATAGCTGCAAACAGTAACAACTCTGCACAAACGTACCAGTTTTAAAGTTTATAAAAACGTTGTCATACATATCAAAGAGGCACAAAAAAATCAGAGAGCCAACACTTTGAACACAAAGCCATCGAAACGTTAGGTAGCCTTTAGTGACTATGTACAGTTCAATTAAATAATTATTCTAAATACCGGCAAGGATATTATAACTATTACTACACATTTTATTTTGGCCAGACCTATGTTCTTTATGCAGATGTATAACATCAGGTAAAGTTTATATGGTTCTCAAACTAGAGCTGTTAATATCATTATTAAAATACATATCAAACTGTTCTCTATATGTATATGAACAACGACATCAATTCTGTTTCTGCAGCTGATCATGAGTTTAACGCGATTAAATATCTAAGGTCATCAGTCTGCTATGTCAAGTTTGCAATTAATAACTCCTCCAGGTCACTTAGAGTGCGCGACTGCATGCACTGTTAAAATGATTATACAGTTTCCGTAATTTTAAAGCTATAAAATTAGGAAATGTTTTACAAGGGAAGTGACACGTGCCACTGAATTAATGAACATTTCAATTGCTGCGCAGAGTGGCCGCCCGGTTATGGCGCCATGGCACGGATTACGCGGACCCTCCCACCGGAGGTTCGAGTCCTCCCTTGGGCGTGGGTGTGTGTGTGTGTTGTTCTTAGCATACGTTAGTTTAAGCATTGTGCAAGTCTCCCGACCGACGACCTCAACAGTCTGGTCCCTTACGAATTCACACACACACACACACACACAACAATTCAATCAATTTGCACCTCACTTTCCCTGTGGAATTAGTTGTAAAATATTATTTATATTTAACTGTTCCTCGATTTACTTTTACAATTGATTGTAATTATTCTAATTACGATTTTTGTGATCAATTGGAACATTAAACTGCATATTCGAAAACATCTCTACGTTTAGAAGATAGTGAATTTATGTTAGGTCAGAAAGAAACTAATAGCATGATATGAAGAAACCTCAATTCACTACATTGTATCTTTGCGTGCCGAGGTGTGCACATTGTAGTCTTGGAATGAATGCCGGCCGGCCAGTAGCTGTTGTAATTTTCCACGTTAATAGCTGCCACGCTGAGGAGCACGGCCGGCAATTGAAGCCCTCTAACAACCGTGCGTAGATGAATGTTTGGCCTTCCACTCCCGCTGAAGCCTGCGGTGCGAACGTACGTGTAAGGACTTGCTGCAGTGTCATATTCAGTTATTCAAGTGGGGTGGGCCGACAATGTATTGTCGCAGAGACGTGACAATAGAAACGTAGGCGTTATAACCAGTAACAGCCAGGAGATAATTTTGCAAGGAACTTCCGACCGAATTACAGCTAATGAACCCGATATAAAATTTAATCTTTTAATTTGTTGACTTTTATTACAGCTTTGACATTCTGAATTTCAAACTGCTGTTTTGCGTATTTTCGATTTTCATTCGAATAAATTAGTGCGAGGAAAAGGAACGATTATTTCCTGCTAACATAGAGCTGCATCCGGTCACCAGGCGAATAAAAAATACGAAAAGATCCGGTGGTGTGTTGTTTAAGCATCTAAAATTATGTAGGGAAAAATCTCTGGAAACACACATCTGGCTAGGAGGGCGGGTTTTCCAGAACTAAACTTGTACTCTGCCATCTACAAAGACCTCGAAATTAATTTGCAATTGTCAATATAGTATGCGCACAACGCATCACGTCTATACTAGTTTTATGCTGTAACATGAATTACAATGTTCGTTTGGTTCCCGGGTTCGATTCCCGGCGGGGTCAGGGATTTTCTCTGCCTCGTGATGATTGGGTGTTGTGTGCTGTCCTTAGGTTAGTTAGGTTTAAGTAGTTCTATATTCTAGAGGACTGATGACCATAGAAGTTAAGTCCCATAGTGCTCAGAGCCATTTTTTGAACAATGTTCGTTTGATTGCTGGCGCCTCACATTAGTCCTATGGTAATAACAATCGCAGCCTTTATTCAACCTCTAAGTGAGGTACGATGTATTCGTTACGAGTACCCACAAGAATGTACCAAATTGGTTGCAAATTTTAGGAGTTGTTCATCAATATTGTGGAGTACGTAAAGGCAGTGGATAATGCAAAGAAACTGCCCACAACGAAGAATTACCCAGCTCTAAGAATAGAGATAATCATCAGGACATGGTGATATGGATCAAATGTCTAGAAGAATATCAATGTTTGACAATAACAATATAAAATTGTACAAATCATCAACGATTCATAACAATAATTGTTTATTGCGCTGTTAGAGACAGCGACTCGAAGTACAGAAAATGAAAACCAATTCAGGAGTGAAAATGGCCCGAAGCACCTTTTGTAAACTAAATACAGCTTGAAATACGACGCTTGTGATGTATCTAAATCGAAATGTTTACGGTAAGGGTGTGTTGCCAGATTTTACTTATTTCGGTGAGATATTGACTTTGAGGAAGGAAAATTACCAAAGAGGTGAGGGCTTCTTAGTGACGAGGGCACAGAAGCATATAGGGAATTACTATGAGAGACAGGAAAAGAAGGATGCGGATTAATTAACAGACTGAAGTGTGGGAAGTATTTACGACTAAAACAAAAATAAACCCGAGATTCTCAGGACATATACTAAGACGAGTGGTTGTTCGATGAACAAAGGACGTAGAGTGAAATCTGTAAAAAATGACTCAGAAAGTGACCAAATTGAAAGTGGGTAATGTAAAACGCAAAAGTTACAGGAATGTGTAGCTCAAGACCACAGTCCGTGCAAAATTCCGTCATTCACAAACAGATTTCTAACTGCTGTAGTTAGATTTGTTGACAAGATCTTGGAAAGTGCCGTGCATCTGGGAAATATGCATGATACTACAGCGATGTATTGCACAATATTACTCCAGAGTATGGAATTCTTATCATGCTGGCTTGCCACCTAACACAGAACGAACTGAGAGACGCGATGCTTTGATCGTTACAGACCAATACAAAACAGATCAGTATGCCAGAAACATGTACGTTAACTTTACAAGGTAATTTCTTGAATAAAGTTGAGGATGTCAAGCAAAACCCTTTACTTAACAAACCCTTAACTTAAAGAATCGGTATTAGAAAAAGGCTGCAAAATTTTCCTGCCTGCATTGTACGAGAGCGTGCTGAGAAGTAATGCCTCTGAAGTTTTTACTCCGTTCTCAACATCTGCTGACGTATTACGTGTCAGACACATTACTTGGTCAACGTTTCCGCTTCCCTGGCGTAAGTTGCAACCCTCTGCCGCTAGATGGCTCCAAACTGTAGCGTATAACATGGCGATGTGAGAAACAGTGTGCTGTATGTAATCCATCGAGAAACTGAAAATACGAATTCGAAGAGTTCGTCCACGCATGGAGCACCCTCTCCTTCAGCATGATAATTTCATATCATACAAGAGCGCTGCGACACCTGTAACAACCCGATGCCTTCGGATCACTATCCGCGATCAACCCCCATACAGTTCTGACTTTGACTCAACCAATTTTTATCTGTTTCCAAAACACAAAGAACACCTTCGAGAACTTCACATTGGTAACGAATAAAATGTGCACACAGAGGTGAGATTGTGGCTGCGTCACAACAGCCAAACATTCTACAGTGACGGTATCAACAAATTGGTTTCTCGTCTGGAGAAATGTGTTCGTCGACAGGGTGACCATGTTGAGAAAGAAATATGTAGACACGAAGATTAAGGATGTATAATGTTAAGCTTTATTTTAAAAGCTTTATTTTAAAAGCTGTAAGAGTTCACAGCGCGCCCTCGTATATGGCATGTAGGTACCCTGAAAATCGGGTAATAGAGATTAGAGCACGAACTAGGCATAGTGACACACCTTTTACCTCTCGCCGTACGTGAATGGAGCAGGACACACCGTAGCTACTATTAGTTCGACTTACAATCCACCTTGAATTTCATGGTGGCGTACACTGAGGTGAAAGGTCATAGGATAGCGATATGCAAATCTACAGATGGCGGTAGTATCGCGTACACGAGGAATAAAAGGGCGTGTATTGGCGGAGCTGTCATTTGTACTCACGTGATTCATGTGAAAAGGTTTCCGAATTAAGTATGACCGAAAGATGGGAATTAACATACTTTGAACGCGGAATGGTAGTTGGAGCTAAAGCATGAAACATTCCATTTCTGAAATCGTTGCGGAATTCGAAATTCCGAGATCCGCAGGGTCAAGAATACCATATTTAAGGCATTACCTCCCACCACAAACAACTTAGTGGCCTTCACTTAACGACCGAGAGCAGCGGCGTTTGCGTAGAATTGTCAGTGTTAACAGACAAGCAACACTGCGTGAAATAACCGCAGAAATCAATGTGGGACGTACGACGAACGTATCCGTTAGGACAGTGCGGTGTGGACTATGACAGCAGACGGTGGACGTGAGTGCCTTTGCTAACAGCACGACGTCGCCAGTAGCGCTTCCCAGGGGTTCTTGACCAAATCGGTTGGACCCTAGACGACTGGAAAACTGTGACCTAGTTAGGTGAGTCCCGAATTCAGCTGGTAGCAGCTGATGGTATTATTCGAGCGCGGCGCAGACCTCACAAAGCCATGGACCGAAGTTGTCAACAAGTCACTGTGCAAACTGGTGGTGGCATCATACTGGTGTAGGCCGTTTTTGCATGGAATTTACTGAGTCCTCTGGCCCAAATGAACCTGTCACTGACTGGAAATCGAAGTGTTCGGCTACTAGGAGACTGTTAGCAGCCATTAATAGACTAATGCCCGCAGAAGAATATTCTGGACAATTTGAGCGGATGATTTGGCTACCGAGATGGTCAGATATGAATCCCATCGAGAATTTATGGGACATGAACGAGAGGTCAGTTCGTGCACAAAATCTTGTACCGGCAACAATTTCATCTACATCTACATGGCTACTCTATAAATCACGTTTAAGTGCCTGGCAGGGGGTTCGCAGTTTTGGACAGCTATAGAGGCAGCATGGCTCAGTATTTCTTCAGGACAATTCGAACGACTTGTTGAGACCATGCTATGTCGAAATGCTACACTACGCCCGGTCAGTGGAGGTCCTACACGACATTAGGAGGTATCCCATGACTTTTCTCAGCTTAGTGTATATGTAAATGTAGACGTACAGTATTCTCTAAGAATGTAAATCTACCGTAAGAACTTCTATAAGTGGCAGAAGTGGCAGCTTCCACCTAGAAGTCATACAACCAATTTGTTTCTACCAACAAAGGAGGCACGCCAAATGTTCAGTGTATTTTGTGAATAAGCAATCGTGAGCACACCTCCTGTCAGCATAGCCACGTAAATAACATCACTGCTGTTGAGGTTGCCAACCTGTCGTCCTCAATTCATTAACCATCCCCATCTTCGTATTTCATTTGTACTTATTTACGTGATATGTTTTTGTTGTCTATACTGTATGTTTCTGGCACTAGTAAATAATTATGGTTCTCACCATTGGGGTGCTTGATTTCGGTGAGCCCCCTTGCGTGGGATGCGTGATTTCGGTGAGTATGCACGGGAGGTGCGCGTGTCACTATCACTTCATGGACATTTTGCCTTATTACAATGGCTGTGGTTTCCATTCCGCCGGTAGAAGGGCGGCAGCCAGCGTAAGAGTTACGGAGGTTGGGTAGACACACACACACCGAAATCAGTTACCGTAATGGTGGGGTCAGAGGTCAGCCACCGAAATCAATCATTCAGATGGTTTGGGAAGTCACCACATGCAACTCAGTAGCGAACAGATAACTACAGTACCATATAAGAAGCTTATTTGTGAAAAATATCAGAAAACTGTAACACTCAACTATTGTTTGAACATCAATGTTCACCGTTATAGCACACAAGTTTACATTTAGATCGTAAGTGAAATTTTGAATCAAATCCGTCGGGTCCTAATTGCAAAACAAACACGATAGATAGTCATCGTTTGCAGCGCCATCTACAACAAATGGGAAGTAATGGTTCTAGTAAACCGTATGTATTTTTTGATGCACAATCAAAATATGCATTACATTGGGGTGCGGGGTGGGGGTGGGGGGTTGGTGGTTCCAATTGAAAATGTCGATCCCATCCGCGTAGGAGGCTTGGTTAGTAGGTGGTCAGCTGTAGCGCAGACATATGTCCCCGTTACTAATACCAACGTTCCACCCAGAACATTTAGTTGTCTCAAGCTAAAACACTCATCCTGTGTACTGAAATATATGTCATTTTTGCGAGTTCCTTTGCTATTTTCATTGCTTCTGTATGTATCGATTAGGACCAACACATTATTGTTTTCGGCAAAATCTTTTTAAATTATTATAGTGGTCATTTTTGCTTTGATCCATTAACATTCTAACTTCGAATCTTGTACACCTGACAGTGGGATTTCAACAATTCAATAATCACTTAAAACTCGAAAGTGGTTCATTACTGTATAATTTCCTTATTGACTGATATACACCGGCTGTATATTTTAACTTGAGAAATCTAAATATCTCGAATACGACGCATCGTACGAAAATAATGTTCTAGGCGTTATAATGTGAACAGGTTGTAGCCAGAAATAGCTTATTTACATCGAATATGAAGGGCAAATCACCTAAAACTTGCACCGCAAATACGACTGTTTCGGGAAATGAAGCCGCCATTGATAAGCGGATTTCACAGATTGGTATGGTAGGCAGAGACATATCTTTGCAGTACATACAAAGGGTGTTATCAGTTTTTCATGTGTGTTTTTTTCACAAAGGATACAAATATTACAGTGAAACAATGGTTGTTGACAATACCACAATCAGATTAAGGTGAATTACAACGCCTGTTGTGTTTGTTGTAGGAATCTAGTGCAAATAGTTTACGAGATATCATACTTCGAACGTTGTGAACTTAGGCAGATGTTTGTTCCACGTGGTAACACAAATAAATTATAATGTGCAACCCTACACAGATGTTAACACTTCTTTCGGGTCGTCGTGTTCTTAAATGGAACATTGCCTAGGACAAACGAAGGTGAATACAGTACTTCTGTGGTATCTGACGAGTAAAGAACCAATGTACCCTCACAGCCTGTGCTCAAAACGACTACCACCAGCGTCAGTACAAGCTTACAGTTTGCCATTCAAGGGCTGCTGCACACATTCTAGCATTTCAGCGAAAACTGCTGTGATTGTAGCAGTAATACGGCGCTTCTTATCACGTGATGTTCTTTGGTATGTCGTCGAAGAAGTGTCTTTCAGCTTTCTCCACTAAAATAAATGCAATGTCGCCAGATCTGGCGATTGAATCGGCCATGTATAGGTCCTCTTAGCCCACTCCATCGATTTGGGAACAACCCTTGATGACAAGCAATCGTAATTCATGCAGATTTTGCTGGACAGCCATCATGTTGATACTACATTTTCCTTCTTGTCTGAAGGTGAACGTCTTCGAAGTTATGTGGAAGGTTTTCCGTTAGGAGGTTGAGACCCTTGTCCCAATTCAGCGTTCCCTGTAAGAAAATGAGCTTATGAGATGACGGTGCCCTATCCCATACCACACTTTTGAAGTCCACGGACGCTAACGTTCCACCTGACGAAGCAAACGAGGTTTGACAATAGGCCAGCAGTGCACGTTTCTGTGATTTACTTGATCATGATTAGTGAATGTTGCTTCCTCTGTAAACAAGATACATGACACGCCCTGAGTATTATGTCTTAACGCCCATGTACAAAAGTTCACACGATTCGCAAAATCATTTCCATGCAGCTCTTGATGAAGAGATATGTGATAGGGATGGAACTTATGATAATGGATAAAGCGTAGTACACCTGCCTCACTCATGCTCCTCGTGCGAATACGCGGGAACTAATTTGCGGGTCTACTGCTACAGCAGCCAGAACATTAATTTCACCCTCCTCTCTAGTCACACGTCTCGTTCCGTTACGCATTTTAGGAGCAACGCTACAACTTGCACGTAATTGTTTGAAGAGGTACACAAATTATTTGGTATCTATTGGGATATCTTTCTGCGTACATGATACACGAACTAACAGCATTCCTCCTCGATTCACCATAACCAAGGAGCATGTCTACTTTTTCCTCTTTAGGAAACACCATCTTACAATGTTCAGAATGCGATAACTGGTAAATTTCTTGCACTAGCTTCCTACAAAAAATGCCACTGACATTCCGATTTACGCTACTTTTAGAATTTCATTGTCAATAGGCATTTTCCCATTAAAAATTTGTAACACTTGTAAATAGCTACAAACTCTTAAACGTCTCAAAATCTGCGCGTTGGCTGCAAATACGCGTCCTTCCCTATAATTTTATTAAGCCAAAACCGCATACCGATAGCGCCTTTCATGTCCGAAATATTTGCGGTGCAAGAGTTAGATGATTCACTCTGTATTTTCTTTCTAGTATAAGTCGTCTTATTCTGTCTAAAATTCCAGACATTTCCAAAGATAAATTTTGAACAGGTCCGCCACCGGTAGCTGAGTGGTCAGCGCGACCGAATGTCAGTCCTAAACCCCCGGGTACGATTCCCGGCTGGGTCGGAGATTTTCTTCACTCGAGGACTTGGAGTTGTGTTGTCCTAATCATCACCATTTAATCCCCACACACGCGCAAGTCGCCGAAGTGGCGTCAAATCGAAAGACTTGCACCCGGCGAACGGTGTACCCGACGAGGAGGCCCTAGTCACACGACGTTTACATTTTTTAATTTTGAACATAAAATTAATTCTATAAAGAACACACATAGCACCAGGAATTTTCATTAATTAGATTCATCATAAATTGATATTTGGTGAAGTAGACCCGAATCTGCAACCTTAAGATGTGAAGGAGGAATAAGAGAAAGCTTTTAGAAGCAAAGCACGTAAATTTTAACGGAAGATTCCGTGCTAAAGGATTCTAAGCATCTGAATGTTACAAGGAAACTATGAAATATGATTTAGAAGGTGTAGAAAGTAGGAGGCAGTACTGATTAATTAATTCAAATGGAAACAGGAGAATATATTTTGACCATGTGATAGCATAATAATGATGTCATCATCGAGATATGGAACAGGAACACGTTCTACTATGAACACCAAAGTAAAGCACAGTCGATTACTAGTCGCTATAGATTTCTCTGGAGTTGAGCTTATTGGTTCGTTACGATAAAATTTTAAGCTGAAATTTCTAAACCACTCAACAATTGCATATGTAATTTTGTAAACTAATGATAGCTTGTCTTAGTTGCCTTCATAATACTGATGGAGCCATTGATCCACAAAATGCGAGCAGCGGACGTCCACGATACTCACAAGCTTGCCGTTGATGTACCAGAGGATGTTGGCAGGTGGGTGCGAAGGTGCGGCAGTGCACGTGGCGATCACCTGGTCGCCTGGGTAGTAGGACTCGCGAATGCCGTCCAGAACGGGATCTGCACGCGGGTTACCTGCAACCAGACAACATACATCGTTATCAGCAAAAGCATGAAAACTGTAGAGTCACAGTACATCTTGTTGGTGAAAGAGACGCTACTGAGTTGTATCCACGGCGGCCTATTGCATTATAAATTAATAGACGTCTAATGGATCCGTGGCGACCTGTTGTATTATAAAGTATGGTCGACATGGTCGAATGCGTGACTGAAGTGAAGCGATGCCAATACGCCAGGTAAATGTTGCGACCGCGCGAGCGCGACAATGTCCCTGTAACGGCAAAGAGCCATATGAATGTTATTGTCACCGCCCAGCGAAGTCTGATCAAGAGAGGTGACGTATCTTATTGCCTTCTTGAGTCGTGAGGCCAAAAAATGCGTAGAAATTTTCATGTCACTGTTTGGTAGAGTGGTAGGCTGGTAATCACAGATCCGTGATCGCCCAAGTGGCTTAGGGACCAGGATGATGACCCCATCAAGGAAGGTGGCTGGGATTGTCGATGGGGGTGACATCAGGTCATGACAGATGGACGTGCAAGTAGGTACCAAAAGATAGCTAAAACACTTAAAAATTTCGAGGGGGAGGCCGTCAGGTCCAGGGGACTTGGCAGCTCCCACTTTGATAGCCTCTAGAACATCGTCGGAGGTCACTTGTTCCAGAAATTCTTGAACCACTCCCTCTGGTATGGTGTTGACAGTCAGAGCTGCTACCTCCTCAATTAAGGTCGGGGGATGTCAGACGGAAGCGTACTGCCGGCAGAAATGAGAATAGAAAGCGAGAACAATGGCACATTGCTTAGTGTATCGTCATCCTTCCGCATCGGTGAGGTCGTGGATGAGAGCTCGACGACGATGACGTCGGCGTTCTGTGAGGAGGTGGTACATCGATGGCGTTTCATGAGGCATAGTGTCACGGGTGCAGGATATGGTGAGGGTCCCTTCCAAGTGTCGTCGCATGAGTGAAGTGATCTGCGCTTTATCACGATGCACTATCGTCTGAGAGACAGGAGAGAATGCCATCGAACTGCAGTCACGAAGCACTACATTATAAAAGTCCATGGTGATCGCTCGCCAAGCTTTGAAGTCTTTGCCATATCCCATCAGTGCCCTTCGTAGAACTGGTTTCGTGCAGTATAGTCACCTGTATAAGGTGGATGTGTATTCGGGACGACGGCAACGAGAGAGAGCCCACGCATCCTTTATGATCCGTTGGCAGTCAGGGACAGTCAGGTGGGAAACGTTTAATTTCCACAGGCCGCGGTTGTGCCACACCTGTTGTTGGGCGAGAATGACGTCGCAGATGTGGGCGTCGTGGTCAGAGAAAGCCAGAGGCCATACTTCGGCATGTTGAGTGTCTGCAGCAAGGGAATGTGTGAGGTATGTCCGGTGAGGGTGACTGGATGAATGCGCCGTATATTATGTAAAACCTGCCTGAGTGCCATGAACCTTTGTCCATGTGTCAACAAGCTGAAGCCTGTCGATGATGACAGAGAGGGCCGCACACGCGGAATGACGAGGAAGTTGGTCATCAGGCCCTTGTGGGGATTTGAAATCACCACTGAGGACCATTTCATCCAGGGACCCTCAAAAAGTGGCGTTACCTCGTCAGCAAAGAAGGTGTGTCGATCACGACGTCGACTGGAGAAATAGGGCGCATATACATTGAGGATGCGGACGTCGAATAGCGTGAGAACCATACCTCTACCCTTGGGAAGGTACAATACATCTTCAGCAGGGAGTCCAGAACGGAGGAGGATGGCGACTCCACTACAGTCGTCATAAGCATAGGAGATGTATGCAGCGTAGCCAGAGGGGCCGTAGATATCAGCGACGATCACTCCTTGGAGGAGGGAAATGTCGACATCAGCAGCATAAATGGTCTCTCGGAACATTGCCAGTTTGTGGGAAGCCAGAATGGTGGCCAGATTCATCGTCGCGGTGCGGTATTGTTGTGGGTGTGCTCCCACCATTGGCACAGATGTTCTGGCAGAGATGCATGGCTAGCGTCTAACATCCTACGCAGTCACTGTTTGTCCGCCGCTCGTGGTCTCGCGGTAGCGTTCTCGCTTCCCGAGCACGGGGTCCCGGGTTCGATTCCCGGCGGGGTCAGGGATTTTCACCTGCCTCGAGATGACTGGGTGTTTGTGTTGTCCTTATCATTTCATCATCATCCAGGAAAGTGGCGAAATTGGACTGAGCAAAGATTGGGTAATTGTACGGGCGCTGATAACCACGCAGTTGAGCGCCCCACAAACCAAACATCATCGTCGTCGCAGTCACTGTAGCTGCATCCACTGGGTTGAAGGTCAGTCAGGCACCTCCTAGGAGCACTGCCTGTTGGGAGGGCCACCATCTCAATCGGCTCCATCGTCGACATCATCAGCCCAGGAGACAGGTAGCAAGCAACTGTCGCACTCATCGATGACGAGTTGTGGTGACGCTGCTGTAGCGGGATCCAGGGACTCTCCCTCCATGGAATCCATCATGGTTATGCGGGACCATTCCTCAGATGGGACATCAGGAGGGGCCACTCTAGTTGTCAGGGCGCTCGAATGGAGATCACTGTCTTGTATCCGCACTTCTGCCTGTGATGCCTCATGAAGAAGTGTATCGTCGGACGGCGTTCTACTTTTCTCCTTCCGTTTTCGGGGCTACCGCTGCTTTCGGGGGTGCTGCTCTGTATCAGAATGTGGAAGTTCAGTGTCCGAAGTCGCGCCTGTCTGAAGAAAAGCAGAGGTAGGCACAACACTCGCATCGATGTCTACCGCCGTGGGCGGGCTGGTCGTCGAGCTCTTGAGAGTTGGAGGTGTCGTAGCCATCGGAGGAGATGGTGCCAGTGAGGCCGTGGCAGCACCGTCATTTCCAGTGGGGAGTGCCAGGGAGGGAACAGGCGTTTCCTGAAGTGACGCATCGGAGCTGCGTACGGCTGTGGCGTAGCTGTCTGGTAAAGAAGTGACGGTCGCTTTGGGAGCTGTGTCACTGGTCGGGACCTGGAGCAAACGTCGTCGTAGACATTCTGATCGAACATGGCCCTCTTATCCGCAACCGGCAACCGTCCGCGGCTGGCCAACGATGGCTCACATGTCACCTTTCAGCAGATACGATGGTACCTGTTTGGAGTTTCATTTGGCGGACACCATTCAGTTCGTGGTATCTCGCGAACGTCTGCCATTTTTCTTCGATGTATCTCACAACATTGCCGTGGGGGCGGAAAGCTTCGACGATCACGTCTTGTGGCAGTGCGAAAGGAAGTTCAAAGACCCGAAGTGTTTGAAGCCCGAAACCAGTGTGATCTTCTATATGCCCGTCAGAATGCTTCAACTTGAGTCCATATGCGTGTTGTCGAACTGCCGGCCGATGTGGCCGTGCGGTTCTAGGCGCTTCAGTCTGGAACCGCGTGACCGCTACAGTCGCAGGTTCGAATCCTGCCTGGGGCATGGATGTGTGTGACGTCCTTAGGTTAGTTAGGTTTAAGTAGTTCTAAGTCCTAGGGGACTGATGACTTCAGATGTTAAGTCCCATAGTGCTCAGTGCCATTTGAGCCATTTGTTGTCGAACTACCTCAGCACATGCTTCCTCCGCTGTCATCTTAATATACATGATACTGCTAGGGATGGAGAAGTGAATACCTGTCACTTCCTGAGGGTCAACACATAGCTCTTCGAGAACGAATTGTTCAATTTCATAAGCACGTGGTTGTGCATGTTCGGTTTGGAATGTTACTTGAAGTGTCGCTTTGCAGCTACATCGCGTCATGAGGCGTAGTAATAATGGACGCTACAGAACACGAATTACCGCGACGAGGAAGTAAAGAACAGCGGTGCGCTGTCCGGCGCGAGGAGCCTGTCCGCACGCGAACACGGTCAAAGCCGATTGTTCACTTGGGCTATCCGAGCACACTTGCCGGAGCAACCCAAACTCCCATATGTCAAACGCCTATCTACTTCTTCTCATATACTACTATTTATTTACCCACATTCGCACATCTCTGGATTCCCGTGCAGATTTTAAAATCAAGACATTGAGAAGACTTAGGCAGTCGTTCTCATTTTCCCTCACGGGCCCGTCTTCGCTTTACATATATTTTTTATATCTGATCAGGTACTAAAATTTAAAATACTGAAATTTATGTCTGTGATTCAACGTAACTGTAGTAGGTATAGATGTCCTACATAAAGTGACATATGAAAATTTGTGTCAGACTGGGAGTCGAACCAGGGTTTCCCGCTTGTCTCGAGCCGTCGCCTTACGACTTAGGCGATCCTAGCACGCTTCCAAGACCGACCCAAACATCCATATGTCACACAGCCATCTATTTCTTCCCACAGAAGAGCAAGTGTGCGAGTGCGGGTAACTGAGTTAATAATCTATGAGAAAAAATAGATAGGCGTGTGACATAAGGCAGTTTGGGTCTGTCCGGGGAGCATGTTCGGAGAGCATACGTTATGAGGCGACCGTTCGCGATAAGACTGAAATTCGGGTTCGAGTCCTGATTCTGCACAAATTTTCATATGTCGCTCTACTTGGTACATTAATACCTACAGTTCCGTTGAGTTTCAGGAATAAATTTCAATATCTGTAATGGTAGTTCATCATGAAATATAAAAATTATACAAAATATTTATCTGGCAGTTTATCTTTATTGTAGTTTCGCCATAAACTGTGACATAAATTAACTGATGGTAACAAAAAATCCACATAGCTGAATGCATATTTATGAGCGACATCCGCTGTTTTTACTGTATATTCAATGGTCATTTTACAAAATTAAAGCAGTGTCTTGAAACGTTATACGTCTCTAAATACATATTAAGCAGAGTTCAGTCGTAGTTCTGGATGTGACCATTGTTATGTCATCTTTACTAAGGAGATTATCTACCCACATTCGATGTGACTTTATAAATTATATACCACGGATTTTTTCTCTTAGAAAAATCAATTTTGTGTGTTTCCTGAGAAATGGAAGTACTAATTTTCTATACCGAACGATGTGTTGAAATGACGTCTCGAAATCCATATGCAATCAGTGCGAACAGAAAGTTTTCATTCAGTGTAGTGGATAAGGTGCTGAATTGCAAAAATAAGTGTTGAGAAAAGTTGTTCCGGGTGAATTAGTAGACAATGTGCTTTCAGTGGTATATGCATACGAGAATTGACGGAGGGAATTCTACAGTAAACAATGTTATTTTAAAGGCTGCTGTTGTGTGTTATGGCTCCATATTAGCAGTACTTTTCGTGAAAAAACTCAGCGCTATATCTTTTTACAGATATTACAAGATAACAAAATAACAGGTGAGAATTTTCTGTTGTACAAGTTTTGACCTTGATGGAATATTACTGCTTAGGTTTTGCAAGTCGTATGTAGACAGAATATAACAAAAGACTGAAAAGCTCTTCAGGCACGTAAGATGAAAACATTATTCTCTTTACTTAAAAATTTGCAGTGGAAGTTACTTCACAGCGTAACTTGTAATCATGACTTATTTTCAGATCTTGAAGTCTGTACCTAAAATGCCACATATTTTCATGTCCTACTAATATGAAGTGGGTGGAATTACCTATAACTTTATTCACACGTACACGAGAATTGGAATTACTACAAGTGCATACGGGGCATCTATCTGGAAGCATAGACTAAAAGCCTGTTAACCAAGAGCATAAAATAAATAATTGGACACTGTCTAGACTTACTGGAGTTACAAAATATGTGAAGATAAAGGTAACAGAAAAACTCGATAATGAATCGAAGACTTCCCTTACTTGTTCGTGCATGTTGACAAGTAAAATATAATTAAAACTATTATTTGTAGGCATAAATAAGCATGCCGATATAAAAGATAAGTGTGTCACTCACTTCAAATTTCTTACATGCCGCGTTTCGTGAGTTTGCACCCTCATTGTCAGGTGGATCAGTGGTGAAGAAAATAGAACTGGCTGAGACGATAATTGTTTAAATTTGCGTATTATACTACGAAAAGACCGAGTTTCCAAGTCGCAGTTAGGCATGGAGGAAATGCGGTTTACCATTTAAAGGCAACATAGATAATATTTTTCGAGTGATTAAAAATTTTAAATATAATAATGCATCATGATGGTTACACAATTTCAAATTTCTCTTTCTATTGGATTATGTTGATGTTTATGTTTTTCATACCAAAACGAAATGAATACTGGGTGTTTGAAGGCTGTCGTGTGTGCATAAGGACTTTCAGCTTTCTGTATGTGTTTTTACTTTTCCGTTACCAGTATGTATAGGTCAGGAAACAATAGCACGATTCCAATTTTCGCCGCGATGTACTCTGGCACTAATTTATAGCGAAAAACAACAGCCTCGCAAGAGAACTCATTGATAGTGCTTCAGGCGATGGCGTGGTTTCTCCAGATCGATTATGGCTAATGTCGGATAGTTCCTTTGAGAAGAAAAAAATGTCGAGTTTGTGATCGATCTGTATTTACTACTTCGTTTACTTGGCTTTAAATACTAATATTCTTCCAAATGTATTTGAGAAGCCGCTACTTAGTAGCTCGTTCCACATGAAGTACTGCATGAGCAATATTTACGAGTATGTCTACGATGAGTATGTAAACATTTATTTGATTCGACAGGCTTTCTGTTTAAATTATAAAAGAAACTGGGATAAATGTTCCGTCTCCAGGTACGTCAGCTGAGATTCTACTGCTCTTCGTATACTTCGATGTCAGTCCCTATAACTTAATTTCCGATCAATAAATTCATTTAGTTGTTAAATTATTGTATAGTTAAAAATAATTTGCAATCAATCTCTATTCGACAATGAAAATATTTTACGAAGAACATATTCGTGACCCAGTATTCATGGTGTGTTAAAGGAGCATTTGTCTCTTCATAATATATAACAGAAGACTGCCTACACACTGAGGAGATCAGCATACATAATTTAATGATTCGATATGAAGAGAACAATGAATATTCTTGAGATCGAAACATACTGCTCCTGTAGGAACTGTGAGCATAAAATCAGACTAATGGCAGCTCGCTAAGAGGCAGTGAATGGATTGGACAGACCCGTCATATGAGTAAAATAGGACTGTCTTCTTCCACGCTCTTTACAGAGACTTACAGAGAACTTATGTAGATGCAGATGCAGATGAATAACACTGACGAACAGAGGAGAATAAAGGAATTGTCTCCCGTGCAGAAAACATTATTAGAACTAAAATGTAAGCCGTATGGCATGAATTGCTGAGAGGCCCTCAAGGGCAGGTCTGGCCACCATATCGGGAAAGGTTTTCGAGTCCTACGTCCCCGTCCGACTAACTGATCACAATCAGCAGTGTCACATGTTATCTCTTCATATGATACTACGGAGAGATTTGGAATGAAATCCAAGATATTAGCGGAAAGACTGGTGATCAGGGACAGTACGTCAGCATCCCTTCTGTCACCTCTACAATGAAGGCAAAGGGAAGATAGTCAACAGTACGCTGGTTAAAGGGTCTGTCACCCATCCAAGTGCTGGAATGATCCCAGAGGCAAATTGGGTAAGAGGAAGAATGGGCGAGGCCCGGCCTAATTAACTCGGTTGCCAAACAGAAAGAAATGGAAGGGTTAAATGGACACAGGAGAATATTCTTTTATTTACTAACATAAGATACTTTCGCCTTTTCCAGTACGTGTCTCTGCCGTCAAGAATTTAAAGGAAGAAGGGATACGTATTACGAGCGACGGAAAAAAAGAAACAAACACGAGGGAACACTTCTGGAACCCGCACGTGCGGTGTTAGTACTCCACGGAAACCGCGGCCCCATCTGCATGGTATGTCTTCTCGTAATATCGTTTAGGTATCGTTATAAATGGCTATACTAAGGATTCTTCATAGTAGCTCAATCACGATGGTTTAAATAGTTCAAAAGTTCTTGAGAACTGTGACACCACATCCAAACAAATAATGAATCGCGTTTTCTCCGATCCATATGACGGCGTCGTGTTTCGTCCAAGTGTAATATACATCGTTCGGGTAGAGGAGAGTGAATGAATCGCCAGAAGCAGGCACACTCGTACAAAGAGAGCCAAAATTTGACGCATGAAATGCAGATGTCCTTCGCCGGCCCTCAATGTAGCCGATGTTCCCATGTATCCTGAACGTTGCGGCTCACGCATAAAGTCGAATCGGTAAGATGGATGCTATGGAGTTCCTCTCGAATATTCTGCTTTTTGTTCCCCGTGATGTACCAGATCGAACGATTGACTGAATCTACCGTTAACTTGTTTATAGTGCTCCACACTACCCTCCAATGCACGTTAAGATATGTCAATTCGATGACATTGGGAGACGGGCGGCGAAACAGGGCGCGGTATGCGTCACTGGCAGTAGGTAAACGAGAATCAGGGAGAATGGCCCGTAGATGGCTATACTCCAGATAAAAGTCCTAAAATAGGAAAATAGGGTAATGACACAGGTGTCTTGCTAAAGAAGAGTAAAGGAAAGACGGTGTCACAACCTCCATCAGTAAGCCCATGAGACTGGTCAGGTTTGAGATGAACACCAATGTAAAGATACACTGCTCGATTGGTAGCGTCTGCGGAATCCGTGATTCTTGACAGACATTAATAAATTCAGTCCGTTGATGGAGGTCCAAAGCCTGGAGGCGATAATCCACAAGTCCAGCACCGATATGCTGCAAGTGGCTGCAATAATTAAGGGTTATCGTGTGTGAGATGTAGTCCGTGAAGTCAATACGAAGACAGAGGATTACATCGCACATGTGAGTGGGACGACTCTTGCAGGTGTCAGCTGAATGCCATTTTCAACGCCACGGATCTATGTACATCAACACGGCTCCCCGAAGCTTCACCATAAATGGCTAACAAATTCATAGCTCAGTAGACATCATGTCCGTCACGAAATGTTAACATCTGGTCATCCGCGTACCCCGTGCCCCTGAAAACGGTACAACAGATAGACATTCCCGTGATGTGGTGTCGCAGACCGCACAGCAACGGTTCTAATCGTAAGACGTACATTATCGTCGATAAAGGCATCCTTATCTGACAGACTGGCGAATCTCCCAGGCGATGGACAACCTCCCGTTGACAAGCACTTTCAGTGTTGCGTAGGAGACGGAGCACCACTTCGACGAGAGGGCCTGGGTGGTGCACTTCGTGAAGGACTGCAGTTAAGTGAATATGATTTACGCCAAAAATTGCTTGACTAAAGCCTATCGCCGCCAGAGCTTTCGGGTCGCGACACACCTTGGAGTGGGCAAACTGGTCTCTGTAGCGACGCAGTGCGGTGAGAATATTGTGCGTCCGACGATGTCAGATCCGTGCGCCGACTATGAGCCTCCTGAATTTTCATATCACAGTTCAGCACGTTAGGGGTCGGTAGTCTGTAATACGTTGTCCTTCTAGAGACTTATGGACCGGGATGGAGACACCTTCCACAAAGGTAGCCAGAAGTTGCATCTCTGGCTTCATAAGCTCTTAAAATATAGCCGTCGAATAGCCTCTGAAACGTACTGTTCAATTCCAGGGGAAACTATCCGGCCCTGGTGTCTTGCTGGCTGCCCCTTTCGTATGGCATGCAATATTTCTTCTTCACTCACCGATTCTACCAGTTCCCGTTGGAGTTCCAAAGTGACCGCGGTGTTTGTGAAACCAGGTCGGATCTCTGCTCTGCGTACAGGTGAGAATAGTGGGTAAAGTTAGCATTGCTTATGTCTCTTTGCGTGACGTGGCGTAAGCCATCTTCTGTTGTCACCTCATGGATCAAAGTCCTATACTCGAGCTTTCGTTCCATCGATACATGGTAGATTGAGGGTCGTTCGCTGGCGGTTCTGACAGTTTGACGCGTACGAATGATCGTCACTTCTAAGTGTTGACGCGACAATGTCACAGTATTCGCTCGTGCTGTTGTCAATCATCTGTCTACTAAACGTTATCAAGGTGCACCGAAGACTCAGCCTGGTGTAGTTTACCCACCAGGCCACCAATATAAAGATGACGTTAACGCCCTTGCTCATTGCAGGCACAGTCCACAGTCTCCTCGTGTCTCTCACCGCCGCCTGACATTCCGGTGGGACCAGATGAGTGGTGTAATACTTCCACGAGCTGCGGCTGCGCCATATTCGTAGGCGTCCTAACGAGATGGTACGAATGTATGCAGTGTGGTCAGTAAATACTGCGGGTCATAACTCAGCTGCCGTAACAGCATCCCTGAGAGAACGGGACGTATGTATCCTGTCAGTTTTGCGAGAGGAATATTCCGTGAACTGCGTGAACCCCGGTCACTCTTCTTAGATGGTATCCCAAACCGAACTCGTGAATGACAGCGCTGAGTATTGTGCATGGTGAGTGGGGAGGAATTTGATCCTTGGGAGACTGTGTACAATTAAAGTCGTCCCCGATCACCGTATCATCTATCCTGCTTTGGCATAATTGCGTTAAGTCGTCAGAAAGAAAGACGAACATTCACGCATGTCGTGATGCCCGAAGGTGAACGAACATTGTCGAAGTGTATCCTTGGGACCGTTAGAACCATGCCACTGGCACTCGGTAGGTAACGTACATCGGTGGCTATGAAACGTTCTTTGAGAAGAATTGCGACGCCACTGCAGATGTACAACGATTGAGGTACGTATGGCGTGTATCCAGAGGCGTCCAGGAAGCCAAGAACGTATACCTCTTGCAATAGACCCATGTCCGTGTCTACCACATAAAATGCGTCGTGTATCAATGACAGCTTCGCGCGCCACCGGATGGTGTTGATGTTCACAGTCGCGAATCAATATGACTGCCGATCGCGCTGTAAGGCAGTGGCTGTCGTCAGTATGAGCAGTGGCGACGAGTTATGCCACCCCAACGGTAGCCTATCGTCTCTGTTATCATGCAATCCGCGGGAGATCGGTAGGTGAAGGGGGTGGGGGGTGTAGCTCGCTCTCTGCTACACGAGCTGTGCCTAAGAGGCTGCCGGTGTGTTACAACGGCTACCTAGGAGGCCCTTGTTGTGTTTCCTCGTGGCTGTGACGATGTTCCAACGCTCTCGCTATCTCCGCACGGATTTCCAGGTGAAGCCGAATCCATTCATCTCAGTTCCGAAAAGGGGCAGCAAGGTCGATCAACACCTTATTAGCAAGTGCCACCACGACACGACCGAGATCAGTACGATCGTGTGTATCCGCAAGAGACAGTCATCAGACGATGTCAGTGGGCGTTTCTAGTGTTTTCGGGAAGAACGCTGCTTAGTACGTGCGTCTCTGTGTCAGAATGTGTGTGTGTAGATTCGACTTCTATATACCTCCCGGAGGAAAGCTTGGGCTTGCACGAATCGTGAACCAACGTGTATCATCTAGTTGTTTTATGAGTCATCACCTTGCAGAGGCAGTTGCTATTCGGGGCTATCTAGCGACTTCCTCATTAGCGAGAGGGAGGTATGTACCTCGTCAATACCGTGTCCGGCTGTCTTCAGTTGTAACCTATCCTAATCCGCCCCGCCAGATGTCGTAGGTGTCATCACTTGAGCATACGTAATTGTAAGAATCGAGGGAGGAATATGTAGCGCTTCGCTCGAAGGAATCTGGATGATCCACCGCTGCCAGCAATCGGAGCGAACATGACCTTCCTGTCCAAATCCTTATAATGTGCGTCGTTGTCCGTCGTAAATGATAACTGCGCGACTACCGGCGATGTTTAAGTGGGAAGGAATATGCTCAGTGAGTTCGAGTTTACTAGTCTTGTTCGACTGGGCACGGGATACGTTGTAGTTGTAAGAGTCTGCCACTTGTCAGGCACGCGGCTAATGACAGTCTCCTACGATTTAAGAGTGTAGGTAACGGAATCGGCGGATGCGTCAAAAGGAAGTCCGAAATTTCGGAGAGTCCTCATGCTTAGGGTTGACGACTCAGCCGATCGAGCATCACATTCTGAGTCATACGACTCAATCATTTATTAAAAACATGCATAAGTATGCATTAGCCACAATTACTGCCAAAAATATCATCGCTGCAATTAAAGTAATAAAGTTCAAAAATTACGTGTGGGTGATACGAAGATGCTGTAATACCAGAATGAGCATACTTACCCGAACATGAGGTTTTTCTTAAAATTGAAAGACACCAAAAAGTAATTTTCTGTGTTCTCAAGTGTTAGTGACAAAACTGAAGAAGCATAACAGAGCAACTGTTCAATACATCAGTTACAAAACAACATTCGTCAGCCAAAACATTATGACCACTGCCCACTGCGACCCTGGATCCCGCTTGGTGGCATTGCGGGTACGCGACGCGGTAGCCAAAGTTTGTAAGCTGAGCAAACATGGACGGGGTATCACCATAGTGAAGAATTGGGCTGCAAATGAGGAAATCCGTTGAGACAATCGACTTCGACAAAGGGCAGGTTATTATTACGCAGAGCTTGTGAACGAGTATCTTGAAGAAGGCGAAGCTGTTCGTATGTTCACGTGCTTCTGTCGTGAGCATCTATAGAAAGAAGTAAGGGGATAGTGAAACTACCACTAGGCGATAAATGATTGGACGTGCACGACTTTTCACAGACCGTGGGATCTGGCGGCTTGTCTGCTCTGTAAAGTTGGACAGATGGTGATCTGTGGCACCTCTGCCGAAATAGCACAATACTGTTGCACACACAAGTGTTTCAGAGCACACCGTTGATCGTACTTTGTTGAGCACGGAGTTCCACAGCAGATCACCTCTTCGTGTTCACATGTTGACTCAGCGACATCGTCAGTTACGACTACACTGGGCAAGGGACCATCGGGATTCAACTATCGATAAATGGAAACGTGTCGGCCCTCTGGCTAATTCACATTTTTGATAAACTACACTCCTAGAAATGGAAAAAAGAACACATTGACACCGGTGTGTCAGACCCACCATACTTGCTCCGGACACTGCGAGAGGGCTGTACAAGCAATGATCACACGCATGGCACAGCGGACACACGAGGAACCGCGGTGTTGGCCGTCGAATGGCGCTAGCTGCGCAGCATTTGTGCACCGCCGCCGTCAGTGTCAGCCAGTTTGCCGTGGCATACGGAGCTCCATCGCAGTCTTTAACACTGGTAGCATGCCGCGACAGCGTGGACGTGAACCGTATGTGCAGTTGACGGACTTTGAGCGAGGGCGTATAGTGGGCATGCGGGAGGCCGGATGGACGTACCGCCGAATTGCTCAACACGTGGGGCGTGAGGTCTCCACAGTACATCGATGTTGTCGCCAGTGGTCGGCGGAAGGTGCACGTGCCCGTCGACCTGGGACCGGACCGCAGCGACGCACGGATGCACGCCAAGACCGTAGGATCCTACGCAGTGCCGTAGGGGACCGCACCGCCACTTCCCAGCAAATTAGGGACACTGTTGCTCCTGGGGTATCGGTGAGGACCATTCGCAACCGTCTCCATGAAGCTGGGCTACGGTCCCGCACACCGTTAGGCCGTCTTCCGCTCACGCCCCAACATCGTGCAGCCCGCCTCCAGTGGTGTCGCGACAGGCGTGAATGGAGGGACGAATGGAGACGTGTCGTCTTCAGCGATGAGAGTCGCTTCTGCCTTGGTGCCAATGATGGTCGTATGCGTGTTTGGCGCCGTGCAGGTGAGCGCCACAATCAGGACTGCATACGACCGAGGCACACAGGGCCAACACCCGGCATCATGGTGTGGGGAGCGATCTGCTACACTGGCCGTACACCACTGGTGATCGTCGAGGGGACACTGAATAGTGCACGGTACATCCAAACCGTCATCGAACCCATCGTTCTACCATTCCTAGACCGGCAAGGGAACTTGCTGTTCCAACAGGACAATGCACGTCCGCATGTATCCCGTGCCACCCAACGTGCTCTAGAAGGTGTAAGTCAACTACCCTGGCCAGCAAGATCTCCGGATCTGTCCCCCATTGAGCATGTTTGGGACTGGATGAAGCGTCGTCTCACGCGGTCTGCACGTCCAGCACGAACGCTGGTCAACTGAGGCGCCAGGTGGAAATGGCATGGCAAGCCGCTCCACAGGACTACATCCAGCATCTCTACGATCGTCTCCATGGGAGAATAGCAGCCTGCATTGCTGCGAAAGGTGGATATACACTGTACTAGTGCCGACATTGTGCATGCTCTGTTGCCTGTGTGTATGTGCCTGTGGTTCTGTCAGTGTGATTATGTGATTTATCTGACCCCAGGAATGTGTCAATAAAGTTTCCCCTTCCTGGGACAATGAATTCACGGTGTTCTTATTTCAATTTCCAGGAGTGTAGATCGATGCTCGTCTCCACAAACGCCGTCATCGAGGTGACGGGTGGCTAGAAAAGTGCAGCGCCGTCGACAAAGATTGGTGGGAGCAGTATTATGCTATGGAAGACATTCCCCTGCCCTTGCATGGGACCTGTGATAGTAATCGAAAACACGGCGACAGCTGCGAACCACCTGCATCAGCTCCTGCTTGACGTCTTCACCGACGGCGATGTCATCTTTCGGCAGTGTAATTATCCATGCCTCGGAGCCAGAACCGTACCACAGTGGTTTGAGGAGCATTATAGTGAACTGACGTTGATGTCTCTGTTACCAATTTCGCATAATATAAATCCTTTTGAACCCAACTTGGTTGCTATAGGCCGCCATCACTGCGCACGGATATCAGCGGCCAGTTATTTACTCGAGTTACACGATCTGTGCGTAAACATCTAATGCAATATCTCTCCACAAACCTATCCCCAAACTGTTTGATCCGTGATGTGCAGGGCTAGTAATGTATTTCTTTACAAACACTGACAAACAAGCTATTAAGCAGGTGGTCATAATGTGTTTGCTCATCAATGTATATAAATTATCAGGATGCAATAATTAACGTAGCCGGTGGGATTTCTACCACAGATAAATCTCGGTACTGTTTAGCAGTGTTCGACGGCAATGCTTTTATATATTTCAGTCTTCGAAAGAGATGATTAGAGACTCAATTTCAGACTTTATTACGGGCTAAACAAATGATATTGTTATGCCACTTGGGATAGTACTCAAACAAACTATCACGCTAATACGCAGGTGGCTAGCAGGCTGGACAGATATCAGGTGCACGCCGACCGAGTTACCCATCGTAAGGCAATTAGAGTTCTGAACCCTTTTTCCGGACCACGTCATACGTCACATAAAATATAGCACTCACGCCACAAAATGCGTTTAGAAGGATGGTTCACATCTGCCCTTGAAAAGGTTTTGAAGATTAAAACCTAGTTTTGAAATCTATTTCTTACCAGTATGTAACATAAATGAAAAGTACCAATGCTTCGAAGTCTCTTCCACGCGCACACAAAACATTTCACGATTCTTAATTTTTTCCCTAAGACCCCAAATCTACGTAAAGTAAAAACTGAATGACCCATATGTAAATTGAATGGTGAATTGAAGCTTCTTATATGGGAAGCAATAGTTGAATCACAGTAATCTCTCAGAAGAACCTGGGTGCCTATCAAACCATCGCAGATCCCACTAGATCAATGTTAGACGTGCTATGGGTCAATAAGACTTGCTCAAATAATAGACAGTTCTTGAGTTTAATCACTCACGATATAGATTTGAGAATTTTTAGGTAACAGAGTCTTTGAGAGCGCTGCTTTATTAACCCTGGGGAGAGCGGAAGCGCGTTATGTGCACACATACCTGCATCAAGGTTAACCAAATCTCGACTAAATGTGTATCGATCTGGAGAATTTTGCATCAGGAATTCCCCCTGCGGCTAACGTTGTATGGTATCGACATAGAACCATTCTTGGGGAAACTATTGGGCTAAACGAGTTACTGCCACAAGGAATGAAGTTGGTAACAACTACGCATGCGGTATTAAAATCATTTTATTAAATCATGGTGGTAATGAAGTTGATAGTCTGGCAATTCAGGTGTATATGCTAGATAATGGAGCGATGCTGAGCTTGGAGAAATCAGCAATCATTAAAAAAACTTTAAGTCAATACGAGCCTTGATTGAAAAAGGTGGAGGTGCGGAAGCAGTTTAGGTGATGAATCCCTGAAAATTAAAAAGATTTGACATTCATCAACTAGAAAGAAAAATGCCTCACATTAAGCACGCAAAACATGAGATCCATATTTAGACTGCAAAATGCAGTCTTTGTCAGCTTCGTATTAACTAGATTCTTTCACACTGCCACAGTCGTCCCATTAACCGAAACAATTGCCAGTTTTTGTTTCATTTTTTCCATGACTGGGCTTTACATATTGGCCGTGTGTATCTTTCAGTGATTTGTGCCCGTCGCTACAGCTCTGAGCAGAGGCAGACTCGGACTACACGCGCCGAGCGTACATTTCATGACGGTCCATCAGACCAGAGCCCACAAGATGTTAGGAAGCACGGAGGACTGGATAACTAAGAAACTATATACATGGCTCCAGCCACTAAACGTAACCTCCTTCTATCGACCTGAATTTCTAAATTTTTTACCATGTTCATTACTGCAATGTCGATGTGAACTGCAAAGGAGAATAGGCACTTTATCTGTGAACCTCTTGCATGTACGAAAAGGTAATTAGCAAGCCACAACAGAGCCAGTAGTGAGCAGTCAGCTCATAGTGCATTGACCCTGTAACTGAGCGAATATCCTTGCCCACAGCAGTCCGCTCGTGTCGTATGACGTTTTCAGATATACGGTTCCCACTTGCGGGAAGTAAGGAATTCATTTACAGACATTCTCATATTGCGAGACATACCGTAACCTACCGTTTCATCTACACTCAGCAGTACAATGTCTCGTAATTGGCCAGAAAAAAACTCAACTTTATAGCTAGATCAACGCCCCAAGTATCAGAAATCACACCTACACATAGGTGCTTGGATATTTTATTTACTACACACAGCCAGTGGACAAAATAGACATACAGAACTGCAGATACTACTTAACTGATCATAACTGGCAGTTACAAAACTGATACTGAGGTAAATATCAGTTGTAATTCATAAACTATTAATACGTAATTGTAACAACCTCTAAGAAGTATAATCTTACTGAAGTTCGGACCTAGAACGCGCTAGACACTGTCCACTAGGTGTCTATAGAGTCATGGTCGGTAGGAGTTGTGTTGCCACCTTTTCTGTTGATGATTTTTTAATGACCTTGTCTTTGACGGATTATTTTACTTCGGTATTCCTGGCAGGAACTTCTGTACGTCAGCCTAGAAGCTTTTAAAAAACCTTTCTGTGTCACAAAGAACAAGGGAATTGCAGAAATTAAATTGGTAATCCAATAAAGGAGTCATAATCTCGCATCCGTCTAACCGATTGATGCCTTTCATCGTACATGATCAGCTGAACTGTTATCAATGCACAACATACAATCACACTGCATTTAATGATTTTCTCACGCATCTTCATTATACGGTAAGACAAAGCCATGTGTGTGAATCGAAATAAGAACTGAAACGTTAAGTGTCGGCCATAGCTTTATATGAAGGCGACTTACCTGTGACGGTCATATTGCTAGTGGCGTACACAGTGTCAAAGCTAGGCCCCTCCTTGGACACCTCGCACTTGTATGAGCCGGTCGTGTTGAACGTCAGGTTCGTCAGAGTCACTGTAGTGTCGTTGCAAGCATCCATCTGAAATAAAAAATCGTTATTAACGTGGGACAGACCAAACTGCTTTATCACTTGTAGCAAACTAGCAGTTAATAGCAACAAGAACATTATTTATTTATTTAGTAGTGCAGAAGCATAATTCTGTCAGCTAACGTGTTCAGTTCAGATATTTCCTTAACCTAAGATATCGTAATTATGTTTCACCAAAATGAATTGTTATAAAGACCTCCCTAAATTAAGTACATTCTCTTATCGTAGCTTTATTAATTACAGTGATATCTGTATCTACATCACTCTTTAAAATGAAACTGTTGTTACATGGAACGTTCGCTGGAGGCTTCTGGAGCGCTCCAACTAAGAGATTTCACCTACAAGATGGGAATAGCGGAAAAGAGTTAAATTTCAAATTGATACTAATGCTACTTGGATCCTAGTAAACTGATACTAATCTTACTATCCTAGTGGTAGGACCGACACATCAAATGGAAGGCATAGGACGTGGCACTTAAAGATTACAACCAGTTAACAACGGTAACATTTTCGCTCTCTTTCCGGCCAGAGCCTCGAAAGAAAGCCACATGCCAAAAACTGAATGGATTTGTAAAACAGAGTGTTGAGGTGTGAGGACTGTTAAACAATCATTTCCCGTCATGCACCCAATGCCAAGACACACATGTACAATGTGAAATTATGTGAGAAACAGCAACAAAAAGGAAACTGCAAAATAATATGATCATAAACAACGCTGTTTGTATCATCGAGTGTTCAGAATCCCTGCCGTCTAGTGCACTAGACGTTTGTTGTCTTCCGACTTCAGTAAGACGTTTGACACTGAACCGCACAGTAGTTTACTCATAATCATCATCATCATCATCATTTAAGACTGATTATGCCTTTCAGCGTTCAGTCTGGAGCATAGCCCCCCTTATACAGTTCCTCCATGATCCCCTATTCAGTGCTAACATTGGTGCCTCTTCTGACGTTAAACCTATTACTTCAAAATCATTCTTAACCGAATCCAGGTACCTTCTCCTCGGTCTGCCCCGACTCCTCCTACCCTCTACTGCTGAACCCATGAGTCTCTTGGGTAACCTTACTTCTCCCATGCGTGTAACATGACCCCAACATCTAAGCCTGTTCGCCCTGACTGCTGCATCTATAGAGTTCATTCCCAGTTTTTCTTTGATTTCCTCATTGTGGACACCCTCCTGCCATTGATCCCATCTACTAGTACCTGCAATCATCCTAGCTACTTTCATATCCGTAACCTCAACCTTGTTGATAAGGTAACCTGAATCCACCCAGCTTTTGCTCCCATACAACAAAATTGGTCGAATGATTGAACGGTGCACAGATAACTTAGTCTTGGTACTGACTTCCTTCTTGCAGAAGAGAGTAGATCGTAGCTGAGCACTCACTGCATTAGCTTTGCTACTCCTCGCTTCCAGTTCTTTCACTATGTTGCCATCCTGTGAGAATATGCATCCTAAATACTTGAAACTGTCCACCTGTTCTAACTTTGTTCCTCCTATTTGGCACTCAATCCGTTTATATCTCTTTCCCACTGACATTACTTTCGTTTTGGAGATGCTAATCTTCATACCATAGTCCTTACATTTCTGATCTAGCTCTGAAATATTACTTTGCAATCTTTCAATCGAATCTGCCATCACAACCAAGTCATCCGCATATGCAAGACTGCTTATTTTGTGTTCACACATCTTAATCTCACCCAGCCAGTCTATTGTTTTCAACATATGATCCATATATATAATATGAACAACAGTGGAGACAGGTTGCAGCCTTGTCTTACGCCTGAAACTACTCTGAACCATGAACTCAATTTACCGTCAACTCTAACTGCTGCCTCACTATCCATGTAAAGACCTTTAATTGCTAGCAAAAGTTTGCCTCCTATTCCATAATCTCTTAGAACAGGCAATAACTTCCTCCTAGGAACCCGGTCATATGCCTTTTCTAGATCCATAAAGCATAGATACAATTTCCTGTTCAATTCACAACACTTCCCCATTATTTGCCATAAGCTAAAGATCTGGTCCTGACAACCTCTAAGAGGACTAAACCCACACTGATTTTCATTCAATTGGTCCTCAACTAATACTCGCACTTTCCTTTCAACAATACCTGAGAAGATTTTACCCACAACGCTGATTAAAGAGATACCTCTGTAGTTGTTACAATATTTATGTTTCCAGACAGTAGTTTACTGGGAAAAAATATTATATTTGCGACTGGATTCCAGACTTTATTGAAAATAGAACTCAACACTTCGCTCTTAACGGAAAAGAGTCGACGGATGTAAAGGTAATTTCCGGTGTACCCCAAGGAAGTATGCGAAGACTATTATTCTTCACCATGTATATAAATTATCTAATGGAACGCGTAGAATTCTCTTTAAGACTGTTCACAGGTGATGCGGTTGTCTATAACAAAGTACAAACTCGAGAAAACAGTGTCAATTTGCAGAAAGATCTCAGATGAGTGATGAATGGTGCAAGCTCTAGCTGATCACCTTGAACGCAAATAAATGTCACGTGCATACATACACTCCTGGAAATTGAAATAAGAACACCGTGAATTCATTATCCCAGGAAGGGGAAACTTTATTGACAGAACCACAGGCACATAGACACAGGCAACAGAGCATGCGCAATGTCGGCACTAGTGCAGTGTATATCCACATTTCGCAGCAATGCAGGCTGCTATTCTCCCATGGAGACGATCGTAGAGATGCTGGATGTAGTCCTGTATAACGGCTTGCCATGCCATTTCCACCTGGCGCCTCAGTTGGACCAGCGTTCGTGCTGGACGTGCAGACCGCGTGAGACGACGCTTCATCCAGTCCCAAACATGCTCAATGGGGGACAGATCCGGAGATCTTGCTGGCCAGGGTAGTTGACTTACACCTTCTAGAGCACGTTGGGTGGCACGGGATACATGCGGACGTGCATTGTCCTGTTGGAACAGCAAGTTCCCTTGCCGGTCTAGGAATGGTAGAACGATGGGTTCGATGACGGTTTGGAAGCACCGTGCACTATTAAGTGTCCCCTCGACGATCACCAGTGGTGTACGGCCAGTGTAGGAGATCGCTCCCGACACCATGATGCCGGGTGTTGGCCCTGTGTGCCTCGGTCGTATGCAGTCCTGATGGTGGCGCTCACCTGCACGGCGCCAAACACGCATACGACCATCATTGGCACCAAGGCAGAAGCGACTCTCATCGCTGAAGACGACACGTCTCCATTCGTCCCTCTATTCACGCCTGTCGCGACACCACTGGAGGCGGGCTGCACGATGTTGGGGCGTGAGCGGAAGACGGCCTAACGGTGTGCGGGACCGTAGCCCAGCTTCATGGAGACGGTTGCGAATGGTCCTCGCCGATACCCCAGGAGCAACAGTGTCCCTAATTTGCTGCGAAGTGGCGGTGCGGTCCCCTACGGCACTGCGTAGGATCCTACGGTCTTGGCGTGCATCCGTGCGTCGCTGCGGTCCGGTCCCAGGTCGACGGGCACGTGCACCTTCCGCCGACCACTGGCGACAACATCGATGTACTGTGGAGACCTCACGCCCCACGTGTTGAGCAATTCGGCGGTACGTCCACCCGGCCTCCCGCATGCCCACTATACGCCCTCGCTCAAAGTCCGTCAACTGCACATACGGTTCACGTCCACGCTGTCGCGGCATGCTACCAGTGTTAAAGACTGCGATGGAGCTCCGTATGCCACGGCAAACTGGCTGACACTGACGGCGGCGGTGCACAAATGCTGCGCAGCTAGCGCCATTCGACGGCCAACACCGCGGTTCCTGGTGTGTCCGCTGTGCCGTGCGTGTGATCATTGCTTGTACAGCCCTCTCGCAGTGTCCGGAGCAAGTATGGTGGGTCTGACACACCGGTGTCAATGTGTTCTTTTTTCCATTTCCAGGAGTGTAGTAAAACAAAGCCACTACTGTACAACGACACTACTGATGAAAAACTGCTGGAAACAGTATCTACCGTAAATATCTATGAGTAACTATCCGGAGGGACCTTAAGTGTAATGACCACGTAAAACATACAGTACAGGAAGCAGATGCTAGACTGAGATTAGAAGGAAGAATCTTAGGAGCGTGTAACACATCGACGAAGGAAGTGGCTTATACGGCCCTTGTCCGACAGATTCTTGAGTATCAAGCATTAGTATGGGATCCTTACAGGGTAGGACTGATAGAAGAGAGAGAGAGAGAAGATCCAACGAGAAGCGGTGCGTTTCGTCACAGGATCGTTCAGTCGGCATGAGAGCGTCACCGATATGCTCAAAAAACTCCTTTGGCAGACGTTAAAAGAGAGACGTTGTGCATCAAGAACCGGTTTGGCACTGAAAACTCGAGAGAGCATTCCTCGGGAAGAGCAGCACAGTGTATTACTTCCTCCCTCATACATCTCGCATAATGACCATGACTAGAAAATTCGAGACATTAGAACCAACAGTCATTCCTCCCACACGCCAGTCTCGACTTTCGGGTAGTACTAAAGGTGGTACTAAAGGTATCCTTCCCCACACACTATGAGGTAGGCTTGCCGAGTGTGACGTAGGCGTAAATTTTCTGTAGTTGTTGTAAGGACTTCAGAACAGAATGAAAAGATTTATTTAATGTCATTGTACAACAATGCAGTGTTTTAAATGCTCTTGGGTTGTCGGAAATCGTGGACTTCATTTTGAATTTATCCCAGATAAAAAAAACCTCTGGCGTCAAATCAGGCGAACTTGCAGACAATCTGATAGCGCCTTAATATCTTATTTAGCGACCAGGAAGAGATGCGTGAGACCATCCCTAACTACTGGGTGGTTCGAATTATAGTGCAGCTACTCACAAAGGTTAAGTGTAAATTATAATCAACGTATGGCAGCGAAACTTACGATGTATACTTATGCTACAGCAATAACGCGGAGCCAATTTATGCTGGAAAAATTAGTTCCAATTTTGGCCACCAGATGCAAATCTGGCGCTGTGAGTGGAAGAAGGACACATAGAAATATTTTATAATGTTACAGATTAGGAACGGGATGTCGGCAGAAAAGATCAAACAAGTGAGAAAGGTATAATGTCGATTTTATTTCTAACCGCCGCTTACATAATTTGTTCAGTATGAGAACAGGAGACGTCGTCGAGATGCTGTACAGCGCCAGATTCGCACCTGTTGCCCAAAATGGGGCCTACGTTTTTCAGCGTAAATTGGTTCCGCGTTAACGCATTAGCATGTGTACCAAGTTTCATTGCTATATGATAATTATAGCCCACACTGGACCTCAGAGAGTAGCCGCACTTTAATTATTACCATAGAGTATGAGCAAATAGTGAGCCGGATACTATCGTGCAGATACCACGTGCGTCTACTTATTTCATGTGGTTCTTCCTTTAGGAGAACCGGTAGCACTTTGGTAAGAAATTGCATGTATATTTTACCCGTTAAGATTTCTTCATGCAGTAAAGACCAATCACCTAGCCACCACTAACACCACACCAGTCTATCACGCTTCAGTGCTTCTGATGCTTAACCAGCCTCAGACTGTGCCCATTCTCAGTTGTCCAGCAATGCGTATTTCTTACATTAAGCTTACCATGGCTTGTAAAGGTAACTTAAAGATAAAGGGGGTTCTTTGAAGAAAGATCTTATTGTCCTGATGATGCATTAAAACGGAGGAATAGAGTTTCATACAGCAGCTGCTACTGCTATTGCCTATCTCCTGCTGAAGTGTTACGTGATATGCAAGGAAACTGCTATCGCGCAAAATGGCAACAACGATGGGCTGACGATTTTCAGAGGCAGTGTGAATACCCTCCGGGGTCAACATGTGGATTATGAGGAACAGCTGCCGGTACATCTATTTCGATTGTTCTGCTCGGTTCAGGCTTGCTCCTTGCTCTCTGAGTAGTATTCCAGTGCTCTTCCAGTAACAGATTTTTACACATTCCATTTGAAAAAGTGAAGTTCTTAGCGATGTCTGTAAATAATATATCTGTTAAAAAGTTCTGTACGTTACTTAGCGAAAAACCTTCTTACTATTCGTTTCAGTGGGAACAAACTTACGATATCGCAGATGCATCCGAAAATATTTGAAACGAACAACGTGGATGATTGAACTTGTAGATTTTTTTTTTCAGAAGATGTGTTTTTAGTTCATTCTGGTGATACTTAATTTTTCGACTCTCTCTGTATACCTAATCCGGCCAGTTGTTTCTGTGATGCTCCAGAATCCTTCCCTTTTGGCAAAATGATCAAATTTTAACGTGTGTTTCATCTGACGCAACATGGAAGAATACGGCCTTTTTCCATCCACGTGCTTCTGCTCTGCCCCTACAATGACACTGGCCTAAATATAACTTTATACCCTAATCACACATTCATTTGTTTTGTAACGAAGGGCTGAATCACAGGCGGTTCTTATATGTTACTTTTATATCCGTAATTTCTCTACTAGAGTTTAGATACAGCCAACTGGTGGCGTTACACACCAAAATGCAAGTACAAAGACTTGACACAAAGACGAATACGCAGCTTTCAAGGTGCGGTTGGTTGTCGTGACAAAATCCCAACATAACACTCGAAACAACAGATTAAAATCACATGAACAGTCCAAAAGGGGTACAGGAAGTTGAAAGACTAGCAAATAAAAACAGGTCTATGTAGTCGCTGTAGCTCGTATCGTTATAGCGACGAATCACAATTAAGTTTTAACGCTCACTACTTCCCTTTGTGACGGTAACATCATTTCACAACGGGGTTATACCATGTCAAATAGCCTAATTTTGGAACATTTCCTGCTCGACAATCAAGGATGTCGCCGGAAATTCACGCTCGGTCTGCGCGAAATCTCGCATGGAGTCAAACAAGTGGCTATATCTCTGGCAGTACTGCTTCGACGAACTTAAAAGTTTACCAATGTTCATTGGGCATGTGATAATATACACATAAAATTTCATCAAACTCGTCATGGTCGAGCACGGAGGTCTACGTGAGTTGACTGATGCAAGGTGCCCATAGTGCTAGAGTTGTGTTCTGCATCTGGAGTACAACCAGTACCGATATTTATAGAGGGCTGTTCCTTGGAGCCGGACTAGAATGCCGTATAAATGGGCTACACACATGCCAAAGGGAAATTGTTTTCATAAAAATAGTTCTGTTTTACAAAATATAAAATGTTTCAGTTATTTAAATACAAAATAATTTTATAATAATTTATCCTCAAGTGATTTAAAACATTTAATTTTTCCCAGGAACCTAAATTCTCTGGAATATTTTAATTTTTGAGTGCTTAAGGAGTCCTGATCTCTCTCATTTCGTTTAAACATCAGTTGGCATTTGTCTCATAACGTATCTTTGAAGATATGAGAGCTTTCCAAGAAGATTTTATAAGAATTATAATATTTGCTGCAAATGATGTTTCCCAAGTCTCACAGATTTCATTCGAAGTTTATGGTAGCGGCCGCTATATGCGGTGCACTACCACAGCAGTAGAGATGAATCGTGCTCCAGGTGAGGCTGTCTATTGCGGGCGGATGTGCTCCACCGCGTTCATGCAATTCCGTTTATTGCTTAGCTATGGTGCATCTAAGTGCCAATTACTCGTGGTGTTTCGCCAACTTTAATGCTTGCTATAAAGCTCTAATACGATGCTTCACACATAGTTGCGCTGTAAAAATGAAATGAAAGCCTCATTGCTTTTCCGCGCTTCCAGATGTACCGAAGGCAACGAATCACCAGTAAATAAGATGGTTTACGGTTGTATTATCTGGGTATATGAATATATCTTTGCTGTAATAGTCAGTGCACTTAAAATGCATCACAAGTGAAGTCATACAGTACGAATAAATCTTACTACGTGTACAACTTCACAAACAAAGTACGAAATATGAAGTGCAACAGCGGAAACGAACGCCAATGTCGGTAGCCGGTGTCCCGAGATCGGGCCACTCAACGTCGCAAGTCAAGGAGCTGTGCTGATAGAAACACACTTCACCGAGCAGCCACTACTGATCCAACGTACTATCGCAAGTCAACAACCACCCAGGACACAGACCACACCAGCAAAGAACTTCCGTACTATGTGAAGAGTATAATGACTTTTCTGGAGACTAGAAATCTACTCTGTAGGAACCAGCATGGGTTTCGAAAAAGACGGTCATGTGAAACCCAGCTCGCGCTATTCGTCCACGAGATTCAGAGGGCCATAGACACGGGTTCACAGGTAGATGCCGTATTTCTTGACTTCCGCAAGGCGTTCGATACAGTTCCCCACAGTCGTTTAATGAACAAAGTAAGAGCATATGGACTATCAGACCAATTGTGTGATTGGATTGAGGAGTTCCTAGATAACAGGACGCATCATGTCATTCTCAATGGAGAGAAGTCTTCCGAAGTAAGAGTGATTTCAGATGTGCCGCAGGGGAGTGTCATAGGACCGTTGATATTCACAATATACATAAATGACCTTGTGGATGACATCGGAAGTTCACTGAGGCTTTTTGCAGATGATGCTGTGGTGTATCGAGAGGTTGTAACAATGGAAAATTGTACTGAAATGCAGGAGGATCTGCAGCGAATTGACGCATGGTGCAGGGAATGGTAATTGAATCTCAATGTAGACAAGTGTAATGTGCTGCGAATACACAGAGAGATAGATCCTTTATCATTTAGCTACAAAATAGCAGGTCAGCAACTGGAAGCAGTTAATACCATAAATTATCTGGGAGTACGCATTAGGAGTGATTTAAAATGGAATGATCATATAATATTGATCGTCGGTAAAGCAGATGCCAGACTGAGATTCATTGGAAGAATCCTAAGGAAATGCAATCCGAAAACAAAGGAAGTAGGTTACAGTACGCTTGTTCGCCCACTGCTTGAATACTGCTCAGCAGTGTGGGATCCGTACCAGATAGGGTCGATAGAAGATATAGAGAAGATCCAACGGAGAGCAGCGCTCTTCGTTACAGGATCATTTAGTAATCGCGAAAGCGTTACGGAGATGATAGATAAACTCCAGTGGAAGACTCTGCAGGAGAGACGCTCAGTAGCTCGGTACGGGCTTTTGTCAAAGTTTCAAGAACATACCTTCACCGAAGAGTCAAGCAGTATATTGCTCCCTCCTACGTATATCTCGCGAAGAGACCATGAGGAGAAAATCAGAGAGATTAGAGCCCACACAGAGGCATACCGACAATCCTTCTTTCCACGAACAATACGAGACTGGAATAGAAGGGAGAACCGATAGAGGTACTCAAGGTACCCTCCGCCACACACCGTCAGGTGGCTTGCGGAATATGGCTGTAGATGTAGATGTAGAAGAGGCTTTTTCGAGATGGAGGAATGTGGCAGTGGTGTTCAGTCCACATGGTCAACCGCTAGTATGCCCTATTTACGTCCCCCGAGGCCAGCAATTAGACATATGGAAGGACCAGAAAGTATTAATCGCTGCAGTGAAGTTAATAGCGTACCTATGAAGCATCAGACAGCACCGCCACCGGGTATCGAGCTGCGAACTGCTGCCAGACCGCCTCGACACTCAGCTGTTCTACACTCTGCCACCTGTCATCGGGATCCTGCCACCACCTCATGGTCTTAGGCACGAAGTAGGATCCTCCGAGCTTCCTGACACCGGGTAGCGTCACGCCGCTAGCACTAGCAAAGCCAGCGATCCAGGGTTGGACTCTGGGCCACACTGACATTTCCCGCACCACAGGGGACAAAACGTCGCATGGCTGGTGCGCATAGCAGAACCGAAAGCCGTGACTGCCGCCGATGATCCAGCACAGGGTGTGGTGGGCTTAGACGAGTTTTGGCGTGCTAGATCGGCAGAATCGGGTGCTGGTTGGAGGGCGCTGCCCATGCTGTTCTAAACGTTCCCAGCTACGGACAGACCAGGCGACCTTGCTGGCCAAGGTAGGGTTTGGAAAGCACGAAGACAAGCAGCAGAAATTCTCATCGTGTGCCGGGGGCCCTAACATCATAGCATATACGCCCAGGATGGCTTATTATGAAGGGCAACAGAACAGGGCGTAGAACATCGTCGACGTTCCGCTGTGTTCTAAAGGTACCACGGATGACAATCCAAAGGGTCCTGCTACGAAAAAAGAAAGTGGCCCAGACCACCACCCCCAGTTGTCGCGCAGTTTGGCGAATGACACACAGATTGGTATCCGTTCACTTTTCAGGGCGTCTCCAGACACATCTTCGCTGGTTATCGGGGCTCAGTTCGAAACGGGATACTCTCCTGAAGACAAATTTACACTACTCGATGTGATTCCAGACCGAAGACTTGTCTGCAGATGCCCTGAAGAGCGATGGAATGCCAACCTGTCTGTCGCCCGACATACACTCCTGGATATTGAAATAAGAACACCGTGAATTCATTGTCCCAGGAAGGGGAAACTTTACTGACACATTCCTGGGGTCAGATATATCACATGATCACACTGACAGAACCACAGGCACATAGACACAGGCAACAGAGCATGCACAATGTCGGCACTAGTACAGTGTATATCCACCTTTCGCAGCAATGCAGGCTGCTATTCTCCCATGGAGACGATCGTAGAGATGCTGGATGTAGTCCTGTGGAACGACTTGCCATGCCATTTCCACCTGGCGCCTCAGTTGGACCAGCGTTCGTGCTGGACGTGCAGACCGCGTGAGACGACGCTTCATCCAGTCCCAAACATGCTCAATGGGGGACAGATCCGGAGATCTTGCTGGCCAGGGTAGTTGACTTACACCTTCTAGAGCACGTTCGGTGGCACGAGATACATGCGGACGTGCATTGTCCTGTTGGAACAGCAAGTTCCCTTGCCGGTCTAGGAATGGTAGAACGATGCGTTCGATGACGGTTTGGATGTACCGTGCACTATTCAGTGTCCCCTCGACGATCACCAGTGGTGTACGGCCAGTGTAGGAGATCGCTCCCCACACCATGATGCCGGGTGTTGGCCCTGTGTGCCTCGGTCGTATGCAGTCCTGATTGTGGCGCTCACCTGCACGGCGCCAAACACGCATACGACCATCATTGGCACCAAGGCAGAAGCGACTCTCATCGCTGAAGACGACACGTCTCCATTCGTCCCTCCATTCACGCCTGTCGCGACACCACTGGAGGCGGGCTGCACGATGTTGGGGCGTGAGCGGAAGACGGCCTAACGGTGTGCGGGACCGTAGCCCAGTTTCATGGAGACGGTTGCGAATGGTCTTCGCCGATACCCCAGGAGCAACAGTGTCCCTAATTTGCTGGGAAGTGGCGGTGCGGTCCCCTACGGCACTGCGTAGGATCCTACGGTCTTGGCGTGCATCCGTGCGTCGCTGCGGTCCGGTCCCAGGTCGACGGGCACGTGCACCTTCCGCCGACCACTGGCGACAACATCGATGTACTGTGGAGACCTCACGCCCCACGTGTTGAGCAATTCCTCGGTACGTCCACCCGGCCTCCCGCATGCCCACTATACGCCCTCGCTCAAAGTCCGTCGACTGCACATATGGTTCACGTCCACGCTGTCGCGGCATGCTACCAGTGTTAAAGACTGCGATGGAGCTCCGTATGCCACGGCAAACTGGCTGACACTGACGGCGGCGGTGCACAAATGCTGCGCAGCTAGCGCCATTCGACGGCCAACACCGCGGTTCCTGGTGTGTCCGCTGTGCCGTGCGTGTGATCATTGCTTGTACAGTCCTCTCGCAGTGTCCGGAGCTAGTATGGTGGGTCTGACACACCGGTGTCAATGTGTTCTTTTTTCCATTTCCAGGAGTGTACTTCCCGACGACCAGTTGTCATGTTCTGGAGTATCTTGTCTGCTCCTAGATCGACCCCTTTGGTTGTCATCCACGTCACCATTGCAACATAGTGGTACGTCAACGATATTACACGTTCCGTTTTCTTGGCCTTCTTGGAAAACGATACTGGGAGTACATTTCAGCAAAATAATTCCCACTTGCACACGGTGAGAGTTTCTACTTCCTGTCTTCCTGCTTGCCAAAACTTTCCTTGGCCAGCAAGATTCGTAGATCCCTCCCCAGTTGAGAACTCTTGGAGCATTATTGGCAGTGCCATCCAACCAGTCAGGATTTTGAAGATCTATTTCGCCAGTTGGACAGAATATGGCACGATATCGCTCACAAGGACATCCGACAACTCTGTCAATGACTGAAAAGCCGTCTAACTGCTTGCATAAAAGCCAGAGGTGCCCCATCACGTTATTGGTTAACTAAATTTGTAAAGCTCTCTCTCTTGAATTAATTATCGTAATTTTCTGAATTTCTAACCGTTTGTTTGTACGTATGTGTACGTAACATACACCGGTTTCCGCCCAGTTGGGATAGTTTCTTCGTGGTGCGTCGGTTTTTTCCATTTTTTTTTGTCTGAGAGACTATTTCAGGAAATGACGAAAACCTACATTTGGATGGCCAGACACAGGTCTGAAACGCCGTCCTCCAGAACATGACCCGAGTATCTCACCAGCGCCTCATTTCTAGCCAATAATGTCTTTGCTAAAGGGGGAACAACTTCATTTTGAACTGGGTTACTGTTTACAGAGAATAGATGTTTAAAGACTTTCGTAGGTTTTGATTTCACCGCTCTTTGTGTTAAGGTTAGATTTATCTGAGGATAGTGCGCTCCTTGTGTTAAAGCCAGATTCATCAGACGATAGTGATTTTTTATACAGTATATGTGATTACTTCTTCTAAATGGACTGCTCACTGCAGGTTTCTTCCACGTGCTGTGTTACTGAGGTTAATATTCTCAGAGTCATAAACATAATTCTAATTATTATCTTCTGATTTTTGAAGACGATTTAACATAAGTAATGACATAATTTCAATGAATGGAAACAAGCTACGTGTATTATTTAAGTATGCAGCTACTTTTGTGGCAGAAATAGCAAATCCTAAACTATTAAGCCCTTGGATTTTTCCATTTCATTTCTGTCGTCGAAGTGAACAACCCAGAACATGCCTCTCACCGATTGTATTCGTTAATTGAGCCATGTACTGGACAAGCGCGACAGAAATTAATGAAATGAACACTTGCACGAATTTGGTTCACAGTAAAGTAAGGTTTAATAGCTTAAACCATTATCTTTGCTCAAAAGGATTGTTGTAGGACCATTAACGTTGACTACATGTACAAATGAACTGACGAATAAGATCAGAACCTCCATGAGACTGTTCACGGATGATGCTATTGCTTTTAAGGAAGTTGCAACACTAGAAAATTGTTCGAAATGCAGCAACACCTGCAGCTGATCAATGATGGAGAGCCTTTGACTCTGTTCATAAGTAATTGCAAAGTATTACTAATAATTGCGTGAAATGGAAAGAAACTGTTAGATTAGACCGTTGTCGATCTCAGTCTAGTAGAGCAAGTTTGGGATGATGGTGGGAGAGGAACTTCCAGACTTCCGCACTATTCTTACTGATCAATGGGACCGACTGCCAGCGCAGTTACTGGCCGAGACGGCACAGCCGTAAAACGTCATATTCGGATTAGGGAGGACGGCGGTTCCAGTCATCGTCCGGCCATCAAAATTTTGGCTTTTCCTGATTTCAGTAAACGACTGGATACGAATTACGATTCTTTTCGAAGGCCACGGCAGATTTCTTCGCCCATCCTATCCTGTTTCTAATATCATCGTCGTCGACAGGACGTTGAACTCGAGTTTTCTTTCTTTTCTGCCTATAAAGTTCTTGAACAGCGCAACATAGAAAATGGAAAGTCCCTTTGAAGAATGTGTGGACGCTGAGGGTAATCACATTCTTTTTTAACGCTTTCGTTGTTGTGGGAGAGATTTTTAATTTTGGTACTTTTTAAATGTGCGTTTCTTTTGCTCATAATTACCTTCCCATTAGGCGTTATCTTGTCAATACAATCCCTCCGACATTCGTCACAGGAGAGTTGCAAAAGAATTTCTTAGTTATGTTTACCTTTGGATATTATTGTTTAAATGGGTTCTGAATATTCCTAATTGTATCAAAAATGAAGTCCGCAGCTCGAAGATATGCCTTTCTGTGGTCATACATTCATCATTACGGTTACTGGTTTGTTTCACTGCCGATATTGGTGAGAAAAGGAGATTACAGTACTTGTTGAAATCGGAGTCATCAGAGACAGGATCTCACGTCAGTTGGAAATTGAAACAGAAGAAAATAGCCGAAGGCCTATTTAAAGGAACCATTCCGGCATTCTCCTACAATAATGGGCCCGAACGGTAATCATGACTTACGTGTCCATAGTCTTATCCACCAAATCGCCGCAGTATTAGAGGGCAGTGCTATATCTTGTATCTTATCGACACCTGCAACGTGGAGTTCGGATCTCCGTATACAGCTATAAACGTTCAGAATCAGGAATCAGGGCAAAGCGTGAGATGTACCCGGCAACTGCACTGCTGAAAATATTTTGAAGTTACGGTAAACACCAAGTCGGATCATGTTTCGGATTTCTCGTAAAAATGTAAGGACGAATGTGACTTTCGAGTGTTGTGACAGTGTCCAGCTCGATGACATTTGGACTATACAAAGAAAGAACTTCTAGAGTATAGCACAGGAGTTAATTTAAAGAAATAAGCAGTGAGACCATCAGAAATGGCATTTCTAATCAAAGACACGAATTACACTGAACTTACAACGATTTATGTTGGTCCGTTGGAGATTCCAAAAAGGCAGAACATAGTCGTCAATAGGATATGTGATCACCATGGACAGAGATGAATGATCTACAATGCGTTCCCATGTAGGAGTTCCTGTGGTAGGGCGTCTCAATCCCCAACAAGCGCGGTTCACAAATGCTGGATGGTCGTTGGCGCATGTCGTCGTACTGCAATAAGTCTCTCCAACGCATCCCGCACGGGATCGATGGAATTTAAGTCGCAGGATGGGCAGGCCGGACCATTCGGCGACTATCCTCTCGTCCCACGAGCTCCTCAACCCGTGCTGTTGGATGCGGTAGCACAGTGTCGTTCATAGGAATGACGTCACAGCCGAATGCACCCCCAAAACTGTGGGAAGGAGTTACGTTGACCGGTGAGTGTACCGTGTTCAAAGATACACCGATGCAAAATTGTGCCTCTCCACGCCCTGGAACGTCGACTGCCAAAATGATTATGTTCGACAATATTCCTGAGCGCATTAAGTGTTCCGACCTGTCGCCATTTGAGGACAGATCCAGCATAGCTGAACATGTTTGTTTTGGTGATCCACGTGTTATAATTGAGGCGTTATGTAGCCTCGGCGTATTTACCTTCGAATCTTCGAACACGGTACACTCACCAGTCAAAATTATTGTGACACTATACTCCTTCGCCATGTGCGTCTTTTCAGCCGTGCATTCTACCCTGAATGCATTTTTATGGACGGCAATGTACGTCCGCAATTGAAAGGGCAGTTGGAGCAACTCTTAGAACGAGGAAATATTCGGAAAATGGTCGTGTATGTCAGTCCTACCGACTTAAATCGCTTCAATTACGTGTGGCTTGCATTGGGAACTCTTACGTGTACGTGCACTGACGACCATCCAGCAGCTGTCAACTGCGCTAGTGGAGAAATAGAACGCCCTACCCCGAGAGCTCCATCCAAATATGTGTCTCGCATGGAAACACGTTGCACAGTACGCATCTCCGTCCGTGGTGATCACACAGCCTATTAATAATCTTCCGCAATGTGAGGCGATCATCATAATTCAGTGACAGTGTAATTATAGTCTTTGAATAAAAGTGTCTTTTATCTTAATCTCATTGCGTATTTGTGTCAGTTGCTTTCTATAATGTGCTGAGCTGTACTGCACTGTTCTGTAACACTTCTTTCTACATATAGTCCTAGTTTCACCGAGCAATGTTACTTGGCAGTGACGTATTCGAACGTTCCTTTCAGTCTGAAGCTGACTACTAGACTACTACTAGACTACTTTTGGTGGAAATCATATCTATAACAGAGCTATAGTTCCTGAAAGTGAAGGTGTAACTTCTTACAAACTGCTAGAAGGTAATAAAGCAAATAACACAGCTGAGAGGACACAAAATGGTATGAGAAAAATCTTTAATCTACATTATTGAACTTAAATTAGCAGTTTCAAACAGAGATTCTCATGATGAAGCGTAATCATCTATGGTAGTATCATGCCCTGCAGCGTTCGAAAAACTCATGTAAGTGAATTTTTCGAGCAGTGATGGTCCAGGTCGAAGTCAGTGCCAGTAGCAGTATGTATCCGTGAGAGATTTTATAACGCTCCTTTTGCTCTAGGTATGATGTGCTCTCATTTTGTAGTCTAATCCAGTCATGTGGAGATAAATTTTTTAAATAATCCTGGGCGAAAGTAAAGTAATTGTCATGACGTGGAAAGGCCTTCAGTGGTATGGCCAGTGAAGGGTTTCTCCGCTCAAGTCTGCATCTTCGATTCTAATGAAACAGAATATCAGTGAATGCACCTGCAGTTCCGAATTATGGTCTCATACTCATTGCTCGACACCGCTGTAGATCTGTAGTTTCGAATTTAATTAAATATAATATCAGTGAATGCAACAGCAGTTCCGAATTAAGGTCTCATACCCATTGCTCGACACAGAGCTATAAAATTAAAATATTTTGCTAAGTTTTGATAGCATTTCAAGGTTTGAAACACTCTGGAAGTAGACTCTAACATTTTGTGATCATTTGGCGATAATTTCTAGTTTAATAAGCAGTCGTAGTAGCACATCATCGACTTTAAGGCTCAATCATACACGAAGGCATTACCTTTCCTCCTTCCTGCTGCATAATTTCTGCACTGTTTATGGAACACTGCTACCTTTCATACATCATTTATTGGCACTGATAAGTCTGCTGTTCGTATATCACTGGTTCCTGCATATGGCCTCATGGAGTACTCACTGACACACTACTGTGGCATCCTCTGTCAACAGCAACGGCGGGCATTACTAAGGAGAGACACGCATACTGTTTTTCCTACCGGTAAGTAAGTCAAACTCGAACTGCCAGTTAACCATCAAGTACCTTCTATATCGACTTTATGACACTAAGTGCTTCCTGTTCCAGGTCTCTTAACAAGGAATAAATTTCATCAGTAGCGGGAACGGAACGCTGGTTATCCGCATGAGATACAGAAGCACTGGCAACTCTATTACGGATGCGAATATTCGTAATTTCATGAAAAAATATTCAGGCCACCTATAACGTGTCTTTAATGTACTGCTGTCGGTCCAGTTCCAAAGATCACAGAAGTCGGCACTAGAGGATACTTAGTTAGGTGAGAGGTGTTGTGAGAATAACGTTTTGTTAATAGATAACTAGATAGAGACAGCTCTTCACCAGTGTCCTATTTGCTTATCCATCTATTTAGTGAAACCGTGTAATCCTAGCGTCTAGCTTTTCCTCTAAAAAGCTAATGTAGTTTGCCTTTCGGTCCGCTGCGTTCACTCCGGCAGCACGTCATTCACTCTAACAAATTCCCTTTATGGACTAATTTCTGTATAGCAACTCTACATTTCATATTAAAATGTATATTTAATTTTTAAATCTGCCTTCTATTCTTTCGTCATATGTATGGAATCAATGATAGTGCAATGTCGCGAAAAGATGTCAGTGAAGTATAATCAAAAAATGGTTAACGTCAATGTAATGAATATATCGGGACTAATGAAAGTTAGTGCTACACTGAAACTCTAAAGCTGATTTACTGTTTTCCACAAGCGGCTACCACAACCACTGCGTGATGCAAGCACCCTTCAGATCTAATACAAATGTTCGGTGCCACTGGTATTTCTCTCATTACTACCAAAGGCAACAACTGAAACAATTGTGAAGGTTAAAACTCGCTGTAAGCCGAAAATTATGGTTCGAGCTAAAGCTGGCACAAATATTCATTAAATGCGCGGCAAACCCCAGTACGTTTCCAAAGCATAATAATTATGCCAGTATATGACTGTACTCCAGTAATGGCAATTCTGTTAATAATCAAGTTCATTTTGTCTTATGAAGATGATATGCAATGAGAAATTCTGTAGGCTATTCTTCTGTTTTCCTCATCTTTTTGTCCCTAAATTAAGCCTGATCATAGGTAAAATTACTCTATGTCACACACTCTGTAAAACATGAAAATTAAAATATAAAAATATTCAAAAATGGTTCAAATGGCTCTGAGCACTATGGGACTTAACTTCTGAGGTCATCAGTCCCCTAGAACTTAGGAATACTTAAACTTAACTAACCTAAGGACATCACACACATCCATGCCCGAGGCAGGAGTCGAACCTGCGACCAACCTTACATGTTTAGTTACATCTCGCGCGTGCCTGAAACTCGACAAACGAGAAAAACAGACTCTATAGCGTAATGAACTATGTTATGTTATCGGGACCACTATCACATTTACAATCAACTTTTTTCCGCACAGAATACCGACAGTTGTGATAGTCGTTTATTCTAGGTGCTGTGAGTGACAATCTTTGACGTTGAAGTAACCTTAGCTGTGAGATGTCTTTATGACAACTATCAGTTTACGCTAGTGCTGCATTCTCGTCGCATGCACCAGTCAAGCCTCGCCATTTTCATCTCTGACGGACCGAGGACCTCAAGCCGTGTCTGTAACTGAATTGCCAGTCCTTCTTTTTTTACTACGTTTCCTATCACCCGAAAATTCGGGGCCTGCGTTATGCCTCGTCAAAATGACACTCCAGACAGTGAATGCTGACTGCCGATATGCGTCACTACTTCCATTAGGTATACCACTTATCTCCAATATTGAGCACCACGATTGCTCAACAATTAGCTCCAAGAAGTGGAATCTACATGCCTCATCATTATTATACACGCGGTTTCAACGCGCCTAGACTGCCTTTAACATTACAGAGCTTGTAAATAAGGGAGTAAAATTGACTGAAATACGTATTTTTCCCTTAAAGTCTGCACATTTTTGTTGACATTGATACAAGGGAGAACGACCGTCCTGTTTTCTTCCATGTGAACGACCATAAGGTTTATCAATCAGAGAACCAAATTTCTTATTAAAATTGGTCTTAGGTCTTACAATACCATTGGAAAGGTGTTCCTTTTCTGACAGCGTACGGAATACTTGGGTCAGGTCTTGAGTACACAGTGTGATTACTCGAGGCGAGGAGGTAAAGATCGATGTGGGTAACTTTTCTACGTTCACCGTGGCCAAGAAAACAATGTGTTTATTCCTTAAGTAAAGTATATATGAAATATAGCTGTCCATTTTTTTAAGTTTGATTTGTAAATTTCATGTAGGGTACTGATGGTGTATTACTAGAAAGAGTCATAATTTTCGTTCCAAATATTCACTGAACAGGTGCCGATGCGGAATGAGTATGACTGTATTGCGCATTATACAAAGATTGTATGTTCCATAACGTTCATCAGACTAATAAACTGTATGATACAATACCCGTAGTTCAGTGTAGGGAAAGGTAAATACGACGATTAAGATAGCAAGCAATTGTTTTAACTATTTTTCTGAAAATGTGTGAATACTGAACGAAATTTAAGGGATGAAACAATTTTCGAGACATTACACTATACTTAAAGCTCTAAACTTAAGCAATTTCCTCATTTGTGACTCACTTGCGTAATGCTATTGTCTGAGTGACATCGTAATGTAAGGGCGAACATACCGTGGTGCAGAAATAAAACAGCTCTTACTGAGTTAAAATCGATTATTCATTTCAGCCACAACTGCAAAACGATATCTGAAAACCTAATAGCTACGTCTATGCAGCAAAATTTATTCAGTGTTACTTTTTCGCTACCAGCTGCAAGTAAAGCAGTAGCTGCAAGCTGTCACAATCATAGCACTATGTTGTTCGCATAATTAGATTTCCTTGCTCACAAGTATAAAACGCATAATATTATGTGGAAGGTTTTGATGTGATGTAGTAAGTTAATGAATTTTACGACACATACGTGATGTGACCTGTATCTAAATTTAATTCCGCAGTCAACGAAGTGTGAATCTGTTATACAGCAGAGACAACATGAGTAGGGTTATCGGTATGAGTTTTGATTATCAATTCTTAATGTAAAACCGATGACCGTCTTTCGATTTATAACACACCTATGCATGTGTGAGCCGGCCGCTGTGGCCGAGCGTTTCTAGGCGCTTCAGTCCGGAACCGCGCTGCTGTTAAGGTCGCAAGCTCGAATCCTGCCTCGGACATAGATGTGTGTGATGTCCTTAGGTTAGTTAGGTTTAAGTAGTTCCTAAGTCTAGGGGACTGATGACCTCTGATGTTAAGTCCCATAGTGCTTAGAGCCATTTGAACCATTTATTCATGTGTCTCATATACAGCTCGTAGCACTTATAAGCATACTAGAACACACTGCTGACACAAAGTCACGTCTGTAATGTTACGTATCTCGAATGTGCAAGAAAGGTAGCTTCATTAAACCACTGATACAAAGTCACTGATATTAAGGTTCTTGATATTATACTGGGACCTGCGTCTGCTCGGTAAAGAGCGACGCATGAAAGTAATATAGGCGTCAAATAAATCGTGGTAACTCACTCTTTAAGTTCCATATTTACTGAAAATGGTTTCATCATGTCTGCTTTTCCCCTGCGATACACACTTCATTAGTAAGAGCTTTCCTTTACAAGCTCCATGAGTACTGCGCAAGCAGAGCTGACAGTCACGCCAAACAGATAGCTCCTTTCATAACTATAGCGTTGAACTAGCAAAGGGTTGTTTCAATGGCTAGAAAATTGACCATTTTCTACGCTGAAGTCTCTGAGTCTCTGTATTAAACGTCACTCTTACATTTCAGTACACCCGCGACCTCTTCTATAGTGAATATTTATGACATGGATATTAAGCCAAACGAATAATTATGTGTCTAGTATATATTTAAATACATGTCATACGTTTTTCATGACGTGTGCTGTCACTCTGAGATTTACTCATCTGCTTTATTCATGTCCTACGTTTACGTTTGCAGTTTCTACGTAACCGGCGGAGATTACTTGTTCTGTGGCTCATACAACCGGAATATCTTGACAGTGTTTTGTTTCGGAAATATTCCTTGTGTTGATCTCACTGAATTTACACGCGTCTATGAGGTCCTATGCAAATGAAAATTTAGTTTTTTTAAAGAGAAGTTTTGCGCACTCTTAGGCCGTGGTCTGTGTTTGCAGCGGCTGTTTACACAGCGTGTGGCTCGCGCCTCATTATTCATTCATTTCGCTCTCATCCCTCAGCGAATGCCGGGCTCTGCCTATTAAGACAAGGAAGCTGCCAGTTCTCCTGATAAATTATTTATTGCCGAGGCTACGCTATGGATATGTTCATTACCCACTCGCCCCGCACCTCTGCCTACCTCTCCCTTTTCTCGTTATTACTGCGCGCACAAAGGAAGCAATAGAACGAAACCAGAAGCAGGGGACCAACGTACCAATGGTCCAGTCCCCAGTAATCTCTGCGTTACGTAATGTGAATAAGCGACACGTAGTTTTCTCTATAACAGTCTCATTGAAATATTTTAGACTGGGTTAAACACTGCTTTCCTTTAACTCGCTGCAGGCGGATCACTAAAAAAATTTTAAAGTAATAATATTATAGAGCAATGACATGTTACAGAGTGATCCAATTTCTGAGCATTGAGTTATTGTGACCTATCTCAGAGCGTAATGGTTGCCCTGTCAGTCTGGAGAGGCAATCTTGCTACGATACGTCTGTTGTAGCTTCGTGGTGGAACCAACAATTCTGCGTCCCTCAGCCTGAATATGGAGGAGTAAATGTGTCGACAGACCGGACGTGCTATCCCAGGATGCGCCAAGGGTCAGTATAAATGAGGCTAAGTGCGTCTGAGGACCACTTAGAGATCAGAGAGCGGCGATGCCTGCTTCGAGCCATGGCGAGAAAGGCCGACTGCAAGCATGGGGGAATCAGCGCTGGAAGTAAAGGGAACAGTCACTCAACTAACGAAGAGATCGCGATATGCAAATAATGTAATCATCTTTTGGATGTTATAGTTGTTATTTCACTGCTTACTAAGGAAAACGAAAGAGCAATCCCGACTTATGCAAGACACCGTTTCAGCTTTGCTTAACTCAGACATGCTTCAGCGCTTTATGTTCTATCTTCAGTAGGATCATTGTTTGCTTTCCTTCTCGCATGACGCTAGTACTTGAGTGTGATGGTAGCTTTAATTATACCAACATTTTACAGCATGTCATGATGTTTCGGTTTTACGGCGTTGTTTCACTTGCTTGTGACGTGTTAGATTACTTACTTCTTTAGCTATATCGGAAAACACTTTTTGCTTCAGTGACAGACTATACAAAATGCGAGTGTAACAACAAGAAGTGACATTATCAAAAGAAATAAGTATTTTGATAATCATGATAAGCTGTAGAATGTGCGCTAGAATTACAGCCACAGTCTGCTAAGTAAGACCGTGGTCGGGTTCATCAGTAGTAAAGTGTATCTGACAACAAACTAAAACATATACATACATAATATATGAACAAAATGCAATTACAATTAATAACACGTCCAGTCACCCGCACCGCCTATAAATGCTTGGTATCACCGAGGAATGCTTAAAAGCACATTTTCCACACATTCATGTGGTAAAGACCTCCAAATACGTCGAATTTGTCTTGGCAGCTGTTTCAAAGTGATCTTTTTTCCTTCCAACTTATTTTAGATGTAAGACCATACTTTTTCAATACGCTTAGCATCAGGCGACTGTGAGGTGCTATCCAGTACCTGCTCACAATTTACCTTTTCCCAGTCGCTGAGAAGCCTGCTGCGGTTCTTGGGATCATTGCCCTGTAGTATCCATTCTTCATTTTTGTTGATGAAGCAGCTTTTGACAGTCGACTATACAAAAATTGGACGAAAGGTTGCACACAACGTGCTGAAACATGTATGGTTAAACAATTTGAAAAAAGCAACAATTTTTGACGTCGTGCAGATTTTTGTCAGCTGCGTTAGACACCTCGGCAGGTATAAATTTAACAATTTTTAACATCGTGCAGCCCCGTCAGCCACTGTGATAATTAAACATATAACATGTCAACAAGAAAAAGGTGTCTCGCATAAGGTGCAGCGGAAATCACATGATTCTTCCCATACGAAGAATGAAGTAAGGATTGAGATTAATGGCTCGTCGAAAGTGAGATGATTGGAGATTGTTCACGAAGGAAACATTGGGACATGACTGTTATTTAGTAACCGTCTATCGAGTAGCACAGAGAAATTAATTTACTTTCCAGAAATGACATCTTAAATCCGCCAAGTTCAATACTATCGTTGTAATTTCCCAGCTTGGTGGTTTGACGAGGCATTTTCTGAACAATTTAAGAGACATGGAGCACTGTCTGCAGAAAGTAAATTACAGGTAGAATCCTGGTGATTTCTAATAGGGGTTCAGTAGTTTAGCAGTTGCTCCAGCCGCCCACAACTACAAGCATATGTCCTTAACCAATGTTGCTACGTTACATCATATTATGACCGGCATCATGAACTAAGAATTTCTCAGCCTTATGCGGTGACACTATATGATAACACACGTGTTCAAAGAGTTGGATAAAGGCCACTATAACGCAAACGAGCTTTGACCAGTGGTCAGCCATCCAATTGGTACACGTGCTGCATACACTCGTGATCACACACTGCGTACGTCAGCTTCGATTGTACAAATACTCAAATAAGAGAGTATATGGGCTAGTCAGCTGTTAAGCTAGTAATTCAGTTTCCATTCTCCAAGAGGCTTTCAACAAGTAATGCACCACATTTTTAATCTGAAAGTGGTTCGATTTATTCACGATTCCAATACACCGTATTATTCCCCACTCTTTTGGGTACCTAACCCTGTTTTGCAACATAATCGCCGTTCAATGCGACAGCCTTACGCCACCCCACTGGAAGGGCCTGTACTTCCCATGATACCACCTGGTGGTCGACGTCGGAACCAATGTCTTTCTGCATCAATAACCTCCCCATCGTCCACGTACTGTTTCCCGCGGAGTACGTCCTTCATTGGGCGATTGCAATACCGCGCAGGTGGCCCTTCGTTGCTCTTTATGGTCTTCTGTTAGGCGGCAAGGAATCCAGAAGGCGCACAGTTTCGAGTTCCGCAGTTGGTGAAGATGAGTGTCAGCACTACCAACAGAGACGTCCAGTTGTCCACCGAGGTGTTTGGATTATGGCCTGTCGATTACCTCGAGTGAGAGTGTCCGCACGTTCCAGCATAACGGCCGGCACCGTGGAGATCGGACAGGTCTGCGTGATATTGTTGCAATGATGACAGACGTCTCACCCAAGACTCACCGTGTCTTTGTTCACTGCCATGTCTCCGTAGCCATTCTGCAAGCGCCTGCGAATGTCTGGAGTGCTCTGGTTTTCGTCCAAAAGAAACTCAATGACAGCTCTCTGCTTGAAATGCACCTCTTCTTTCTTCTTTCTTTCGTAGTCTTCTACAGTCCTACCGATTCATCATTACTTCACTGTGTTTCACGCCACTTTTTAACTGCATTGCGGTTCTAGGCGCTTCAGTCTGGAACCCCGTGACCGCTACGGTCGCAGGTTCGAATCCTGCCGCGGGCATGGATGTGTGTGATGTCCTTAGGCTAGTTAGGTTTAAGTAGTTCTACGTTCTAGGGGAGTAATGACCACAGATGTTAAGTCCCATAGAGCTGAGAGCCATTTGAACCATTTGAACTGCAGTAGCTTTCTATGTCATCAAATTTTAAGCCACTTTTAACTTCAAGGCGCTAAACCTCCAGGCACACAATCATTGTCCTCTGCCAAACAGTGAAGGAATGCCTTGCAGGTTCAGTATCCTCAAATTCACACTAAATGTTTTCTGACGTATTCAGACGGTATTTGCTGCGGACTTAGCGTCACGTAGTCGCAAAGAAGGAGCTATAGTCCTCGTAATAGACTGAGATATCAGAAGGCATTTCTTGGAATGTAAGGGACGCTTTCAGTTTCTCCATTTAATTTAGTGATCGATCATTCTCAATACTACTGACTTTTCTGGGGGAGATTACTGTCTTAATCTCATTATTACATCAATTAGTCCATTTCAGAATATTGGACAGCGTTATAAAATTAGCAAGAGAAAATCAAACATTCTACGAGTGTAGAGAAGATTGAAGACACTTCTTGCATGAGGCATGGAAGGTGGAATGCGCCACAGAAATTAAAGTTAGAAGGAATGTGATGGGTGCGTGTAACGGTGCCACTTTATCAATGCTTTTAGAGTGTTGGAACGTACGTCCTCATACGCGTACTCTCAGATTTTCCTCAGGTACGTAATACTAAATTACTGCCCTCTAAACATGCAGAGTGAGTTGTCAATGAATACACAATAAGTAACAATAATAAAATCGTTAATTTCAGGTTTCTATACCGAGAAACGATAGATGACTGAATTTCATAATACTGTGAAATGCATAATGTACGCTGTCTTAAAATTTTTTAACCGTAAATTAAACTAAAAGAAAATCACTGTGCAGCTCTTCCAGCAAACACTAACGTCATTTCCATCTTTGACCATCAAATAGTTAATGAGTTTGAGGGAGTTTAATAAAATGTAAATTAATTTGTGTGTTCCGTGCGGGATGTCTGTATGTTCCTCAATTCCTTTACATCCCTATCTATTCTCCACAAGTGACGTTTTGTTGTGTGGCACAAGGTACATTGCCTCTTATCCTCTTTTCTGCCCCAACCTCGAATGGTGCACGAGAAGAACGGTTGCTGGCAAGCCTTAACGAGGCAGCTCTGCTTTTCGTCTGCACGTGCGTCTCTGCCCAAGTGTCAATCCTAAAGTAACTTTGAACAGAGTACAGATATGAATGCAAGCATGACACACAAACGCTCTGGGAAGGATACAGGGACACACATGTCTCGTGTTCTGTGTGAGCCAATCACAGGAGCACAGGTGAAAGTCATCATAACACCACATAACGGAATCAGCTGTTAGCCCAATATCTATCGCCTAGAGCAAGCAGGTTTTGTATAAACTGGTCATGCCTGCTGAAGTGTCCACTAGCCAAAAAGACCTCGGTTCGTTCACAGCTCACACTGTATCTGACACGTCAGTTGCACTCAGCCACTGTCGTTAAGGCGTTGTTCCTATAGGGTTTTTCCTACCCGGCAATGAGACCATAATTTCCGAATATCTTCCAAGCACTGGATTATGCGAGTTAGTAAAGTGTTGTGCAACGTATGCCGTATGCCTTCTGTGAGACCGTAAGGAGACTGAATAACTTCGTTATTCAGTATCCTGTTAAAAGGGAACTTGTTTCTTTATTGTACGCGGAATAACTCCAGATGAGGCAGGTAAGGCAAAACATCTTAAGGTCGGCGGAATGTTTTTTCTCGTTTATGATTCATCCCGTATTTAAAAATGTCGCATCCACAGTAGCAATAATGATCTCATGAAATACTCGACCAACCAATATAAGAACCAAAATTAGTGCATTATATCCACAATCTCTCAGCTGTATTATCATGAGCAGAAAGTAGTCCACAGATGAAGTTTACATTACAGTACGTCTACCAACAATCAACACTAAACGACGGACCGAGTATGTAGCATTAAATGCAGAAATAACTACAGCGACACCTGCAAGGTAACTGTCGGAAGAGCTTAAATCTGTCTCAAACTGTGATGGATGGTGTTAGAAGTTTTACGCATGCCACACATCCTGCTGTGTATGTCCATATAGCGGAAGCTCAGAGACGGGGCCCTTCATTGTGGAATCAGCAACATAGAGACTGACCCATTAATGAATGGAGAAATATACTGCTCACAAATTAATCCCGTTTCCCTTTGCAGAATGATCGTTATCACACATTTGTACACACGAAAAGAGCTAGACACCTCGAACACAGGAAAATCTTGGCGGGAGACCAGTTTGGTCAGGACTGAGCTCTGTCGTGACGAAAAATTATAATCTATGGACGTACAGTGTTTAGGACATTCTTTGATTGTTGGCTGATTGCTGTGGACGTTAAGAGGTACAGAGAAGAGCTATTGCTGTCATAATGCGTTTTATGTGTTTTTTTTCCTTTTTGGAACGAAGATCACCACTGAAAAAATTAACATGGATTCGGCAAATGGAGCCATTGCAAACACTCGGCTTGCACTGACCGTCCATTACGGCCAGATCGCAGGACACAACTGTGACACTGTTGGTATCACGTTCCTTGAATTCTGAAAGACATTCGATACATTTCTGCACTACTGTTTAGTGAAAAAAATATGAGTTTAACTTTTATTGCACCAGATCTGCCACACGATTCAAGATTTCCTAAGAGATAGATCTTAACGTGTTGTTCTTAACTGATCGAAATCGAATGAGAGGCCGGCAGTTGAACGTGGACGCAAGTAAATGTAACGTGCTGCACACAAAATAGGTGAACAGATGAACTGCTGTTGGATTACACTACTAGCTAAAAACCACTTGGAGGAACAGTCCGGGCAACCTGTAGTTGAATAACAACACAAAACAATTTAAGGAGAAAGGAAATGCTAGACTGAAATTCGTTGTAAGAATCTGAGAGAAATGACGTATAAAATAATTGTTCTAACAAATATTTTGTTTTTCTTATGTTTCTAGGGCCGTTTACCAGGCTGGATTAGCAGAAGAGATCGAGGCGAACAACCAAAGAGCAGCGAGTTTGGTCTTTGGATCATTTAGTACGCACGAGAGCGTTAGGGGATGCACAACAAAGTCCACTGGCAGACGTTTCAAGGGAGGCGTCGGGGGGGGAGAGGTTAACTGCTCAACTTCTGAGAGCGTAAGTCCCAAGGAGAGTCGAGCGACTTTTACTTTTTGCACATACCATTTGTGAAATGATTAAAACGAGAAAACAAGGTAACCTGGCACTCATACGAATGTTTACTTATAGTCGGTTTTCTGGTGTACCATCCTGAATGAAATAGGGAAGTGTAGATATGATATAGTTTCCAGAAGTAACCTCCACCACACACTGGTTGATGGTTTCCATAGTATAGACGGAGATGTAGATGTACCATCTCTAATGTAACTGCTTTGTTAGACAAACTTCGTATATAAAACTACAAAGTGTCACAAGAGGAATGGTCAGTATTCAGGGATATCGCAGGAACAAACATCCGAAACAAAAATATCCGGTAAACATGGGTTCTAAAAAGCATATCTTAAGAGCTACGAACACTTCTTCGTCTCCGATATCGTGAAATGAACCGCTTCTACTGCAAAATCTTTTCTTTCCATGTTTTTGAGTAAACTAAAACAAGAAAAAATATTGTCTAGTAACCATGTGATATGTACGTTAAGAGCTATGAGCACTTGTTCATCTTCGCTACTGTGAAACACACGTCTTCTACTGAGCCAGTGCTCATCGCTCTTAAGATATGCACTTTACAGCCCCTGTTTACTGGCCAATTTTTTTCTTTGTTCTGGGCCATACTACTTCCTCCTAAACTATGGCATGCAAAGAGCTTGCAGTAGAAGCTATTGGTTTCACAGTATCGAAGATGATGGATTCGTATAGCTCTTCAGGTACGATTTTTAAAGCTCATGTTTGCCAGACTTTTGGTCTCGAATGATCGTCTCTGACATATCCCTGAATATTGACCATACTTACTGCGACATCCTGTGTATTGCCACTTCGATTGACAAATCGGTTATCCACTTCCTTATCCCATTAGCATGTCAGGGCTGGATTTTGGAGAAGAAATACAGAAAGTTATCTGCCCTCAGTGGTACTACACGACTTACACGGATGTCATTCTCAGAAACGTGATCGACAGTACAGAGAGTTTCGTACCGCCACATAGATAGTGTGCCCTGTTGCCAGCATTCATGACAGATGGGGTAACCACGTCTCATTTAACTTTTTTCCCCATTTATGTAAGAGATTTGTAAGTAGGCTGTTTAGGTTTTTATGTTGGTAACGGCACGTTGCGCTCTATATGAAAATCACTGACTGTGCTGTGTGAAGGCTGTGGTTGGTTTGCATTGTTGGAGTATATACGCTATTGTAGTGTTGGGCAGTTGGAGGTGAGCCGCCAGCAGCGGTGGATGTGGGGAAAGAGATGGCGGAGTTTTGAGAGCGGATGATCTGGACGTGTGTCCATCAGAGACAGTAAATTTGTAAGACTGGATGTCATGAACTGCTATATCTATTACGACTTTTGAACTCTATTAAGGTAAATACATTGTTTGTTCTCTATCAAAATCTTTCATTTGCTAAATATGCCTATCAGTAGTTAGTGCCTTCAGTAGTTTGAATCTTTTATGTAGCTGGCAGTAGTGGCGCTCGCTGTATTGCAGTAGTTCGAGCAACGAAGATTTTTGTGAGGTAAGTGATTTGTGAAAGGTATACGTTATTGTTAGTCAGGGCCATTATTTTGCAGGGATTATTAAAAGTCAGATTGCGTTGCGGTAAAAAAATTGTGTCAGTTTAGTGTTGATCGGAATAGGTAAAGAGCGAAATGTCTGAGTACGTTCAGTTCTGCTCAGCTGTTTGAAAATCAAATAATGTAAGAGATTTATCAGCACAGTAATTCACTAATTTTTCTAAGGGGACGTTTTAAATTGAACAGTTTGGTTACATTTCAAGTGTTTATCTTTAATTTGAGACATTTACTAATTATTTGTTTCGCACTGTTTTGTAGCACTTTTCTTCTATTAAGCTAAACCTAGTCCTGAAACGATTCCGATATCATGTTGGATACAAAATATTCTTATTTATTATTTGGTTATTGCGTAGCTCCTTTCCTCAAAGTCCAATCAATATCAGATTTGATAAATACCAACTTACAGGTTTCGTTTGCTCCTGTAAAAATTATGGTGCTTGCCGTGGCATTGCTCTTTTTCATGCAGTAATAAACTAGGACATTCGATAGCTCTTGTATGTTTAAAGATTATGATTAATCATCTGTAAATAAAGGAGGGCTTGGAATTCTTCCAGAACGTCTATCACTGTTGCTTTACTTTTGTTGGTACTATAGTCGAATTCGGGAGCACGCTGATTAATTTATTTCGGAATTAATAATAAAGATGTCCGGTGATGATATCGCAAGAGTGGTGAAATAAGACTGATTAAATAGAGTTGCAAACTATATTTTACATAATGCGGACTCAGTTTCCAGAAACATATATGTTAACACACAAAGAACCTGTGAGTACAGTTACAGCAACTCACGGTTATTCTAACGAATAATTTAAATAATCTTTCTCTCCGGTATCCATACAGTGATGATATAGTGACTTTTCTGACACTGGGGAGCCCGAAACGATGAGAAAAATCTGTTGATAAATTATAAACAGACGGCGAACCTGGTGTCCGCACGATTCATCTTGCAGGTCTTGCAATAGCGAGAGCAGCAGCTACTTTAAATTCTAGCCACTCTTTTAATTAACCCTCACTCATCAGCACTGCTGTAAAATTTTTAACTGCGGCAGTGGCGGCGGCTGGTATCTGGCAGTAACGCTGGCCTACACCGTACGCAGCGCGCTTCTCGCAGAAAGGGCTTACCGCATCGTAGCCTCTAAAGGAAATGCTAATGGTCTTACTTTATGAGAACGGGATAAATACCCTTTGTTTCCTAGAGAATACTAAAGAGAAAGCCTGAAAGGAGCTGGCAGGTTTCATACTTTTCTAAAAATATCTACTTCACGTATTCATTGATTTTTTTAAAAGAATAGTATTAAACCCGTGTAAAAATTATTTTTTTAAGTAGGCTTTAGTGAAAAAGGCGTTGCAGTCGGTAAAGAATAACGAAGAACTTATTACTTATTGAAGCATCCCGTACTTGTCAATGAAATTGAAATACAATATTAAAAATCTGACAAAGAGCTGAAGCAGTAGAACCATCGGGAGACTGAACTAAAAATGCACTAGACGCATGGCAGAAAGTAGATTATCGAAATAACTGATGAAAATGAATCAAATTAGACGACCTACAGCTGTTAAAAGTGCCTATAAGCTATCTCATTTTATTTTGTGCACCCCAACGATTAGGACTGTGGACAGTGTCCCCATCACAGCTATAGCCTGTCACTGACGCAGGAGCAGTGCCATTGGTTTTCTGTGCGCAATATGAATTATATGTGTACTGTGCATCACAGAAGATTGCGGTTTAGTAGTCATTCCGACTAGAACATTAGACTGAAGACAAACGGAAGATCATTATGGAGGTCGTAATGTAGCTAGCAAAGCGATAGCACGCAAGTTCTGGTATAGTGAGGAGCTGAATCCCTCACCATCCAACGAAAGAATACTTTTTCATAGGATAATTTTGTGTGTGCTTGGTCTTAAATCATTAGGAAGACGTATAGAGGTAAAACCCTAACTGTTTAAGATAAAGTTGGAAGTAATTCTGTATATGACCAACAAAACAGAAGCTTTTGTAGTAGTTCAGGTCTGTCCTATCACCTCTCTTATCCAACAAACGAATCAATGTAAGTTTCCAGTTCTCATTATCTCCATTAAACATGCGTGTGTTCTCTTTTAGATTTCAACTCCTCTTCCTAACTTCCGCATGTCAGTTGTAATACAGTCTTCACCAGTGGTTTTGTAGTTTTGAAGTTATCTGAATATAGATACTGTTTCTCGTATTGTCAGCAGATTTGAACGCAGAGTCGGCTCGTATTTTGTGAAGGAAAATCTTTCTATAGATGTAAAAAAGTTGGATAGCTCTTCGAAGCAGAGCCATTATAGTAAAATTGTACTTAATAACTCTGTCAAGAAAACCTGTATGTTACAACAGATTACCAAAAAGGACGATATCAAAATTGAAGGACCGTGATTTAAAGTAAGAAATCAAAAAATATGGAAAACGAATAAGTTTTTGAAAATAGATTTACAAAGCAGTGATGTGAAGTATGTTCAGAATAGTGAGCAAGACTCACTTGATTAACCAATAGCGACAAAAAGTTTAAAATTGGTTGTGAGCAAGGGACACACTATGCTGAGTCTTGAAAAGTATAAAACATAGTTATTTATAAATCAACTTATTTTCTTTTTGTAATGGTGTGTGTGAGTATAAAAGTGTTGTATTAGTAGAATATAGTGATGAAAAATATGTAATATATTTGGCTCAGCATATTACGAAATGTTACATTGTGTATTAAAATAAATACACAATCTTAGGGAAAATGAAGCATTTCATAAATCTTGTAAATATGTGAATATTTTGAATATCAAGTTAAGTCAATTTTATATTTGAAAAACATGTAATATATGAAATAAAATGTTGATTCAACTCGGGTAACGTTATGCACGAGTACATTTCCTTCAAGTTAATGCAGTGAGATGTGGGGCATATGTAACGTAACATCTGAAACTGAGCTTAAAATTTATTAAAAATTTAAAATTTATCTATAAACACGAAAGACGGTACAGAAGCACCGACCTTACAGACATATTTGAAGTCTTCAAAAAATGTTCAAATGTGTGTGAAATCTTAAGGGACTTAACTGCTAAGGTCATCAGTCCCCAAGCTTACACACTACTTAACCCAAATTATCCTAAGGACAAACACACACACCCGTGCCCGAGGCAGGATTCGAACCTGCGACCGTAGCAGTCACGTGGTTTCAGACTGTAGCGCCTAGAACCGCTCGGCCACCCCGGCCGGCAACAAGGTATGGTTCCTCTATGGGTATAGCATCCGACTGTTTGGATGACCTTTGAACAAACAGAGGTGCGTAGGCATAGAAAAGCAGTGTGTTTGACAGGTTAGTAGTGTGAGTGAACGTGGAAATGAGTGATGTCCGGAGAGGTGTCATTAACAGTGCCAATAGTCTATTAAGTTTATTGAATCGAGATATCGTGTGGTTGTGGTATTTATTGTCTCTTAAAATGATAAGTCACAGAATGCTAGATTGTACACCCATAATTTGACAAGAATGGATACCTAACTGTTCTCGCCCAAAATTTGAATGTACATATAGCGTGAGATAGCCTATATTCGAGTATGTATACCATACGAATTACAGCGTCCATGAGCAAGAGACGTAGGAGCTACGAACTGCGATATATATAAAATACGAGTGCAAATAAAGGTAGGAATCATCGTGCACATTAGTCCAAATGCCACAGAATCGGTAAGCACGCGAGAGTTCACTACCTAATATGTTCCAAAACGTCGCGCATAAAAACAGGCTACTTCCGGGACTTGTATCACGGGTTCTGTTGGTTGTACAATGGTAGGGTCAACTGTTTTGGATATCCCTTGGGCTATTGGCCATTTGTATACCCAACAGTAAGATGGTCTTACTGTAAATATCCTACAGTATAGGGTCTAATTTTGAATACTACACACTTACTCTAGCTTGGGAAAATGGAGAAAATCAGTTCACTTTGCGTTAGATGTGGTCTGCGGTGTGCCTTAAGAGACTTACAAAAGCACAATTTAGTTCATGGGTGGTTCCTCAGAAAACCCGAAAAACATGGCTTTTGGGTACCAAAACGGCTACTCACAGCAGATGGCTTAAATTGTTATGATATATTCCCAGGACACAGATGTGGAATTACCTTCAAAGTTTTGTTGACATCTCTGTTTCGGAGGTAAAGGTGTTTAAACTACCCTAATCATATACGTATTGAACGCACCTAAAATCCAGTGTGAAATGAAATTTAAATAGTAAATAACTGCAGAAACTGTTTCAGACTTTAATGGTGTGTTCTCTAGGGATTTGCCGGCCGTTGTGGCCGTGTGGTTAAAGGCGCTTCAGTCTGGAACCGCGTGACCGCTACTGTCGCAGGTTCGAATCCTGCCTCGGGCATGGATGTGTGTGATGTCCGTATGTTAGTTAGGTTTAATTAGTTCTAAGTTCTAGGCAACTGATGACCTCAGAAGTTAAGTTGCATAGTGCTCAGAGCCATTTGAACCATTTTTTCTAGGGATTTATTTAGAAGTACCATCTCCCTAGTTAACAAAAATATTTATCCATTATCAGGATAAAGCTTAATACTTGGTACCAAAACCGAGTAGCGGATTTCAAAACCACTGTGCACAGCAAATTACTGTAATTGTTACGATGTGTTCCTAAGATCTCAATCTCGAAGAATCTAGAAAATTTTCTTAATATCGTTATCCGTTTCCTAGATACAGAGGTTCAACGTTTCGTCTTGTACACGTAAGATTTGGTTTGAGGCGAAAATGTCGTTTGCGAAGTGACGTATTATGGAGAAATATGTTGTAACTTGACTCCGTTATCATCAGAAGGGTTCTAGGGGCCGTTGTTGTAGTTCTGAAGCAGATGCAAATTTTTTTCCATATAAAATCCGGACTGAAGTGTTAGATAATATATTTTTGTATTATTTCCATTTTACATAAGCAAACTATCAGAATTTAATTGACCCATAAGTTCTTTTCGCTTGAGTGTTGTTATTCGTGCAAACGAAAGGCGAATATGCTTCTGTTTATTAAACGACTGGCTCAAACGTGGGGTACCTGCTGCTTCATTCTACCTTCCTCAGAAACTTTAAAATTATTCCCACCTACTTTGGCATGCCAACATACTCGCGTTTTTCCAGGCTGAAAGAGAGGAAGACAGTGGCAGTGGAAAAGAGGACAAGCAATAAATACAGGAAAGTAATAGACAGTGGTTGTAGTGCAGAAGTAGCGAAGGAGACAATGGCACTCTGAGAGAAAAAGACGGAGACAGTGGTAGTGGAACATATTTGACAGTGACAGAACAGTGCCTGGAAAAAAGCGAAGGAGGCAATGCCAGTGAGAGAGGAATAAAGAGAGGGAGAAAGTGGATGAAGGTGAGAGCCAGTGATAATGAGAGACAGAGCCTATGGCAATGACAACGAGTCAGAGAGGTAGTGACAGTGAGAAGAGCCAGCTGCAGTAGGAAGTAATGAATGATTTAATAACAGAAAGAGAGAGCAGAGAGAGGTAGTGACATTGTAAGGAGACAGTATTACAGGAGACTGTGACTGTGCGACAAGGTATACTGACAGAGAGACACAGAGAGATAATGGCAATGAGCTGTGCTGAATGAGTGAGTGGGTATGGGCAAGCAGGAGTGGCTGGGTATGGGCGACTTACAGCGGAGGGCTAGTGGGTGTGGGCGAGTTATAGTTGGGGGACTGTGTGGGAGTGAGACGTGAAATGCATGTTAAAATCAACGCGAAAATGTCCCTAAGAAATTTTTTGGCAATATTTTTAAAGGTGCTGAGGAAAGTAGAATGAGGCAGTCTTTTAATAAACGTGATTATTTTCGCCTTTTTTGGTCTGATACGTGCATTGTTTCGCTGCTATTGCAGATAAGCGAGCAAACGCATTCAGTAAAGTTTAAGTAATGGAATTTAACTACATTAGGCAGCCATGGCAATTCAAGTTCAGTAGTCATGGAGGTCAATAGGTAGTCCGTGGCCTGGATATAAACTTCTTTCACAGTGGGTACAATGAATGAAGGCATGCTAAACACGGTCATCTTTGAAACATTCGTCTCCTAAACCACTCTCGAAACATAATTTGGAATCTGTCTGAAATTATCTTGGATGTTTATCAGTATAGCCAAATTTGAAGAAAACAAATCGGAACAATTGTTTCAGTCTATCTGCGGAAAATACGTAGAGCACAACCGTTTGAATGCGAAGAATCTGATCCCATTGCCACACTTTGACTGCGGAAGATAACACTATTGTATATGTGATGAACTGTACCATACTTTGGAATGTACCTAGAAAGAAAACGTTCACTAATGTTACCAATCCATAACATTTAGCACGGATCAGCTTCATGTGAAATTCATCTGCTGGAGCTGTTTCATTGTATAGAGCGTCTTCTTTATTTCGTGTCCAAGAAACAACCCATAGCAGAATTCGACCTCTGCCATGGAAATCGTCCACAGCAACTGTTCCAGGAACTTTTTCAGATCTTTTTCGTCAAGTTTGGTGATTTGCTGCTATTTGCTTCCACACTTGGTAATTCAGGTGTTATGCTTGCTGGACATATCCCACTGCTTCCGAGACAAGAACATATATGTGTGAAAGAAGTGTGCCATCCATTGCAGTGACAGGCATTACGATGTCCGAATGGGTTGTAGTTGCAACTCAACCCACAGCAGCATAAATCGTCTTTACTCTATTCATGGAAAGAGTTCTCTCAGATCGTAATTGTTTAGCAAATCTTAACTGATCTGCAATCTCTTCAGAGAAAAGCCCATCTTCCATAGCAAATTCATCAGCTTTCTTTTCTGTATCAGCGGCAACACCAACAAATCTGCTGCCAACTTTATGAGTGATCATGCGAGAAACAGTCTTTTCCCGCGCCCGGGTTCACGGGTTCGATTCCCGGGAGGACAGGGATTTTCTCAGCCTCGTGATGACTGGTTGTTGTGTGATGTCCTTAGGTTAGTTAGGTTCAATTAGTTCTAAGTTCTAGGGGACTGATGACCATAGATGTTAAGTCCCATAGTGCTCAGAGCCATTTGAACCATTTGAGAAACAGTCTTGTTTTTTCCTCTTGAACAACTGCAGCCATATTTTGGAAACTTTGAATGTTGAGGTATTGTTTGAATAAATTTGTCTTTCCAAAGACATTACCCAGATTCTAAGCGTTCAGCCGTGTACAATTCGATGTTGTTTTCTCATTGCAATGAACTGTTCAAGTAGCTTGATCTTTACTTTTCCTTGTAGCAACATCCTGTTTCTGCCACGTCGTTTCAGAACCTTTTTGAAATTCTGCAAAACCTGGCGTGTTGTATTTTTGCGTTTAGCGCCATTACACGAGTGAATTTGACTCTAGGCGATGTGTCTTGGGCTGCTCCAGGAGGCCACATGTGTGGAGCATCTTTTTCTTTTGGCTGCATCATACAAGTCAGCATCAGCAAGTAACCTTCAGGATATTTTGTTCTATTCTTCTTTGATGGTGATGGACAGTATGAGGAACCAATGCTGTCGTCAGTGCCACGTTATGCTGTATCGCTTCCTGAAGTAGTCTCGTGTTCTAAATATATCCGTGGATCATTTTCAATATCAACAACATCTTCATAGGTGACTTCCCAATCTACCATAAGAGTTCTATAATCAACAACAATGTCTTCATCAAGTTGTTATTTTTCTTTAGTGTGTTGCAAAACTGTGTGATCTATCCTAGTTGGCCTTGCCTCCGAAATACTGAAGAAATCCGCTAGCAATCTAACTGCTACAGTTAATTTTGTTTTGTAACAGTCTAAACATACAACACGTCAAATTCACCTCTAATACGTAACCAGGGAACCGGTGTCGCATCTACTCCTTTCTTTATGCTCAATACTTCCCTCCACCTCCTTCGACTTTGAATGGCCCACAGCACGTCAGATTGCACCAAATGTCTTTTCGTACATTCTGAAACATATATAAACTATTCTCGTTCTAATGTCTGCGATAACTATGGGTACTTTTCCTTTTGAGGCGGAATTTTGGGCCATGGCTCTTTCAAGACTGTTTCAAGCATTGTGGATCGTAACAAACTATTCCATCAACTTTGAGATGTGAAGAGCTTAGCAAATTACCAGCTACCAATACTCTGCAACGTAACTACAACATCAACAAAAATTAATGCAAAAATTTTTTCGTAAATTTATATTTACTTAGAATGTTAAAAGAACGTTATAGTCTCTTATTGTTGAGCAATTTTTTTGAGTAATAGTAGATATTCTAAAAACTTCTTAAATTCACTCTCAAGTTCTTACTTAGTGAATACTGTTTCCTGGTCACATTTTACGTAACAAGTTTCTATAAAAATTTATACGACTTAAAACATCGTATCTTAATGAAACGTTTACAACAGAACGTATTTGTCGTAAGTTATAAATAACTGTGTTCCATCCTAAACAGCTTTCAATGCTTAAGTTAAACACAGGGGTCGGTTTGCTAATTTTTTGATAATTGAACTTGTTTCAAAGCTATCTCACAGTCTTTTAAATATTTAATTTCAATAATTACGTAATTCAAACACTTTAAAGATGGCAGTCATTGTGATTGTACTACTTTCACTGTTTTCTTCATTGTTGTATCTAAGTAACGGCTAATTTAGTGAAAGATAATTAATTTCATTTCAGGAAAAGTATAATTATTTCTGAAATCTTAAATTGCTTCTTGAGAGCTGTCGACTGAGATCATCATAGAAGAATAATCAAAATATCCACAGGTGTGCTGCCGGTCTATAATGTCCAACGGGCACAATATTTCGGCGAACATACATGTCGCCATCATCAGGTGAACACACGGACTGAGCTCCTGTGAACGTGCCGGCACGGAGATCCGTACGCTATGGCTGCTCAGAGGGAACTGGGTTCGGTCGCGGTGGCGGCCGATTTAAATACCCTCCTCCCGCGGCGCGATCCCTCCGCCGTCCGCGCCCCGCGCCACGGTCGCGCGGTGGAACAGATTGCGACGGCGTCTGAGATGACGTCGGTGTGATGGCTCTGTCCGCCGTGGTCGTCACAACTATACGTTTGCTCGATTTACTCTTTATTAACCCAATCGCTGGTTCCCAAGCCTTGCTAAGATTATAGCCACAGTCACGGTTTATGAGGTCGTCATTGGTGCGAATTCCGATCGCCTCTCTAACAACGCCGTCCCAGTATCTCGACGTCTGTGGAGTATGATCGCACGAAAATTCTGGTACAGACGTCGAGATACTGGGACAGCGTTGTTAGAGAGGCCATCGAAATTCGCACCAATTACGACCTCATAAACCGTGACTGTGGCTATAATCTTAGCAAGGCTTGGGAACCAGCGATTGGGTTAATCAAGAGAAAATCGAGCAAACGTATAGTTGTGACGACCTCGGCGGACAGAGCCATCACACCGACGTCATCTCAGACGCCGTCGCAATCTGTTCCACCGCGCGACCGTGGCGCGGGGCGCGGACGGCGGAGGGATCGCGCCGCGGGCGGAGGGTATTTAAATCGGCCGCCACCGCGACCGAACCCAGTTCCCTCTGAGCAGCCATAGCGTACGGATCTCCGTGCGGGCACGTTCACAGGAGCTCAGTCCGTCATTTCACCTGATGATGGCGACATGTATGATCGCCGAAATATTGTGCCCGTTGGACACTATAGACCGGCAGCACACCCGTGGATATTTTGATTATCAAATACGCCGGGAGAAACTCAAGAATCACATCATATACAAACATTCCTTACAGAGGGATTATCGTATGGTAAGGTAATACCAGTTCTTTTCGAGTCTTCTAACTGCATGCTGCTATGTTGAGGACAATCACCAAGTTGTTAGGAATGCAACTCAGGTAGAAAGTGGTCCTCATCGAGCCTTGGAAAGAAGTCACTGATAGTGTTTAATACCCTTAGTCCATAGTAAATTCCAGTTAAGTTTCACATGGTCAGAATTATTTTAATGTGTTTGAAGTACGTTCAGTAAAGTGTTTACGAAATGCATAACAAACGCTAAAACACTGATGATTGAGCATAAGAATTAACGGTGCTCCAAACAGTGTATGTCATGAATGGCAGTTTTTTGCGATTGCACATACGCAGAACAGACACAGGCCTCTTTCGCAAAGAAACAGAGCAGAGCCAGTTTTCAAGCAACACGCAGCAAGCTGGACAGTGGTTTCCAGAGGTTAACACCTTCATCCTGCTCAGCATTTAAACACCGCTGCAATTAACAGCAATTAACTGAAATCAGCTCACACTATTTAGTTTCGTATTTAAAAAAATAGTACCAATTACGAAAAATTTATAGGTTCGACTGCACGCTATCAGTTTAGTAAGGAATTATCGGACAGGTCACCTGATAAACCAATGGGTTCAGTGGCAATATTGAAGACTACCTTTGTGAGACGTTTTCGAACCGAATTAGACCGTTCATTCAAGCCAGGAAAGTATGCTATGCTATACTTGTAAGTGGGCTCATACTGCCAAGATTTTGTAATTTTGACTAGATTTTGTAATCACTGAAATGACATTACATACCATCTCATCCAGTGAGGTTTCGTTTACTTTACGTCTTACGCCTTACGCCTTCAAGTCACTTGAAAACTGCAGAAGAACAAGTAGCTGAAGAAACAACACAGTGTGTTGAGACGCGAAGTGGATTTCCTCACAGCTGCCGACCTCACTGGACCACTGACTGCCGTGCGTATCATGACCGACACGCTCCTCGCCAAGTCAGCGTTGTGCGAACGTCACTACGAGACACCATCGATAGGTGTAGCAAAACAAATTATCATTGAGGCGCCATCGCTCTCTATCTGCACCCTTCCAGATAACACGGCATAGGGCCGGTGGTCGCTATAACAAGACGGCTGTTGTGTGCCCAACGAATGCGTCAGAGGCATCGACACTGGCGCCATGCGTCCGCCTTGCATGTAGATCTTCCATCATCTCAGCATCTTCCGGAAAGCAGTCATCCATTTGACATCGGATAGTCGGAGGTGGAGGTCTGGCTGTGGAAGCCGCCTGTGGCGCCCCGACCGCTGCTCCTGCCAGCACTGCAGACTCTGCGGACGCAGTCTGCAACTCTGAGGGACCGTGACCGGCAGTGACGCTCCTCGTAATGGTCGTCCGAGCGCTGCGCCCTCCCAGATTACGCTCAGAGGGCGTCCTTGCAGTCTAGTCTCAAGATATGTGCTGAAGTCCTGCGTTTAATAAGACAGTCCTACCTAGCTGTTGGTGTCTTGAATAGTTTCTGTCCTCCACGATCGCCAATCAAACCTATAGTCCTTGGATTGGGCGGGAACGGGAGAGGGGTAGATTCACTATACTGACCAACTGAAGAAAGGTTTCCCACTCTCCAGAAGATCCTGTATAAACTCGAACTATGACAAGTGTAACAACCAAGTATGCCTAGCAGAGCCGCAAGAGTCATAAATGATATGGTGCCTGGAACATTTATTAGAAACAATATACGCTAAACTGACTTCACGGCATAATGAAGTTTTCGCTGTATGAGTACTCCAACAGCTAATTATGGAGAACAACAGTGACAGTGACATATCTTTTCCGTCAACTGTTCCATTCCGCTGCGTTTTAATACTTTCGTTGAAGTACTACATTTGCACCTACATTCCGACTAAGAGAAGAATTTTCAACAACGCAGCACTTCTACATTGCCGGAAAAGTATTTGTTCTTCTGGGAAGAAGACGTCGATTTTGATCTGATGACAGCGCGTGCTACCTGTGGAATAGTAGATGTACTGATAATGGTTTCACTGTCGTCCGCCAACAGACAGCTTAGTGGCATAGCTACCAGAGCGCGATATGTGTCTATCCTTCACCAAGAAAGGCTCACACCCAGAACGCTCAGTGTGGTGCAAACGTGTGAAGCAAGCAGGCAAGTATGACATGGAGGTGCAGTTGTGCTTCCTACAACCAACTGAGCGAGTTTGAAAGGGGTAAAACTGTGGCCGTCCGAGTGGAGGAATAATCCTTCAGGAGAATTCCCATTCAAGTAGGACGTGCAACTTCAGTTGTGCAGTGACGCAGGTATCAGTGGATTTTCAAACCTGTACATGAGGTTCTGGACGTCTGCGCAGCACAGACGGCCGCCAGTATCGTATTGTAAGGGCAGGAGTGGCAGATCGTACAGCTGCCGCAGCACAGAAAAGAGGGCTTGTGAGCCCAGGCGTGTCAACACGAACTGCTGCGAACCGATTATTAGTAGTGGGACTATAGGCACCCACAATTCTAGCCCATTTTCCCCTCATGCCACAGCATTGACATTGTACGGCTCGAGTGGTGCCGTCAGAGAATCACTTGGATGATGGAATGGCACGTCGTGATTTTTGCGATGAAAGCAGGTTCTGCCTGCACGTAAGTGACGGCCGTTTGCGTGTACGACGTAGACCTGCTGAGTGCTGTCTCGCAGAGTGCATTCGTCCAAGACACACTTGCAGCATCCAAGGCCAACAAGATAATGCTTGCCCACACGTTGCCCGTGAAACTCATCGTGCTCTTCAAGACGTGCAGCGACTTTCCACGCCAAGCACGAGCTCCGGATTTGTCTCTCATCTTGCTCGTGTGGGACAAGATGAGACAAGAAGCGACTCGTGCGACACGTCAACCAACAACACTTTCAGAACCACGTGAACAGGTAGAGCAGGCGCCGCGTAACATACACCAGGACAGATTCGCTATCTGTACGATCGACTGGATGCTACAGTCAGCGCCTGAAATGGCGCCCGTGAAGCCTACTGTCTTGTGCGACTGGTGCGAATTATGTACAGACATCATCTTTCAGGTGTAGAAACACGCCTACCAAGTTTCTTTTATGTCGCACAGCTCCTTCTTGACGTTGCGATTTTTTTTTCATAAGTGTATTATTGAGAGAAGAACTACCAAAAGGTTGCCCGACAGGAACAACATACTGAGGAAACTAGCGAACAGTAAATGGAGAGCCAGGCCAACTGTATTAAGAACCACTGCCTAAAAACTTTGCGTTTCTACAGCGGAATACGTATACACAGTATGATCTTGATCCGCACATAGCACAGAATGTAGTATAAATCGAATTGCCACATGCAGACTAACAATAGGATGCATCAGTCCTGCACCTCTTGTGAGGCTATATAAAGTGGCGGGATTCTTAGATCATAACCACAGAGGAATCGCACATAAGCATAAAGAAAAATTCAAACAGACTTTAAATATGAGTCATTCCCTAAGCTGTATTTCATGTGGACTTATATCCCGCAGAAGAGTTCTCAGTACCGAGATAAATGAGCTCCCAAAGGGCTACCCTGCCATACAAGAGACGTCCAGCGGCTATACAATAAGCTGGAAGATTTTAAGAACAACGGATCGCACCAGAACGCATGTACTGTCACCACAGACGAGAAATGTGACTGTGGTGAAGGACAGGAAATCAAATATCTTCAACAAAGTCCACAACAGCCCCAAGAGAAGTACTCCTGACTACCTACAGCTTCACGAGAATAAAACACTGGACGTGGCGCGATACTGGGTTGAAAAACTTTAATAGTAACTATAATTGAAAACCGTGTAGAGACATTACTTTAGTGGCATGTATTATTATTGTTCCGGCGTAACACCAAGCACCGGGACGTCGTCCCGAAACGTAACCACAGAGAAGGCTTTGAGACGACGTCAGAAACTAGTACGCTGACTAGGGCCGCACCACGACGGAAGCGGCCTCTAACCAAAGAGAATACAAGCTCCGCCCTTGGCTGCCTCGGCAGCTCTAGATGTGAGGCAGTAGATGACGCACTAGAAGACGTGCCGTCATCTTTATTCTTTAGTTGAGATTTGTGCTTCATATTATTTGCTTGCATGGTAATTGGGTATAGCGAGGGACAGTGATTGTTTGCATGTCACCCATTTGCTTCCTACACGTCACTGCAGAAACGCAAGTTAAGTATTGTCAATTCAGTTTACTGTAGTAAACACCATTAATAAGAGTTGCTTGTGAGTTGGCTGGCTGTCAGGAAAAACAGCTTTCTGGGCACCCTATATTACACGAGTGGGTAGGATTCCACACTTATCATGGTTGTCCGTGTGTTGAATCTACGCAAACAAAAGTTTATTGTTCGATTCATTCAAGTTCTGAAGACTCATCTACCCGTAAAACGTACAAACCTCTCCTCTGATCTTTCTCCGGTGCTTTGATCAAGGTGGCTGGTGGTTATAGACGCAGCACGTATGTGATTACGTGCAATTATTTCTATAGGAGCAGAATCTCTAAGTCACATAATCAGTAACATTCCTCTACATTTTCCGTATTTCTAAAGATCGAGAAGCATGATTCTCCCACTTTTTATCCCATGAGTGCAGAAAGGTTGCATGAAACTGGAAGTCGTCCCTGAACAGTTTACCTACGGTGTGTGAGTTTCATGAGGCGTTTCCGCAGGCCGGGGTGCAGCCATGAGGCCAATCGCCAGATTTCGATTGCTGATACCACAGGCGTGCCCTCAACCACAGCTCCAGATTACACCATTACCCCGAAACTGCCACTTGGTCTGGCCTCAAGCCATTCTGTGTTGCAGGAACTGGCCGGAAACCGGCACTGCTTGTAAGCCATATCGGATATTCTCTCGCCACCGGATTCTCATATACTTCGCTTTGGAAGCTCGTGGTGCAACACGTGCAGGTGATATTAGTGTCAACTTTAACGTGTTCGGCAGTCGTACAAGAAGAAATAAATGCATGAACCTGTCTGTAGCACCAATCTATGGGCTCCTTTGTGTTTTCACATTATAAATCTTACATGCGAAATCTTTCAGTTCTGTAATTCAGAATTTATGAAGTAACATTGCACCTAACAATGCAACATCTTCTACAAACAGTTTCTTTTAGGTACTAATGAGCCCGTTTACTAGTGCGCAAATTTATCAGAAACGTTGGTTAATGATTCAATGTGACTCACTTATTTCATTCTTTTCCTGTGCACCTTTTTTCCACCTCGTACGAAGTTGTTATGGTCTTCTTCTTCGGTTATGTAAACGGGCAGAATACGGCCCTACGGTCGGCAAAGCCTATATAAGACAACAAAAGTCTGGCGTAGTTGTTAGATTCGTTATTGCTGCTACAATGGAAGGTTATCAAGGTTTAAGTTAGTTTCACCGTGGTGTTATAGTCGGAGCACTAGCGATGGGTCACAGCATCTCCGAGATAGCGATGAAGTGGGGATTTTCCCGTTCGAACATTACACAAGTGTTCTGTGAATATCAGGAATCCAGTAAAGCATCAGATCTCCGACACCGCTGCGGCGGGAGAAAGATCCTGTAAGAACGGGACAAACGACGCCTGAAGAGAATCGTTCAACGTGACAGAAGTGCGACCCTTCCACAAATTGCCACAGCTATCAATGCTGGGCCATCAACGGCGTGAACCATTCAACAAATCATCATTGATATAGGCTTTCGGAGCCGAACGACCATTCGTTTACACTTGATGACTGCACGACATAAAGCTTTACGCCTAGCCGTGGCCCGTCATCACCGAAATTGGACTGTTGATGACTCGAAACATGTTGCCAGGTCGTGCGAGTCTCGTTTAGAATTGTATATAGCGGATGGATGTATACGGGTATGGAGACAAACTCATGAATCGATTGACCCTGCATGTTAGCAGGGGGCTGTTTAAGCTGGTCGAGGTTTTGTAGTAGCGTGGGGCGTGTGTAATTAGAATGATATGAGACCCATGATACATCTAGATGTAACTATGACAGGTGACACGTACGTAAGGATCCTGTCTGACCACCTGCATTCATTCACGTCTGTTGTGCATTACGACTGACTTGGGCAATTCCAGCGGCACAGTGCGGCACCCCACACGTCCAGAATTGCTATAGAGTGGCTCCAGGAACATTCGGCTGAGTTTAAACACTTCCGATGGCCACCAAACGGTGCAGTGCTATGTTCTCCGCAGATGGCCGACGCTTGCACCATCTCGCGCGCAGGCTGAACTCTGATTCTTTTTCTCCATCTGCCATCAACTGGTGGTCTTCGATGGGGTGCTCCTCCATGCGGAACATGATGCCAATCCACGAGTCATTGTACCAACTTCCCTGCGGTCGCAGATTCTCAACGTCTTACATCAAGGTTACAGGGGTATTGCCCAGACGAAAACCCTTGCACGTCGGCATGTCTTCTGGGTAGGCATGACGGCGGACGTGGAGCACATGATACAGGGTTGTCAGCAGTGTACCCAGGCCCTTCCCGCTCTGCGCCGGTCCTTCTAATTCTGGCTGGCCACTTCCCTCCCATGGGACCACATCCATGTGGATTTTGAGGGACCCTTCCTCGGTACTTACTGGTTTCTCGTCACAGATGCCTACTCCCACTTCCCTTTCATTGCCTGATGCTCCTCTATCACCACAGCAACTACTATCATGGCCCTGTCCAAGATATTTCCCATTGAAAGCCTTCCTGTCACCTTGGTCACAGATAATGGCCCGCAATTTCACAGTCAAGAGTCCACCAAATTCTGCCACGATAATGGTATCCACCATGTCTTTATCCCACCTTATCTTGCACAAACCAGTGGTGGAATGGAGCTCCTTGTTTGCACATTTCAAACTCAGGTGCAGAAGTACACGGAGGACGCTCTTACGTTATTTATCAGTTTCTACAGGTTCACGCTAGTAGGTGACAAGTGTCCAGCTGAACTACTCCACGGTCGCCAGCCTCGGACACTACTCCATCACCTCCAGCCACAGGTGCACCTCGTGCCCAGACCGGCACTTCCAGATATTCATCCAGCTCCATGGTGTGGGCCCGCGGTTTCGGGTCCCAGCCCCGCTGGCTACCAGGGGTCGTTCTCTGGCTCCGTGGCTGACAGGGTGGTTTCGCGTCACCACAACCAACTCCGTCCTCGTTTCCTCGACCAGCCGCAGCCCCAAACGCCGGCTTCTCACTCTCTTCTGCTGCCAGCCCCGTCCGCGAGGCATAGGTTGCTGCCCTCTTCTCAGTTAGCGGGGGATCTTCCAGGAAATGACCAACAGCAGCCGGCTGCTAGCCTCGCACCGCCGCCGCGTCATCCGGATCTGGGGCAACCCTTGGACCTTCCTCAAGATCCACTTCCTGGCACCTCTTCAGTGCCGCCCTGCTTGGACGACGCGGACGTTCACCTGCCGTTTGCCCAACCCACTGTCGCCACATAACCACCACCACCTCGACGCTCCCTCTGCATTGCGTGGAAGGTGGCACCCTACTCACCGGCGGCCGGTTTCCACCGCCTCCTTCAGGGCGACTTATTTGCCGATCAGCCTACGGCACCGGGCTGTATTGGTGCTCTCTCCTCCGCGGTCACCCGTGCCGCCCCAGCTCTTCCAAGTGGGGAGGGGTGTTACACCTCCGCCAAGGTAGCCCATGCGGGCCAGCAACACATCTAACGCCACACAGGACCAAGGTTATCTACGCCCAAGGCGTAAGCGATGGTAAACATCGGCTGTTTTGGAAACAGACATTTCACGTACTAATTCCTGCAGAGGGAGTTCAAGATGGCCTGCGGGAAGTATTACTACTCCAACATCAGATTGGCTGGCCAACACTATTTAAAAGCTAGAACCAGCACCGGACATCAGTTCCCGCTGAATACCGACCTCAAGGACGTCTCCACGAAAGACTACGTCTTCGCCATCGGAACAGGACTTGGAATTAAGTGTATGTGTGGTACTACAATCTTGTGGGAAACTTACAAGTTAACATTTGTTGCCTGTAGTAGGAAATACTTACTGGCTTTGTGATTGTGACTTTTCGTTGTTAATCAGTCATTTCCGTGTAAATTCACATAAATATAAGTTATACTGTAAAAACTTTCAAAGTGTCAGTTACAACAGGGTGCAACAGGATTCAAATCCCCATCCGATCATTCAGATTTAGGTATTTCATGGTTTCCCTTAATCGCCTTAAGAAAACGTGAAAAGGGCATATCTCTCTTACTACGTCATTATTTCTTGCTCCTAGTGTATATATGACCTCTCATTATCTCGTCTTCAGCGTCAAGTAAAGAATTATTATTCAAAGCAGCAGTTAATAGATTATCAAGAACAAGTTTTATTTTAACTCTGTGTCCTGTTAGGAACACCATCATGGACGTAAATTACAGTTTCACAAGTGAAACCTAACAAATTAAAATCATTTAACAGATTCATTAAGAGAGAAGGTAGAGATTGGTCTTCGGTGATGGGTACATTCAATCAATAAGTGGTATATACAGCTGGTTGTAAAGCTATAATAAAGACTGATTAGAAGAAAAGAATGCAGGCATGCCATTCAACTACATATACTCATCGATCTAAACACTATGACCATGTGCTTAATAACTTGTCTATCCGTCTAGGGAACAAAGTTCATCACTGATTCTGCTTATCAGGGATCCAACGTTAGGTTTGTAGGTTTGTGGAGGTATGTGGCATTAGATGTTGACGCACAGATCACGTAAGTCGCTTCAGCAACGGATAGCTGATTTATATTCTCGGTGATTCCGATAGCGACCCAGATGGGTTCTATACTGCTGTCGGGAAGATATCAAGCATGATGGGATGCAGGGGCTTCGCAGCTCTCAGCGTCTTTGATTGGTACCACAGTACCCTTGCAAGCGTAGGAGAATGTCTACAATTGCATAACACTGCTCCCACAATCCTGCGTCCGTGGCGCACTGCCGAGTTCCGAGCCGTCGTTTACCTCAATGACGGCGTTTGTGAAGACGACCATCGGCCTAGCGTAGCAACAATACGTGTGTTATGTAGTAATATCCCTGTTTGAATTATAGTTATTTGGTTGACGTGTGACTTTAAGTCGAGTATCAATATCTCTTAAATTAATATTCTTGTCTTGCCCTTAAGGCATGAGATTGTTATATTCTTTTGTGGGGCCTTCAGCCGAATTTTACTGGAGAGGTTTTGAGATAAGGCCTTCTGCCTTTTAGATTGAAACTCTTTCTAGGCCTTAAGCCGTTAAACATTATTTGTTGATATGTGGCCTTCAGATGAGTATTAATATCTCTTAAATTAATGTCCTTGTCTTGCCTTTAAGGCATGAGACTGTTATTCTTTATTTTATATGAAATGTTTTAAGATACGGCCTTCCGCCCTTTAAAATTGAAACTCTTCTTCTAGAGATTAGGCCGTTAAATTATTTGTTGGTGAGCGGTCTTCAGCTGAGTTTTAATATCTCTTAAAGTAATCTTCTTCTCTTGCCCTTAAGGCATAATATTGTTAAGCTTCTGAATGAGGCCTTCAGCCCAATTTGAATGAAATGTTTTAAGATAAGGCCTCCTGCCTTTTGATTGAAAGTCCTCTTATTGCTTATGGCTCTGAGCACTATGGGACTTAACTGCTTTGGTCATTAGTCCCCTAGAACTTAGAACTACTTAAACCTAACTAATCTAAGGACATCACACACATCCATGCCCGAGGCAGGATTCGAACCTGCGACCGTAGCGGTCACGCGGTTCCAGACTGTAGCGCCTAGAACCGCACGGCCACTCCGGCCGGCTCTTATTGCTTAATATGCGACCTCCAGCCTAGTTACATTAAAAGTAAATTGCTAAGTCCATCAGCCGATTAGACTGAAGATTTAGGAATTATTCTGGGTGAAACCTCCAGAAGAACCGTGTATTTCAATTTGGCTTAAGCCTTGTGTCTTGGATTTTGAATGTGGCCTTCAGCCGATCTAAAGTTAATCAAATGAGGTCGATTAAAGTTTTCAGTGTTTTGCATCCTTGTTGTAATATTGTGTGTTGATAAATAAAGTTTGTATGTTGAGTGCAACAGACAGGAACTCGTTTTGGGGCCTTTCCACAACCTAATCCGCTCTGTCCTGCTAGCCGAGGCATTTCAGTTTCCATTGATCGACGATCGGATTCCGATGGTCCCGTGCCTACTCCAGTCGTAATTGGCGCTGTCGTTGGGTCAATACACGTAGAGGTCGTCAGCTGTGGAGCTCCATGTTCAAAAATGTACGATGAATATTTCACTCCTAAATACTTGTGGGTGCACCAGCATTGTGTTCTTTCGGCAGAGATGCCACAATGCACCCTCTATCCTGCTTTACCAAGCGGCCAAGCCTCCGAAATCCTCGCTGTGAAGAGTCGTGGATGTCCAGCTATTGCATTTAGCACCTAGTGGTTGTTTCACTGTCCTTCCAAATCTTTCGGTAAATGCTCCTGACTGTAGCACATAAACATCCGAACAGCTTCACCGTTTTCGAGATACTCGTTCATAGGCCCTGCGTAATAATAATCTGCTCTTTGTCAAAGTCGTTTTTCTCATTGACTCTCCCCAGTTTCAGCCTCCACCTTTGCTAGGGTGATCCCCCTTCCATGTCGGCTCCGCTTACGCAGTTTTGTTACCATGTCACGAGCCCCAACGTCACCAGGCTGTATCCAACGTCGCGGTGGGCAGTGCTCATAATGTTTTCGCTTATGACTGTATAACAAGAATCTACCAGTGACACTGATTCTAGGGGTTCATATTACCTGATGAATTTTGATGGCTGGTTCATTGTACAGCCAATTACATATCTCGCAACAGAGGCACAGTAAGTATTAGTGGTTACAAAGTACTTCTATAAGACTTGGAATTAACATTAGTGCTACTGTAGGTAATGCCGATAGAGAACTACTTAATATTTTCAAACACGTATGTGGCACCATACTGTCGGATCTAGTTAAACAGATACCGCCTTTCAAAGGACTACTTGTGCGCCGCTCTGTTTGACTCCTTTTGCAATCTATACTCAGTGCCGTAGCCTCAATTTGATTTCCCTATTTCTATTAATTTGTCTTCCTGCCAGATTCACAGTAAATATTTCAGTTCTACATGTACATCTACATTTATACTCCGCAAGCCACCCAACGGTGCGTGGCGGAGGGCACTTTACGTGCCACTGTCATTACCTCCCTTTTCTGTTCCAGTCGCGTATGGTTCACGGGAAGAACGACTGCCGGATAGCCCCCGTGCGCGCTCGAATTTCTCTAATTTTACATTCGTGATCTCCTCGGGATGTATAAGTAAGGGGGAGCAATATATTCGACACCTCATCCAGAAACGCACCCTCTCGAAACCTGGACAGCAAGCTACACCGCGATGCAGAGCACCTCTCTTGCAGAGTCTGCCACTTGAGTTTGCTAAACATCTCCGTAACGTTATCACGCTTACCAAATAACCCTGTGACGAAACGCGCCGCTCTTCTTTGGATCTCCTCTATCTCCTCCGTCAACCCGATGTGGTACGGATCCCACACTGATGAGCAATACTCAAGTATAGGTCAACGAGTGTTTTGTAAGCCACTTCCTTTGTTGATGGACTACATTTTCTGAGGACTCTCCCAATGAATCTCAACCTGATACCCGCCTTACCAACAATTAATTTTATATGATCATTCCACTTCAAATCGTTCCGCACACACACAGTTGGAGGAAAGATTGATCCTATTCCGTTTTCTGTATTTTTCAGTTTAAGTGTATCAGCTCCTTGCACACTAGGCCACATATGACATGAGCTTCTTCATCGGTATGGAACTGAGACACAGATGGTGACATTTTGTCGTATCACACAACGTCTGAAGTATATAAAATGTTCAACATACACTATCTGATTACAGTTATCTGGCGACACCCGTGTAACACGGAATCAGCCACTAAACGTCAGTAAATGCGGACCCACCAGCGTAAATAAGAGCGGAGTGTATTGTGTTGTCACTAGAGAAGCAGCACCAGTGTCGAAATGGTCAGTCAGGAGAGGTCAGTGAGTACGAACGTGGGCTAGTGGTGGGATGTTACCTCAATAACAAATCGATAACGGACGTTTCAGTCCTTGTAAATCTGCTCCGGGCGTCTGTCGATAACGTGACTGTGAAGCGGAAACGCAAAACGACAGATAAACAAGGCACCTCATGTACTAACGGACGCCACCACTGAGCACTGCGGATGGTGGTTCTTAAGAATTCCGGAAGGAGCAACTTACCAGTTACAACGTTCTACCGGAACTATCAGTCCAAAAAGGGTAATAGCGGCGCATAGGGAGTTAAACAGAATGGGGTAGAACTGTCGAGAAGCTCCTCATAAGCCGTATATTTCTGTAGTCAATGATAACAAGGGGCTGCACGATCTTCCTATCAACAGTTTCATTTATATTGACAGGATATATAGGGCGCGACTAAGTCATCAACTGAATAACCTAAATGTTGAAAACAGTAGAAAATTCAAATATACATCATAAACATATGTACCAACCACATAAAAAACGTTCTTAAAATCGGATGTATCAAGCCCGTGAAATTAAAAAAAGATTTTTTTTTTCTTTTTCATTACACCTCGTACGTGAACAGGGAGACGCAACTTTCAGTGGTTTCCTAGAAAATCGAGTTTGAAAATTTGATGCGTGCTTATATACTTCGGGGTCCGCAGCTGAGTTGTTAGTTTCATAATCGCAAGCGCTCTACACCGAGTCTCGCTTCCGGTACTTTCTATTTTCATTCACCGTATTTTTAAAAACAGATATGCATGGTACCCGCAGAAATTAAGTGATGACGGAGAACCTTTTATAAATGTAAACCAATCTTTTTTTTCCTTTTTTTGCGACAGACACATTGACAAAAATTATACAAACGCAAATGCTTTCTCGGTCGACTGCGGAATCATTGGGTAATAGCGATCATACAAAGCATACAGGGTGGTCAGAAACAAACTGAAAAGCTTGTAAGGGTGTCGCAAGGGAGGTCATACCGATGAGTAATTGCTAAAAATAAAATGTCTAATGTTATATTCATATCGTCATGATCTGTTGTATAGTAAGTACGTTTTCCTGGAGTTGCTCATCAGCGTCCTCGTAACAGTCATCTGCTGTTGGAATTGCGTGCCTCCAAGAGTGCTTGATCAATTAGGAAATTCAAATCATAGGCATCCCATCATAGCTTTCGTAACCAGTTCCTATCATGTCTAAAACTTTATAGCAGATCTCGGCGTTTTAAATTGACAAGACTCTATCCTGGTGAGTCAAGACGACGCGGTAACCGTCTTTCTTGTTTGCGTTGCTGGCATGTGCTGTTTGCCTGCTTGATGGTTTGGTGCTCATACACTAATATTACACAGTATTCTTATCCTCCGTATCGGATGCTGTGGTTGAATGTGCGTGACAATGTTTCGTGTGAGTACGACCCTGATTTTTTATTATTGATAAATCACTAGTGCACGCATCGGGTAACAAGACACACACACAAACCAACGCGCTCAGTAACGGGGACGGTAACCGCTAACATTTTTTCAAGTATACTCCCATATTCCTACTGGGATATCAAAAGGTGGGAATGCTAGTTGATTTGGCATTATTTGCTAAGGTAAGAAGGGGGTTCTCACTCTTATAATTATGGACTTGAGCTTTGGGAGACGAGAGGTAATTGTCTGAAAATTCCTACTTTTTTTTTAGGTGACTGAAATTTTATTACAGATATAGATGTTATAATTGAACGTAATCTGGAATCACTGGTCAATACTATTATCGATTCTGACAGATTTTGAAATAGCTAAGTGGTCTCGTATTATCAGCCGATGAATGGTCACACTATAAGGAGGCTTAAACGAATTCATTATCACACACCAGGACACAACCCTTCCATGTGTTGCCACACTGAAGTACAACGCGAAGGAATACGTGAATTGCCGCGCTACATCAATTAATGCACAAGCGTGGACGCACAGAGCTGGCAAGCCCCACAGTGATGGCTGAACACACAATTTTTACGTACGCTCGTAAGACGAGTGAAAGCGGGGAAGGTGGATCGCGAACTGTATCTACTACGATATACTGCATTTCACTTCTTACCACCTTTCAGACGGAGCGTATCCATCCTGCAACCTCTCCTCAGCCCGTCCCGCCTACCGTCTCTCCGCCACGCTACCGACAGGCCACCCCGGCCGTTGTTCGAACTGTCACTTTCCTACTGGCTGAAGGCCAAACTCCACCCTCTACACTACTCAGAACCGGTCTTTCCGAAGCGCCTCTCAAACGATCCCTGTATTTAGCTTTCCTAGTTTCTCTTTTGAGGAGCCTACCGCATCTACTGACAATCCTCTCAAATAGCCTTCACACAGCATGCCATCATACGTACTGGAAAGGAGCAGAGGACGAGGAAGAGTGACTCATTGAAAAATAATCGCAATAAAAAACTTAGTTGGCGTCTACACGTCCATTAGCTGAGTTACTCGTGAAGTGCAGTCACAGTACCGCTTCAAGACTTTTATCCTTCCTCGGAGCTTCTCTGTGGCGAAAGTAATAGATATCGAAGTTGCGTGCAGGTACACGTGAATACGTCACACTTCGACAACATGTAGAGAATATGATTTATTGCATCACTGTTAGCTGTTTATTTTGAGAGAATATCATATTCCATTGTAGGCGTATTGAGCAATTACAAGTACTCCTTGAAGCCAGTGGATATGTATGGTATATGTATCACCAGCAGCATAGAACGTCGTAAGTATTACCTTAGTTAAAGCTGTTACCATTCATGATCATTGAGTGAGACATATGGCGAGGAAGATTGTTTAGATATTGATTCGTTGACAGTGACTGTGTGTCACAATATTAGTTTAACTGAGATATATTGATTTTATGAAGGTACTTCCGTTAGAATCAACTGGAAATGTTCCAGTAATCCTCCGACGAGTCGGTGAATATTTAATGCAAAGAGATGGAAAAATACATTCAACAGTGTTTTCCAACTAGAATTAGTAATTTACTGCGTTTGTCTGGAGAGGCTCAAATGGTTCAAATGGCTCTGAGCACTATGGGACTCAGCTGCTGAGGTCATTAGTCCCCTAGAACTTAGAACTAGTTAAACCTAACTAACCTAAAGACATCACAAATATCCATGCCTGAGGCAGGATTCGAACCTGCGACCGTAGCGGTCTTGCGGTTCCAGACTGCAGCGCCTTTAACCGCACGGCCACTTCGGCCGGCTGTCTGGAGAGGAATTTAGGATATTCTTTATACCTATATGGTATTCATAAAAGTTACATCAATAATGCAGTTCATTATGACAATACGTTTCAAAAGAATCAATTGTGTTTTGCTCATGACACCATTCGAACATTCATTTCACTGTAGGTATGCAAGTAGACCAAAATTCGAATTTACATGAACTGAAAATGAAAGAAATATTTACTGAGTTTATATTAAGTTGTGGTTGTTCTTTGCCACAATCGCAAGGTAACTGGGAATTTAAGACTACGAGCTCCTACAAAAAGGAACGAATGTGGTCCGCATAAGGACTAAACTTTATTGACTCTTAAATAACTAATGGTCCAGTATGCTGGCCACAAGTTGTAATAATTTATTTTGCACACAGACATTCAGGCTGGTCAGAAACAGTCTGAAAAGCTTGCAGGGGTGTTGCGGGGCAGGCTGTGCTGAGTAATAATTGCTAAGAAAATATTCTATACGTTGCGTCGCTTCCGAATTAATTGAAGTTACCAGTCAGCCAATTGGACGCACAGATTCAACCGGCGCTACAGTTAGTGTCAGTTCTGATGATAGTGCAAGAGACTGTTCAAGCCTTGGTTCACGTTCGACCCGCACTACCGCCCCATGTCCAATTTTTGTATCACTCTGTTGTTCGGTTTTAGCAAATCAAACGAAGAACACGTGAAACGTCCCCTTAGAACAATTTATACAAGACTGTGCTGATAAACCTCTTACACTATTTGCTTTTCAAACAGCTGAGCAAACTGAACGTACTCAAACATTCACTAAAGTGACACACAATACTTTTTTTTTTTTTAGCGCAACGCAATCTGACTTTCAGAAATCCCTACAAAAGAATGGCCCTGACTAACATTAACCTATACCTTTCACAAATCACTTACTTCACAAAAATCTTCATTACTCGAACTACTGCAATACGGCGAGCGCCACTACTGCCAGCTAAATAAAAGATTCAAACTACGGAAGCCACTTACTACTGGTAGGCATAGTTAGCAAATGAAAGATTTTAATAGAGAACAAACAACGTATTTACCTCAATAGTGTTGAAAAAGCATAATATACATAGCTGTTCATAATATCCATTCTGTTCTCAAAAATCCACCATCCCATTTCCCACATCCACCACTGCTGGCGGCTCACCTCCAACTGCGCAACGCTACGCGCTGTTCACGTCCAGCTGCCCAACACTACAATGGCTGACAACAATGCAAACTAGCCACAGACTGTACACAGCACACCCAGTGATTTTCGTACAGAGCGCTACGTAACGTTGCCAATAAGAAAACATAAACAGCCTACTTACACACGTTTTACGACACCGTCTCTGGTGTGCAGCTTCAATTTTCTCATGCACCCGCCTGATTGGCTACCTTCAATGCTAACTGGGAAACGGAGTAATTTATTGCAATTTGTTCTTAACTATGATTTGTCAGCACAACCCACCCTGCAACACCCTTATAAAGTTTTCTTACTATTTCTGAGCACCCTGTATGCACAGGGTGTGGCAGCTAAGAGAAACAACCCCAGATACACACAGAATGAGTAAATACACTCCTGGAAATGGAAAAAAGAACACATTGACACCGGTGTGTCAGACCCACCATACTTGCTCCGGACACTGCGAGAGGGCTGTACAAGCAATGGTCACACGCACGGCACAGCGGACACACCAGGAACCGCGGTGTTGGCCGTCGAATGGCGCTAGCTGCGCAGCATTTGTGCACCGCCGCCGTCAGTGTCAGCCAGTTTGCCGTGGCATACGGGAGCTCCATCGCAGTCTTTAACACTGGTAGCATGCCGCGACAGCGTGGACGTGAACCATATGTGCAGTTGACGGACTTTGAGCGAGGGCGTATAGTGGGCATGCGGGAGGCCGGGTGGGCGTATAGTGGGCATGCGGGAGGCCGGGGGGACGTACCGCCGAATTGCTCAACACGTGGGGCGTGAGGTCTCCACAGTACATCGATGTTGTCGCCAGTGGTCGGCGGAAGGTGCACGTGCCCGTCGACCTGGGACCGGACCGCAGCGACGCACGGATGCACGCCAAGACCGTAGGATCCTACACAGTGCCGTAGGGGACCGCACCACCACTTCCCAGCAAATTAGGGACACTGTTGCTCCTGGGGTATCGGCGAGGACCATTCGCAACCGTCTCCATGAAGCTGGGCTACGGTCCCGCACACCGTTAGGCCGTCTTCCGCTCACGCCCCAACATCGTGCAGCCCGCCTCCAGTGGTGTCGCGACAGGCGTGAATGGAGGGACGAATGGAGACGTGTCGTATTCAACGATGAGAGTCGCTTCTGCCTTGGTGCCAATGATAGTCGTATGCGTGTTTGGCGCCGTGCAGGTGAGCGCCACAATCAGGACTGCATACGACCGAGGCACACAGGGCCAACACCCGGCATCATGGTGTGGGGAGCGATCTCCTACACTGGCCGTACACCACTGGTGATCGTCGAGGGGACACTGAATAGTGCACGGTACATCCAAACCGTCATCGAACCCATCGTTCTACCATTCCTAGACCGGCAAGGGAACTTGCTGTTCCAACAGGACAATGCACGTCCGCATGTATCCCGTGCCACCCAACGTCCTCTAGAAGGTGTAAGTCAACTACCCTGGCCAGCAAGATCTCCGGATCCGTCCCCCATTGAGCATGTTTGGGACTGGATGAAGCGTCGTCTCACGCGGTCTGCACGTCCAGCACGAACGCTGGTCCAACTGAGGCGCCAGGTGGAAATGGCATGGCAAGCCGTTCCACAGGACTACATCCAGCATCTCTACGATCGTCTCCATGGGAGAATAGCAGCCTGCATTGCTGCGAAAGGTGGATATACACTGTACTAGTGCCGACATTGTGCATGCTCTGTTGCCTGTGTCTATGTGCCTGTGGTTCTGTCAGTGTGATCTTGTGATGTATCTGACCCCAGGAATGTGTCAATAAAGTTTCCCCTTCCTGGGACAATGAATTCACGGTGTTCTTATTTCAATTTCCAGGAGTGTATATCGAGACGCGGCTTTCACACAGTTTTAGTGAACTATATAGCGAATTTCCAGATGCACTGGAGTAATCTGTAACGTAGCCGAATTACGACACCGTTTTGTTTTCAAATGGAACTGTATACTTTTTTCTGTGGCACTTGAAAGAAGCTTCTAAGAGAACTTGAATGACACAAATACGGGACATGGACAAGTAATATCAAGATTACAACGCAGCAATCCACTCACCCCTCCGTCAGGAGAGGAGGTTTCACAAACGTCTGCCCTGTTACAAGAAATGTAAGCAAATGCGAAAGTCAGGTAGCGTTAGTGCGTTTATTATCACGGTTATCATACCAAGTGCTCAAAATGTTGATCTTGAGCAGGGCTATACACTATAAAGACATTCTGGAGAAATAATACTGCACTTTGAACTTCATCCAGAGTTAATGGCGGCATAGTCCCGTGTTATAAAGCATTTCATGCCCTCGGCAGTCGTCAGTGTTTCCTAACAGGCCCTTTCTTTACGTTTCACCCCAGATAAAGATAAAGGAGTGTTAAGTTTGGTGAGTGGGGAGATCGATTTTGAGACTGCTGAACGACCCTTTAAGTGCTTTCCAAATGTTCTCTGTCATTACATGTGTTGAATCGGATGTACACCCATCATGTTGGTACATCACTGACTGCCTTATGTCTCGTAGGATGTGTTCCGTTAATTGCGGCCGTAACATATCTTGAGAACTAGAGATAGTCGAGTGTATTTAAATTCGCATCAATAAACTAGGAACCAATGATGCCGGTCTTCAAAAATACGCACCAAACGTTGATAGGCCAAAAGCGTTGTTTCCATCCAATTCTTTGAGTCATTGGGGATTTTCAGCTGGCGTTTACTGCACATTGTGAATAATGACTTACTCATGGTTTGTAAATAATGCTTCTTTCGTATATAAAATTTTGCATAGATATGCCGCACCACTTTGCACTTCTCTCAAATAACATTCAGAGAACTTTAACCAGATTTGGGAGTCGTTGAGATGCAGCTGTAGAAGCAGCGAAGTATGAAGAGGATGAAATTCTATGGAACGTATTGTTCCTAGAAAACTCGTTTGGTTGCCCCATCTCGTACGCCCTAGATTCCTCTTAGTGACGTTTGCTTTTTGAGGTACTACCGCTAAAACGCTAGTTCCATTCCTTTTGTAATTTGTTCTTCTTTTTCCGTCGCATATTTTATTGTTTACACTTCCTGTTTCTAGACCTATTTTTACAATATTTACAAAGACAGATAGTGAGTACTTGGTGGATCTGGATATTTATTAGCATACAACTGTACCACTGTTCTCATGGTTTGGCAACATTCGCCATAAACTATATTCACTTTTTCGATTATCGTATACATTATGAATATTTGGATATCTTTAACAGCAAGTTATGCGACAGCTACAACAGCAGAACACATGCTAAAGAACTTCAAACACACAGGTGGACACAAGAACCAAACCCGAGTTACGTGTTTACTTACATCTGGTATAACAGGGTAGACGTATGTGGAACCTCTTCTCTTGACAGCGGGACAATGGTTTGTGGGGTTGTTATCTTCAAGTTATTAGATCAAGTTCCACATATATTATGTCGTTGAAGTTCTCTTAGAAACTTCTTTCAAATACCACATGAAAATGTATGTAGTTCCATTGAAGAAACGAATTCTGTGTCGTAATTCAGTGACTATAAACAATAAAAATTACTTTCCTGCTTCAGGAAATTCGCTATATTATCCGATATAACTTGGCGAAAGCCGCATGTCAATGTGCTTATTCATTCTGCATATATCTGAGGTGGCTTGCCTTAGCTGCCTCACCTTGCCCGATATAAAAAACGCGCAAACAAACAAACGTAAAAACCCGTTTTTAAAACACTACACTATAGAGAAATAAATGGCGAACGATACGTTCCCCGTAAACTGGAGTTTATATAACTAATGAAAACACCCAAAGCACCTGGTGTGGTGGGAAGATCGCAACTGCCTTCATTCGTTGCTTCAAGGAGGGTTGCGGTATTCTAGAAAGAGCAGCAAATATTCACGTCTGTCTAACACTTCCACCATGTTAGGTACGCCTGTCGCAACAGTGGAAAATAGATAACAATGTACAAAGCTTACTGACCACACACCACGAAAACACACGGTGAACGAAAACCAGTTCTCAAAGACTGTATCTCGTAAACAACGAAGAGATGTTTTCGATAACAAACAGAGTGAAGGTGAAGAAACTCCACTCACACTTCGGAGGAAATTTAGAACAATACATTTCTACAACCCGAGAAAAACTCTTTGTGAACACTAGGTGGGTCTGTTTATTCATATCCGATCTTTTCTTTGCTATATACGCCAGTTTATTTCCGTTACGGAAAGAAATTATCTGTGTGCAGTTTGGGCTCAATAGGATATGGGAAAAGGTGCCCCTCGGCTCCGAAAATTAAAAAAAAACGTACAAATGTTTTTTATTATCTTATCTTAAAATCTTTGTTAAGAGATTAAACAGTATTTATATTCCTTGAAATTTAATTATTATAATGCTATTTTAGCTTTAGTATTATTATATAAATAGCTACTGTGTAGAATGTCTGACAACCAAATACGATGAGACTTTCAAATTATCGTTTAAAAACTTTTATACACTGACAAAATGTCATTTAGTGTCCAGGAACCTTATCGCAATACTCAGATAAACCCGGAAGCACATTCTTTTTCTATTTGTTTATAAAATGTTTTCGTAGCCGTCCATGAGCCTGACACCTCCCTCATCTGGATAATTTACAGATTTCATTTTAAGAGCTAGGTGTACTCTGCTTTAGACATATTCATTTTCATGCCACTCTGAATGATCTCTGACAAGGAACTCGTCACTCAAGTCAGATATTGTGAGAAAAACGACTTGCATTAAAAAGAAACTGATGAATTCCATTATTTATAATTTTCGGAATTTGATCAGTTACTACTTTAGCCCTTTTAATATTTTGATTCGTTGGATTCAATCAATAGACTGCATCCATTTCTGATTCAGAGAGAAAATTAGGATCAAAGATGGTCTAGGTCAGAGCACAAGCAATTTGTGCCATTACTGACTCTTTAGTTTTGGAAAGACCACTGGCGAGCTAATTTTTGAAGAATACTAGAATCCAAATGCGGTGCTTTGATTTCAGAAGTGGCTCTGGAATATGCCTTGACTTACACAGTGATAATAGAGATATCAAATCGCAGGCTTGTTGTGATGTGTGCTCATATTAATCATGGAAAAACCCCGTTTTCAAGCATCAATTGCCCTTCACAATACACTTTGCATGATTGATAGCCCCTGGATCACAAAACTTGCCTTCGTCATGATAGATCTCAATTAAAATTCTAAATAAATACATAAGCCTCTATGGACTGCCATTCTCTTGTAATATAGAATTTTGAAAAACACAGCTCTCAGTCGCGAACACAATTAATTTGTGACCTAGCTTTCAGTGTCACAAGGGACACCTTCTTCGGACAAAATGAGAACTAAATGTTACAGCATAACGTACCAAAAAATACGAAAGCTACGGTCTTACCTGACAGCATCAGATAGAAATAAAGTAAAATGCAACGGAGGTGCAAGCCACTAGGGGCTGCCATATTTCCTCTGCTACAGTCAACTGTTTGTGTTCGTGACTGAGGGCTATGTTTCTCAAAATTTTGTATTTTACAACAGTCGCTGATTGACAGCCATGTTAAAAACCTCTTGTAATATGTTGCAAAAACTTGAGACATCGAGTAACATCGACTTGATCCAAATGTTCTTCTTTGATTTTTCCGTGTCCAGTTTTCAATTTATTGACATTGTTCCCAGAGCAGCCGTTTACAATTTTTTTTTATTGCTGGTATAGTCGGACACGTATTTATACGGCTCAACTTTTACTTTCCACAAACGCTTGTGCGACTTATATCATGTATCAGATAGCTGCAAGGTAAAGTATAAGCAGGAAGTTCTCCAAATCTTTTTCAATCAAAACATAGGTATTTCTAATACTGTTTGTATTTATTGCTGTTGTATCATAAGCTAATGTTTTAACTCAGACCTGAAAAATCAATTCAACTACAGCTTTAGAGACAATTTTTTTTTTTTTACATATTTAGTTAAACGAGCAATACATACGTATAATTACCTACATTGACTGAGAAGATGTATTTTATTGTATTCGAAAAACACATTAACACAGGTAGCAAATTTGTTTTGTAAATTTGTAACTTATTGAATCGTTAATATTCATACTCACTCCAGTCATGCCAGTTTAATGGCTCCGTCTGCTCATTGAAAAACCCTTCAGTCTTTTTTAAATAACGGTAATCGATTCATTCATGAACTCCGACTATCCTACCAACTATTGACTGACTGAAAATAGTTCCTCTTTCCAGATGTATTGATGTTCAGACCATTACATGCGCTACATTTAAAGTATAGCCAAGTTTTTAACCAAATATTCTGTCTCCGCTTATGGACCTCTAAACATTTTCCTGTACGTATTGGTCTCCATTGTTGACACAAAATTGGTATACAATTGTTCACCTCTTGTAACGGAAATCGGGTTAGTTTTTCAAGGAAGCAAAAATTTCCGCACAGCTACCGAGGCACTTACACACAGAGCTAATTGACATGGTCGCAGAAAGTAAAGTAGAAGTATTGCTGCTAATATGGAATACAGAAGTTTGCTTCGAGTCATATCCTGAGATCAATATCTGGTAACATAAATTTTCTCCTCTAAATGAACTGAAGACGAAGACATTTTACAGCTACCTTCCCCCGAAAGCGAAAGACCTCTGCGGTGGTTCAGGCGGGGTCGAAGAAAGAGCGGCTCAGGTCGCTCTAACTGTCTCATCCTTCCCCTCGCCGAAACAGTCATCTATCAAATGAAATCACTTTGAATTAAGGAGACTTGAATAAGCTACCTCCCTACACAAAATAATGACTGCATCTGTCATGTAGAAGTAATACTTCTGGCTTCATTTTTTTCTGGATTTTCGAGCCTATTAAGCCCAAAATTCACACAGCTCTTAATCACATGGGATGGATTCATATTGGATGGTAGCCCTAGAAACACTGTCAAACAGCTGAAAGACTCCGATACGAGAGCCATCCCACAGAAACTCCATGGCGAGAAAGTACCTGCAAAATCTTTCCGAGAATAGTTTATATTATGCATGGTACACAACTGAACCGCAAATGAACTTATCTCTGAAGATTATGTGTACATTCAGATGACTCATAGCACCCAGTGTTATAAATGTTGATAACCAGTGAGAACACTCAGTTCACAATGAAGATACCATAAGCGATCGTGACAGTGGTGCTGAGGTGTGCTTGCAAATGAACAGCAGTTCTTCTTCCAAGCGACCTCTACCTAAATTCTGTATTACTGAGGAGTTCTTACGCATTTCGTAGCAAATGATACTCAGTAGAGCTCGAAAAATAAAACGAATGTTTGAAGCACAAGGAAAATAGAAAATCTGCCATGGTCTTAGTAAAAGACGTACGGTAAAACTCATCTAAAAATGGTTAAAATGACTCTGAACATGGGACTTAACATCTGTGGTCATCAGTCCCCTAAGGGATTCGTACTGCGACCGTACGGTCAGGCGGTTCCAGACTGAAGCGCCTAGAACCGCACGACCACACCGGCCGGCAACACTCATTAATATTGTTTAGTGAAACAAAGGAAAACTTAAACGGGCTATTTCAGAACTATGTTTCGGCCTCAGTATTCGCAAATGTGTACCTTACTATAAACTTACGTCAGTCTGAGCACCTGACGATAAATACACTCCTGGAAATGGAAAAAAGAACACATTGACACCGGTGTGTCAGACCCACCATACTTGCTCCGGACACTGCGAGAGGGCTGTACAAGCAATGATCACACGCACGGCACAGCGGACACAGCAGGAACCGCGGTGTTGGCCGTCGAATGGCGCTAGCTGCGCAGCATTTGTGCACCGCCGCCGTCAGTGTCAGCCAGTTTGCCGTGGCATACGGAGCTCCATCGCAGTCTTTAACACTGGTAGCATGCCGCGACAGCGTGGACGTGAACCGTATGTGCAGTTGACGGACTTTGAGCGAGGGCGTATAGTGGGCATGCGGGAGGCCGGGTGGACGTACCGCCGAATTGCTCAACACGTGGGGCGTGAGGTCTCCAAAGTACATCGATGTTGTCGCCAGTGGTCGGCGAAAGGTGCACGTGCCCGTCGACCTGGGACCGGACCGCAGCGACGCACGGATGCACGCCAAGACCGTAGGATCCTACGCAGTGCCGTAGGGGACCGCACCGCCACTTCCCAGCAAATTAGGGACACTGTTGCTCCTGGGGTATCGGCGAGGACCATTCGCAACCGTCTCCATGAAGCTGGGCTACGGTCCCGCACACCGTTAGGCCGTCTTCCGCTCACGCCCCAACATCGTGCAGCCCGCCTCCAGTGGTGTCGCGACAGGCGTGAATGGAGGGACGAATGGAGACGTGTCGTCTTCAGCGATGACAGTCGCTTCTGCCTTGGTGCCAATGATGGTCGTATGCGTGTTTGGCGCCGTGCAGGTGAGCGCCACAATCAGGACTGCATACGACCGAAGCACACAGGGCCAACACCCGGCATCATGGTGTGGGGAGCGATCTCCTACACTGGCCGTACACCACTGGTGATCGTCGAGGGGACACTGAATAGTGCACGGTACATCCAAACCGTCATCGAACCCATCGTTCTACCATTCCTAGACCGGCAAGGGAACTTGCTGTTCCAACTGGACAATGCACGTCCGCATGTATCCCCTGCCACCCAACGTGCTCTAGAAGGTGTAAGTCAACTACCCTGGCCAGCAAGATCTCCGGATCTGTCCCCCATTGAGCATGTTTGGGACTGGATGAAGCGTCGTCTCACGCGGTCTGCACGTCCAGCACGAACGCTGGTCCAACTGAGGCGCCAGGTGGAAATGGCATGGCAAGCCGTTCCACAGGACTACATCCAGCATCTCTACGATCGTCTCCATGGGAGAATAGCAGCCTGCATTGCTGCGAAAGGTGGATATACACTGTACTAGTGCCGACATTGTGCATGCTCTGTTGCCTGTGTCTATGTGCCTGTGGTTCTGTCAGTGTGATCTTGTGATGTATCTGACCCCAGGAATGTGTCAATAAAGTTTCTCCTTCCTGGGACAATGAATTCACGGTCTTCTTATTTCAATTTCCAGGAGTGTATCACTGTCTCCAGTTTATTGTAGAAAAATCATCAGGAAACAGCGTCATCACAGGACAAGAAACGAAATTGGTAGAGGAAGAGAACAGATATAAGTATTCTCGACTATATTACAGCGACAATGGGATAGGATTCTGAGATAATATTAGGCCACATAGCTTTATTTAATAACATAGAGGTAGAAAAGGGATAACAAGAAACATACTGAGTTAGAGCTGGTACTCCATCAGTACTAAGTGTACCAGTTTTCACGCTGTCAGTAGTGTTCTTTAATGTGGTGTATACGGCGAAGTGTACCGCAGGAGAGGCGTGGCAAACCGCCAGCTAATGCAATATGTGCGTGCGGCAGCTGTGCGCTGCTGAAGTAAAGGAAGCAACTCCATGGGTAGAGATGCAGTCCGCAGCGTTGCCAAACACTTGTGCAGTAGTAAGTTGCCCAAACTCGCACGAATGTTGTGTGTCCCAATCTTGGTGGCGTGTTTGGTATAATTATGATATTAGGAAGCATAATCAATGCATTCATAGAAAATAATGTCTTCGTGTCTCGACACCTGACGTCAAGTTTACGCAGAGGCTACTTAATTTTCATACTTGAATTACTCAGGGTGTCTACGTGAACAAGAAAAAAAAATTCCCGGATTTTTCCCGGATTTCCCGGTTAAAAACACAATTTCTCCCGGATGAAATTGCGTATAAAGCGGGTGAAAATACATCCGGGTTAAGTAACAGTATACTTTCCCTCGGAGCTATAAAACGTATCAGTCCTTTGAATCGTAAAGGTCTTATACCGGCGGAGGACGTCCCACCACTTTAGGAAACGAAATCCTGGAAAAACAATGCGTTTGGAAAGTTGTTTGATGCGAGACAATTATTTTCGTATTGCGAAAGTATTTACACAAATTCCACAAATTACAGCACGGTAGCTTCCTAAACTCTAAAATAGAGATTGCGCTGAGCGATGCACTTTTGTCAGCCAGTCGTAGCTCATGTCACGTGACCTCGCTAGCGAATGACGGCAGTTATTCAGAGCACGAGGCCTACGAGAAAGACAGGTCGCGGCGCGTACGTTACGAAGTTACGCCGAGCTCGCTCAACTCAGCTAAGTGCGTTTCTACACCTGTTAACTCGTAAGCAGATGTGTATGTACGAACGAGAATTGCACCGTCTATTGGCATCCACTGTTATTAGTCCTGGAATGATAGGAAGTCCGTAGGCCTACTAACAGGCTCTAATTTGGCAATTAAAATCGTGCCAAAATGATTGTCAGTTGCGTAGAAAAGTCGAAGTGTTCTGGCATGAAGAGACTTGTGACATTGCTCAGTAATACATTATGCACATTTTTTTGAAGGTCAATTACACTTTTTGGCATCGATTGCATAATTTTTTATCTATGAAAGAACAACATTAAACATGAAAACTAACCTGAAGCTCGGTCTTTTTTTAGCGTGTGTTACATGTTAAGTCATATCAAATACAAATGTGCCAGTAAAATTTTAAATAGTGCCATAAATGACTTATCTTCTGGGCCCGACATTTTTCAAATAGCTGATCCTCAAAGTGTTACGTTTTGAATGAGAGTTATAAAGACCTGTGATTTAAGAAATTCACTGCACATTCTCACACGTAACATAAATCATCTTGCATGGAAATTTACTTTGAAAGTAACGCATCTCAAGCCACTATTCGTAATATTTTCTGGTGATTAGAAATTTAAACAGTTGTGACGTCACGCACATCGAATGCACATTAGTTGTTACGGACGTACTGCATAATCTTCGACCTAAAGCCTTTGACACTTTTCGGTGTCGGCAAACTGGTCTGTGCATTGTGTAAATTACCCATTTTCTATCCAACTAAACTTTTATTTTGGTGTTATTCTCTTATTTATGTTTCATTGCTGCAGTATTATTCAGCAGTAGTGGACTAAAGTTCTTTGTCAGCGTATCTGATCTTACACGTCAAACCTACAAAACTAACTGAAATCTAAAACAATGAAAAATCCGGGAATTCTAAAAAATTCCCGGGTTTTTCCCGGATTTGTCCCGGATGAAAAAATTCCCGGGTTTTTCCCGGATCTCCCGGATGTCCCGGGCCGTACACACCCTGATTACTATAAAAAGTTCACAGTGACTCCATACACTTCATCGAAAAACTGATGGCACGGAAAAATAAAGTAAGGGTTTTGATTAGCAGCGCACGCATTTTGTGGCGACACCTATTCCTTTTATTTATATATTAGTTTCATTCTCGTATTGGCCATCTAAGATCACATCATGTGACAACTTCAATTCCTTTTACATCTACTGCAAATTCTTCTCGTTCGCAGGAGAGCTTCAGTAAAGATCGGAAGGTAGGAGACGAGGTACTGGCAGAAGTAAAAGCTGTGAGCACGGGGCGTGAGTCGTGCTTGGGTTTCTCAGTTGGTAGAGCACTTGCCCGCGGAAGGTAAAGGTCCGAGTTCGAGTCTCGGTCCGGCACACAGGTTTAATCTGCCAGGAAGTTTCTTCTCGTTCATTCTGTTGCATAGTTTACCCAAGATATTTAAATTTACTTACTCGCTCTGTTTTACCTGCTTGTGTCTTTTCGCAATTTGGTGGATTTTTTAACAGTTGTTATGAATTAGGTTTTTTCAGCTGAAATTTCTAGAACAGTTCTATTTGCTGTTTCTTCCAGATGATTTATCTGAATAACTGCTTCTGTCAGATTTTCTGAAATTATTTCAAAATCGTCTTCAAAAGACCGGTAGTTTACCTTTTTCTTTGCTACCCAGACATTAGTTTTATTTTATTTTTTGATTTGGGGGGGGGGGGGGTTGTCACTTTCTCGCCTAACTAGACACCTATTTTTAACTGATTGACGTTTCTTCTTATAATCCGAGAAGATATATTAGACAATAAATAGTCTTTAGATTACTGGCTCAATTGCAAAATCCAGGAGTAAAAAAAAGAAAATAATATTTGGGAGTAGCCTAGTTAAGACCTCCATCCAACGGTAGTTTGTCAGCTGTTTCCCTAATTCACCTACCATAAATGCCGGGACTATTCCTTGTAAATGCATTAGGCCGACGTTCTACCCTATCTCGGTTCATTCATACTAAACTTATTTATCCTGTTGCTAGTTGCAGTCTTTAGATAGTCATCAAATGTTACTTCCAAATATACGTCACTGTGTTAAATAAAATTATCCATAACGTCATAAGTGTGATATTTCACCACCGTACTTCCGTGACTGCCGGAATCTTTGTAATGTTTGACGATCACCAGTACGTAGATACGCTGACGTAGCGCACTGGTTGCTTCCTGTCGACAGAAGCGACTACGCCATGCTGCACACGGGCTTCTCCGTGTCTCGAGAGAAGCAGTCGCCACCATCCCCTGTGTAAGAAGTGACGTTCCATCGCTCGACCACTCTTGAGACACAGAGACACTGAGAAGCTGGTGTACCTCACATGGACATCTCCAACAACAACGAGCTGGCCATTAATTGCAAGCATTATGTGCTTTACGAATGGGAACGGGTACTTACTTCCAACTTAAGCGCCTCAACACGGTTCCCCACTAAACGGCTACAGAACAGTAAGGTGACACCGAGAGGATAAATGCAGTACTGAAGCCAGAGCTGCGTTCTTTCGTTTAAAAATTAAGATACGTTAAAAAATTAACAAAGGATAAAACATACACTACGGGATCAAAAGTATCCGGACAACTTGTTGAAAATGAGAAACTCGTGGTGCCCTCCATCGGTAGGGCTGTAATTCAGTATGGTGTTGGCCCACTCTTAGCCTTGATGACAGCTTCCACTCTCGCAGAAAACCGTTCAGTCAGGTACTGGAAGGTTTTTTCGGGAATGGCTGCCCATTCTTCACGGAATGTTGCATTGAGGAGAGGTATCGATGTCGGTCGGTGAGGCCTGGCACGAGGTCGGCGTACCAAAACGTCCCAAAGGTGTTCCATAAGATTCAGGTCAGGACTCTGTGCAGGCCACTCCATTAGAGGGATATTATTGCCGTGCAACCACTCCACCACAGGCCGTAGACTATGAACAGGTGATCAATCGTGTTGAAAGAAGCACTCGCCATCCCCGAATTATTCTTCAACAGTAGCAAGCAAGAAGATGCTTTAAACATCAATGTAGGTCTGTGTGGTGATATTGTCACGCAAGGGTTGCAAGTCCCCTCCATGAAAAACGCGACACACCATAAGTCCACCTCCTCCGAATTTTACTGTCGGTACTACACACGCTGGCAGATGACGTTCACCGGGCATTCGCCATACCCACAACCTGCCATCGGATCGTCACTTTGTGTACCGTGATTCGTCACTCCACATAACGCTTTTCCACTGTTCCATTGTCCACTGTTTACGCTCCTTACACCAAGCGAGGCGACGTTTGGCATTTACCGGCGTGATGTGTGGTTATGAGCAGCCGCTGTACAATGAAGTCCAAGTTGTCTTACCTCTCGCCTAACTGTCATAATACTTGCAGTGAATCCTGATGCAGTTTGGAGCCGGCCGCTGTGGTCGAGCGGTTCTAAGTGCTTCAGTCGAGAACCGCACTGCTGCTACGGTCGCAGGTTCGAATCCTGCCTCGGGCATTGTTGTGTGTGATGTCCTTAGGTTATTTAGGTTTAAGTAGTTTTAAGTCTAGCCGACTGATCAAAGTAGCAAAGTGCTTAGACCCATTTGAACCTTTTTTTTTTTTCTTTTGCAGTTTCGAATTCCCGAGTGATGGTCTGGATAGAGGTCTGCCTATTACGTATTACGAGCATCGTCAACTGTCGGCGGTCTCTGTCGGTCAACAGACGAGGTCGGCCTGTACGCTTTTGTGCTGTAGGTGTCCCTTCACGTTTCCACTATCACATCAGAAACAGTGGACCTAGGGATGTTTAGGATTGTGGAAATCTCGCGTACAGACGTATGACACAAGTGACATCCAATCACCTGACCACGTTGGAAGTGCATGAGTTCCACGAAGCGCCCCATTCTGCTCTGTCACGTTGTCTAGTGACTACCGAGGTCACTGATACGGAGTACCTGGCAGTACGTGGCAGCATAAAGCACCTAATATAAAACACATATGATTTTGGGGATGTCGGGATATTTTTGATCACATAGTGTATTTCTCCTATTATTTAAAAGTAGTGTTAATATAGGTATTAAAACTTCATGAAGTTACAGTTTCCCCTTTAAAAATATTATGCTGATTTCTGTATTTAATGAATGAAACCTGTTTGGTGGACTACAAAATAACTGGTGCCTGCACTAGATCCGGAGCAGGGGAGGGGGGCATGAAATGGTGTTAGGAGGAGCAGGTGTGTTTTTATGTGGGGCAAGAATATTTTTGGAAGTTTAGGGGAAAGGAATCATTAAAGTGTAGGTAAGTATAATGTGAAAATATGACCAACTCCTGGTGTGGGATGGGAGGCGTGGACCTCGTTAGATCGGACAAGGTGAAATTTCTTTGGTGGAAGTCTGAATCTGTCGAAGTAGCACTGGAAGAGGATGTTAAGTAAGTGTAGTTATGGAGTCTGAGGCATGACTGTTATAGTTGCGGCAGCGTATCGGGATTGGACGTTGTGGAGGAGGTAACGAGATTGTTTAGCACAAGTTAATGTGATGCGTATAATTTTGCTTCATGTGTCGTCGACGATAAGGTCATAGACGCACAAAGATGTTTGTGTGATCAATGATGAAAGGGAATTCGACGAACCTGTAAGACATTTAGTGTGAGAAGCTTAGTGGTTATGAAAACCATGATGTGGTGCATGAAATTGAAGGATTTGATGGAGGTGATGGAATTTTGAGGGAGGAAAATATGAGTCTGATACTGGCTTTACAAATGTGAAAAAAGGTGGAGGGATGCAGACATCATCTTAGACAGATTAATGCTTTCATTAATATTGTCGATCTGGGAATCAGCTGAATTGTTAACAGGCGAGTTTTTGATTGCAGTTTAAGTTAGAGTTCTAGACCAATACATGAGTTACTGAGAAAAATGGAACGATGGTTTGAAAAACTTACGCAATTGTAGGCTGATGATTATAGGATGGTTTATCCTACAGTTGTTGTCTGATTTTAGGAAGGATTTGTTACAATGATACCGGTTACACCAGCAGGTAAATTGGTTAGGAATGGAAACACAAAGGGGTACAATTTGCGATTTCATGTGTTCACCGGAAGACGTGGATAAAGCTGCGTCTTTTTGTTTGTTTTTAAATAACAATCCCCACTACTGACGTGAGCTGGCAGTGCACAATTACTGTTCTTCATTGTTTGATTTATAAAATGAAACAACATACTAAAATAAAGTTGAAGTAATATATTTGATATTATATTGATGTTGAGAATTTTTCTCAGTTTCGATGATAGTGCTGGTGTGGCTAGAGGAATTCCGAGGTAAGAATCTTGGATGTGGAACGTACTGGACATGATTTACGCAAAAATCGATATGGGATGCTTTTGAGAGAAGAAATAGAAGTTAAGAGAAGAGTACGATTCAAATTAGCACAAGAAAGTTTGTAGGACCTAAAGTGGAACTGAAGAAAGGTTGTGATAGTTCACAATTCACACTTGGTAGATAGGTAATGTAGGAGAAGAAGGTAGCAGAATGGTCCAGGAAAGGATGCGAGTGTTTAGAAACAAAATGAACGGTAGAATACTCTGATGCAGCTGTGTCGGCAAGCATAGGCACTCACGAATGTGGTGAGTTGGGACTCTGTTAGATTAGGTTACGTTAGAATCTGTGGGAGAGGTGTGCATGATATACGGGGTGTCTCACGTAAACCCGGTACGCCCACGTACCGGTTACTCATCTCTTGACGAAATGCTGGTGAAATGGCAACACCGTCTCCACAGCTGGCTAATTTGCATTTCATCGGAAGCTGAGTGCATCTGGGTGTTCGTGCGTCAGATGTTGTGAGACTCTCCTGCTGCTGAGCTTCTACAGAAATGTGGCAGTTTGCATTAGAACAGCGTATTGATATTGTGTAGTGTTACATAAAAGCATACCACATCAAGGAATGTAAAGAAATGTTTCTAGAGAAGTATCCTGGTAGGAAACTCCCCACGACCACCATTACTGAAGATCTGTACAAGTGATGAAGGGCGAGAGGATACATCGAAAATGTGCAGAGGAATTGGCGACCGACAGTGAGGACCACTGACTCTATAGATAGAATTCGCACGGACATAATGAAAATTCCCCGCAAGTCGACGAAGAGGTTATCGCATCAGGTTGGTGTATCCTGTACATCGTGTCACTGTACACAGAAAGATATAATATTAAAGGCCTGCCATGTGATTGTTATGCAAGAGTTGAAATTTATAGCTCAGGAAAAGAGTTAATTATTGTAACTGGCCGTTAAATCTATAGCTAACGGTTACTTGGATCCCTTCCTGTGCTTTGTGACAGGTTATCTAAACTCCCAGAGTTGCAGATACTGGTAGCAGGACAACCCACATATTCAACATGAAGAATCTCTCCACCCAGAGAAGATAGGTGTTTGGTGTGTGTGATGTGTTGGCAAATGTGCCAACACCTTTTAGATAGAGGAGGCCGAAATGCACGCTATCTAACGCAGACGGGCGTGAAGTCTGGAACAGGATACGTTATGAATGCACTAAAGAAAAGTACGTATCGTCTGTTTACTTAACTTTAATTCATCCTTGTGGTACATCGCTATTGACGATACAAGTGAGATTATCAGATATGGTTAATGGCGCCTTGTTAGGTCGTAGCCATGGACTTAGCTGAAGGCTATTCTAACTGTCTCTCGGCAAATGAGAGAAAGGCTTCGTCAGTGCAGTCGCTAGCAAAGTCGTCGTACAACTGGGGACAAGTGCTAGTACGTCTCTCTAGACCTGCCGTGTGGTGGCGCTAGGTCTGCAAATACTGACTGTGGCGACACGCGGGTCCGACATGTACTAATGGACCGCGGCCGATTTAAAGCTACCACCTAGCAAGTGTGGTGTCTGGCGGTGACACCACAGTGTGTTGTCCGGAATGTGCATTATTGGCCCCATTTTCTCCAATTAAGACATAAACAGTTCCAGATATCTAGAGATCTTTGACTATCTCTATGCAGAATTAACAGATGAAGCTCACACATACGATCACACTATGGTCCACATCACCAACGTGCTCCCTGAAGACAGACTTGTCAGTAAAGTCCTCTGGCCCCCAAGCTTCCCCGACTTAAAATCGAGTAATTTTTGTTTATGGGGCATACTAAACAGAAAAGTGTATGCTGACAGACCTCAAACAATGGACAATCTTAAACAGAACGTTACTAGAGAAATGAACAACATCACGTTTGCAGAATTACAGCGTATTGCCGGTAACGTCATCACATGAAGTCACTGATACCTCGATGCCTATGACCAACGCTTCCAGCATCTCTTATAAACAGATAACTGCTTGTTTTTAGAGTTACTATCAACTATTCCTTTTTTAGATAGTTCATAGTTACTTGACGCTCTGGCGTTAGGAGTACCGGATTCGTGTGGGACACCCTTTGTATGTCCGAGGTCTTGCAGTTTTATGAGCCGGTGCAGGATACAGGTCAGAGAAGATACTTGGAGGTGGAAACGAGGAGGCAGTTTATGTCACTCAAGGATTTGGAGGGATAAGGCTCTCCACTTTTACTCCGAAGTTAAATAAATCTCTCGTATTTGGGGAGGAATGACAACGGCCTACCTTTGAGTCCTCATCTATCTAGAACTAAGTTATTTACACTCCTACACAAACATTTACAAGACGAAACAGTAATCCTTCTCAGTATTATTACGGCGTGTGTGAAATGAGAATGGTTGTGCTAATGGTTCATTTTAAGTGCGGGTAAGGGCTAGGATTAAAAAGAATATTAAAAAAAAAGAAGACTGTTGAATACATGGCGAGAGAATCTAATAGATAATAAACGCATCTTTTGAAGTAAATTAGTCTCTAATTAGCTACCAGGATAATAGACTGCAACCTTAATCAGGAAGGGATGGGTAGGGCAGACTGCGTTCTACAGGATGATAATACGACAAATGATTCCACAGTCAGTAGACTGCGAGATAACATTTGACTCTGCCAGCAGTTGAGATCCAAGGAACAGAATTTATGTACACCAGTTTACACAGATTGACCCAGTCGCGTAGCGTAACGCGCAGCGTGATTACTTGCCCGACAGGAAGGCAACCCAACCCGGATAGGATCAGCGCGGCGGATTATCGAGTGTAGTAAGTGCACGCGTCAGAATGAGTGTGGTTTTTAAGCGCTTTCACATTATCGTTTGGGGAAATGCTGTACTGGTCCCCAGTTCCTGCCCCAGAAAATACGATCACACACGGAACAAAGTTTACGCAATTAACAAACATTTAGTGAACTCAACTTCCCTCCCTTAGGTAAACGACGACTCTGGTGACAGGGAGGGCATCCGACCGCAGAGTTAAATTAAATGAATTTGCCAGAACTTGAGTATAGTGCGTTCATACTAGAAGGGGTAAACGCTAACTTAATGAAGAAGTTTAATTATACAGCAAAGCTACAAGTACCCATAAGAGAGATAGGTGCACAATTCAGAGAAGAGTCATACAGCTGGACTGCTTTGACATAAATTATTTTATTCTGCCTTTACGTTCAAATCATTGAACTGGGATCAAGGAATGCGTATAAGCTATCTTAACTGAACAACCTTGGAAGTATGACAATTAGGCTGATGGTGAATTACAGTAAGAAGAAGTTAACATAGGATAAATATGCTGGAGAGATTAATAGGTAATAGAAACAGTCAACGAATTTACAAACTTAGGACAACATAAACTTCTATTAGGCGCACTACGAATGTAGTGGTGTGGACATGTTGGGAATGTGGATCTCACGGGGAGCGTGCAAGGGAAAAGTCCCTGCAGACGCACTATCCTCTGTGCCCGCGGTGGCTCAGAAGGATAGAGCGTCTGCCATGTAAGCAGGAGATCTCGGGTTCGAGTCCCGGTCGGGGCACACATTATCAACATGTCCCCAACGAAGTACATCAACGCCTGTTTGCAGCTAGGGTGTCCATTTCATTACCATTTTTATATAACTATTGTTTATAATCCTCATCGTCCCTGAGGTGGAGGGAACGCGAGCTGGCAGCGGTCGTGTTGGCTCTCATCATCCTTAGATTACAACAATTAAAGCACATAAACAATACATAGAACGAAATAAAACGATAATATTTGCTTGATGTGGTATGTCTGACTATAATGGAACTATGTTCTGTTTATTTTCTTAGTGAAGGATTTGGATGCGGACGTGACTCAGCAAGAAGCATTATGAGAAAAAATGTGGGGTGAGTACTACAAAGGGTCAAGACATGAAATGTAGAGTAGGACTGCAATTTGGATAAGATAGACGTAAAGAAAATATACGAGGTGTGACAATAAAGAAATGAGAATGATTTTCTTAGCAAGATGTGGCAACCCTGCAGGCTTGCGTAGGCACAATAACATTAACCTTGGTGTATAATCTGTTTCTAGTCCAAGCGGCACATCGATGCACCTGGTCAGCCGTGTGTTGTGCTGTAATAAGTTGGTACGTGATTGTGGCTCTCGTCACGGAAATGGAACTGCATAATATTGCGCAACGGTATGCCACTTCTTTTTGAGTTGAATTGGGTGAAAACACGATGACAACTTACAGTAAGCTTCAGAAGGCTTTTGGAGAGGAGGTTATGTCAAGACTCAAGTTTTTCGTTGGTATAAAACGTTTAGTGAAGGCAGAAGGAATGTTCTCATAGACAGATGTCAACTTGGCCAGGGTGCGTGAACTCGTACGATCTGATCGAAGATTATCCGTGAAAATGATTGCAGAAGAACTGAACATCAATCTAGAAATGGTTCGTCTAGCAATAACTGAAGATCTAGGTATGAGAAAGATTTGTGCAAAAATTGTCCCCAAAAATCTCAGACCACAACAGTGAGAAACATGGGATAAATGTGGCAGCCGATCTGTTAGAGCAAACGGAAATCAATCCAGTACTGTTGAGCTGTGTTATCACTGGTGATGAAAGTTGGTTTTTTCATTACGATCCAGAGACAAAACGCCAAAGTTCGCAGTGATGCTCAAAGGGATCACCCAGTCCAAGAAAAGCTTGCATGTCAAAGTCAAGAGTGAAATGCATGCTTGTGTGCTTCTTTGATTCCAAGGAAATTGTTCATAAAGAGTGGGCAAACAGTTAACCAATATTACTACAAAGAAATTTTAGAAAGACTTCGTAACAGAGTTCTTCGTGTACGTGCCAACATTGCTGATAATTGAATTCTGCATCACGATAATGCGCCATCCCATATTGCTCTGTCAGTACAGCAATTTTTAACCTCAAAACAAATTTCAGTACTATCACAGCCACCTTATTCACCAGATATCACTCAGTGCGACTTTTTTTCTATTTCCAGGAGGCAAAACGGCGGTCAAGGGACACCATCTTCAAACAACACAAGATATCCAAAAATCTGTGACGAGGGTCTTGGAGCATATTACAGAAGATGAGTTCCAGAAATGTTACCATCAATGGCAGAAGCGTTGGAAAAAGTGTGTGCAATCAGAAGAGAACTACTTTGAAGGAGACAACACTAAACGTGACTAAAACCGTAAGCAACATTTTTTTCACATCAGTCTCATTACTTTATTGTCGCACCTCGTATTTCACAGGACAGGTAGGTATGAGAAATGATACCACAATCTGTGAGGGGAAAGGTTGCTGAAACTACCCAGGGAAAGGATATGGATAGTGTGGAGAGGTAGTGAAAGGGGCAGACTTTGCAGCATTTCGGTGTTCCCAAGGCTTTGAGATGCAACATGGTGTTGGGATTCCAGTTTGCGCTAGGTATTCGATTATTGAAGGCGTTCCACGTGTTTAAGGAGACGTGGCATCTTTCGAGCCTGCTGACAAAGAGTTAATGTATAAGGAGACAAAACAGCTAAGATCACCAGTCTCCTGTTCAGCCTCCAGTGCAATCAGTGTACCCGAACTGCCCATGTATGTAGTGCATTCTGCGTGCAAGTGTGAGAAAAAATGTTCAAATGTGTGTGAGTGCCTAAGGGACCAAACTGCTTAGGTCATCGGTCCCTAGACTTACACACTACTTAACCTAACGTATGCTAAGAACAACACACACACCCATGCCCGCGATAGGACTCGAACCTCCGGCTGAAGGGCCGCACAGTCCGTGCCAAATGTTTGTGTAGCAGGTATCTGAGGCGGAACGTGGAGACCGGCACTGTATTCACCTAGTGGGATGTGGAAAACTGCTTAAAAGCCATATCCGTGCTGGTGGGCTCAACTACCCCTCGTCGTTAATCTACCGATCGGATTTGATCCGAGACTGACATAGCTCTCTGCATTGAAGCGTTCGCGTTAACACGCGCGCCGCGGGCACGTTTTGGAGCCTGGTATACGTAAAATATGTACGATGGAGGTTATTCGGGCACAGAGATGGGAGGCGCAGTGGATGGCTCTCAAGTACTTGAAAGGAGTAGTGAAGTTAGAGAGAGATCGATATATAGCTTTTGTGCAGTACCTTTTCGCAGACTGCAAGAAAAACTGGAAATAAACGAGAACGAGAAGAGCACAGTGAACTACAAAGTAGTGTTGTTGTTATACTCACGAGCAGCGTTATTCCAGGCACAGGGAAGGCCTGTGTGCGTGATGGGTTGCCGTCAGGCATGTAGCGGAAGAACTCGTACTCGTCCTTGTACCACTTGACGGAGTAGAGCGGGGCGCCGTCTGTCGAATAGTTGCACAGCATGCTGACGTTGTCGCGCACGTCCACCTGCGCGGGCACTCGAAGCTCGATCAGCTGCACAGCGCCGCACGTCCCTGAAAGCACACATACTTGCATGATTTTATTTGGATTTGAAACTTACAGGCAAACAATTTATTCAACTAACAAACACTCACATACGAAATGCTTTGTTTTAATCTGGGTCGTGGAGTCTACAACGAAATTCTATAAAGATGTCATTAGATATTTAGTTAGTTAGAAACATGTCCCATAGACCTTTACACGGTTTCTGACGAAAGGATTTGCATTGGTACAGCTTGGGGGATATGTGTACATTTTTTGTGAATTATTTCTTCTTACGTAACAAATGAATCAATATTTCGGACGACTTACTTTGGGTATTTGAATGCTGTACAGCGAACCGTACCTGTTTTTAATGCAATTTTTGTCTGTGGAATAGCATAAAATGTACGAAAGAAATTACTAGATTAGACACTGTATTAGTTTACTACCTTTCAGGTATTTCATATAACTTGAAAAATGCTCAAAGAACTTCGTGGTGACATTCTGAATGTGGTGTCACCGCCAGGCACCACACTTGCTAGGTGGTAGCTTTTAAATCGGCCGCGGTCCGCTAGTATACGACGGACCCGCGTGTCGCCACTGTCAGTAATTGCAGACCGAGCGCCACCACACGGCAGGTCTAGAGAGACGTACTAGCACTCGCCCAGTTGTACAGCCGACGTTGCTAGCCATGGTTCACTGAGAATTACGCTCTCATTTGCCGAGACGATAGTTAGCATAGCCTTCAGCTACATTTGCTACGACCTAGCAAGGCGCCGTATTCAAGTGATATTGAGATTCTATTAATGTACCATCAAGAGCGATGTTCTACAAATGTGGATTAAAGTTAAGTATCCCAGAAGCTACGTACTTTTCTTTATAGCATTCATTACGTATCCTGTTTCAGACCTCACGCCAGCCTGCGTGAGTTTAAGCGCGTGCCTTTCGGCTTCCTCTCATTGTGTCTAGGCTGTCTTGTCTAGACACAACACTGAAATTCTTTCTAAGCCACCGATTGCTTTAGTTATGAGTAACTAATGATCTTTTGACACCATGGCTGTGTTTTCATATAAGCCGCTGCAGATCAGGCACACAAGAAATCTCACCAGCAATGAATATATCATTAAGTGTGACTTCAAGATCTTAGCAATGGTTCCTAGATACAGGAAATGTCGGTAGTGCGTTATTACGCCGGCCGCGGTTGTCTCGCGGTTCTAGGCGCACAGTCCGGAACCGCGCGACTGCTACGGTCGCAGGTTCGAATCCTGCCTCGGGCATGGATGTGTGTGATGTCCTTAGGTTAGTTAGGTCTAAGTAGTTCTAAGTTCTAGGAGACTGATGACCACAGCTGTTGTCCCATAGTGCTCAGAGCCATTTGAACCATTGTTTTGCGTTATTACAATGTGATTTGACAGTAATCTCTCAACAACACAAACTACTTTTGGCCTTAAATGAAGGATGCAGTCCAATGAGAGGTAGTTGTCTGTAGAAGTACTGCTACCTCACGAGTTACCAGTTTCGTCAGACTGTGTATCGGAGTCACAGATCCGTTAGTAAGGTTGTCACACTTTCGATCATTGTAAGTGTAAGATAATCCTGCTCATTGAAGGTTTAACCCCCGACAGCAGCTTTCCCAAACATCAGCAAGCGCCTTGTCAATTTGACCTGAAACGCAATATCACAGAGTTTCAATTCACAGGCAGCGGGCCATAACACCTAGTAATTCCAAATATTACACTCCTTGCTAAAACGCCTTCGAGCCCAGTTTTCGTTATTAGCTTAGAAGTTAGTCGGAATATTCTTTTTGAATGTTGATTAAATTTGGAAATGTTACAGCCAGTCAGGGTAACTTTGTACCTCATTTTTCCATTTTTTCTAAAGGCTGGTCACAAGATAAGTTAGCCATCACAACAGACATCACTACAGACATTGTAACATTTTACATGTATAGTTGGTAAATGCTTGGAAAAATGAAAATGGAGGCTAACTATGCCCTATTGGAGTAAACGTTCTGTTTTAATATCGCAAAAAGTTATACCGTCTTTTGGGGAAGAGGGAAAGACTACAGAAATACTCATTAGAAATCACAGAAGTATTAAAATTGTTACCTTTGGTACAAAATAACAAGTACATGTAGCAGTAGCCATTTGAAACAAAAGCATCAAGTGGTACAAAGATATCCTCAACGGTGAAAAGTTACCCTGATTGATTGTATGTAACATGTCTTTAAACATAATTACATTACATTAATCCTTGTTCCATAGATCATGAATACGACATTTCGTAATGATGTGGAACGTGTCACTTTAACGTAAGGTTTCTTTTCACAAAATAATTGATATTTATTTTATTTATTTATTTATTTATTTTACAGTTACTACTTCATATCTAAGGATTCATCACACCACTTCTTTGAGACATAACTACCATCGTAAGTTCGCTTATGTTGTCCACAGTCTACTAAGACAACAAACAAAGAGTCATTAAAAGCCACTACGATGCAGAAACATTTACGTAGATAATATCAATTACCCACTTGGAGGTGTCTGTGAACATCAATGTGCCAGTTCATAAGCAGTGGCAGTCGACTGGTTGATTTGGAGACACTCTCTCTTTCCTACTAGCGTTTGTCCGGTCGTACGTGGGCACTGTTTTCAAGATATGTCATATGAATGTTATTTAACTTTGAGATGGAATGCCGTTTCTGCCGTCACAATCAGCCAAAGACATGGAAGTCACATGCGGAATCTATCTGTTACTCTCGTACGCTTTCTTTGTGTTTGCTATCGAATTTAAAATGATTGTACGTCGTACTTTCTGAGGCAGAGAGTGTGGACGAGACCATAGTTCGCCTAAAAGAGTGGGGAAAGCCGAGTAAGATTAGACACAGGCTTGCTGGGTACCAGACCAGCAGTCGCTAATCTGCGACAAAGTGTCGAACCGTGTCTGTGCCGCAAGATGGCACTCTGCACGTTAAGCTGTACGTCAGGTCGAACTGCCTGTTTGAAAATTTTTGATATAAAAAACTTACACAATTGTTGGTGTTTCATATAGGAAAATTCTAAATACAGGGTTGCGCTACTTTATAAATACTCAAATAAGAGACTAAAATAGTATTTGCAGGTGCTCTCCCACGACAGTTTCTCTTTCTCCAGCTGCTTCTCACCTTATACCAGTCCGCTCTTTTTGAGAAGTTCTCTTTTATTTACGCTAGAGTAATCAATCAGCTTCTGTTAGTTTCATTCTGAATGAGGTCCCTGGACTTCTTTCTTCATCAAATATTTTTGCTTGGACGTTTCGTCTATTCACACCTAGAGACACAATTGTTTAATTACTCTGAAAGAAGCTATTATCTAGCGCCTTTAGATTACCAGGAGAAATAACACTTCAATGAACACTTAGCACGTGTCGTACAGAATCCCTGTGTCTCACTGAAGTTTCGTTCTGTAGTACTATCTTCGCATTATTGTTAAATAACAAAAAACCAAAAATCAGTGTTGGATTATGAATCAGTACATTGCTAATACAATGTGTCAGTGGTTTTGTACCCATGATGATGCACACATTACACATCATATTTAATTAACTTGAGAATTGCATGAGTGTTGATCGATTCTTATTTTAGTTTCATTTTAATATAAATGTAAATTTCGTGTGACTAGGGCCTCCCGTCGGGTAAACTGTTCGCCGGGTGCAAGTCTTTCGATTTGACGCCACTTCGGCGACTTGGGCGTCGATGGGGATGAAATGATGATGATTAGGACAACACAACATCCAGTCCCTGAGCGGAGAAAATCGCCGAACAACCCGGGAATCGAACCCGGGCCCTTAGGATTTACATTGTGTCGCTCTGACCTTTCATCTACCGGTGGCGGACTTCATTTTAATGTAGGCCTGGGATTGAGTTATGTACTCTGTATCACTTTCTGTTTCATTTTCGTCCGTTATGCAAAGATAAAGTTACTAAAGTGCTTCTGTAACCTAACAAATTGATTAACTGTGGTCATAGTGAGTAGGTATTGGTTTCGTGACGTATGAATAAATACTAAAGTGCCTGATAAAAGTACAAAACATATAACCTGATAAATAAGTACACTGCGGTGACAAACGTCATGGGATACGTCCTAATATCGAGACGGCCGGGGTGGCTGAGCGGTTCTAGGCGCGACAGTCTGGACCGCGCGACCGCTACGGTTGCGGGTTCTAATCCTGCCTCGGGCTTGGATGAGTGTGATGTCCTTAGCTTAGTTAGGTTTAAGTAGTTCTGAGTTCTAGGGGACTGATGACCTCAGAAGTTAAGTCCCGTAGTGCTCAGAGCCATTTTGAACTTTATATCGTGTTGGAAGCTTTTTCTTGCAAGGCGTACTGTAGCAGCTCGACGTGGCATGGTTTCGACTAGTCGTTGCAAGCCCCTTAAGACATATTGAGCATGCTGCCTTATTGTTCCATAACTGCGAGCATGTTGCCGATGAAGGGTTTTGTGCACGGACTGGTCTCGCGATGACGTCCCGTAAATGTTCGATTAGATTCTTGTTGCTAACAGTTGTGGCCCGATGACATTTTGGGTATATGGCTTCGTGGAGTCTGCGTGAGAAGCCGCACGGGGTAGCCGCGCGATCTGGGCTTCTACTCACGGTCCGTGCGGCTTCCCCCGTCGGAGGTTCGAGTCCTCCCTGGGGCATGGGTGTGTGTGTTGTCTATAGCGTAAGTTAGTTTTAGTTAGATTACGTAGTTTTTAGGCTTAGGGACCGATGACCTCAACAGTTTGGTCCCATGAGGCCCTACCCCAAATTTCGAATTTCCAATTTCTGCGTGAGACTCAAATCCTACCATCAGCTGTTACCATCTGAAATCTGGACTCATCTGAGCAGGCCACGGTTTTCCAGTACTCTATGGTCTAATCGATATGGTCACAAGCCGACGGAGAGGCACTTCAGGCGATTTCGTGATGTTAACTAACGTACTCGCGTAGGTCGTATGATGCCATAGCACATTAACGCAGATTTTCACGGTAGTATCATAACTGATACGTTCGTCATACGTCCCACATACATTACTGCGATAATTTTACGCAGTATTGTTTGCTAGAACTGACAACTGCATGCAAACGCCGCTGCTCTCGGTCCATAAGTGAAGGCCGTCGGCCACAGCGTTGTCCGTGGTGAGAAGTAATACATGAAATTTGGTGCACTCTTGCCACTGTGCATCTCGGAATACTGACTTCCCTAATTATTTCCGAAATGGAATTTTCTGTGCATCTTGCTACAATTACCACTCCTCGTTCAAAGTCAGTTGATTCCCATCTTGCGGAGAAGTTACGTCGGAAAACTGTTCACATGAATCACTTGAGAACAAATGACAGCGTCACCAATGCACTGTCATTTTATGACTTGTGAACGGGACACTACCGGCATCTGCATATGTGCACATCGCTATCCCCTGACTGTTGTGGCCTCGATGTATATTTGTGCAGATTTGTATAGTATACTTTAAATGGTGTCCCTATTTAACAGATTAGTGAATTTGGTTTAAAACTATCAGAATAACAGCTGCTTCACTGGTTATCCTTCTTTATGTTCCCCTCTGGTAGCAAAAGTAAAGCCAATTCCAAATTTGATATCATCTTCCATCGTACAGTTTTTACATAATATTCACTAGACCCTTCAGTCGAAAGAAAGTTCGGTAGGGCTACTTGTTAATTGCAGTAATGTAGGTGCATCGCGATAAACTGAAGTCGGCTAACCACCAATTACAATAACTTTATTTTGTTCCAGGGTAAAGCTACAAAATATTTACTCTACGCACAGGAAAAGTTAATTTCACTGTGACTAAACTGGCATGTGGACGTTCAAAGTTAATCTTTTAATCATGATCGCCTTGGAATGATTTTCTATGCAATGTGTGAAATTAAAATTGAATGCCACTTAGGAAAACGTATAAAGGTGAAAATTTAGAACGGAGTTCTTTCCAGATAATTTCTGATAGCTAGAGTAAAGTTCATTTAATTCTGAATGAAAGGAGTTTTGTCAATGCTACAGCATAAGTTTCAGATACAGTCCTCTTCATTATATACACCGGATAATAATAAAAAATGAGTTTTCGTTTTATCAGTACACAGTACATTGTTGTAAGTACTTGTAAGAGAGACCTTTCAGTTTTTTTTTCTTTTTAGTGGTATACTGCTCGAAACGGTTTTGTTGTTGTTATGTTAACTGGCAGGGCACCTTCATAACCGTTTTTCTTTTCTGTTTGCTGCAATTACAACGTCTGGAGTCATTTTTTTTTCTTTTCATTCGGACTCAGTTTCCCTTTTTTGCAGCTTCCGTACTCTCTTAGCGTCATATTTTTATGCCTATTACTGCGTCTTCACTTTTCTTAGTGCTTCAGTATTTAATCGCATTTAAAGGTGGCCTTTAGCACCTCATAAGTAATAGCCAAGGAATTTACCACAAAGTGCGAGCTTGTGCTCTGCTTTTATTACTCGTATCAGTTATTCGGTACGTCTTTGGCGGAAAAATGAGGATATAACGTCGTAGAAGCTGCGTGACACCAGGTTTGCAAGAAATTTCCTAATCATGGTAAATTAAAAAGAAACAGCCCGCAGTCGTTCTCCTAGAAGCGAATGATGTGTTAAGTTCTTCCCAGGAAGCGTTGTACGCTGCTCGGCAGTTTTTCTTTTTTCTTCGCTGCGCCCTTGGCGTTTGGTGCCTGCCCATGCCTCTCGCCATCCCTACACCCCTCCCCTCTTTTTCTCTGTCGCTTGGTATAGGTGTGTGTGGGTGTGCGAGGTCAGGAAAAGGAAGTTCGCCCGGAGGTCTGCAGTAACGAGCTGCCTTCTTCACTGATCGGCTGCCCATCCAGAAAACCGTTGAGCAGAATCATGCGGATCTCGTATTACGTCGTCATGTGTTGCAGTACGTCCTCTAACGTTCTCGAATTTCCTTACGCAGACGCCTACTGCGTGAGTTACACGCGACTATTTGTCCATAGGACAGCGTCTTTGCCCATATAGTTTTTATTCTAGGTCACAAAGTATTTTACATTCTGGGCTTTCGCAGCTATCGACCAGCACAGTGTTATGAAGAATTCCGCTGACAGCTGGTACAATACTTGTTTTATTGACACACAACCGGTTTCACCGCTTAAAGCCGCATCATAAGGTGCAAAAATGTTGAAGGGTCGTAGGTACCCATATTATCCAGTGAATATTGTATACTTTATTTTGGTGAACGAAGGGTGAAAAAATACGTGATCCATTAATTTCGTAAAAATTGCTGTTGGGTGGATCATGCAGTTACACACATTTGTTTTAAAACTTTCCTGCATCGCTGTCACGGCAGGGCAGCCCGTTGTTAGGAAGGGTAGAAGCGGCAGTCAGAATCGACTAACAAGGACTCTTTAGTGCGAACTCGATTGAGAGTCGCTGGAACATTTTTTTTTTTTTTTACTGCTGCTACTCTTTGTAATAACCCGCCACCTTTGTGCATAAGACGGGTCCTCTCTAACCTGGTTGGCTGGAATGAATAATACACTCCTGGAAATGGAAAAAAGAACACATTGACACCGGTGTGTCAGACCCACCATACTTGCTCCGGACACTGCGAGAGGGCTGTACAAGCAATGATCACACGCACGGCACAGCGGACACACCAGGGACCGCGGTGTTGGCCGTCGAATGGCGCTAGCTGCGCAGCATTTGTGCACCGCCGCCGTCAGTGTCAGCCAGTTTGCCGTGGCATACGGAGCTCCATCGCAGTCTTTAACACTGGTAGCATGCCGCGACAGCGTGGACGTGAACCGTATGTGCAGTTGACGGACTTTGAGCGAGGGCGTATAGTGGGCATGCGGGAGGCTGGGTGGACGTACCGCCGAATTGCTCAACACGTGGGGCCTGAGGTCTCCACAGTACATCGATGTTGTCGCCAGTGGTCGGCGGAAGGTGCACGTGCCCGTCGACCTGGGACCGGACCGCAGCGACGCACGGATGCACGCCAAGACCGTAGGATCCTACGCAGTGCCGTAGGGGACCGCACCGCCACTTCCCAGCAAATTAGGGACACTGTTGCTCCTGGGGTATCGGCGAGGACCATTCGCAACCGTCTCCATGAAGCTGGGCTACGGTCCCGCACACCGTTAGGCCGTCTTCCGCTCACGCCCCAACATCGTGCAGCCCGCCTCCAGTGGTGTCGCGACAGGCGTGAATGGAGGGACGAATGGAGACGTGTCGTCTTCAGCGATGAGAGACGCTTCTGCCTTGGTGCCAATGATGGTCGTATGCGTGTTTGGCGCCGTGCAGGTGAGCGCAACAATCAGGACTGCGTACGACCGAGGCACACAGGGCCAACACCCGGCATCATGGTGTGGGGAGCGATCTCCTACACTGGCCGTACACCACTGGTGATCGTCGAGGGGACACTGAATAGTGCACGGTACATCCAAACCGTCATCGAACCCATCGTTCTACCATTCCTAGACCGGCAAGGGAACTTGCTGTTCCAACAGGACAATGCACGTCCGCATGTATCCCGTGCCACCCAACGTGCTCTAGAAGGTGTAAGTCAACTACCCTGGCCAGCAAGATCTCCGGATCTGTCCCCCATTGAGCATGTTTGGGACTGGATGAAGCGTCGTCTCACGCGGTCTGCACGTCCAGCACGAACGCTGGTCCATCTGAGGCGCCAGGTGGAAATGGCATGGCAAGCCGTTCCACAGGACTACATCCAGCATCTCTACGATCGTCTCCATGGGAGAATAGCAGCCTGCATTGCTGCGAAAGGTGGATATACACTGTACTAGTGCCGACATTGTGCATGCTCTGTTGCCTGTGTCTATGTGCCTGTGGTTCTGTCAGTGTGATCATGTGATGTATCTGACCCCAGGAATGTGTCAATAAAGTTTCCCCTTCCTGGGACAATGAATTCACGGTGTTCTTATTTCAATTTCCAGGAGTGTACATTGTTTTGCTGATATTGTACTGATAAAGTTTAGAGTAGCGGTATTTGTAGCTGACTGCAGAACAGGTCTGTTAACGCTAATGTACATTTCGCGTAGGAGCCGCGTAGAGTCGCTAAGCGAAATTATGTGTCGTGTGGAGGCGTAGAGGCATACATTACTTCGTCGGTCCATTTGTGAATAACTAGGAAATAACAAGTAGCTCTACAAGGTACCGTCTGTCTACAAACAGATCTACATAGATACTCCGCAAGCCACCGTAGATGCGTTTTGGAAGGTGCCTGTACCACTACTAGTCATTTCCTTTCCTGTTCCATGAGCAAACAGAACGAGTGAACATCGACTGTCTGTATGCCTCCGTATGAGCCCTAGTTTCTCGTATCTTATCTTCGTGGTCCTTACGCGAAATGTACGTTGGTGGCATTAGGATCGTTCTGCAGGAGCATCCTATATGTGGTCTCCTTTGCCGATGAGCCACAGTTTCCTGAACCTTATGCTGTCTTGTTGAGTATATATGTAGATGAGGACGCAGATGTTTGACGTCCCGTGGACAACGAGGCCGTTACAGAGGGACCGTAAGCTCGTATTGAGGAAGGACTGAGGAAGAGACTGCCATCATCCTTTCAACTAATGTAGAAAAATGACGCAAGACCTAAATTTCGATCGTCGGACGGGAATTTGAAATGCAGGTGTGCCGTAAGAAAGCCAGTGTTTTACCACACGAGGTGCTATAAGTGTTGAGCAAACATTCGAAACAATTAGTTGAAAAAAACTTTGACCATAGCTCGCGGAGGTGGATCAAAGTGGGTCACACCCCATTCTACGAGGTCACAAACGAGCGCTATACAAATGACATCAGCTGACAGCATTGGCACCCATCTTGTCCCTCGTAGGATTCACACAAATTTTGGGAACATTGTGGTGATGTATTATGCGTAGGGCCATATGCCACACCTACCTATGCTGTAGGGATCATAAGTTGTAGTCTGTCGTCACATCGAGGGCTGGCCCATTACAGAGTATACCCCTCTGAAATAACCAGGATATTGGCCAGGTACTACTAAAATGAGCCTTCGTGGCATTTAGGAACGCCACGTACAAATTTGAACGGCCGCTACTCCTGAAGGCAAATCGAGCCCCTTACCCATTGTGCCTCCTTCGTCAGTGGTGCTGCAAGCATGTGATCGGATGATGGGTGCTGCTGTGATTCACCAGTCAGAGATGGTAGGAGCGCATGAGAGGATATCATTCTATCCTATCAATTGCCTAATGTGTGCTTCGACATAACCGAACCTTACTAACGAGGTGTTCCAAAGTAGGAGCATACAACTATTCACCAGCCCAGCCGCACTTTGCCCATTGCCACTAGTCGCTGTGTCCTGTGGCGTTTTACAAGTGCAGCCAAACATTCACAAACCGATATAAACACACACATGAAGCAAATACGTCATATAAACATGAGTCCAGCAATGCTTCTATCAAGTTTAGGGCCATTTGTCTAATATCTTTCGATTCCAGCGATATGAAAAATGCCTTGGAGCACATAGCAGCTTTGTCAGCCGCACCTCCAGGTGTCACAGCAAGCACGGCACTTCAAGAGGACTTTCACTGAACCCTTAGTCACGTCCATTTTCGAATTTAACTTTTACCATGCTTTTCTGGACCTGAACTTTTGATATGGAGATATGACTGTGTATTGTCGTGTAAGGTGGTTCTGGCACTGTTCATCGGTTCGGCTCTGGTCTCACGTGACTTTCAGTCGTAAAGTTCGCTTTCTGCGGCATCTTTATCCACCGATGTATCGTCACACTCTGCATTTTTCTAGGTAGTGACCTGCCTGGTTCGTGTGGCGCTACGACACAAAAAATTAATGCAACTCTTCGTAGTGCATTAATTGTGAGGAATACACTTGAAGAAGACGAAATGGTCTACCACATGAAACTCTTTATTGTATGAAACTCTTGACTATGTCTGCTTCAGCTGTAATTCCTTGGTTAACCGCTATTGTTTTGAGTTCAATTTCACTGAAGGTAATTTTCATATGTGACTCACTTCATTGCCTAACTTACATGTAGGTCATCTGTTTTAAGTGATCTCGTCAGACTTGCGAAAGATATAATTGTTTACTAGTTTTCATCTCATACTTGGTTTTGGTTTAACGAAAGTGTACAAAAGTATGAAGTTGACAGATGCCTATCTGACGTGAGGATTTAGTATATGTTACTGGAAGTGCCGCTCAAAGTTTCTGTCAGGTGAGATTGTTATGGTGATGATGACCCGCGAAGAGGGAACAGGTATGTATGTAGAAGGATGTATGTATGTATGTTTCTGCGTGGTTTCTGCGAGGAGATGCTATGGATGTTCGCCAATTGCTATTGCTTAGCATTTGCTGCACTGTGGACTGTCCAACCGCTGTAATAATGCGCGATATTCGACGATAACCCCTTTTTTAAGGAAAGAGGTTTAGCATAGTAAATATGACCCCTGAGGTTACATCTGTACTGTATTTAGTGGATGACTGTGACGTCTGATTGGGTATTGCAGTGTTATGTTTAGGTTACTACTGGCGACTACGGAAGTGTAAGGGAAGGGAAGAAGCTCTATGCTGGCACATAGGAAGGAAGGAAGGAAGATGAGGGTTTAACATCCTGATGGCAATGAGATCTTTAGGAATTGTGCTTAAACTACGGATGGGGAATGAAATCACCTGTGTACTTTTGAAAGGAACCATCCTGCTACTTGCGTGAAACAATTCATGGTAACCATGGGAAATTCTCAATTGGTTGGCTGTTTGTAGATTAGAACCGTCACCCTCGGCGAAGACGAACAAAGTAAGAGCCTACGGAATATCAGACCAGCTGTGTGGCTGGATTGAAGAGTTTTTAGCAAACAGAACGCAGCATGTTGTTATCAACGGAGAGACGTCTACAGACATTAAAGTAACCTCTGGTGTGCCACAGGGGAGTGTTATGAGACCATTGCTTTTCACAATATATATAAATGACCTAGTAGATAGTGTCGGAAGTTCCATGCGGCTTTTCGCGGATGATGCTGTAGTATACAGAGAAGTTGCAGCATTAGAAAATTGTAGCGAAATGCAGGAAGATCTGCAGCGGATAGGCACTTGGTGCAGGGAGTGGCAACTGACCCTTAACATAGACAAATGTAATGTATTGCGAATACATAGAAAGAAGGATCCTTTATTGTATGATTATATGATAGCGGAACAAACACTGGTAGCAGTTACTTCTGTAAAATATCTGGGAGTATGCGTGCGGAACGATTTGAAGTGGAATGATCATATAAAATTAATTGTTGGTAAGGCGGGTACCAGGTTGAGATTCATTGGGAGAGTCCTTAGAAAATGTAGTCCATCAACAAAGGAGGTGGCTTACAAAACACTCGTTCGACCTATACTTGAGTATTGCTCATGAGTGTGGGATACGTACCAGATCGGGTTGACGGAGGAGATAGAGAAGATCCAAAGAAGAGCGGCGCGTTTCGTCACAGGGTTATTTGGTAACCGTGATAGCGTTACGGAGATGTTTAACAAACTCAAGTGGCAGACTCTGCAAGAGAGGCGCTCTGCATCGCGGTGTAGCTTGCTCGCCAGGTTTCGAGAGGGTGCGTTTCAGGATGAGGTATCGAATATATTGCTTCCCCCTACTTATACCTCCCGAGGAGATCACGAATGTAAAATTAGAGAGATTAGAGCGCGCACAGAGGCTTTCAGACAGTCGTTCTTCCCGCGAACCAAATGCGACTGTAACAGGAAAGGGAGATAATGACAGTGGCACGTAAAGTGCCCTCCGCCACACACCGTTGGGTGGCTTGCGGAGTATAAATGTAAATGTAGATGTAGAAGCGAGTCGGGTGTCTTAGAACTACACCTTCTCGTTCGGGCCTTACTTGGCTAGAATACCAGCATTCGGGTGTCGAAAGGGGCTCCCTCGTTTGAACGGTGTACAAAAAATGAGTCACCCTATTGTATTATGAGACTTAAACTTCAGATTAACGCACTGTATTGTGATCAGGAACTGTACGCGACTTATTGTCCTCCTCATTTAGTATAGACACTACAAATAAAGTTAAATATTCAGTTACCTGATGCGAAACCCCAAGACAGTGATGAACACCACCATATTAGTGTGAAAGCTACTTTTGCGATGGGGTGCTGATTTGCTCTTTAGGCAATTTTTTGTTTTCCTATTATTGGAACCAAAGCAATACAGAGTGTTTTAATTAAGAGAAAACGCGGAACTGTACATGACTGACAAGTTTCGAGAGTTTCATCAAAAACACTTTTCCAAGAATTGCGCAAATCAGCAGCAATTTCTGGTCCTCCGTGGGAAGGATTTTTATTAATTCCAGAGCGGCCACAGTGCCTGTTGGTGTTGTTAACCGAGTTAGGACGGCTAAAAGAGCTGCAACCTACGGCCCAAAGACTCGCGACGGGCGTCCAGCGCTACATCTACATCGCACTCCTCGCTACTGCAACGCAATTTCCTGTGAATATATATGCAAGCATTTACCGCCCGAGCGGAACCAGGCGTTCGTATAAAACACTACTGCAAGTCGTAACCAGAATACCAATGATGCTGCCTTAAGCATGTTTGTGATGTACTATATTATGGAAATTCGTATGCGAGGTAACGCAAAATGTGAGAAGCAAACATGCAGCAGAAAACATTTTGCATATTTGCACGCGGTTTCAGTTTAACTTTACACATAGTACTAAATACGTGCTATTCTCTTGGTAGGTTATTGGTATTTTGCTCAGCTAGGTACCTGGTCATGCCAAAATGTATTCGTAAAAACTGCACTAAGGTAGATGTAAAAAAATAGATTTTACACAAAAAAGAGACTAGAAAAACTAACATTTAAATGGATATTCTCATATGAAATAACAGTAAAAGTTCCATTAAAAGGAAGAGAATAATCAAGGTAATTTATAAAACAAGGGAGATGTCCGAGGAACAAGCGCACGAGGCAGTTAACAGTTAACACAATAGACGAGTGATAACCTCAGTTATGGTCCAGCGAAACAGCCCGTTAGCTTTCTCTCATGTTAAAGATAACAAATTGCAGTTCCACCGCTTGAAATTCATTTCTCTTCATATATGCTTGTGAACACTGTGCTCTTTTATTTCATCCACGCTGCTTTTATTGTTGTTAAGGCCACGTCTGTACAAAATATTTCACTCGAAAAGTATTTCCGCGGCAAATCATAAGCTAGTTTTGCCTGTTGTTCACCACCCATTTTATATGAGCATGGCTGGACACGCTAACAACGGGCCTACCAATTATTTAAGATTTCTTTCGTTATTGTGGAGGCATTCGTTAGGGCTTATTTATGTATATATAAAGAAGTCCTGACCGACGCTTACGATATTTGGTATACTTTTATACACATTGTAATGAACCTTCTAGCTTAAAATACAACAGTTACTACGACATCACAAAACATCATCAAAATATGGAAAAGTAATACCTGTAAAGAAATTCATATTACTTTCTTTCAAATTGTGTATTTAAACCTCTGCTCAAAATGAGCACACGTTCTTTATATACTGCGTGTATTTAGAAAGTAAATAGATATTAATAAATTTCCTTTTACAATAATTTTAAAATTAAACTTATTTAGGAGTGTTGATATTACGTTCTTAGTTATGACATTGCGATAATTATAACTCAGTGATACAGTGAGCAGCAATTGGCGCCTGTTTGCTGATGACGCCGTAGTGTTTGGGAAAGTGTTGCCTTTAAGTGACCGTAGGAGTACATATTTTGAGTGGAACAGCAATGGAATGACAAGTTATAGTAGAAGTTACATTCCCCTATGCACCGTATGGTGAGTTATAGATTATGGATGTTGGCGTAGATAAAAACCTGAAACTCAATTAACAACTGATTTTAATGGTTAATGAAAAACACCTCAGCTGTATTATTACATATTTATCGTGTTAAGACCTTCGCACTTGGAACATGGTTAAGTTGCCAAGATGTGCTAAAACCATGCTATAAATCGTCTGGTGGTCATAGATAAAGATACAAGCGAAATCCAGGTACAATGATCACAAACACTCTGCCAACCGCATGGTGGACGTAATGTGATCAGACCCAACATGTTGCATTAAGCAGTATCTGGTAACTATGTCGTAGTTCACCTCTGTTCAGCGCGGTAGATTGCTCACCGGAAGGTACGGATTCGATTCCCAGCCGGGTTGGGGATTTCCTCGACCCAGGGACTGGGTGATATGTTGTCCTTATCTTCGTACCGTGATAACTGACACGAAAATCGTATGCATGGCGTCACACGACAAGTCTAAGCCTATGTAACTTCGTATCAGGGTACAGCTTGACCCTTATTAACGACCTGAGTTGTCGAAACACATTGCCTTATCTTCCACTGTTCAGATGGCTCTATGGGCACATCCCAAAATCCAATTTAAAAAAATTAAATCTGGAATGAGGTGCCAAAGCGTCTTTGACATAATGACAGACAAAATACTCGTAAAACACTCCCTGATCAACGCATTAAACTCAACCTTGAGTTATGTTGTAATGTGAGTTTAAGCTGTGTTACAATTAAAGGTCACAACCTAATAATTCTTTCGAGTGTATGCCATTGTTCTGGGTCAACTTCTTAAACTGTGTCGCCAGGTTTATGCTTACTGGTTAAAATGACTGTAGCAAGTTGACAATGGGGGACGAATTCCAATGAATAGTGTCTCTTAATGGTAAGGGTGAGATTTTTCATTTTAGAGTTTCCACTTTCTATATTTATTTCTGTGAACTATTAATACCTTGAAGAAACAAATTTAATATTAGGAAGGATTTGTATAGTCCGCATGTTCACGATACACATGAAAATATGGTGGAATTATCAATTTTTATACCGGAGGTAGATTTTATGTGGGTGGTTGAGCACAAATTAACGTGGACGCCAGTGGACTTTTGACTTCAGTAGTTGTTCCTCAGAGTTGTTGTAACCTACATTATATCAGACCCATGCTGCGAATACTCTTAACCACCACAACCATATCTTGTAAAAACCGACATTCCGTTTAAGGAGACTTATTACACTTTTTTGAACACATTTATCTTTTATGATACAATCATGACCCGTTCAGACCTACAATGGTCATCTTCAGATATTACAATAGAGCAAACGAAAAATTACGTTAAGACTTGAAAAAAGAGTTTTACTAGGTCTTCTTGAGAGCTAAGTTAAGTGCTGTCAACATACATGCGGTTCATACCTGTGGGCGTTGTCAAGTAAATATAGTATCGGAAATCAGGAAATTTTATACAGGGCGTAACGGGTATAAATGCAGATATTCCTGTCGGCGACTGACGACGGTGTACTGAGCAATATCAAATCAGCATTTACGTCATTTTCAGACTACTAATTATAGCCATTAGAAGTCGTATGTTTTAAGATGGTTAGTAGCACCAAGCAAACGTGGCAAGAGCAAGCCGTTAATGTTTATTTTGCCCTGAACAGTAGGTCAGTGTATGTGCGTGGACTCCAAATGGTAAGTCCATACTTACAGCCATAGTCCATTTAGTGGAATAGTTACGACCTTGCAGGAAACATCAGGTCGTAATGTTTGTGATCTATTTCTCGAGAGTGTGTTCGACACAGAGAAAAATCAGCCAACACGCTGATATGTGTCCGTATTAAGGTACCACATGTACAAATATCTTCACTTACAGATGTTACACCCAGTATATACAGCTAAGTGTACTTTTCCTTTCTTACTTGTTTTGATAGATATGAGCGTATTCACTCTTGAAAACCATAAAATATGACAAAAATATTTCAATCAGTTAGTCGTAAAACATGAAACCAGAATGCAGCATTATTAAAATAGTAAAACATATTTAATACAGAGTGAGGTCTTTAAAGTACAAGAGGCAGAGTGGCAATCTTTATGGTACCAAAAGGGTGGTTATAACTGAACTTTCACTACTCGAGAGAGCCCCCATGGAAAACCAAGTGTAAACACTTGTAAGGACATAGGAAGGAGAAATAACTAACAAAAGATTGAAAGAAACACATTTTAATTTCCACACGAGAGGGTAACGATTGTTAATTGCGTACAACGTTTACTTTTCCAGGATACAAATCTTGCTCATTTTTAGGACTATCTATATCGCCAGCACTAGAGGTACCGCCGGCCGGTGTGGCCGTGCGGTTATAGGCGCTTCAGTCTGGAACCGCGTGACCGCTACGGTCGCAGGTTCGAATCCTGCCTCGGGCATGGATGTGTGCGATGTCTTTAGGTTAGTTAGGTTTAAGTAGTTCTACGTTCTAGGGGACTGATGACAACAGATGTTAAGTCCCATAGTGCTCAGAGCCATTTGAACTAGAGGTACCATTTCACAACTGTTCGCAGCACATTTCGAACGGTGGTCCATGTGTAACGCCAGAAATGCATATCCTCCTATTTCCATCTATTGTACTATAAATTTGTTTTCCTTATTTTTGTTACCTGAATATATGACATTTCTGTGTCTTTACATATTGTAATGGTTTTACTATATATATATATATATATATATATATATATATATATATATGCCTTTATGCCGATGTATAATTGGTTTGTTTCGTAAATATTATTTGTATTTTTACGCTGGGTCTTGCCTAGGGAAAACTGCTATCGAACGATTACATCGATAGGTCGTGTGAAGAATCAAAGTGTGTAGGATCTTTGGTAGTGTTAACTCTGCCGCGTGGAGCGCGGGCAGAGAGACTCTGGCGGGAGTAGCGAGTGGAGCAGGTGTGTTGTGTGAAGCTCCCGCGAGTTGCCGCGCTTTCGGGGTTTGGGCAGCATGTAATTGCGCTCGACTTGCGATGATAGTTTCTGACATGGTGTCGCGGACGGGAAACATTAGCTGGCGCACATCAAGAGCCCGTTTCGTCTGGTGACCGTGTCGAGAAGAAGGCGCGCCAACATCTAGCTTCTGCAACAGCGACGGCCGACAATGAGTGACTGTCGCCACCTCCTCGATCGACGGCTTCAAACCTTCAATCAACCAACAAGGAAGACTGGAAGCACGTAAAGTTTTAGAACTGTATGGCAGACCTCAGCTTTTCAAATTTTTAAAATTGTTGCATCACAAAATTACAGCTACTTAGCATGAACCTTTGTTGCTCATTGTCCCAATTGCATTACCAAGCAGGGCCCCTTCCTTTTCCGGAATGAACCCGAGTGTCGTTCAAATTCAGACGCCAGCATTAATGTACAATCATTCCATTTGACTACTTTAATTTCAAAGTTCAGTTAAAGTATTCATAGCTGGCTGCAATATTCAGATTACACAAGCACAAATTAAGAGTGCGAGTTTTGTTACCGTATTTTAGCTTATCTGTGACTGCAGCTCAGCTTGGTACGTACTAAATTTTACTATTGTTAATTGTTCATAATCATTTAATTCAAGTTCAAAGTTAAATCTCTTATTTCTAAATTGCGTAGATTCAAGTAGTTTTTGAAATGATTGTTGAGGTAGTCCAAGACTAACCGTATTTTACTGAATTTCGATGTGCTTCAGAAAGAAAGCTCACAATTAACTTCAGTCACTAAATTAACTTTCGATTTTCCGGTTTTATTAATTCTTTTGCTAAATTAAGTCAGAGTGTAGTGAAATTGATTACTTCTGACAAACTTTCAGTTTTTACACTACACGTGTCAACCTTCAGTTGCCACGCTTCTAGTGCTAATTATATGTGAAATAACCTTTCTTTTTCAGTTACTATAGTAATTGTCCTTAGGACTGGCGACCGTAATTTCCCCAAATCTCAAATATCTAATTACCGCTAGTTAACTGTTAACGTAACGGCCGCACATTTACTTTCTTTATTAACTTTACCCCTTTTCTAAATTAATTTCCACCAGTTTCATTAGCATTTTTCCTTTCATTTAGATGTAACCCCTTCCTCCCTCTTTACCGACAAATTAACTTCGGTGACGATTGATTTTCCCAAAGTCCCATTAGGTACACGCGGTTTCATTTTTCACTGTCATTAAGGTCGATAAGTGAGGGGGAGGTTACACATGAAATGCTCAGCTATCGAGACGCAGCTCGAGCATGGCTTGAAGACCGCGCACTGCGTTCAGCATTGTCAGTCATGGCAACAGTCATTTCTTCAACAGTTTGTGGAGCAACTGGCCGTCGGCTTCTGTCAGGAGCCATTTTCTAATTGCCGGTTAATTTGAACTTTCGAAGATTGTTCTTCAACCCCGGTGCGGAAGAGGACCTCTCTACACTCCTTTAATAAGTTGGTACTAGCGAAGAGCAGCAACTGCTACTGTTATTTTGATAAAACGGCTTTACGAGTAAAGCCCTGTGCACCTTTTCCAGACCCATGCTGTCTGCAGCCGTAATGCACACCGATGCTTATGATTCAACCCTAAGGCACCATACCAGTACCAGTACCTAACGGCAAGTCATGAAACTACCGCTACAAACAACGCATATCCTGCAGCGCCGAGGCCGAACATAATGCCTATAATGTTTTGTACCCGTCTGGTAAATACTTTTCTGTCTACACTGGCTCAAGCAGCGAGAGACTAATTCTAACAACCCTGTATCTCCAATGCCTGACTCCACTGTACTTGGGGCTTCTAGATGTTTATGCCACTGCGCATAAGCTTAGAAGGAGCGATGAGAATGGACGAAATGGGCAGTTCCCTGTTGCAGCTTGCTGGCACTCTTCTTCTCGCTCAGGGGTGTTAACAATAGCTCGATAGATGATACGAAGTGCAGACGCTGCCCGGACGGCACAATGTTGCACTCGTTCACATAGAGGCTACATCATCAGCTGCAGCATGTATGTAGGACTCAGTGACTACCTCAAATAAATATATCATCGTAAATATTAAAATATAATGTGTTTGGAACTTATGAACATTGCAATATTTCGACAATCTATTTAGTTCTTCGTACATGCTCCAGCTGATAATGAGGCCTGTCTGCGAGTGAGTGCCAGGCCCCGCCTACAGTTCTTAGCCGCGCGGGATTAGCCGAGCAGTCTAGGACTCTGGAGTCATGGACTGTGGAACAAGGTTCGAGTCCTCCCTTGGGCATAGGTGTGTGTGTTTGTCCTTAGGATAATTTAGGTTAAGTAGTGCGTAATCTTAGGGGCTGATGACCTTAGCAGTTAAGTCCCATAAGATTACACACTTTTTTTTTTTTTACAGTTCTTAGCGTCTTCCCATATAACGTAAATATCTCGCAGCCGGAAGGAGACTGCCAGCGAACAGCAACAACGAAGTGCCCTGGTCGTCCATTCTAAGCTTACGTGCAGTGGCGTACACATCTAGCAGCCTGAAGTGCAGCACCATCAGGAGATGTAAATACAGTATGTGCCATAAGGATTGCCGCTCTCTCTCTTTTATTGTAACGATTATCTGTTTTAAATCAGTTTTACTGTTTTAACTGCTTTCATGCATCAAGAATAATTGATTGAACCTTATTGTAATATTTCTCATATTTTATTATCTTCACGAGATAAGATTGTCTTACAGAGGGCGTTCGCATCTTGCGCAACGATTAGGGAAGGGAAAGTACAGTTAGTTGTATATGTATAATTCCCTGACTTCGGATATACTGCTCAGGCGAGAATTCGCCAGATGCCATATGTTAATATCACTGTACTTGGCTCACAAGTAGACCTAGTAAAAATATTTGTACTTGCTGTAGCTCTCAGTATAAGCTTTTCTTTTCTCTATTGTGGCATATGACGATGGCCACGGTGAACCAAACACGTTGATGACTATGTCATAGAAAGTGACTGTGTAAAAGGTAATAAAAACTTTAGAACCGTAACTACGAGTGTATATTGGCACACGGAGATACTCACAGTCCGGCCTCATCATCCCTCATTAAAAATCATTCATTTATATTTTCAAGTACTGGCCGCCTAAATAGATGTAAGTGCTGTTATAAAACCGAGCGCATTCTCGTCAGCATGAATATGGAGAAGCTTTAAAATTAAGTGTGTTATGTTAATCACAGTGTTATTGGAGGTAATCATAACGTAAGGAAGAAGCTAATTCAAAGGTTCACTGTTTAAAGGAAGTAGTTATAGGAGATGTGTATCCAACCGTCACATCAGTTTTCCTTGCAGGAGCTTACTTTCCCCAATTACTATAAAACTAAATTTTATAACGTACACTACCTGAAACGGACTTCCGAATTAGATGAATTCGTAGAAGGAAACGTCATCAACTTTATCTCTTACTTTAAGAAGAAAATTTCAGCCCCAGAAATCAAAAAAATGTTCAGATGTGTGTGAAATCTTCTGGGACTTAACTGCTAAGGTCATCAGTCCCTAAACTTACACACTACTTAACCTAAATTATCCTAAGGACAAACACACACACCCATGCGTGAGGGAGGACTCGAACCTCCGCCGGGATCAGCCTCACAGTCCATCCCCAGAAATCGAACCCAGACGAAAATTTGTTCTATAATTCTTATGGTACGCAGTTATGACTTTAGAGTACAACTTCTGAGCCGGCCAGGGTGGCCGAGTGGTTCTAGGCGCTACAGTGTGGAACCGCGCGACCGATCGGTCGTAGGTTCGAGTCCTGCCTCGGGCATGAATGTGTGTGATGTCCTTAGGTCAGTTAGCTATAAGTAGTTCTAAGTTCTAGGGGACTGATGACCTCAGAAGTTAAGTCCCATAGTGCTCAGAGCCATTTGAACCATTTAAACAACTGGTGAACTTCGCGCGCACCGGTTGTTGGACACTCGCTCTGCGCCACTGCGGGTCGCCTAGTGCGCGAACAGTACAGCGGAATGGCAGCCAGTGCCCTTGTGTTCGTTGAATTTCGAAGGCGAGAAAAGAGGACAGGGGAGATGGGCACATCTAGCCAACGTGTTTTGAAATCTCATTCGAGATGACAAGTTATTCTACGCGAGATATAGTAACTAATATGAGCAAGTAATATATCAACCTCAAGCACATATGGGTACAGTATTATTTTACAATATTCTCGTATTGATATTCTGCAGCTATATAGTCGTCTGAAAATAAAAAAGAATAAACCTAAGCATATAAAGATTTATTATGATTTTTTATTTACAACTTAATGGGGGCACTCACATTGAAGAATAGCGCTTTTTCTGTACATGTAGTTCACTCTAATAGTGCTACCTTTAAAATACAAAGAAAATAGCGCACAACAGCGGCATTAGTAAGTAAATAGAGCTGTGCTACTTCTTTATTGACACACCCATTCATCTCGTTCATTTTCACTGCATTTGTGAATTGCACCATAAACATTTTCAAAGCAAACGGTCTCTGGCACTAGCTACAGGTTAGTGACCGTACTCTTTGACACAGTCAACCACGCATATCACCAATGTCATAACAGTACTTCTCATATCTCTTCCTCACTCCACGGTATAGAATTTTACGTTCGGGCATTAAGCGGCTGCAGTGGACCGGAGCGAGTGACCGGTGCGCACATATGTTTGAAAGCTGTACGATCAGATGTTACAACTGCGTGCTATCAGAATTATGGCCCGAAGTTTTGCGCAAGATGGATTACTGGAGCTAATATCTCGCAGGTGTGCTTTTTCCTCCTTCAAATGTGAGGTCAAGTGGGTTGTTATCGTGTCCGATTCAGTGATTTACTACAGGGGTATCTGTTCGCATTAACGACGTTGAAGATAGGTGAGAAGCAGCAACTCGCGAATTGGAGGCAGCATACGAAGAACGAGGGGACCCTCCCAAAAGCTGGAACACTACAACTATATCTGACAAGCAAGGCAAGGCACAACGACAATTGATTATTGGTTTGCAGGCTTGTTATGAAACTAGAATAATGTTAGATGGTTCAAATGGCTCGGAGCACTATGGGACTCAACATCGTAGGTCATAAGTCCCCTAGAACTTAGAACTACTTAAACCTAACTAACCTAAGGACATCACACACACCCATGCCCGAGGCAGGATTCGAACCTGCGACCGTAGCAGTCCCGCGGTTCCGGACTGCAGTGCCAGAACCGCTAGACCACCGCGGCCGGCAATGATGTTAGAGCTTGACAGCATGTGGCTCTGACTAAGCAGTAGAAGGCTGTATGGTTGTTTATAGGAGCAGTCAAATGAGATAGATGGAAAAAAAGGTCGCCATAGCTGTTAGTATATTTATAGAACAGTGCGACAAGACGGTGAGTGTCCTCATGGAAAAATGTTTGCGTTTACCTACAGAAACATGATTGTACTCACGCGTGCACCTCTTCGTAGGAAACAAATCAACGGCCACGAATGTATTTACTTACGACGCCATAAATGTGGAAATCGTATGGGGGAAATCGGGACTATTTGGAGAAACTGTTAGGGCTTTTAAGATAATCTTCTGCAGTTCAGTCGAAACAACAGGCACGCCAGCTCTGGGAAAGTTGTAGCGAACTTTTTCTTTGGCTCCAAATGCCGGCTGCCCATCGGTTTTGTGGAACATGGTGCCACAATTGACTCACAGCGATACGTGGACACCTTGCTTAAACTGAAGCGCCCCATTAATTCCAAACGCCCAAGAATGTTTACGGATGGCATCATAATGTTGCAAAGGATTTTTAATATCTTCGGGTGCTTTCGAGACGCTAAGGAAACATCTGAGGTTATGTTACAGTATAATTACTGTCGCCGCTCTGAGTGACCGCGCGGTTTAGGGTGCCATGTGCGGTTCGCGCGACCCCTCCCGCCGGAGGTTCGAGTCCTCCTTCGGTCATGTGTGTGTGTGTGTGTGTGTGTGTGAGTGTGTGTGTTTGTTTTGTTCTTAGCATAACTTAGTTTAAGTAGTATGTAAGTCTAGGGACCGATTGCCTCAGCACTTTGGTCCTTTAAGAATTCACACACAATCGAACATTTTTTTGAGTTACTGTCAACCAGTAAACAGACGCACAAAATTGGCGACTGTATCTGAGGTAGACACAACCAGAATTGGTGATTAGCGTAGAGTAATTCCAATGCCGTCATGCAGAAAGACTCAAGTAATCGGAAGATTTGTCCCCCACCTCAGTCGCACAAAATTGTTGACGTCCACGAAGCATCACGGATAGTGATTACAGAATAAGGCGTAGCTGTGGCCAACCTTTCCCGCAAACAATGACGAGAGAAACACACGACGTAGTGCCGCTAGTCAGATCCTGAGTAGGTTAGGTAGCCCTCTCAGCTGCAACATGCATCTGTCTGAATCTTATGTAGATGGATTTCCATATACGTGTGGTATCAACGGTTTTATGGATTTCAAAAAGAGACTTGGCTTTGTATTGTGGTCAACGGTGATTAAGCTGAGGACTAATCCAGCTATTTTGTGCGAATCTTTCACTTTTCTGTTTTGTTACACGGTGAATGAAATGCTATATTCGCGTCTTATATCCATAATATGCTAGCTAATGATGGCCAAGCGTAGAACTCGAAATTATTGTGTTACTACGGTTTCCTGTGAGTAATATTGACGGAGAATTCAGGTCGTAGATATTCCATGAAATTTTAGAACTCTAGGTTCAAAAAATGGTTCAAATGGCTCTGAGCACTATGGGACTCAACTGCTGTGGTCATAAGTCCCCTAGAACTTAGAACTACTTAAACCTAACTAACCTAAGGACAGCACACAACACCCAGCCATCACGAGGCAGAGAAAATCCCTGACCCCGCCGGGAATCGAACCCGGGAACCCGGGCGTGGGAAGCGAGAACGCTACCGCACGACCACGAGATGCGGGCCGAACGCTAGGACAGATTGGGACACAAAATACGCGTGTGACGATTCTCCTCCTCTTTATACCTTCACATGTACGCCGATAGAGATAGAGGATGCGTAGAAGGTGGAGGAATAGTCTCAGTTTGGGCCCTGAAAGACGATTCTTCAAGTTCTGTGCATAGACTTTCGAGAGGTTCTCAGTCTTTCTTCTGTTCTAGAGCCTACCAGTTAAGATTTTTCAACTTTTCTGTTACAAGCTCTCGTTAGTTAAGCGCGTCGCTACTATTCGACTTCGCATACGCTTCACGTTCTCTACCACTACCCCTATTACGGCCCCTACACACTTGAGCAGTATTCAAGTCTGGACCCTACGTACTCTCACGTTATTACCTTCCCTTCCGACTGGTACGGTCATCTGCTGGTAGTGCGTTGCGAAATCGATTGGGGAAAACTAGGGGTAGCTTTTATTAATTACCATCAGACAGATATTATAATGCGGAAAGCTTAATGAATAATTTTGATTGATACTCCTGAAATAAGTTCGTCACGTTGAAGGACATTAATGGCCTTCACGTATTACGTATGTATATAAATTGGTGGAGAAAGGAAGTGTAGGAGCTCAGCTAATACTGGTAAGGGCCGGGCGCGGCGCGGCGTCGTTTCTCTCTGTCACGCGACGCCTTTCAGCGGTCGCCGTCGCCGTCGCTGGCGGGCTCCCCCGGGATTCTTAACTAGATCGAGTGGGACAGCAGTGCGCTTTCTTTCCCCAGCCAACCGAATCCTCGTTACTCGCCTCGCTTCCGGCCGACATTAAGGTTTATTACCCTCTGATACGACTCGCCGATTTATAGCTGACTGCTTTCGGCGAGTTACTAGAGCTCTAGCATTACGCTACTCACATCGACTAAAAACTAGAAAATAACAACAGAAAAGTATCTAATACTATCTAAGGTGGCTTTTATTATTCCAGTAGCCTCCGTGTATCGTAGGTAACACAGGCACGCCATAAATCTGTTGAATATCACATTCACGATTCCCGATTTGTGATTTTCATCGAGGGTGTCGCACTGTTAACAGAAGAGTGATATCTTTAGTTCTACGCAGAATGCTTCCTAGTTGAGATACCATTTGTTTATGGTGTACGTACAAAAAGGAATGAAACCAACCTTTTACTCCACTTGTTTCTATTATAATTTATTTTTGCAACTTAGGTTTCGGACTGTTTATCATTACTAGCCGGCCGCGGTGGTCTAGCGGTTCTGGCGCTGCAGTCCGGAACCGCGGGACTGCTACGGTCGCTGGTTCGAATCCTGCCTCGGGCATGGGTGTGTGTGATGTCCTTAGGTTAGTTACGTTTAAGTAGTTCTACGTTCTAGGGGACTTATGACCTAAGATGTTGAGTCCCATAGTGCTCAGAGCCATTTTTTATCATTACTAGCAAATATGTTGTTGTGATAACTGGTACATACATAAACTAACCCAGAAAATAATAAACAGTAATCAAGAAATTAACTGCTAGACCCACCCCGATAGCTAAGCGCGTTAGCTCGCAGCTCCCGGGATTCGGGCAGTGCCTCGGACTTGGATGGATTAGAACCGGCGGATAAACGACGAGGACCGGTGTGCCAGCCAATCTGTACGTGGTTTCTAGGCTGTTTTCATACCTGTTTTCACACCTATCATTGGCAAAGGCTTTAATTAACCTGCCGACCTCGTCAACATAAGGGATACAGGCCAGGAAAGAGAAAAGAATAACAAAGAAGATATAATTAACTGATAATACTATAATACATAGTACTACACCCAGAATTAGGTAACACTAAAATACGTTACAGGGAAATACATTTGCAGTGAAGCAAAATCTAACAAAAGTACTCTGCCCCATCAGTTTGGATAGGCAATATGAAGAAGTGGAGAGTAGCTTAGTATGTTCATTCAATAGCAGTTCAAATGGTACTTGTGGTTCCTTTTGGTCTCCACCATTTCCGTCCACTATGTCTAGAGTGCCGTATTTCTACATCTACTACATGACAGTTTCTAATTTCCAGACAATTCGCTCAGATGGAATTCGTCTTCCGAAATTTCTAGCTGTTGTGCTGTTCTGTAAGCAGGGTGCTCACGTATCTACTTGATTTTCCTACGGTGTATGAGCCACGACTGATGTTATAGACCCCCGTATTGTTCACTGGAGACTAATTATCTCTGTGATTGGATAAATTATGTATTTCGTATAACAGGTCGCCAAGTATGTCATATTCACCAAAACAAAATTGCCAATTTTGGTAAAGAATCTGCTAAGAAATGATGACACGAGTTTTTATCTAGCTATCGCTTAGGGCACTGATAGATGCTACACTAGCGTTTCAACTTCATTATTTTTATTTTTAACCTAAAAATATTGTCAAAAATGGTGGACTGGTAACAAATGTTTTTTGTTAAAAGTCAGTGATGAACATTTAAGCTGACAGTTACCGGTCGATAAAAAGTGAAATCAGCAGTCTTGTGGACACAGGGTGCACTGCCATTTGTTTTTAGAGCTTCTACCAAAGTAAGCAATATTTCGAAGAAAAATAAATATACCTGTAACCTACTGTACCATACAGACAGTAACCAAAGATCAGCAGTACCCAGCGTACAAATCCGTATTCTGAAAAATCAGTGGTAAAGCGTGTGGCTCACACTACATGGGAAAAACAAATAGATTAATGAACATCCGAATTAAAGATCTGCACGGAAGCCAGAAACAACACAAACAGGCTACACTATCTGGTATCTGCACTCTGGGTACAACGCAAAGATAACTATTTCTGCTTAAAACATTGTGAAACTACGTGAATCGACCTAAACAGCTACTGAATAACCCGCCGGCCGCGGTGGCTGTGCGGTTCTAGGCGCTGCAGTCCGGAACCGCGGGACTGCTACGGTCGCAGGTTCGAATCCTGCCTCGGGCATGGATGTGTGTGATGTCCTTAGGTTAGTTAGGTTTAAGTAGTTCTAAGTTCTAGGGGACTGATGACATAATATGTTAAGTCCCATACTGCTCAGAGCCATTTGAACCATTTGAACCTACTGAATAAACCAATAAGTTGCAACAACTCGATACCGCTAAAGGAGATTGATTGCCCAATCCCTTTCCGTCAGTTTTTCCCCGCTACAAATTAACTTCCAGCTACTTATTTCAGTTTGATGTGAGTTTGAACGTATTATTTTATACACTTAGTATCAACAAAAGAGTTCTTTCTTGGTTGTAAATTTTTTCATTGTTGATTAGTGTGCCATTATCAGGGAGGGGCTACAGCCCCATCTCACTCCCTTGTCCACTACTGCTTTTTTCATGTCCTTCGATTCCTATAACTGCAGTATGGGCTACGTACAAGTTGTAAATAAACATTCACTTCCTATAAATTATGCCTGTTTCCTTCAAAGTTTCGGAGAGTGTATTCCAGTCCACAAGTCACAAGTTTTTCTCTAAAGCTGCTGTAAATTTCGTGTCTTCATATCGTACAGCTTAATAGGTTTTGAATGCCACCGATGTGTGTAACGGAATAATTAGTGAAAGTATAGTTCACTTTTAGATGGTAAAATGTAGTACTGAAGTGGTTGCGCATGGTAAAAGAGAGTCAGGCGTACACCTCTGGACTCAAACGATGCTTAAAATGAGTTATAAGAATTTAGAAACCTCTGCGTCTGTGACTGTCCACGTGTTTCATAGTACGCTACCAGCCATGAGCATTTACAACAGACTTTTCTCTTGCATCCGACTATCATAATGTTAATAAATTTAGTTAGAAGACATGAATCAAATGTGGGCTGATTATTATTCTAATTTATCTTAAAACTTCGAAGCACTGTATGTGTCATGCAGGGTTGTGTTATGTTCTCACAGTTAGAAACATCATAAAGATAACATTTTTCCTCTGTCAAGCTGCATCTGAACTGGAGTACGTGCAGACTGACGTATTTAGCGTCAGCTATATGTCTACAGTAGTTAAGGGAATGGCTTGAGAGCATATGTGTGGACAATTGAAAGTAGATTGTATATTTCTTCTTCGTCTTATTACATTACGCCAACTGCGAGTCTACAGAAGCAGGAGAAGTGGCAAACGTTTTCTGTTATACTCTCGTAGTGCCACCTTCACAGCAATGTTATCTTGCAACAGAACCGCAAGCAATCGCGTCTCCAATACTGAATCTGGGGCACCACAACTGGCTGTGTTCCGTATGCAAGACACGTGGCTGAAATTCTTATTCATGCCTTCGTCGCCGGTTCCGACGCTCCACACAGCTTCAAAACATACATACATGTGTATACGTGTATCGTTGTATCAAATTACTCAAAAAATTCGCAACATTTTGATCCAGCGTACGCTCGTTCTTTCTGACATAGCAGGCTTGCGTTCCCGGAGTGGTATTTATAAGTGAATTCATGAAAAGTTACTGATGAAATTTCTAGATAAATTTTTAAAGGGAATTTTATCATACATAATGTCCCGGATTTAGTAAATATTTTGTCGATCAGCTTCAGTTCTCTGTTGTACGAAGTGAATAGGAGATTTTACTGGACTAAGTATCATAGATATTTATTTATCGATTTTTCTTTAGTTTCTGCATACTTTAGTGCAAACTATCATATTATAGCATTAAAGGCAGGCACCAGTCGATCAAAGTTTATACGTACTTGGTTCAAAGGGCTCTGAGCACTATGGGACTTAACAGCTAAAGTCATCAGTCCCCTAGAACTTAGAACTGCTTGAACCTAACTAACCTAAGGACATCACACACATCCATGCCCGAGGCAGGATTCGAACCTGCGACCGTAGCGGTAGCGCGGTTCCAGACTGATTCGCCTAGAACCGCTCGGTCACGTCGGCCGGCTTATACGTACTGTCTTTAATGATTTGTTCATATAAATATGTGGTGACCGTATTTGAACAATACTTCATTATCTGTTGAAATTGTTGCTTATCCTGACACTTTCATCTGTGTATTTATAGCATTTTTTTAATACTGTTCACTAATATAGTAGCAATGGGTTATGCTCAGAAAAAATTTCAGGCATTCAGATTTGACTTCCGATAGGTAATTGGCGCTATTCCTATTTCCCTGTTTTACGTATTTCATACATTTGCTCTAGCAGTGCCCATTCGCCTAAGGACAGGGGCTACTATCAAGTAATGGTATTCATCGCAGATTAAACAAGTTGTAGGAGTTGGAACAAAAATTTATGATTGAGCTCGTAGTGCTCTTCACTGGAGGGATTTGCACAGAATAGAGGTTCCGTGATTCATGTGCTTATATTGAATGCTGTTCTGTAACGACAGACAACGTAACACGTATAACGAAAAGGTAACTGCTTTCGCTACTATATTCTAAATTGAGCTACAATTGAAACTGTTGGTCCTCAGCCGGGGGGCATTTAACGGCAGCATCATTATAGAATATCGAAAACAAATTAATCTCATTAGGTCTGCGAGAGCGTTCTGTTACGGCAACATGCGTGGCTTCACATTTCGGCTTTGATTGTCAGAGCACGCACCATTTAACAATCCTCCGCATCAGTGAGAGTGAAGCTGCTTCCGCAGTGGGCGCTTCACGAATCGATGCCGCGAATTACAAATTAAATGAATCGCTAATGGCAAAGGGTGGGGAGCTGTACGAGCCAAGCTATGTTATGTGGCTTTGTGTGGTGTAAGTGAAGAAACTGTATCACCAGACGGTCTTCCCAATTGAAAGTTACAACATATGTGAAATTATGAGAGTTAATGGATTCGTGCTTTTGACTGTGTAACGAATGAGCGCAGTCGAAACCACAATTACTATTTTTCTCCTTTTTCTCAAGTACATACCACAAGTTAAGAGTTTTTCTTTAGAAATGTCGTACAACTAATTATAATTTCTAGTTGCGCTACATGGTGTATGTCACATTTGTAAATTGCATTAAATGTTTATATATTATGACACGGCAGTTCGTAGAGCTGTTAAGTAAAACTGTTAGGAATAGGTAGTCTTCCAAAGTTCCTTGTAAATGGAACAAAAAAGGCTGCACGAAACCCGCTTCGAAGCTCTTCCGTTGTTGACTGTGAAGATACGAGCTGGGGACGCATAGCGCTCGCCACTGGGTGCGATGCACGTTGGAATAATTTACGAATCGAATAGTATTTGCGGTATAAGGCTGTCAGTGAGCCAACCGCTGTTCATCTACATCTACATCTACATTTATACTCCGCAAGCCACCCAACGGTGTGTGGCGGAGGGCACTTTACGTGCCACTGTCATTACCTCCCTTTCCTGTTCCAGTCGCGTATGGTTCGCGGGAAGAACGACTGTCTGAAAGCCTCTGTGCGCGCTCTAATCTCTCTAATTTTACATTCGTGATCTCCTCGGGAGGTATAAGTAGGGGGAAGCAATATATTCGATACCTCATCCAGAAACGCACCCTCTCGAAACATGGCGAGCAAGCTACAACGCGATGCAGAGCGCCTCTCTTGCAGAGTCTGCCACTTGAGTTTGTTAAACATCTCCGTAACGCTATCACGGTTACCAAATAACCCTGTGACGAAACGCGCCGCTCTTCTTTGGATCTTCTCTATCTCCTCCGTCAACCCGATCTGGTGCGGATCCCACACTGATGAGCTATACTCAAGTATAGGTCGAACGAGTGTTTTGTAAGCCATCTCCTTTGTTGATGGACTACATTTTCTAAGGACTCTCCCAATGAATCTCAACCTGGTACCCGCCTTACCAACAATTAATTTTATATGATCATTCCACTTCAAATCGTTCCGCACGCATACTCCCAGATATTTTACAGAAGTAACTGCTACCAGTGTTTGTTCCGCTATCATATAATCATACAATAAAGGATCCTTCTTTCTATGTATTCTCAATACATTACATTTGTCTATGTTAAGGGTCAGTTGCCACTCCCTGCACCAAGTGCCTATCCGCTGCAGATCTTCCTGCATTTCGCTACAATTTTCTAATGCTGCAACTTCTATGTATACTACAGCATCATCCGCGAAAAGCCGCATGGAACTTCCGACACTATCTACTAGGTCATTTATATATATTGTGAAAAGCAATGGTCCCATAACACTCCCCTGTGGCACGCCATAGGTTACTTTAACGTCTGTAGACGTCTCTCCGTTGATAACAACATGCTGTGTTCTGTTTGCTAAAAACTCTTCGATCCAGCCACACAGCTGGTCTGATATTCCGTAGGCTCTTACTTTGTTTATCAGGCGACAGTGATGAACTGTATCGAACGCCTTCCGGAAGTCAAGAAAAATATCATCTACCTGGGAGCCTGTATCTAATATTTTCTGGGTCTCATGAACAAATAGAGCGAGTTGGGTCTCACACGATCGCTGTTTCCGGAATCCATGTTGATTCCTACATAGTAGATTCTGAGTTTCCAAAAACGACATGATACTCGAGCTGTAGCAGGCAGACCTAACGTACGCCGCGTGCACCGACCCTGAGAGGTGTAGAAGAGAGAGTGGGGAATTGGTGAAGGAGATCGTCATCCGACGCCGCGGTAATCATCACGTCCACAGTTTCTAAGGAATATTGTTTAGACTTTTTATATTCTGAATGGCGATCCAAGTGCATACGCTGGGGTTGTGTTGTTTTGGGGGAAGAGACCAAACTGCGAGGTCATCGGTCTCATCGGTTTAGGGATGGAGGGGGAAGGAGGTCGGCCGTGCCCTTTCAAAGGAACCATCCCGGCATTTACCTGGAGGGATTTAGGGAAATCACGGGAAACCTACATCAGGATGGCTGGACGCGGGATTGAACCGTCGTTCTCCCGAATGCAAGTCCAGTGTGCTACCCACTGCGCCACCTCGCTCGGAACATACGCTGGTGAAATAGTCATATAGCAGTGGTGTTATTGCAGTTGTAGTTTTGTAGTTGGCATCTGTCGTTATCCGAATATCGTTATTTCCTGGGATAGGATCAACCGAGTGTTCTTGGGTTAATGAAATAGCCCACACATGTAAATTGTATAACTGAGCCACTAAACTTTATTGCGACAGTAACCTGAATTAAATTTTTTACTACTTTAACTGACACATCAAATAAAGTGTTTATTGAAGAACTTCAGCCTGTAATTCGAATCATTGTCACTGCCATTAAATTAAATTAATTAATTTACTTGTTAGTAACCTAGGAATAATTTTTCATATTTTTCTGAGTTTTTCTTGTTTCAATAGCTTTTATTAGATTGACTATTTTAACTGACACATCAAATAAAGTGTTTATTGAAGAACTTCATCCTGTTATTCGAATCATTGTCACTGCCATTAAATTAAATGAATTAATTTACTTGTTAGTAACCTAGGAATAATTTTTCATATTTTTCTGAGTTTTTCTTGTTTTAATAGCTTTTATTAGATTGACCTTGTCGTTGCTTGTGATGCAGTATTTCGGCGATGATTTACCATTTTGAGAGCAAAATTATTTCAGGTGTTCAGGTGTTATTCAGAAATGTTACATTAATATACTGTTGCAGAAGAATCTGAGTCGCACAGTCACTGTGCTGGAGTGGATATGCTTCTAAACTGTCGCCAGGAGGGTCACGATGACGTGAACTGTAAAGTTTTAATTTCTATATTCGGTTCGAGTACATTCTAGAAGTACCAACAAATGTCAAGAATCATTGAACTGGAATGTTTTGTAACTGTATATATACCGTATGTGTTCTGGCCGGAGGCAGTTCGCTCCGCGCTCTTGTATGTGCAAGTGCTGAATAAACTTTCGTTAAGTGAAGTCAGAGTTCGTCATTCATCTAATTACACCTTCTTCCACGCGACAATACTTGGTCGTAGTAATCACTGTAAATTTGTGCACGTGAACGTTATTACATTGCAACGCATTTTGAATGGTTACGTAAGTGATTGAATCTCAGTACCTACCATACAAATTATAATAACAGCCTTTTCTCTCAAAATGAGGAGCAAATGTGTTTCCTCAAACCACACTAGCTTAATTTTTAGTCGAACAAGACATTTTTGCTCTACACGCTCAATGCGTTTATTAACAGTAAACGTGCGTGTACGTCGGACGTACGGAATGCAGTGTTGTGATAGCTAATTACATTCTTAGTGGCCTTGCTAGGAGTCGACAGGCAAACGTATTGCTTTGTGCTAATTATTTTGTTCTACTTTTTATGTTTTGCAAACAGTGAGGATTTCTATACTCATCAAAATTACCACGTATGCTTATTTATAGTTGTTTCTGAAGTGGGATTATCATTTTCGGCAATAGACCTATACTCTCGCGTTTCGTTCTCGTTTCGTTTCGAAACCAGTTGCCTTACATCCGAACTTAGGTGCTTATGATCACAACTGGAAGTAGTGAAAATGTAAACAGAATTGGCACTGCTGAATAGGATCACATAATCCGTTATCAGAGATTAACTTTATGGTGGATTTGGCCAAGTTTAATGATATTTTAGTCTGAATGGAAAAACGTCTAATGTTCTGTGCGGCATAAACTAGAGGAACTGGAATTAAGTTGACCTATGACTCTCCTAATGTAACTGTAACTGTCACAGTCACAGAGAGTTAAGGCTTCTAGCGAATTAATATGTGTTTGTTTGCAGGTGCTTTTAATTTCACATTCGTTGAAAGCACCATAACCTAATACTGATGTCGTACAACAAGTTGTCCATAACAGTGCACTGCAGAAAGTGATTTAAGTAAGGCAACGTAACTGCAACCAAAATTGTAATTCAGGCGACAAGGTTTCCACTGAGGAATGAAGAAACGGTTTGGAAGGAATGTATTCCGTTGGTAATGGTGACTTATAAGGCGATCGTAATTAAGTTCAGAAGTTTATTAAAATAGCTTACGGTTTTTTTAATTATACAGTCTTCAATTATACAATCTTCATAAGGAAGACTGTAAATAAACTCAGATACTGCGGTATTTTTACCACAGTGCAATAGTGATATACAGTTTCATCGGCGTCACGGTTTAATTATATGCATGCTGTTACATAATATTAGTAACTGTATACGCAAACGTAAACAATATAATTTAGGAAAGACATAGTGTAGTTTCATCTCCGATCTCCTAGAACAAATTTTGTATTGACCACAAAATACACAGTCCATATTATGAGCAGCTGTAGGAAGTTATTAACATATTCAATTGATTCTTGGTGTATATTACCGGTACAAGGGTCACAATGAAGCGACGAAGCGCACACAACATCATGTCCTGAAAAAACAAGAAAAAATGAACCGCTGTCAATCCGGGGAATCTTCCCTAAACGTATCTCCCTCTACTTTGCGACATTGATGGAGTATCAAACAGAAGAAGGAAAAATATGTTCTTAATATGGACTAAATGTAAACGCCGAATCATGTTTCTGTGAGAAAAACAAGGAAAAGTTTCGGGCGAAGCATATATCCAGTAATAAAGTTTACGCCATGTTCCTCAGAGACAGAGTGCACTAACAAGCTCTGTGTGCACATTAGGGTTTCCTCGGATGACTACCCACACTGATATTCAGTAGCATATCTAAAAACGTTTTAAATAAACGATGCAGCGACGAGTTGCGTGAGCTAAACCCGGCGCTGTAGCTGTCATGGCGTCTGCTTTATGGTTCACTGTCAGCTCTGTTCTGCGCTAGTCGGCCCTGTTGTTTGCATCTGTAACAAGCATTCGGTGCCTAAAGCAACACCAGTGTAATGGACATCGATAAATAGTAGCTCTAACGAAACACATGTCTCGGAATACAGGGTAAATATGCAAAAGAGACATCAAATGTGTTGTTTCATTCGGAACTGTGTTTGCGTACAATAGCGAATGTCATTACTGGGTACACCGAAGTTATGGGCGGCGTGTCTGACTGGTGACATTGGAGATTATTCAGTACTTTCGTAGTAACGGATAATTCAGGTTATGTGGAAGTAACATGTCGCTCATTTTTAGGTGGACAGCCTTAGCCCAAGCGACAACGTTTGCTCAAGCTACGTGACAAATTTCTTCTCTTCATCGGCCTGTAAATGCTGTACAACAGAACAGCATTTCTAGAATTATAGTGTTGCGCAAAAGAAAGTAATTTACACCTGACAAGCACGAGCACAACAACGCTGTTTCTTTTTAAGGAAAATATATCCGACGGTAGGTTAATGAGGAAAAATGCCTGAGCGACATTAATATGAATATTAATAGCTTTTATATTTTCCCAGAATTCTCACAGAGACATAAATTCGACAGATGAAATATAATAGCAAGATTGTATAATAGGCAGTCAAATGAAAGCGGGACAGAGGGAACAGAAGTAACTAAATTACTTGTCATTTGAAAGGTAATCGCCATAAATGTTTATACATACAGCGTCCCGTGAGACACGACGATCAGTGCCTTCATGGAAAAATGTTTTTGTTTGCTTACGGAAGCGCGATTGTATCCACACGTGCACCTCTTCATCCCATGCAAATCGGTGATCACAAATGTCTTTCTTCAGGATTAAAAAAATATGAAAATCGCATCGGGAAAATATGGACGGTGTGTGAGGGATTCCCAACGAAACTTCTGCAACGTATTCGAAACAAGCTTGGCCACATTTGTTTCGTACGGAGAGTACAATCACGGTTCCTTATTCAACAGCAGATATTTTGCAATGAAAGCGTAAACAATCTTGTCTCATAGCGGTATAAATGTATTAAGAATTATGGCGATTACTTTGGGAATAATAAACCGAGTACTTACTTTCTTCCCAACCACCTCATTAGAGACAGGGAAAAATTTCTTGTTAAACCAGGAATAGAAAAGAAATGGGCCGTATTGACTCTTCTTATTCGCTAAGAAGGCATGGTACCACAGTGAGATAAACAGCGTGAGAAATTGCACAGAAAACAGAGCATTCATTGAAACCAATGAACTGAGACTCACCTAACACTGCAAAAACAATGCTGCCGTTGTTATGGAGCTTATCCTTATTAGCGTTTGTGAATATTGGAATAACCTCGATAAATGGCCGACATGAACCCAAACTAAGAAATTGATACAGTGAAGCAGCAACGAGAAATCAAAATGTTGCGTGACTTACAAGGAAGCGTAGTACATCGTGATCGGACAGATTAAATGAAACACAAAATTTAAAAAATGCAAGTATGTCAAAAATGTGCTTTTATTCTCCTTCAAAAGGATGGAAGAAAGATTATGGCGTAACGTCCTATCGACGATTTGGTCATTGCATAAAAAAACAACCTCAAATTTCGAAAGAGTGGAAAATGAAATAAGCAGTTTTCGCTTCAAACGAGCCCTCTCAGCAATTATTAGAGATTAGGAAAGCATTGGGAGGTTATATCTGTATTGCTGATCGGGAATTTAAATCAAAATCCTCCAATATGCGACACGGGTATCGTAATACAGCAAACACATAGCTCTGTGACGTCACTGAATAAACATGCGATCTTGACTTTTATCTGTTCCGTGAAATGAGAAGAGCAGCTGCTACACCATGATCCTACTGTATGTCCCATAGCCAAACCTCATGCTGTGAGGTCAGTCGATGACCACCGTTTCTTATGCTAAGACTTCCATATGGAACACGTCTAGACAACACAGCTCGTTCCGTAACCACTGCTAATAATTCGTCGACTCGTGTACAAAACGTGGTCAGGCCTTGTTCGATTTCTTTTACTTTCTGAAATCAAGATTATAAATTCGGCTATGGCTCTACGGAAAACCTTACTGCAGTTATTTCGTCATGAGGTAAAGCCCTTCAGCTGGAATCATTACGCCGGCCGTGGTGGCCGAGCGGTTCTAGGCGCTACAGTTTGGAACCGCCCGACAACTACGGTCGCAGGTTCAAATCCTGCCTCCAGCATGGATGTGTGTGGTGTCCTTACGTTCGTTAGGTTTAAGTAGTTCTAGGTTCTAGGGACTGATGACCTTAGAAGTTAAGTCCCATAGTGCTCAGAGCCATTTGACTCATTTGAAATCTTTACAGATTCGATATTGTGTGGTCTTCCTTTTTATTCCATTTCAGAACTGACCTATCTTATCATGGGTTTTATTACACGATTTTATCGCGGTTGTTGAAGAAATTCTGCCATGAGACCATAGCTGCAGAAAATGTAGGAACTATCTGTACGCAACAAGGACACAGTAATAGTTTTATAAAAAATGTGTTTAATAGTTACAGATTCGCCACGAAATTTAAGTTTCGAGATTGTCTGTAGCTCGTAAGCTGCCCTAAATAGTTATATCGCTCTGTTAATCTTTTACTCAACTAAAATTGAGGTAACTGACGACACCTTCTGAAAGAACTATCCAGTGTTTAGTCTCCCATCATTTGATTTCAAGTCACGCGATAGATGATCCGAAAGTCTCGGGATCCTGAGAAGGAAACGTTTCATAGCTGTCACGCCACGTGTAGCAACACGGACGGGGTTATCTGTTCAGTACACGCCCATGTAACGCCTGGTAAACTGAGATCAACGCTGCCAAATGTTGCCTCTGGTCTGTGTCTGCGTGTGCTAATCCGTGTAAGGAGAGGGAATGGGGACAATTAATGAGGAGTATTGGCATAATGTAACAGAATAATCTTACTCTAAAGGTGCTTGTCAGATAGGGCCGGGACAGCAACTGCACGTCCCCAATTTGAGAAGATTTGTAGACCTCTCCCACTCACGTCGAGGAATCCACTGCAAACTACGTGGAACTGTGAGGAAATTAATGATTCAACCACTAATAAACGAGATCACACCCCAGTATTTTAGTAATATTTCTCGGTTAGCTTTACTCCGAGTATTCATGAGCTGTCAACTTTCTTAATATTAACTGAATGACACAATCTTGTAAGTCAGAAACACAATTCCATAAAATTAAACATTTACCACTCTATTATATTTTTTACTCTCGATTTCTTCGTTCGTCTGTTGCCTAATATAAAATAAGAGATAATAAAAACTGAGCTGGTACTGGGTAGGTTTAATTGTTGTTTCACCAAATTCGTTTGACTTTGTGCATAAGAACACCGCCTGACTATAATCCACTTATACTGGACTACGCAAAAGAAAATGTAAATTTTGCGAGAGGTACACTCCACAGTGATTCCAAATGCAAGACATTTAATGGTGGTTGCCTTTTTTCCCCTGCTACTTGTCTGCTTGTATGTAGTATTTATCTTACAACTTTACGTAATTCTGTACATTTACGCCACAAACGCATGTACTTAATACCAAGAAACAGTGCCGTAATTTTCTCACTTGCTTGACGCAACTGCAGGGGAGCGCCTGTGTTAATGTGAAAACAGAATCATGAGTTACATTAACTCTTTCATTACGCAAGTGGGCGCTAAAAATACCACACGTCTTCACTAACGAAGGAAATGCAGCTGTCGCATGTGCTGACGAAGGTTCTGCAATAAGTGCAGAGCTTGTGCCCAGCGCTCAAGAACAAGAACCACAATACATTGTTAACTTCGGTAACATGCAAGTTGTTTTTTAATGTTTCACAAGTGTCTTATGAACACTACGTCCAGATATACTGTGGAACTCTATTACGCACTTCATATACAACGATGCTCCAGAAACTGAATTTTCTTACGGGTTTACTAACACATAGCGATGTACTTCCTTTAATGTGTGGGCTGAATTATTAATGTAGTTTCACGTCACCAATAGCTCTACATAAGTTACATGATAGAAGCGTAAAATTTGTCTTGCGGTTTTCTTGGAATTGCCAGAGTAGTGCACCTGACTACTTCAACATTAGGTTGTTTTAATGGCCGACTAAATGTATACAAAGTTTGAAGTAAGTCTGAGACCCCAAAGTCGTGGCATCACCTTGTAAGTGTAGTTTAGGGCTTTTCACGTTTTTTTTTTGGTCAATAAGTGAACAATATCAGTGGATTTACTAGTGTTGAATAGTGTTTAATTACATTCAGTAAGTGTTAATGTATTTTTTTTCGGACAGAGACCGGCATTCGTGTGACATTATTCTCAATGTCTTGTCTGAAAATTACTTCGAGTAGGTATTTAGAGAATCAACGCCTGGGAGTTATGTCTTGCGCCTCATATAAACAGATAAAATGAAAATTCGCAGAACATTTTACACAGAGGAGTGCGTCAGCGATCATGAGACTGTGTGGTAACATGAATGACTGCGCGTGTTACGAGGAACACTAACAATGATGGTAAAATGTTTTTACTTTGCAAGAGTGACAGGATATAAACTGGTGAGTAAATGAGTAGTCGATATCAAAATTAAGTTCGGAGGACGAAAATGTGGAAAGCAAATGTATAAATAAAATTCAAACGACTGTTCAGTACCCTTAGACAAATATTTTCTATGAAATATTTGAAGGGAAATAAAAGACCCACCGTGGTTTAGTAGCCGTGTTAGGAAGTTATTACAAATCAGAACTTCATCATAGACTTACGTGAAGTCAAGGCCTGGTTCGTAAATAACAGCTGAACGCGTCGACCGATCTGTCTTAAAACCGTAACACGTTTTGGTCTTATGTAAAGCCTGTAAGCGGATCGAAATCATCTATTTACTCACTCACTGACCATACTGGTATAGAAATGGAAGATGAAAAGAGAAGGCCGAACTATTGAATTTGGTCTTTCGAAACTGTTTATCGTAACACGATTCCTGTTTTAAAACGTCGCGATCAAACCGAAAAGGAAAATATTGAGATAAGCAACTGCGAAATAGAAAATGAACTGCACCAGATGAGTTACCTCTTAGGTGTGACAGAGCTGATGATAAATAACTAGCTCCCTTCTAACCGTACTTTATTATATGTTCTGGATCAACGACGGGTCCTTAGTATCCGAACCAAAGCGCATGTCTGTCCCTTTTTCAAGACAGGTCGTCGGACAAATGCAACTGATAACAGACCAATATCGCTGACTTCAGTCTGGCGTGTAATTATGGTGATATATTACGACATTTTTGAGAACGAGGTTCTCCTCCATAATAATTTACATGAATTCCACCAACCGATATCGTGCGAAACTCAGCTCTCTCTGTTCGTCTATGAGATGTAGAGTGCTGTAGACATCGGCGCTCGAGTCGATATAGTGTTCATACAGTTCCGCTCTCACTTTTAGTGAAAAATACACCAGTTTACAGAGAATCGGGACGTGATTTGTTACTGGATTCAGGACTTCGTTGCAGATAGAACTCGGCATGTGGCTGACAGGTGTACAGATAATTACTGGTGTACAGATAATTTCAGGCGTACTGCAAGGCTGTGTGGTATGACAGATATGGTTTACAATATAAGTATGTAAATGGTCTAGGGATTACGTCGGATGTTCAATTAAGTTGATCGCATATGATGCGACTGTCTGTACGCAGGCAGCAAAGCAAGATAACTGTAGCGAACAATAGGAGACGAGCAGAATATTGATGATTGGTGCAGGCTCTAGCACTTCACCCTAAACGTAAATAAATGTAACATACTGCGCATACGTAGGCGAAGAAATCCACCTATGCACGATTACACTACTGGTGACAAATAACTGGTAACAATTTATACCGTAAAATACCTAGGAGTAACCATCCAGTGAGACCTAAAGTACAATGAACGCAAAAAACAAAGTGTAGGAAAAGTAGTTCCAGATTGAGATTTGTAGAAAGAATCTTAAGGAAATATGATTTATCATCTAAAAAGGTGTCTTTCGAAACATATTTTCGACCGATTCTTGAGTATTACGTTTCTACACCATATCAGATGAAAAGCAGCGGTAGAAGAAAGTCCAACTTAGAACGCCTCGTTCCGTCAGTGAATCGGTTGTTCGGCGCGAGAGCATTACGCAGCTACTCAACGAACACCAGTGGCTGACGCTGCAAGTGAGGCTCTATGCATCGCAGAAAAATTTTACTATTGAAATTCAGAGAGAGTACGTTTCGGAAAGAGTTGGACAACTTATTAGGTCCTCACACATCGTCCTGTAAATGACCAAAATGAGAAAATCCGAGAAATTAGAGTTAATGTTGAGTTTACCGATAGCCATTCGTCCCATGCACCTTTGCGAATGGAACTGGGAACGGGAGAGGGAACGAACAATGGTAACAGAAGTACCCTTCACCACACACCATATGCTGGCTTTTGGAGTATCGATGCAGATGTAATACCAGTACACCTATTGCGAAATTTACCTGGCACGGATCCATAACATTTGCAATTTTATTCGGCGATAGCAGGACAAACAACGTGGTTGAGTGGAAACCAATTGTGAGATTCATTACGATAGGTGATATGCTCATAGGTCGTCCTATATTAGGTAAACGAATGAATAGGTCATGATCATTCGAATGTTTATGGAAGACAGTTCAAATGAAAACCTACAGGCCAGCCACAAGGAAATGAATGTACTTAAACGCTAATGACGATTTCACGTAGTCTAGCATGCAAATGAGAAAATATCTAAACTGCTTATTTCTCCGCAAACGTCTGCACAGTCACGCCTAAGAAAACGGTAGTAACTGCCATATCACCTGTACAGTCTTTCACGCCATATAATACACTCAAACCTGATTTATGATAAACAATAGCCGGCCGCGGTGGTCGTGCGGTTCTAGGCATTGCAGTCTCGAACCGCGGGACTGCTACTGTCGCAGGTTTGAGTCCTGCCTCGGACATGTGTGTGTGTGATGTCCTTAGGTTAGTTAGGTTTAAGTAGTTCTAAGTTCTAGGGGACTGATGACCTAAGATGTTAAGTCCCATAGTGCTCAGAGCCATTTGAACCATTTGAACCATAAACAATAAAAACAAAAATTTCGACGAAAATATAAATCAAAATCAAATGGAAGTGCGTCTCTTAACCTATTAGCACATGAGAGTGTAAGCTGAAATATTCAGTACATGCAAAAATTAGCCAAGAATCCACTAAAGTTGCACTTTATGTGAAAGACGAAATGTGCCTAATTTCACAATTAATATTTCAGCAAACAGCAGACGTTTAATTTGTAAAACGATTATTTTTATTACTAAACGTTGAAGACCAGAAAAAATAATCACTAAAAAATAAATGTGAAAATATTGCCATCTCACAATAATAATCAAATTTCGGGACATTTTATATCAGGAACACCGCGAATTTGAGCACTTTTCCATATTAATTTCTATAATCAGCCGGACAATCAGTTATCAGGCCACGTAAAATATGGACCTACCTACTGTGCAGGAGCTACCTTTAATTCAACAATGAGTTTCTACATCTGAAGACGAATTTGTAAAGCATAAGACTCTATATGTGAAAATAAAATTATCTTTCACTAGATGATGTTGAAATTGTGAGTGCACGACTGCCTGGACATTCGTACCCTACTTTTCACACAGACACACACACAGACACACACACACACACACACAAACACACACACACAAATACAGAGAAAGAGACTGAGGGCATATAGCGGACGTATGTTGTTGCTGCCTATTTACGAAATGGATGAGCCGTTTGGAAACACACGACAACTTTAATCAAAGAATTTTTAAAACGGCCATCACACTCAATTGCTCTATAGCTATAATAAAGAGCTGCTCTCCACTTAATTTTACAGCAACCTTCAAATCGAAACTGTAGTAAAATGTGGTATACCATGATCACAGGGAGGGTTACTTCACCCACGGAGTGATGGGAAGAATGCTTCTACCCACCACGTCTCGCTGTCCATTAGTTTCAGCTACTCATTCTCTCATAGAAAACTTCCTTCTGGCCCAAAGGGACACAAATGTGCACAGAAGCACTACGTATTGTACCATAATGTGGAACCTTAGTTACTATACCAGCTAGACGGTTTCCCAAGGATCGAGTATGCTCTAGCAGTCAGCAACAAGGTATGTTCTCTGGCTGGAGAACGGAATCGTAACAATATTTATTTTTTCTACGTATCTTAAGGTGATACGAACAAGTGATGAGATACCTGTTTCCCCCCTATTAAAGCCGTGAACGCAAAGCAAGTAGCTACGTGTCTAAAGCACCTAAGGTGACTGCAGAATTTGCTAGAGGCATCAGCCTGGGCGCCTACTGTGTTTCCACTGCTGATTACCAGCTGCAGTCAAAACAAAAGTGTGTTATTGTGGACGTTGTGTCAACGCCGGTGACAGCCGGAACGGGACAATTTGTGGTCCTGCGCGAAATTCCGCGAAAATTTCGCTTCATGAACAAACGTAATTTATGGTGGCCGGGAGCGCGGTGGGCCAGCGCTTTATACCGGTATCCCTCCCCCCTCAATTTCTGGCGTGTGCGCTCCGTTATGAATGTGCGCAAACCTCGCTGCCGCCAACAGCACGCCTTTCGTATCACCAGCCTGTTGACAAATACGCAGCGTGAAATGTAGAGCTTTCAGACCAGGATCTTCTTCTTATTACGAAACTACATTTAGTGCAACTTGACTGATGACCATATCTATCGATTTAAGTCAAACGTATAGATGTCTGTTTGCTATTTGTGGAGTATCAGCTCAGTTATGTGAACGATTACACGAAGTAATGTCAACTCATGATTCTAATTATATGCAAAGATACAAATGCTATCATGACACGAGAGTAGCTTGGTGCACAGTCATATCTAATTAGTTCATAACATCACATCACTTACAACTTCCGTTAGCAAAGCTAACAAAGTTCTATGTTATTAAAATTTCATTTCATAACGAAATCTACTAGGGCAATGATAAAAGAATCGTGAAAAGCAAATTCTGAGTGACTAATTATTTCTGAGTTTGGTCTTAAACATCAGTTTGGAAGAAAAGACAAATTTGTTATGCAACGTTCCATTACTGCAGCGTCTGCCTTAAATGATGACGCTCTCTTCACATGATGAGGTACTGTCCAATTCAGTAATAAATTCTTCAACACGGCATCGATAGAAGTCATTTGTAGACAGTTCTGTTTTTTTGACACACAGAAAATACCTGAAAGACAAATATTGAAATACTAGGGAAAGATGCAACTACAGCTGGCTGCAAGGTAGATATTTCATAGATATTCAGAGCTCTGGCAGAATGGAAAAACTGAAATATATTGCACACAATTCAGATGAAACAATACCAGCTAACCTATATAAACAATAACAAATAATTGACGATTAACGACTGAATTTGTAGGAAGAATGATCAAAATCTGCTAAATGGGTTCTTCTCGTGTGTATCACATCATAACAATACAACGCCCGTTCGTAACCACTTTATACTATTTACAAACAGAGCTCACTGCATACTCTCGGAAGGTCGTGGGTGGATTAAAATATATAAAATATACTTAACACACTATTAAGTACTGGAAAACGTCACACTAACTTAAAAAGGTACCGGTATTATGTTTCGCCCTTACGGTGTTTAGCATTATTGGTTTTACTGGTAACCTCATTTCGAAAGCTTTGGCAATAAATTAATAATGTCGGTAGCGTAATAGATGAAAAAGGTGGGACTTTCCTGAACATGCATGGAAATAGTAACTCCATTACTTGAAACATCGAAGTAGAACAGAAGCATTTCTAAGTATGTTTCTACAACTAGTTCATCCGTTTTAAACCGGAAACACATTTTGTAGCTAACTGGTAGAAGCGTGTTTTAATGGAGATACACTGGCACGATGGAAAGAACGATAGCCTGTTTCACTGATCTCCAGTGTGAAGTTATCGGCGGCTTCATTTACATAACACACGACTTAGATTTTCCCGCACGAACATACTGAGTGTTTCATGTTTATCAAATGGAATGAATGTTATTTGTCTGCTGAATTCTGTTAAGACTCTAACTTTTACTAGCGAAAACGCTGCCTTGTTCGCATTGTCGCATTAGCCATGGGGGTGCGACAGCAAGATTATCTGTAGTGTCATCAAAGGAGATCAGTCCAGGCCGAGCTCGCGATGCGCAGAACGAAGACACGGAGTTAGAACTGCGGATGCATACCGCGTCGATGGCGCCAACGGCCGCAGAAATCAGGAAGCGCAGCCGGGAGCAGGGAGCAGAGCCGGCTCTTACGTAACTCAGCTTACAACCGCGCTGCTCAATCAGTAGGTTCGCGGAGGCGAGCGTTTCACATAATCCCAGGGGTTGTTAGGGCGGCGGGGGTACTTTGAGGCTGACGAGGAGGAGACCGAATATTCAGCCTGAGAGGGCTTAACCAGCTGGTAGCACCGTCGTAGCGAAACTCCGGAAGAGGCGATCTCGCGGTCTTGGCAAGCAGAGCCTCCGCAGCTTTCTATCCGAGTCTTGTGCAGCAACGTAATCCCTTATCCTACTATCGAGAGTATCGGAGCAGAATAAATATCCAGCACTTTGATCGACATACGTTCGTTCAACCATTCAAATCAGCTACAGATTACTTAAGGTGTGCTGTAGTTTCTAAACGTGAATAAAATCTTGCAAAGAATGTGCACCAACCTGACCAGTAGAGACCGATTAAAAATATTTTAAATTAGGGATTTGTTGAAATGTTTAAAATGTTCTTCTGTGTACAACATACGTCTGGGAGTTGACGTACCTAAAGACTCGCTGATGAAAGACTATCGTGTTTGAGGCAGTTACGACCAGCAAATTTATAAGAATCATAAATGAGGTATCACTTGACAAAAAGCTAGGAATTATCTCGAAACAATATATGATAACATATGCAGTACTTATGAAGTCATAGTTCCCAAAACAGATGTTCCTACATAGTCTTCCCCTATTCGACACTAAAGTAGAAATGTGAAGTTTCAACGAAATGATAAAAACACAGCGAAATAAAACAGTGTTGATATATTCCAAGGCTAAATTCTGACACGTCACATCGGTTTCGGTGTGCTCGCACTGCGGTAGTTCAATACCAGAAGACACACTTATTACACTATCAAATCATTTGCAAGGAACCGGGTTTTATCCGCGACATATTAAAGGGACCTGGACGTCATAAGGACCCAAAATGGAATTTTTTTACTTAATAAAATCCTGTGATTCTTCCTGATTCTTACGGTATAGCACCTCGTAATTTTCGTGTTTAAATGCCTTTCTAAAGGAGATGCGGTGCGTGAATGCGTAGCTGTGACATTATTGTCTTACACAAAATCTTGCCTACAATGTCTCGTTATTTAATTTTGGCGTCGCTATTTCCATAGCAACTCGTTTCTGTAGCATCCTTGAAGAGAATATAAACTATACTATGAACAGGGATATATTGCAGTCGACATTTCTGCCGATAGAAACAGATTAATTGAGTTCACCTCCGTTTTTCGCATGAGTTCGTGTTGTAAACTTATTGTTGTGAGTGCGTATGTTAACCATTTTACATGGTAAAATGGCAAATACCAAAGAGTTTTTTGCAGTCGCAAATTTCACGATAATAGACACAAGCGTAGTGTTGGCAATCGTAAATGTGAAGAAATTCTTACGCAGCAGCGAAGTGAGGTTAATCCTAAAAGCTCGCCAAGCTTAGCTTAAACACGTATCTTACCTAAAATGAACAAGACGTTGGTGTTGTAAACAGAGGAAATAACGGTTACATATTAATTTGTAAGTGCAAACTTTCAGAACAGCTTTTCTCTGTTGCTAAATGTAAATACTGTAACAGTGAAAAATCCCTTGAGTTTAGTGAGGACATATGTAAGGAAGAGGAGAGGCCCACCCAGCAAAATTGTAGTTCAATATCAAGTATGTAAAGTAACGAAATATACAGTCACATCTCCTGTAACGTACAAAACGCAGTGAAGTGAATATTCGCCCATCTTAGGCCATGAAGTGTAATGAGAAAGGAAGAAAACCAGCCCAGATATTCTGTGCTCTGATGGACTTCCCGCCGCCACCTATCAAATCTGAGAGGTTATATCAACTTTGCATAATGTTCTAACAGAAGAATGGCTCTGAGCACTATGGGACGTAACATCTGAGATCATCAGTGCTCTAGAACTCAGAACTACTTAAACCTAACTAACCTAAGGACAGCACACACATCCACGCCCGAGGCAGGATTCGAACCTGCGACCGTAGCGGTCGTTCGGTTCCAGACTGGAGCTCCTAGAACCGCACGGCCACACCGGCCGGCAACAGAAGAATGTGACACATCTATTCATAGGGCAGAGAAAGAAACTAGTCATTTATGAATCTACCTATATTGTTGAACGATTCCTAGCAGAAGAGAAGCTATTCATCGCTGAATGGAGTTGTCACAGTTACCTCTGTAGATAAAGGCAGCGTGCTGGACTATCGGTGTCTGAAAAATCACTGCCAAGGTTGTGCCTTTGAGGTAAATGAACACAAATGTAAGAAAAACTTTGAAGCTTTCAGTGATGATGTGGAAGGCAAGGGCGAAATCAGGGTCACTTTGGATAACGTCGATCAAATCATCTTATTAAACCTTCACGTACACCACAGTCATAACTTGAGGATGTAGAGACTTCTCGATCGCGAAATGCAGATTCTCAGTCCCCCAAATGTGCCAGTTTAGCTTATTGACGAATCCATCCAAATGAAAGCGGGCTTCGTGGCTAAGCCAAAATATACACAACATATAATTTCTCGTCATGCCCCGCGGACAACCGTGCAGTTTGAATGTCCTAACGCAAACCGTTCAGAAGTTATGACGATTCCATTTCGTGTAGTTCAGTAATTGTCACCCACCACAAACAAACTAATTATTACAATTTCAGTAAACTTGGATGATTTATTCAAGAGACAAATTTCATAAATTGAGTAAGTCAATAACTCGTTGGTCCACGCCTGGCCCTTATGCAAGCTGTTATTCGGCATAGCATTCAGTGACAGCGTTGTTGGATGTCCTACTGTGGGACATCATGCCAAATTATGTACCATTGGCACGTTAGATCATCATAATCCCAGATGGTTGTAGGGACCTGCCTGTAATGCACCAAACGTTCTTAAATCGGAAGAGATTCTGCGACCTTGCTTCCCAAGGCAGGCTGTGGGAAGCACGAAGACGGCAAGTAGAACCTCTCGTCGTGTTCAAGCAGGCATTATCTTGCTGAAATGTATGCCCAGGATGGTTTGCCATGAAGGGCAAGAAAAAGGGGCATAGACTTTCGTTGACGTACCGCTGTGCTGTAAGAGTGCTATGAATGACAACAGACGTGGTCCTACTGTGTAAAAGTGGAACCCCTGACCGTTGCATGACCACGATGTCCTGTCAGAAGGGTTGAATCGACCGGGGGGTGTCAAGAGTGTCAAAGGCGATCAAGAGCACCGTCCTGTCGTTCTATGAGCTGCGAACTGTTGTTTTCGACCGCGAACTGTGCGGGAATCACCGGCCCGAGGAAAGGTGTGGTTCCATTGACGACGTTTATGACACGCCGGAAGCGTTTTCGGGTCGATTCCAAGAGGCAGTGTGCCTAAAATGTTTTCCTCGGCCAAACATGAGAAAACCGCTCTTCTGACATACACTGCGGAGACGTCAAGGGAAGTGGTTGACATGTGGGTAGGAATGGTTGTAATGACCTTCCTGTCATGTGACATGTTGTCCGTGGCGTTGGGCAATTGGGTCCACGTTAATACCAATGTGAGATCATTAACCCACCTTATCTCTTACGTTTTTCGCTTGTGTCGACATCTAACTGTGTGAAGCGACGCATAGTCCGAGGTTGACGTTGCAGGAATCCACGCTCTTCCACCATTGCAGGAGAAGGTTGTAGGCACCAATGAACCAAATTGCAAACTTTTGCGACGCTACGTGAAACAATTACGAAGTTTCATATGAGTGGCTCTTTAATTTTGTTATGCTGTTGAGATGAAGGGGAACGGCAGGCTAAGAAGAGCGTGGTCAAATTCCTTCCCCGCCGTTAACATATCCTATCTTGGGGTGACGATCTCTTCGCAATTGTAATTTAAAGTCTAAGTTTCCGTTTCTTTTTATCAATTTCTACATTTCACTAAGCGTTATTTCGAAAGTTAACTGCTTAATACACAAACCCCGTTCTCGTTCTTCTGTAACCAAGGTTACTGAGGCAAGCAAGTATGAAGGCTTCAACGAAAAGTCATTCTAATCTAAGTAAATTTTCATCACAAGTACGATGTGTGTTGATGCTCTAAGGTCCTTGATTTTCCTTTTCAACAGAGTCACAAAGGAATTCTAAACCTTTGCCATTTCGCAACGTAATCTTCATGTAACCGCACATGCTTTTCATACCGTCGACTTTATTGTACTAGGTACGCTGCAAACGATTCTTTAGGAAGCTGTTTTCACCATTTTAAAGTCGCGATGGCGGCACGACTAGAGAATGTAACACATTGGAATTTGTCTAACATCCTTAGTAAACGCCAAAAATCCCTAGTAGCCAGGCAGGTGAGTTAGGAGCATGAGAAACATCTGCAAGAGGTGCAAAGAAACTTCTTTGTCGCGTTCGCCCGTTGCGCTGTAGCATTATCTTGCTGAAAGAGCACATGTGCACCCTTTCCGACCGTTTCTCTCGCAGTGATGGATGCAACTTATTCTTCAAAACAAATTTATAGCTTGAACCTTTCACCGTAGCGCCGTCTGGAACAAAATGAATGTGTATTACGCCATCGCTGTTCTAATGTATGGCTGCCATAACGTTTTCAGCACTAATCTTGAACCGAATTTTTTTGGTAGAGCCTTCGTGCTTCTACTGAGCTCACTGACGTGCGTTTCAGGATCGAAAACCAGCATCATCTGGCGAAGATGATGAGAATGACACTCATCGGAACGTCGCGCGTTTTCGACGCAGCTACCCGGATGGGAGCGCGAGAAGATTTCATCAGCAGTATACACCGGGAAAGCCTACACTCACAAACAACCTTCTGGTCCTCCATCAGCCTTCGTGGCATCCACCTGGAGGATCCTTCCCGTATTTTCATGTCATCATGCAGGACTGTGTATACAGATCCCACGTAGATACCAACCATGCCCTACGCTGTCACCACACGTTTCACTCAATAGACCACGAATTTAAATCGGTGTCACGACACGCAAGTGGAGAAAACGAATTATTATTCGCTGTTCTTGTAATCGAAATCACGGGATTTCCAGTACTGAAATGACCTGTCGTTCGCGCCGCAGCCGCTACACGTCTGTGTGGTGTACATTGCTGTCACCTGTGAGACACATACGTCACGTGTTACTGCTTATTTTGGGCAATGTTGCTTATTTCTATTTGCTACCAATCCTGAAAAGCTAATACAGACTTTGAAACTTAAACGTATCTCGTATCTGAGAGGGAGCATAGAGGTGGACCACATCAACATCTACAGCAGTACTGCGCAATCAACTTACAGTGTGTGGAGGAGAGTACCTCTGGTATCCTAACTGTCCCCCTCTTCTATGTTCCATTAAGTAATCGCACGTAGGAAGAATTGTTGTCGGTAAGTCTCTGTATTAGCTCTACTTTTTTGAATTTTTTTGTTGCGGTCATTTCGCGAGACGTGTGTGGGAGGAAGTAATATGTTGTCCAACTTTTCGCGGAAACTATCCTCTCGAAATATGAACAGCAAATACCTCTGTGATACACAACGCCTGTCTTGTAGCGTCTGCTACCAGAGTTAGTTGAGTACCTCTATAACGTTCTCTCGCCTACGAAACGAGCCCGTGAATTTTCTCTACCTGTTCCATCAGTATTTACTGGATTGGGGTCCACAGCTCAGGGTCTAGTGGGTAGCGTTGCTGGCTCTGAGTCACTGGATCCCGGCCGGGTCGAGGATTTTCTAGGCCCGGGACTGGGTGTTGGCGTCGTCCTCATCATCTCATCATCATTCGGGAAATGCCGGGGCTAGAAATGAAAAGATTTGAAACCTGTACGGGCGCTGATGACCACGATGATGAGCGCCCAAAAAACCATCACCGTCATCATCATCATCATCATCATCATCATCCTGGAAAGGGTCCTAGATTGATGAACAACACACAAAAATCGTTCAGACAAGTGCATTGTAGACCACTTCTTTAGTGGATGAACTGCATTTCCTTAAGATTCTTCCTATGAATCACAGTCTCGCATTTGTTTTTTCCTAAACTTTATTTTATGTGGTTATTCTACATAAGGTCACTCAGGATAGATGCTCCTAGATATTTTGCGATGGTTACTGTGTCTAGTAATCTGTCATCAGTAGTGTAGTTGTTAACCAGTGAATTTCCTTTCCTATGTATGTGCAATATGTTAAACATTTATTTACGTTCAGGTTCTACTGCCAGTCCCTGCACCTTGTAAACAGTAAAGGTTTTATCACGTTTCTTTGGGATAACCCAGAAATTTCCTTTAAATTTTAGAATTTTTTTACAATAAGAGCAAAGTGTTGAGTCCGACCTGCATACAAGTCTTGAATCCAGCTGCAGATCTGGTCCGATAATCGGAGAGCTTTAGCGTAAAGGTTAAGTTGTCATGAGATAAATGTCAAAGCTCTTCGCAATTTCTCCAATAGGGAGAGTGTGGCATTGTTGACGGTGATCGGTCCATCATATGGGGTCGTTAACATCTGCCGTGAGATCACATCAGTTCTAGAGAAGCAGGCTAGACAGTAACATCACGTTTCCCCTTCTCTGTATGTCAACAACAAAATAAACTTACTTGTGTTCTATAAATGCACCGATAACGTCAATGTTGACTGAATCGATACAGGAAGTCCTAGACGCAATGAGTCACGGCCTGGGAACAACAATGTCTGTGATAATATAGTTTAGGACATTCTCTATTCGAATTGAGTTCCATATTCACCCGGGGCGTCTGTTTGTCACAAAGTCACATCTGGCTCTACCCAAGGTTCATCTCTTCACCACAACCAGTCGATTGACGTGGCCAGACGTGTCGCGTTTATTTATAATGCTACAAAGTATGTTGATATTTGGTTATGTCGGACAGCATATTCTGCTCATATCTGAAATACTAGCGGCTGATAAGGTAGTAAATTGGTTATTACCAGGATCCTGTTTTGGTCTGTAACGTCTGCTCTTCGATATACGAGACACGTTGTACATCAAAGCAGTTTCTCCACGTTCTAGCTTTAGAGGTACCTACTTGGTTGGTTAGAGAGAGAACACAGCCGTGGAATGAAACTGTGAGTCACGCTACTGGACTGTTGTAAGACATTCGACGTAACAGACGAGTGCGTGATAAGCGAGACAATGGGGGTGGGGGTACGTTGATACAGACTCAAATTAGATGTTTTCTACGTTTACGGTCGTCTGTCTGACCACGTGCATCCGCATGCTCCCCTACGGCGCCTCGGACGACCCTTACCTTCGACACGCAGTACCCTTACCATCCCATGATTCAGAAGCTGTATGAGAATGGTTTGAAAAAAGGTATCCACGAATATCAAAAGAGGTGACAAGATGTGAGAGCATATGGATCTCCAGTGCGCGCAGTGTTACATCCGATCAGTCTCCATGAGCTGTGACCGGTCGTGGACGAGGGCGCATATTCAACGCTTGTGGGAGTCCATGCCACGATGCATCGTTATCGTCATAAGTGTGAAACAGAGAGCCACACCCTACGTGGTGTGTGTGTCTAATTCTGTGCCTCATGGGTATATTTCCGGAAGCAACGGATTTAGTTCATTGCCCGTAATTTACTTTCAGCCAGTATTTTCTCTTTTTTATTTTCATCCTCGTTATAATCTAAAGAAGGTGGACTACTCCATTTCTGTTTTGAACATTTGGAAACCATCACCGTCATCATCATCATCATCATCATCATCATCCTGGAAAGGGTCCTAGATTGATGAACAACACACAAAAATCGTTCAGACAAGTGCATTGTAGACCACTTCTTTAGTGGATGAACTGCATTTCCTTAAGATTCTTCCTATGAATCACAGTCTCGCATTTGTTTTTTCCTAAACTTTATTTTATGTGGTTATTCTACATAAGGTCACTCAGGATAGATGCTCCTAGATATTTTGCGATGGTTACTGTGTCTAGTAATCTGTCATCAGTAGTGTAGTTGTTAACCAGTGAATTTCCTTTCCTATGTATGTGCAATATGTTAAACATTTATTTACGTTCAGGTTCTACTGCCAGTCCCTGCACCTTGTAAACAGTAAAGGTTTTATCACGTTTCTTTGGGATAACCCAGAAATTTCCTTTAAATTTTAGAATTTTTTTACAATAAGAGCAAAGTGTTGAGTCCGACCTGCATACAAGTCTTGAATCCAGCTGCAGATCTGGTCCGATAATCGGAGAGCTTTAGCGTAAAGGTTAAGTTGTCATGAGATAAATGTCAAAGCTCTTCGCAATTTCTCCAATAGGGAGAGTGTGGCATTGTTGACGGTGATCGGTCCATCATATGGGGTCGTTAACATCTGCCGTGAGATCACATCAGTTCTAGAGAAGCAGGCTAGACAGTAACATCACGTTTCCCCTTCTCTGTATGTCAACAACAAAATAAACTTACTTGTGTTCTATAAATGCACCGATAACGTCAATGTTGACTGAATCGATACAGGAAGTCCTAGACGCAATGAGTCACGGCCTGGGAACAACAATGTCTGTGATAATATAGTTTAGGACATTCTCTATTCGAATTGAGTTCCATATTCACCCGGGGCGTCTGTTTGTCACAAAGTCACATCTGGCTCTACCCAAGGTTCATCTCTTCACCACAACCAGTCGATTGACGTGGCCAGACGTGTCGCGTTTATTTATAATGCTACAAAGTATGTTGATATTTGGTTATGTCGGACAGCATATTCTGCTCATATCTGAAATACTAGCGGCTGATAAGGTAGTAAATTGGTTATTACCAGGATCCTGTTTTGGTCTGTAACGTCTGCTCTTCGATATACGAGACACGTTGTACATCAAAGCAGTTTCTCCACGTTCTAGCTTTAGAGGTACCTACTTGGTTGGTTAGAGAGAGAACACAGCCGTGGAATGAAACTGTGAGTCACGCTACTGGACTGTTGTAAGACATTCGACGTAACAGACGAGTGCGTGATAAGCGAGACAATGGGGGTGGGGGTACGTTGATACAGACTCAAATTAGATGTTTTCTACGTTTACGGTCGTCTGTCTGACCACGTGCATCCGCATGCTCCCCTACGGCGCCTCGGACGACCCTTACCTTCGACACGCAGTACCCTTACCATCCCATGATTCAGAAGCTGTATGAGAATGGTTTGAAAAAAGGTATCCACGAATATCAAAAGAGGTGACAAGATGTGAGAGCATATGGATCTCCAGTGCGCGCAGTGTTACATCCGATCAGTCTCCATGAGCTGTGACCGGTCGTGGACGAGGGCGCATATTCAACGCTTGTGGGAGTCCATGCCACGATGCATCGTTATCGTCATAAGTGTGAAACAGAGAGCCACACCCTACGTGGTGTGTGTGTCTAATTCTGTGCCTCATGGGTATATTTCCGGAAGCAACGGATTTAGTTCATTGCCCGTAATTTACTTTCAGCCAGTATTTTCTCTTTTTTATTTTCATCCTCGTTATAATCTAAAGAAGGTGGACTACTCCATTTCTGTTTTGAACATTTGGAAATACGAGATGTATAGACTTTTTTGAATGTCGTGCATGTGATTTTCACACCTAGTAATTTTTGAACAATAAATAACATTATTACGACATCGAGAGGCATTCGCCAGGTTTACCTTAAATATCCCGCTCTAATGAAGCATGATATGTCTTCAAACGTAGCACCTACGCTTAGAGTTTGGTCGAGGGCATTCTTTTATTTCTATTTTCCTCCGATTTGAAGGTAAAAACTTATCCACTTAGATGAAACACCTTTTCTTGTTTATGGTTTTGGTTTAGTTCTACTGTACTTGGATACACTTTCTCTGGTGGTTTCCAATCATAAAGATGTGGCTTTGGAAAGTGTGCACCTTCCATAACACCTTAATTGGTCACAAAATATGTTTCATTCACTACTGTTTAAAATATCGAATAAGCTGAATTCAGAAAATTCTAAAAGTATTGAATATGGTGAAGTATCGAGAATTTTAAATCGGATGATTATGTTTTGCTACTAACAAGACCTTTGCAGGCCGATGCCCCGCCCTGAAAGAAAAAGATTTCTCTCCTTTCCAGTGTAGGCTTCTTTTGGTATACGTATATATCAAATTGGTTCTGTAGATTTGTGTGGTATTATCATGTTTCAGCTTTTCCTTTGCAATGAAATAACGAGATGAATCCCATATTCATACCACAGACAGCTGGCAGGTGATATCGATGTCTTCCTTTCTGGGCGCAAGGATCATGAACTTCACAAGCTGTTTAGATTACCGTTTCCTTTATGATGTTAAATCGCAGCTCCGTATCTAATACACACTACGAAAATTCGGCATCCAGTCATCTGAATTCGTTTTAAAGCAGTACAAGTATTGCTGAGAAATTCACCCAAGCGTTTGCTTACGGTCAGCAGTCATCAGATGGAACACCCATTTTGCATAAAGCGTATTTAGTTCTTCGTGAATAATATAATTCATTATCAATAATGTACGGCATTAGTTCTTCTGATACGCTTTAGTCACGGTTGTGGTTGTAAATTTGGTACGCACGTCACGTGGATCATCTTCTAGAGACGACGGCCAAGTTTGAATTCAGTGCCACAGTAGAAAAAAGAAAAACACTCTTCATAAATGTTAACTTCATTTGGGTGATTTTCTCTTACGATTAAGCTGTTTGAAAGGAGGATTGTAACTACGGCACTGCGCTCTACATTATCGGTTTGAAATAGGCACAAACAACAGACCTAGTCTAAGTTCCATGGAAACAACACTACAACACAGATCAAGTTATCAACTGACGAACTTTAGTACTCTACCTATAACACCATAATAAACTCTCTCTCCAGCCGTTAAAATTCGTCTACCTTAGCACAGCTTGAAGGGAACGACGAACATTAACAGCCTTCCACAGAGTGAAGACTGCTTTAATACTCGTACATTCGCACGCCTCTCTGAGCTATCTGCTATCTTGACACTATTTTCTGTATCTCTACACTTTCCGATATACTGCTGCATGCTCTTCATTACCGGATGCATCGTATATTTTGTACGTGCTCTTCTCCTGTACTCTGGATGTTTATGGTACGGTATGGAAAAAAGACAGAAGCCGTATCAGGATATCTCCGAGGTGAGTAGCTATAAAGAGACGGGCTCAGGCTTCGATTGGTAAGGATGGGGACTAAAATACGCAGTTACCTTTCAACATCCTTTTTAAACGAACTGGAGAAATCAGAGAAAACCGAAGTCTGGATGGGTGGACGTAAATTTTAGCCGCCATCTTCCCGACCGCGAACACATGGTCTTGTGTCTTTCCACTGCGTCAGACCGCCTGTTCGTAGTGCATGGATCGTTTACTCTCTGTAATTTATCCACGAATCGAATGCATACTGTGTTGTATGCTTTTATTTCCATAGCTACAAGTATTATCATGTACTAGACGTTCAGTATAACGACAGCATGAGTAATGGTTTATTATTTTATCATCCTCGATTCACACGTTGTTGGTATCGGTAGATCATCTTCATAGATGATGCACCGTTTTGTGCCTTTCAGTTCGCACATACTGTTTTCTTTGAGTTTTAAATCGTAGCATCTAAAGTTTCCATGTATGTCCATGAAGCAATTGGAATTGTTCTTCTGAAATCTAGCAAGAAAATTAATTCCTCTCAATCCACTGACTGGTACATGGCGACCAAATTTATAGCACATACAGCTACAACTGTTCTTACATTTTAATTTCTTGAAAAACTGTATTATTTCATTGATTTTTCATTCCAGTATTGGTTTATAACTACTTGTAGAGGACAACAACTTTCCATTCATTAAAAATATAACTTCTAAAGAATTGTTTCCACTACTTTGAAATCATGAAAAATATAAGAAGTTTCATAAATCATAGGATTATCGAGGGCCACGCGCACGTCCTGCGACTTCCGTTAGTCACGCTTGGTTTTTTGTTGTGTTACGCTAAGCGAAGTAAATGCTTTCTAGACCACACTTTTCCAATAATCACTATCGAAACGTCGGCAATGCCTTCTTTCAGCATAGAAGAGAATAGATATTCGACCTCGTTGCAATACATTTTTCCGCTTCTATAGAATGTAGCGTACAGTGATTTTGCGTCCCCCTCTATCTTTCCTCCTCTATCCATCTGCGCATTCGTTCATATGTTTGCCGGTTTTTTCGGTTCGTTACGCTCTATTCTATACCCAGCTACCCCTGATTCACAATAAGAGACTCCTATTTCTTCTTTTTTGCACAGTGAACTGTCGCAAGAAAAGCCGTATGGCAGGTATAATAGTGCAAGCTATGGTGGAATATCGTGATATAATTACAGTAAGACAATCTGAACAGACAACGACTGTGGGAAACTGACGATAATTCGAAGTATTGAATAGGATGGAAGACCGTCGTGGCCTGCATAAGCGGATAACAAACTGGGAATAGAGAGGAAATCGACCATGGCTTTTTTAAGGAATAATCCAGATTATCGTCTCAAGCAGTTTTGAGTAAATACATGAAAGCTAAGTCAGGAGAGATGAAAAGTGATTAGAACAAGTTCTTCCGAAAGTTAGGCTGAGGCTGCAATGTACCAATACATCGGAGTAAGACATTTATTTAGATTAGGAATTATAAAGAAACTTTAATTTTATCCGTGTCAAGATGTAAGCGAGGTCGTGCTTCTAACTTAACAGTTTAAGATCGTATTTCCAGTTAATCACATTTGTAATGTTAATCATCCTAAAATCTGATCACGCATAACTGACTAGTTGAAGTAGGGCAGTAATTTCCATTAGAAGAGTCTGAATACCGAAAGAAATAAAAGCCACAAATCGATTCACAAAAATATAATTTTTTTTTTTGTTAACAGAAGACTACGTACCCTGAAATTTTCTCTGTTTACGCCTTATTGTCAGCGTGATCAGATTTTAATGTAATTAAGATTGCAAATGTCGTTCATTGCCACGCGGAGTAGTCCTGCGGTCTCAGGCGCCTTGCCACGGTTCGCGCGGCTCTCCATGTCGGAGGTTCGAGTCCTCCCTTGGGCATGGGTGTGTGTGTTGACGTTAGCGTTACGTTAATTTAAGTTAGATTAAGTAGTGTGTAAGCCTAGGGACTGATAACCTTAGCAGTTTGCTCCCAAAGAACTTACCACTACCAACCGTTAATTAGAAATGCACACTTAATTTTTTAATTCGTGAACAAACGTGTAATCGTGGTAAAGAAGTGTTGCTGCAAGATGTAATGTGTCGGGATATGTTCAAGTAAAAAAGTGCACATAGTTGCGCCATACACCTCTGTAGCATTATTATACTTGCTTCTATGTAGGTATAATTAGACTTGGTGGTACTGTTATAAGATGTTAAAACTCTATGCCACTTTGTGCTACGGTGAAAACATGGAGATATAAAGTATTACATTCCTTACATTTGTATACTGTATTCTAAAAAAAAATAACGACGAGACGCACCGGTGTCATGAAGCAGGAGGGATCATCGATCTCATTTCTCACATCGGAGGCTAAACCTCAACAAATGGCTGAACCAAGTAGAGTAAAACAAAGAGATTTTCTTGAATGGAACCATGTTTTATCCGACATGGCAAACTTTACACACAAAGAGGGAAGCTGTGTTCGCTTGCATTTGCAGAAGAAGATAAACTGGCTTACGTATAGGGCCACCTCTTATCGCCACCTCCAGCGAGCAACATTTGAAAAGGAAAGCTGCTCTGTAGCACTTGAGCAGCTGCCGTACACAGATATTTCAGGTAAGGCCAGACAAGCAGACGCTGAAATCTCGTCAAAGAGATCGGGCAGGCTGACATGTGGCCCTCCACAAGAGCGCTAAATACACTCCTGGAAATGGAAAAAAGAACACATTGACACCGGTGTGTCAGACCCACCATACTTGCTCCGGACACTGCGAGAGGGCTGTACAAGCAATGATCACACGCACGGCACAGCGGACACACCAGGAACCGCGGTGTTGGCCGCCGAATGGCGCTAGCTGCGCAGCATTTGTGCACCGCCGCCGTCAGTGTCAGCCAGTTTGCCGTGGCATACGGAGCTCCATCGCAGTCTTTACCACTGGTAGCATGCCGCGACAGCGTGGACGTGAACCGTATGTGCAGTTGACGGACTTTGAGCGAGGGCGTATAGTGGGCATGCGGGAGGCCGGGTGGACGTACCGCCGAATTGCTCAACACGTGGGGCGTGAGGTCTCCACAGTACATCGATGTTGTCGCCAGTGGTCGGCGGAAGGTGCACGTGCCCGTCGACCTGGGACCGGACCGCAGTGACGCACGGATGCACGCCAAGACCGTAGGATTCTACGCAGTGCCGTTGGGGACCGCACCGCCACTTCCCAGCAAATTAGGGACACTGTTGCTCCTGGGGTATCGGCGAGGACCATTCGCAACCGTGTCCATGAAGCTGGGCTACGGTCCCGCACACCGTTAGCCGTCTTCCGCTCACGCCCCAACATCGTGCAGCCCGCCTCCAGTGGTGTCGCGACAGGCGTGAATGGAGGGACGAATGGAGACGTGTCGTCTTCAGCGATGAGAGTCGCTTCTGCCTTGGTGCCAATGATGGTCGTATGCGTGTTTGGCGCCGTGCAGGTGAGGCCACAATCAGGACTCCATACGACCGAGGCACACAGGGCCAACACCCGGCATCATGGTGTGGGGAGCGATCTCCTACACTGGCCGTACACCACTGGTGATCGTCGAGGGGACACTGAATAGTGCACGGTACATCCAAACCGTCATCGAACCCATCGTTCTACCATTCCTAGACCGGCAAGGGAACTTGCTGTTCCAACAGGACAATGCACGTCCGCATGTATCCCGTGCCACCCAACGTGCTCTAGAAGGTGTAAGTCAACTACCCTGGCCAGCAAGATCTCCGGATCTGTCCCCCATTGAGCATGTTTGGGACTGGATGAAGCGTCGTCTCACGCGGTCTGCACGTCCAGCACGAACGCTGGTCCAACTGAGGCACCAGGTGGAAATGGCATGGCAAGCCGTTCCACAGGACTACATCCAGCATCTCTACGATCGTCTCCATGGGAGAATAGCAGCCTGCATTGCTGCGAAAGGTGGATATACACTGTACTAGTGCCGACATTGTGCATGCTCTGTTGCCTGTGTCTATGTGCCTGTGGTTCTGTCAGTGTGATCATGTGATGTATCTGACCCCAGGAATGTGTCAATAAAGTTTCCCCTTCCTGGGACAATGAATTCACGGTGTTCGTATTTCAATTTCCAGGAGTGTATACACACGTCACAACAGCTGCGCTACTCCTGATAGCTAACAGAAGCAACAATTTATGAAGATCGAAGACATGATAACATAAAAATATCTATGTCAATGTGCAGGTGTGTGTACTAAGTATACAAATGTCTTTCTGTAGTTAACTTTACACCACTATTAAACTATGTTCTGTACTGGTCATCCAGTTGGCATTATTATTTCGCATTCAAGACTGCCTCGCGGCTTTGCAAAAAATTTTAGCCAAGCTGATACAGTTAATAAACCCTTTAGTATTCGTGAAAAATATAATCCCGTATTTGAACTCTCCTTAAAGATGGCCATACATTTCCTAACCTAGCTAAGCGCATTCTACATCTGCAACGTTGCATTGATCGCCTCGAATTTGCAGTTGCTATACGTATAATAAATTTATTGCTCATGACGAAAGGAACTCAGTAGTTCTACCCAGCTGGACGCGAAGGCCAAGCGGTTCTAGGCGCTTCAGTCCGGAACCGCACGACTGCTGCGGTCGCAGGTTCGAATCCTGCCTCAAGTATGGATGTGTGTGATGTCCTTAGGTTAGTTAGGTTTAAGTAGTTCTAAGTTATAGGTGAATGATGACCTCAGATGTTAAGTCCCATAGTGCTCAGAGCCATTTGAACCATTTGAGTTTTACCCATATACACTCCTGGAAATTGAAATAAGAACACCGTGAATTCATTGTCCCAGGAAGGGGAAACTTTATTGACACATTCCTTGGATCAGATACATCACATTATCACACTGACAGAACCACAGGCACATAGACACAGGCAACAGAGCTTGCACAATGTCGGCACTAGTACAGTGTATATCCACCTTTCGCAGCAATGCAGACTGCTATTCTCCCATGGAGACGATCGTAGAGATGCTGGATGTAGTCCTGTGGAACGGCTTGCCATGCCATTTCCTCCTGGCGCCTCAGTTGGACCAGCGTTCGTGCTGGACGTGGAGACCGCGTGAGACGACGCTTCATCCAGTCCCAAACATGCTCAATGAGGGACAGATCCGGAGATCTTGCTGGCCAGGGTAGTTGACTTACACCTTCTAGAGAACGTTGGGTGGCACGGGATACATGCGGACGTGCATTGTCCTGTTGGAACAGCAAGTTCCCTTTCAGGTCTAGGAATGGTAGAACGATGGGTTCGATGACGGTTTGGATGTACTGTGCACTATTCAGTGTCCCCTCGACGATCACAAGTGGTGTACCGCCAGTGTAGGAGATCGCTCCCCACACCATGATGCCGGGTGTTGGCCCTGTGTGCCTCGGTCGTATGCAGTCCTGATTGTGGCGCTCACCTGCACGGCGCCAAACACGCATACGACCATCATTGGCACCAAGGCAGAAGCGACTCTCATCGCTGAAGACGACACGTCTCCATTCGTCCCTCCATTCACGCCTGTCGCGACACGCCTGGAGGCGGGCTGCACGATGTTGGGGCGTGAGCGGAAGACGGCGTAACGGTGTGCGGGACCGTAGCCCAGCTTCATGGACACGGTTGCGAATGGTCCTCGCCGATACCCCAGGAGCAACAGTGTCCCTAATTTGCTGGGAAGTGGCGGTGCGGTCCCCTACGGCACTGCGTAGGATCCTACGGTCTTGGCATGCATCCGTGCGTCACTGCAGTCCGGTCCCAGGTTGACAGGCACGTGCACCTTCCGCCAACCACTGGCGACAACATCGATGTACTGTGGAGACCTCACGCCCCACGTGTTGAGCAATTCGGCGGTACGTCCACCCGGCCTCCCGCATGCCCACTATACGCCCTCGCTCAAAGTCCGTCAACTGCACATACGGTTCACGTCCACGCTGTCGCGGCATGCTACCAGTGGTAAAGACTGCGATGGAGCTCCGTATGCCACGGCAAACTGGCTGACACTGACGGCGGCGGTGCACAAATGCTGCGCAGCTAGCGCCATTCGACGGCCAACACCGCGGTTCCTGGTGTGTCCGCTGTGCCGTGCGTGTGATCATTGCTTGTACAGCCCTCTCGCAGTGTCCGGAGCAAGTATGGTGGGTCTGACACACCGGTGTCAATGTGTTCTTTTTTCCATTTCCAGAAGTGTATAACGAAATTCACGTACGGACGTCTGGGAAGGAAACATAAAAAAAAGAGCACGTGGACAGCGGGACAGATTTGTCTGACACCAAATATGACTAATGGTGGGATGAATGAAAGATTATAAGTTTCAGGCAAGCAGATGCCCTATATACCGATTATACGCACCGCCCACGAGGATGACAATCAAAATCGTGAAGCAATCCAAATTTTTGGGGCTAATGCTTGCTACGTCCGTGGTATTTTCGTTACAGCCACACGTGCCACCCTCACCCCTCTAAACCTCAAGTGTCCCCTCCCCCCCCTCCTCCTCGGGCGCCGCCGTTCTAAATGGCGAGCACCTCATTGAGCTCAGCATTCGTTAGCTGGATTCTGCCTTGGCGAACCCTGTTTTCCTAAGTTGGTGACTGATAAGCGCCACACGTCCTCTGATACCGTAAGGTTTGGGCATTCTTCAGTGTCCACAGTCAGGCGCGTGTAACAGGGAACGGCCGCTTGGCTTAACTACTCGTACCACGAAGATGGTATAAACCTCTAGAAAAAATTAATTTCCATCTCAAGGTGTGCAGGTTGTTGATGAGAGGTATGGCTCTCGATGTGGAACAGTCGTTAGCGGGTGACTTCTGGGATACCTTGGGCAACCCAGCTGACTCTGGTTGGACCCTTTTCTGTAGCTGCTCGCGCGATCGACATGCAACGATGGGAATCCTCTCAATCATTCCCCAGCACAATGGAAGAGTTTGATTACTCAATGCCCCTGATACAAGAGTTACTCCGAATACTTCAGTTTATGGTAAAAAAAACGGATGCTACTAGACAGAATGAGTAGTTACTAGTTCAAAGAAAACAGTGCAACTTCAGGAAAGTTTCACCATTCTACATTCAAAAGGTATTTGAGGGCACTATTGGCACCTGAGAATCTATAAAGCGGCTGAGAAATAGGACACTGTTGCTTAAAACATCATGTTCCCAACTAGCATCACACGTCATGGTAATGGCAGGTAAATGTCCCGGCCGAATACGACATCGAAATGGAGCTGCACAAACCTTGAACTATAATTGCAAAACCATGGTATCATGCAGCGATTTTATTGATTTTCTCAATGAAGAACTGATAAAGGAGTGGGGTCAGGATTGTGTATCTGATTTGCAAAATATGATGAAAAGGGTAAAAGGCAAACTGGTGAAATCAGATGTCTTTATTCTTACGTTTAGCAGCACAACGCTTCCATAGCATATCAAGCAAGGTTTCATTCACTTAAAAGTGAAAAGTGAAGCCTTATATACCTAACAAAATGCGCCGTTTTTAACATCAGCGCTTTGGGCACACCATTCTAAAGTATGAGGCATAAGTCTCATGCAGCAAATGGCGTAAGGCCACCAACGAAGGTTTCATATTTCCCTCTTCTCCGAAGCACTACCATTGCCACTGCCACGAATGTTCCTCCTAAGTCTCCTTTGACAAACAATTCTAAAAGGAAGCGTCAGTATCAGAAGGAGATAGGTCATAAACCGTCAGACCATGTAGATCTCATTTTATCTGACAGTTCTAATGATTCCGTTTCTAAGACAATCGGATATGAAGTCTGTCTGAGGCCAACACTAGCGTAACGACGAAGCCTCCAACCATTGCCCAACCCCCACCCAGGCAGAGAGACATGGTTAACAAGGAACTATAAATAGAATGTCTGCCTTACTACAGTGGACCATCAATGAGTTTAGAAGACACGGGGAGAAACAGAAAGTCCTAGCACAGGAACGTCACCTGCGGTTGTGTTTAGAAGAAATACATTTTAAACTTACTGAAGGTCCCGTGCTACGAAGCTACATTGTGTGCCGCAGGAATGACCTGACTGAGGAAAGGACTATGAGAGAGATGGCTGAGTTTGTGAATAGCTCACACCACTCATCTGTTCTGTCTCTTCAAACAGTTCATGTAGGTTAAGGGGTTATTATATGCTTTCCGTACTTACCGCCACACACTACACACTTAGAAAGAGTGTCATTACGGTCACACTTATAGAGGACCGAAGGGGTTGTCATCTCGGTTGCATATTCCTTGTCATTGCTGGACCCACGACCAGCCCAATGGCCCTTGCAGTATCCACATCGTACCACACACGAAAAAAATAATGTAACTGCAGTACAAGTGGAAGTCCAATTTCATTTAGAAGGTATGGGAAGAAGATCATGTGACTGGAACTGTTATAGCCTGACGTTTTCCCGATGGCTTTTGATACTAGAGCGAATAATCATCATTCGTAAAAAGCATTTGTTGCTGGTGGCACTGCCATGTTATGACGCATTCCAGTGTTTAAAGTGATCCATGTTTGAAGTGGGCGTGGAACAGTGGCTGGACATAAGGTTGTAGATATGATGAATACCGACTGCCCTACTTTTCATGAAATATATCAACTACGTGAAAAGCTTTGATGCTAAACTTGTGTCATCTAAGGTCCACTGTAGATCAGAAATCTCAATACAGTACATATAATATACTAAATTACTGCAAAAATGTTGATGATATAATAATCATAAAATACAGTACCCTAAAATGGTTATTTAAAAACGTAAAACACATGTATGAACTACTATCTGTAGCTATGTTCATACAACACTTACAGATTAAAGCTATTGTTTCGATGCTGTCAGGCATTGTTGAAAAAATAGATATAATACACTAAAAAAACGAGGCATATGAACAAATGTAAGATTCGTAGTAATTCCTATTATGTAGTATACATACTAGTCTAAATAATTTTTTTTTGTATTAGGGCATGAAAAACGCATGCTGCAACTACAGTAATGAGGAAAAACTTAATCCATAAGAGTACTATTTAATATTCAGAATTATTAAGCTGAATTATATGGTAAACGACCCCATCTGTACATGCGACGTTATATTATTAACAGTTTAGAGCCTAGTTACGGAATGGGCAGGAAGTGTTAGGAGAAGAATTATGTAAACCATAGAATCATACAGGACAAACACTGTGGTACACGGCTGATCCAAGTTACTGGTGTCGAATGCATGCTTACATTATCGGTACTGGGAAACATATTTGTTAGTTGCGGTTAGTATGTGTTGTGTACATAGTTCCGCGTAGTCAGCGCGTACACAACTTTCCCACTAGAGCGCGCCCCGCTAAGCACAACACCGCAGGCACAGCGCTCGTCCATCTCTGCACTACGAGATGGTGCTGTCTTAGAGACAGACCAAATTCTGCTTCCGTCGATCCGCGTACTAATATGTAACGCAGCCAATGAGATTGCTGCTAACGTAGAACCTTTTCTCCACGCGGATCACACTCGCGCAGTGATACGTGAACGCTCGAGGTATTATAACGAGTGTACAGACCTCCGATTAGTCAGTCTGCATCAGTCTGCATTAGTCTATAGTCAAGTTTCAGTCTGCGCCTAATAAGATTATCATATTCCTGTACATAGCCATGAAGAGAAATGTATAGACACTTTGTCAAGTATCAGAGATATGTGAGAATCAGATTAACGTACCAAGACCAAAGGAACTTCAGATTGTCAATTGTAAATAGCATCCAGAATCAAGTTAAGTAACGTTTATGATTGTTATTATTTTAATAAATGTGTGTGAAAATTCATCTAGTTCTGTTTAAAGTGGGTCACCGTCAATGTGCTACTCTAAGCGTGCACGTGGCATTTCTATCGTCTGACCTAACGGCAGAAGATAAACACGCCACGGTAAGTCCACGAGACATATTGCTGACACTCGCCTACTTCATAACAGCGAAAAATCAAATAATCTGATGGTGTGTGTACCGAAGGTCTTACTGTACACACACCACAGTATGACTCTCAAATACACAACCCTCCTCAGAGGTTTTTGTTTGTATGTCAATAATATGGATAAATCTAGTGACAGTAATTCTGATAAGGCAAATGTGAGACCGGACTGTCTCGCAGGTAACAATATAGAACAAATTATGCCTTCCTTATATGTCCAAGAGGCAATGTTGCTTCGAGCAGACTTACACCATTACCGATTAAACTTTTCGTATGTGCAGTCTTAGTGTTGTTCTGCAATTTGTCTACTGAGGAAGTAATAAGAGCTAAATATGTTGATCACGTGATCATGACACTACTTAGTAAAGGGGATGTTACATCACATCCACAATCAATAATAGACTCGATGCTACGAAGTGTGGCCAGCAACCGTATAACACACATGAATTGATAGTAACTCTTTTCTCTTTCTTCACAGGAAACAGCGTGAGAGCCTTTCTTATGACACATCGAGCGTAATTTATCACTGCACACGAGCCAAAACCCAATTTTAATGGTTCCCATCTCGATGGTAAAAACTGCACGGGTTACTGCATATTTGTGTCACATAGTTTTTTCTTAGTACAATCGAATTAAAATATTCAAAATGTGCAGATAAATCCCAAAACTGTTAGTTGTGTCTCATTGCTGTTATTCACAGAGATGTATAGGAAGAAATTTCTTTCAGAGCTTATTTTATTCATACGGAATCCTCTGGCTGTAGAGCGCTTTCGAGAAGTGACAAATTAAAAAACCTACCAAGCACTTGCTTCTTGCGATCAGAGTATCGGTCGCAGTGCATGGTTTCCTCTAAGACCGTGCTTCTTTAACAGTTGCAGAGCAGTCTACGGACAGTGCGATGGAGATTCAAATGTGGTAATGGGGAAAGATTTCTTGACCGCTAACGATAGCGATACAAACTGGTCGGTGATCCATCCCCTTTATCAGTTTCCGTAGGTCGCTTATCCACGGTCACTGTTAGCCAATATCCGCTCTTTGAGGCAATGTGCCCTGGGATTAAGCGTTTCATTTTTTTCCACAATCTTATTTATATATATCGTATAACATCGCCCAAGTCTAATTAGATTGCATGGTTTAGTTGTATAAATAAATTGTTGTGGCAGGTTAGTGGTATGTCCTTGGTTTCCATTGTCAAAGCGTACATACAAACTCAGGGAAGAAATATCGCAACACCAGAAAGGAGTTGTGCGACACAAACGAAAGTTCGTAGTTGTGTTTCGGTATCTGAAACATGAAGTCTATTCAAATTCTGCGCCAGTCACGGAACAAGCCATTAGGACGTAGATCAAGTTTGCGTTAAATGCAGAATGTAACGGTAGTGAGCGTTTGAAACTGGACATGGTGAGTTTACGTTAATCAAGAATGGCTTTAAGGCGACAAAAACGCTATTATCAAGACTTCACTGAGTCTGAAATTGAAATTTGTGGTAGGGTCTTATGGGATCAAACTGCTGTGGTCATCGGTCCCTAAACTTACGCACAACTTTATCTACCTTAAACTAACTTATTCTAAGGACAACACACACACACACACACACACACACACACACACACACACACACACACACACACACACACACACATGCCCGAGGGAGGAATTGAACCTCCTACAGGGGGAATCGAGCGAACCGTCACATGACGCCCAAGACCGCGCGGCTACCCCGCGTGGATCATTCAGTTTGGACGAAGTCTTGTAGTAGGGCTACAATAAGCTGGAAGTTCATTCTGCGATACTGCAGATAGACTTGGCAGGAACGTAGCCGTTGTACGTGATTGATGCTAGCCGTGATCACGAGAATGTACCTTCGAAAGAAGACCGGGCTCTGGACGGGCAGTGGGGCTACAGAAAAAGACCATCGTGTTCGGCGTGTGGCTCCGGCACATCGTACTGCAACTGCAGCTGCAATTGAGCAACAGATGCAACCACAGTGACACAACGAACTACTGCAAATCGGTTACCTCAAGGACAACTTCGAGCTAGACGCTCTGAAGCGTGCATTCCACTGACCCCAAAGCACAGCCATTTGTGACTTCAGTGGTGTCAAGCGATAGTTCATTGGAAGACGGGGTGGAGGTCTGTCATGTTTTCTGACGAAAGCTGGTCCTGCCTCGGCGCTAGTGAAGGCTGTATCGTGGTAAGAAGGAAGACAAGTGAGTGCCTGCAACCAACCAGTCTGCCTGCTAGGCACACTGGGCCCACATCTGAAGTTATCGTCTGCGGTGTGATTTCGTATGATGGCAGGAGCACTTTCGTGGTTATCGCACACACCCTGACTGCAAATTATTATGTCAGCCTGGTGATTCGACCTATTGTGCTACTAGTCATGAACAGGATTCCAGGTGGTGTTTTCAACATGCTAACGTTCGCCCACATGCCGCTGTTGTAACCCAGCATGCTCTACAGAATGTCAACATGTTGCCTTGGCCTGTTCGATCACCAGATCTGTCTCCAGTCGAGTACATACAGCACATAATCGGTCAAAAAGACCAGTGTCATCCAAAAACAGCATTAACCATCCCTGTACTGACCAACCAAGACCAACAAGCATGGAAATCCATCGAACAAACTGACATCCGACATCTATACAACACGATGCATGTACGTTTGCATGCTTGCATTTATCAGTCCGGTTGTTACATCGGTTACTGGTGTACCAGAATTTCACATTACAATGACTTATCTCGAGCTTAAATTAACCTGTGATCTTGCAATGTAGCCTAGACGAATGCATTCACGAAATTTCTTTTCTTTACGTCAATTGCTTTTTGGTGCTGTGATTCTCTTTCCGTCAATATATATTCGAAGACTCATTGTTATTGGCTGGGAAATTTGTAGTTCTTATAATTTTTTTAAAATACTGCAGTATGCCGGCAGTCCACCGCGAGTCTTCGGAATTCTGTGGATCAATCGAAATTACGTTAATAGTGATGTTCATACTCAGATTTCCATGTAGTTAATATACGAGACTTACAGTGGTGTCGCCTATACTAATAATATTGTGAAGATTAATTTGCTTAAATATCTTAATTGTAAGTACATGTGTTCATTTCACCTGAGAATGCTGTCTGACTGAAAATGGAGTCACCCGCACATAGGCGCAAATTTTGAAAGAGTTTTGGTTGAAGAAGGGGTGTTTGGCGCTTAAACTGCCAAAGGCGTCAGCGAGTAACGACTGGCTTGTTGTGGGAGAATGTCCCCTCTCTGAATGTTTGGGTGGCTTTTGCGTTAGTGACGTGTGGAAGACGATTGCACATACACCTTGTGTAAATAATGAAAATTTGTCTACCATAGTGTCTGTCCTAGTATTGGACAGATATGTGTAGCTGTCCCGACCATGGTCAGGAATACAGCTGTGGCCGCTGCCGCTCGAGGAGTTCCATACCCTACCGACGTCCCACTTAGCTCGTTGGTTGTGCATTATCCAGCGAATGCTAGGGGGAGTTCATCGTCCTCAAAGTGGAGCAGTGCCTGTTGTTTTATGATGTCCTCGGCAGTGCATGTCTTAACGAAACTGCAGAGTGCATCGTAAACACACAGGAACTGCAATTAGTATTCCATGGCAAGGCAAGGCCGCGACAGTAATCATAAGTCTCTCCCTGTGGAGGGATCACGGCAGTTGTGCGAGTACAGGACGTAGACAAACCGTGACATATGGCGCGTGGGTCGGTCCTGGTGGCGTGCTTGGATGGCTGAAGTGGTTAAGGCAACCGCTAGCGTAAAGCGGGAAATCCGAGCTCCAGTCCCGCTCCGCCACAGACGTTCATTGTCACCAATAATTTGTACAACCGGAGTCTGTTCATGTTAGCAATTGCGAATACATTTATTATCTTTCATGCGGTCGTCGATCGGAGCGACAATGCATCCATGCATGTCTGAAGGACACAGCAGAGTACATCCCAAAACAGAGGCACTGCTACATAGTAATACCATAATCCCTTTGATTCTCTCAATTAGCCTTACGTAAAGTTACAGCGCAGTATTGCCTGTTTGTTTCTGAATATTTCTAACCGAGTATTGGTACCGATACAATTAGTGTAGTAGCGGTAATGAAGAGCTTGGCTCCTCAATCGGGATGAACTGGGTTCAGATAGCTGTCCACACGTGTTTCTGGTAGTTTCTTTAAGTGAATAAAGTAAATACATTTGAAAGAGAAATAGAAGGTTTTCTTATCCGTCATCGTCCAATTCGTGATTTTACTTTGTGCCAAATGAGCTCGTCGTCGGTGGGACAGTCAACCATAATCCGCGTTCCCAGGCTTCTTCATATCTTTTAAAGACATCAAACATTGCAGCTAAACGTTTCCTATCGAAACCTGTGTAAATAAAATGCACATACTGAAGCATTACAACAGACATCGTCATCCCTATTTCATAATAAAGGTTCTCACTTTCAACTGAAAATCCTATGTCGTGAAGATAATGTGTGTTCTCCGCAGAAGTCAATATATAACAATACTGTGGTGTTCTGTCACGTGAGGGAACAAGAAGACTTTGCGTTTCATTTACAGAAGATTTTCTGTGTTATGTTGATTGTTGACTAGGACCTATTGTACATAAGCTATGCTAACCAATATATCGTATGATGTAATATCATAGTATCAAAGATGGTGTGAATAACCTTCTATTATCAGTCTTGTTAGGGGAAACATAATTTTCAAAGATACATTTTAAATTTCTATTTGTCTGTTGCCACTTACTAAAGCTCTGTAGTAAGTGGGACTGAAAGTGGCTTCGAGTGCATTTCTTACAGTAGCGTAACAAAGACTGCATCTCAGATATTGCTCACAGTTTGGGATAACGCTACATCCGTAATGGTCCGTCAGACTCGTTCGGTTGATGTGCTGTAGGTAGATGGTCCATTATTAACATCTTCTCATTAAGTCGCTGTCTTGTCTGTCTGTTTGGCACAAATTTTGCAACTGATTTCAAAATAATTTTAGATCAGCTTGAGACTTGAAATTTTCAACATAACTCATAAAAAGATAAGAATGCAATATCAACGTTGTTTCTTGACGGTGTGTTCGGTAGGGACGGATGTGGGTTGCAGTAAGTACTGGGAGATGAAGAAGCTTGCACAGGATAGGGTAGCATGGAGAGCTGCATCAAACCAGTCTCAGGACTGAAGACCACAACAACAACAAATGTGTCAACGATGTATCGTGAGTGCCCAGGTACGGGGTAAACCCTCGCTGCCAGTTTATGATATGATTCGCCGTCATCTATCACGCATTGTAGTTTCACACAGACGGGCCGCAGTGCATGGAATGAGTCGCTCAATTCAACTCTGTACAAAAGTATCTGGTTAGCTGTCAGCACCAGCACCTTGTTGTGGGGCTGACAGGCCACAGTCCTCTGAACCCCACCCCTGTCACGAAACTGTGCTTACAGTACAAAGAGCTAAGACTGGGCGTAGCAGTGCCACATTTCGACGCTCCTATCAATGAGATGGGTCTTCCTAACTGATGATTCGTTTTAAGCGTAACTTCTAGGACACAAGTACGTCGAAACACATACCTGACAATGCATTCTCCTTACCAATAGAACATCACTCATAAATGTAGTGAAGGTTTCCTCGCATAGATGATATTTACATAACAGACAGTGTGTCTCGCCGGTGGAGGAAACATGAACCTTCTGTCCCTTCACCTTCACTGCTTGATGCTTACAGTAACCTCAGGTGACCTGTGTCCTCCGAAAGACGATGCAGCATATGATCGCTCCAGAATCGATTGAAAAACACTCCACGAACATGAGCGTCATTGTGTCGCCTTTGAGCGTCTTGTAGCCATCCCTGTGGATTGTGGGCAGTTCATCTATCGACATACCCCGTCAATCCAAAATGTTCCGACTCTTGATTGATGAAATATAGAGAAAAGGTAAGATGGTGGTATTAATGCTTCAGGTGTTCTACATAGTCTCCCATAACTGGAGAACAACGCACAGAACGTTAATACAACCAGTCCAACTGTAAGAAAAGTTTTTCTTTGCGATGTACAAATAGCGCATCCATACTGGCTTCAATGTTTGTTATGTCGTGAAAGCGTTGACCACTGATGTGAATTTCTACACTTTGTAGTTCGTGGTACATGTGTAATGATAACACCAAGTTTCGTCAACGGTGATGAATTTTTCCAATAAAGATGGTTCAAATGGCTCTGAGCACTATGCGACTTAACTTCTGAGGTCATCAGTCGCCTAGAACTTAGAAATAATTAAACCTAACTAACCAAAGGACATCACACGCATCCATGCCCGAGGCAGGATTCGAACCTGCTACCGTACCGGTCGCTCGGTTCCAGACTGCAGCGCCTAGAACCGCACGGCCACTCCGGCCGGCTCCTATAAAGAATTGCCCGCCTTTTGGATTTAAATCTAGTAGCAGCACGTATGCATGCATAGTTATCTCTGTTTTGAAGTCAAGATGTATGGGACGATCTTCGCACGAAATTTTCTCTTCTCCAAATTGTTCTGGAAAACTTCTTGAAAACTTGATTTACAAGTCTTGCTGTTTGTTACACAAAACTTGATTTACAAGTCTTGCTGTTTGTTACACAACAAAGTTGACACACACCGGCCACACGTCCACTTTTAGCACTGACTGCTGGCAACTAACTGGTTGAATGCACATTTGTCAGTTTGGTTATTAAAACGTGACAGTACTCTACCGTTCGCAGAATACTCAAAATATTAGTTGTGGTAGGTACGGATTATTGCTATTTTTAAATGTTTGTTACATAAGCAATGCTCACACCAGGGGCTTGCGATCTCCGTAACACATCACTAGCTCTGGAAGAAACATTTAATTACAGAGTAGGTTAGATTCACTGAAATTGATCGAATAAGGATCATGAGATACCGGTAGTTGATCGCACTGGGCTTCATAAACAGACGTTTGTGTAGATTTTGTACACATGAGCTCGAGTGACTGCAAGTGCGTGCGTGTGTGTGTGTCTGTTTGTAAACCTTACCTATACGTGTATTTTACATGCAGATTTCTTACGGTGATTTATTGCCTAATACTTATTTTATTCACGAATTTCTTCCTTTTAATTTATTTTTCTTTTTGTCGCAGATCGTATTCAGAGATCTTCTGTTCAAATCTTCAAACCTCAAGATAAAGATAAAAATGTTTTCGTGAAAAACTATTTGATATTTCCTTCAGTGGATGCCTGTCTTTCCCTACTGTTCGTAGTTATTGTCCATTTTATCCCTTTCAATGGCGACATGTGACCCATATTAGAAACGAGTAAAGAATCAAAATCTCTTCTGGCGATCCTTAATTGTACTTTCATTCTTTCTATAAATTATTTACTGGGCTGTGACTAGGTAATCGGCCTCAGCGTATTAACCGACAATATTTTTTTGAGGCGTTCAGCCGGATCATATAACCGTCTTAGCACATTAGTTCAGCGGTCCATCAGTATAAAGATTATCTGATCCGGCTACAGACCAGACAACAACATTATATACCAGGCTGATTGTGTCAAACAAGAGCACGTCCAGCGTCCTTCTCCATTCGTGTCAAACGACGTGCAAGAGGCCCTATGTGTGTCGCAACGCTCTCTCTGCGTCTCTGCCGCTAACGTGTTCCTAGCATGGAAGTTCTAGCAGCTCTAAAGAGGCTTATGAACTTCGCCGCTGACTTTCACGCAACCTGCGCTACAGTTATCTTTTAAGAGGATTCTACAGGACCATGTAACCCGTTATCGTATCACGTCTCAAGCGGTTTTTCAGAAGATGTGGCAAGAAAGAAACTGTCTCAACTTTAAACGGTCAAACAAGAAGCACTAAATCTGCCTCTTGTTCTTGTTCTTGTATACACGCATGATTTTGTTAGGACACCTGAAGATATGCAATGAAAATCATCCCAAGAAAACGTACTAAATATGATAGACAGTCTCTTCCGCGACGGAAATAATGGATAATTAATATTTTGGATGAAACAAAACATAAAAACACAGCGAACTGCGCTAATGACAGCAAAGATACTTTATTTAAGAGAACACTTAATTTTTCGATAATTCAGCAATTTTAAATTTGACAGAGTGATCAAGGTTTGAAGTATCATAAGAAAATATACAATGCCTGACAAATAAATTGAACCCACCAGAAAGGGAGAGTTTAACGAAATGAAACGTGACATGTCGAGAGGATATGTGGTATTTTATTTCAGTGACTGGCAGTGTGAGCCCACGTATCAGCATAGCGTTCCACCATCTCCGGCGTGATTGCATGCACTGATTCGATTGGAAGGGATGTAATGGAGATCCTCTTCTGGGGCAAGCAGGCGCACGACTGTTGTAAATGTTCCTTGTATCGTGAGTACTGGCACCGGGACGAGGTAGATAGTTCATAGAGACGGGTGACCTCTGTGGGCAAACATGGTCCTTTTGAAAAGTGGCACCACAATTCTGTCGGGTAATAGGTAACATGTGAAGACGTCGAATGTCCGTGACTCGCCGTTGTCCCGACAGAGTTCCCTCAGTCACTACCAGACGTTTATAACTTGCAACACCATAAGTCAGGAGTGACACCGCTGTGCCACTCCGAAACTTTGTGGGATATCATCCAAGGTAGCTACCATGCTCGCAGGCGGTGGTGGTTTGGAGTAGTCAGAACCGCACATTGCACATGCCATTCGCGAGACTGCTGTCGATTGTATAGCTGTCAGATCGCCGGGCTGGTGTAGACAATAGGAAGTTCACATCTCACCGTCTCATAACTCAACTGATAGTTCATCTGTCTGAACAAAACCCCTGTCGCTTCCATTGTAGCTAACGTTGTCTACAGTACGCTCGTGACAAGAGAGGCAACTGACTGTCTCACATAGTACGCAGGCATCAGCAAAATACGACGATTGCCCAGAAAATAATGCACCGCAATTTTTTTCAACAACTCTTTATTAAACATAAACTTTTCCACGTAATCTCCATCCCATCCCGTTCTATGGCCTACCTCCAGCTCGAAACAAGGGCGTGTATGCCCTGTCGGTATTAATCCTTCTCCTGGTGGCGGGGCCAGTGCTTCACTGTGTGAATCACCTCTTCATCGTCCTCAAAATATCTTCCACGAATGGCATCCTTTAATGGCGACTGACAACATCAGCTCGCTGCAACATGTCAGGTGTGACGCCTTCTGGTGACCTCACCCTCTGTGACCAACGACTAACTGCACTTCTGTCGACAGCAGGTGTTGCGCAGACTTTGCACAAGTGTTCCTGAATATTCCTCACAGTTTCTTTCTCTGCAGTAAGAAATTAAATGACGGCGCGTTGCTTGTAATGTACATCGCCTACAGACGCCACTTTGAAATTGTCCTGCAGCTGCGCTATCCTTCGGAAGTGACGAAAGCTTAGCACGCTCGCTACTTAACGTTTCGCAGTCGTAGCATTCTTTTCGGCTAAGAAAAAAAGTGCGATGCATTACCTTCTGGGCAACCCTCGTAGACTAGTCACTGATCCAGTAACAGAAGTGCTATATGAACAACAATCACCTGTCCTCCAAGGGTGGTAGTGTCACTTCTTGTCACGAGTAAATTTTGAGATGCAGAAACTGTGGTGTCACCGTCAGACACCACACTTGCTAGGTGGTAGCCTTTAAATCGGCCGCGGTCCGTTAGTATACGTCGGACACGCGTGTCGCCACTATCAGTGATTGCAGACCGAGCGCCGCCACACGGCAGGTCTAGAGAGACTTCCTAGCACTAGCCCCAGTTGTACAGCCGACTTTGCTAGCGATGGTTCACTGACAAATTACGCTCTCATTTGCCGAGACGATAGTTAGCATAGCCTTCAGCTACGTCATTTGCTACGACCTAGCAAGGCGCCATTACCAGTTACTATTGATGCTGTAAAACATGTACCGTCAAGAGCGATGTTCACCTATTATGGATTAAAGTTAAGTATTCTACCAGTTACCTCCTTTTTGTTGAAGTCTAAAATCCGTGTCCTGTTCCAGACCTCACGCCAGCCTGCGTGAGCTTAAACGCGTGCCTTTCGGCTTCCTGTCATAGTGGGTTGGCTGTCTTGCCAATCCACAACAGAAACCACGCATTCAGACACGGTACAGTGATCACGTTGTGATCGTGCGCTCAGAGCTCTTGATGAACTAGCTTGGGCTCATTGGAAATACTTATCTTACTGGGACTCGGAAAAACTGTTCACTTCCTTACCTAAAAAGGAAATGCGCTTCTTACTGCGGCCGTTGTAAATGACATACGAAATCGCTGAATTGCAGTGCAGAGTAGTCGAGATCCCAGCTTAGAGAGAATGGGAGGAAAAAAAAGGGACAGAAAATTGAGTATACCAGTCCATCATCCACACTTGTCAACGAAAACATAATAAACCACTCAATTCACTCAGAATCCCGATGCTGCTACTCATTGCAACCGACAACATGCGTACGGGATGGAGATGAGTACATCTGCTCTCTCGTGTCGCATCGTTCACAGAGAAACTAAATATCGGAAAAAATTGTCAGGCAAAGACAATCTTATTATTGGCTTTGTTAGAAAATAAGTTTTGCTGTTGGTAATTCGAATTTTCCTTTAATTATTTGCAGCGCGACGCATTTCGGAAACTGATTCTCTTTCTCAAGTTCGTTTTTCGTGTATTATTGTCTGTGTGCGTAATGTGTACGTTGACAGCATCATTACTATTATACAAAACCGTGATATTTTGTAACTAATGATAGGTCTTTGTATATAGTTAACTCTGAAATCGGAATATGTTTGACTTACGGCTTCCCGAATATGTACTAACATAACTTACACAATTCGGAGTTTACAATACACGTTCAAAACAGACGTCCAAAAACAAAGTCACGAAGATGGTTTACATATTGTCAAACGACATATGAGACCACAGAGGGATTCTGTTTTTAACTTTTACTGGGCGCTATGAGTTATGTAAGTTATATATAGAGGGATTCTGTTTTTAACTTTTACTGGGCGCTATGAGTTATGGAAGTTATATATAATATGTGTGAGTTTCTTTATAGGCGTATTATAAGTCGAGTAACCACCTGATTTTACGCATAACAATTTGGAGAGAAAAAGTGCTTGTAAGGTACTCAAACATCAGCAAGTTATATCTTCGTTCAAAATAAAGTGGTAATTCCATCCATTTAGTGCGGGATCGGTTTATACCATCGGCACATCTCTATATAAACCGATTGTTCGTGGAATTTGTCAAGAGTAGTGGAATAAGCTCTTAATGAGATTCATAAGCGGCACCGCAAAGTAATAAGGAAAGGTTTCATCACTCAGGTCTCGGAACGTGAACAAAGGCAAACTGAGGAGAATCTTACAACTAACATTCTCCGGTAAGTAGCTCCAGCGTAGTGTCGCTGGCAGTGGAATACATTAGCTTCGATAGGAATGGGACCCCACACGAAAGTGTAAATTATTTCCTGAGATGGAAAATATTACTTAGCGCACAGCAGCTCCTTGTGTGTACACTTAACTCATGTCTTTAATCGTTACAATCAACGATGGTGCTGGTGGTATGCCTCTACTGCCCGTACTTCAGAATGTTTGACACTTAAAAATGTATAATGTGATTGAAATACTTGTAATTTCACACTCAGAAACAAACTGGGCGATATTAATTAGCAAAAATGTAAACATATTACAAATTAGAATCCTAATTTAGGCTACCAGGCAGAGTGAAAATTACACCATGAGAAACGTGTAATGATTTTTCTGACTTCGGTAAGACACGTGTGAGAGGTTTCAGTTGTTCAGCATGAAGAATTCGTCCCCCTTGTCAAGTTTTCGTCATCGAATGGCTGGAAAAATTCTAATAAAACACGATTTCCTTATGTATGTGGTGTTGTGCAGACAAAGGTCAGAAACTGAAAGGTGATTGTCCTAAATCAACTCCGAGAAGCGATTTGTTTGCAGAAGGTACATATCATTTCCTGTTGTCCTACAGACACTCAGTTGGCTTCGACACATCTGAATTACGAGTCAAAGCAGTATTTGAGACCTTTGTAGTCGCGTTCTTTGTAGATAGAACATTTGAGTACACAGACGCCTCACGTGCCATAGTATGTTGTAGCTCATATTATTCATATCAACGAGCATAGTAAATATTTCCTATATCAACATGAATTCTAGGAATAAACTCGCTGTCACCACTTACAGCATTCATTTTACGAAGCTGTTTAACTGCGTGACATCACTGTTTCTTACGACCCAGCAGAATTTCGTTGGTTGACAGCATTCATAACAAATGTTCGCCCTCTACCATCTAGAGTAAATCTAAGCATCGATCTGTTGGTATTCTTGTAGGTATAATTACAGTAAACATGTTTTGATGTGAACGATATATAGTTCAGAATACAACAGATACATATTTCATTTCCCAATAGATACAAAAGTTTAATCACTGTACTGAATGTATTTCCAAAAGGAATGCTTACGCAGAAAGTTTATACAATATAAACAGCTTCGGAATTTTATTGAGAGTAGTGATAGTCCCTAACTAATTAGAGAATGTGATGATAAAGTCTTAAACTGGGCCAGAAAATCATTTTAAGATAAAAATATTGTATGAACAACATATTGAAATAATAGTTGTAAAAATTAACAGTAAACTGATTATACAAGTTGAATTGCCTATATATTAAGGACTACTGACGACAGCAGCTAGATGCTCATGAAAATATCCAAACAAAAGACTAAAGATTGTCTGTAGTGTTCACAAAATCTACGTCACTACAGAGTTAAATAAAGAAACCGTACACCTAATGTGTCGACCATCTATTAACTTTGACTTATTAGAGTTTAACACCTGACAATAAGTTTCTCGGCAAGCAATAGAAAAATGCAAGATGAGAATTAGAAGTAGAGACGGAAGCAATCAAATGGATGTCGGAACAAATTGAAGAGGAAGCGTAATTGAAATGGAGATGGTCAGCACATGCAGGATCGATGATTGATGGACCAAGGAAGTTTTTTGGTGGATTCCAAGAGATAAGAAATGACACAGGCACCTGAAGACCACAATGCTCATAAAATGTCTATCAGCATCACATATTCTGAAACTAATATTGTTTCTGGACAATCCTAATAATCCTATAATCCTTCTCGGGGATATATGGCATTATTCGACCAGTTGACAGAGAAAATTAAAATTTCTGGGAAAGTATGTCAGACGTATAGGAACGTGGATGAAGTACATAGTAACTCACTTGTAGGAACCGTTCAAGTATTCGTTCAGAACGAGGAACAAGACTCATGAAAAACATCAGCCAGCCAGCTTATTTCATTTCGTGTCCAGTGATTTCATAGCGAATCACATTCTATCCTGCTGTAGCAGGATCAGCCATAGTAAATAATCTGGCGTCCCATATTCGTACTGTGACTGCCTGATACCACGTACACAGTAATTACAAAATAACTGCAGTTTTATGAAATTTAGAAACAGATAGTACTATTTTATATAGAACTCGTTGGAGCTCGTAACTGTTTCTCACACTGTAAACCGCAGCAAACATACATTATGCGAAGTGTCACAGTATTATATATATATATATATATATATATATATATATATATATATATATATATATATATATTAATTCGCAATGTAATTTAGGTTTAGAACTAAACGCACACGGACATTTGTTTTACTTTCCTTTGTACTTTCCTTTGTACTCGTCAATGCTAATTCACTGAAATATTACTCTGCTTCCTCCACTCACTTCATGACATGAGCTCTTATTCTTCATCTATGTTTATGATAGGTGACATGAATTTTACACAAGCTAGGATACTACCTTATGGACACATACTGACCGTCCTTTTATATTATATTATGCTCCACTATATATCTCAGACTGAGGTTACACAAATACACTGTCGAGTCACATGAACGTGACAACCTGCCAAGGCCTGCATGCCCACCTTTTGTAGCGCGGACCGTTGCGAGACGTGCAGGTAAGACATTCGCTGAGGTTCTGACACGTACCGACGGGAATGTGGAACCATGTCGATTCTAGTGCTCTGGCGAGTTGAGCTAGGCTTATCGCTTGATGAGCCATGACACCAACTGCCTCTCGATTGGATATAAATCCAAAGAGTTTGATGGCCAGGTGACTACAGTAAACGCATCCTGGTGCTCTTCGAACCATGCATGTACAGTACGAGCTGTGTGGCACGTTGCTTTGTCCTGCTGGTGGATGTCGTCGTGCCGAGGAAAAACAAAGTGCTTATAGAGACTGACATGGTCCCCAAGGATAGATGTATACTTGAGTTGATACAATGTGCATTGTAGAATGATGAGATCACCCAGGGAATGCCCTCCAGCCTGGACCCTTTTGCCGATTGTTGAAGGGTGTTTGCCTGCAGACATTTCGCGCGCTACATGAAAACAACAGTCTGTCAGATGGATCATATAACGTGATTCATCTGAAAAGGTCAGCTGTCGCCCTTCAATGGACGTCCAGCTGCCGTACTGGCGTGCAAACTCCACTTCGTCACTGACGAACAACAGTCAGCATAGGTGCATGAACTAGGCGCCTGTTGATTAGACCGATAAGTTCGCTGAACGGTCATTGAGGAGTCGCTGCTGGTGGCTCCTTGGTTCACCTGGGCGGACAGGTGCTCAACAGTTGTACATTTGTTGGTCCGAGCACATCTCCGCAGCCGCCGTCACTCGTGTCATCTGTGGTCTATGGTGCACATCAGTAACCTTGGTGCCGGCTTTGTATAGCGTCATATTGCTACTCACTGTATGCTTCAACCGCGGTGGCACACACATAATTTACGAACCTAGCTTTTCCGTAAATGCTTCCACCCTTAATCGCTCCATTTACGCATTAGGACAACGACTGTACTGTTTTCTGCGTATCCCCGACACGTTATATACCCTTCAATGCTAATGCATCCCCTGCCGTCTGTGAGTTGTTATTACACGACGACGTCGAGCGTAGGCCGTGGTCACATTAATGTGGCTGGACTGTGAAAATTTCCTTCGGAGCTGAGTCACGTTCCAGTTTCAAAATTAACTCGTAAAGTAGTTTCAGAGTGATATACTTTTACAACTGTATAGGTGAACCAAAAGTAATATTGAAACGACAATATTACACTGTTTTGTATGCATGCACGCCATCATTAAATATAAAATAAACCTGTATACATAATCTTACGATTATGAAATATTGTGAACAAGAACCAAGTTTTCGATTTTAGTAACTTTGACTACGTACGGAAGCGAACGTCTGAAATGTGAAATGCGTAAATAAACTTACTAAGGATGCCCAGACTTTATGTGATAGAAATACTTGGAGACTGGAGCTGTTTACACAAGAATAGCCAGAGCGGTGTGAAAGAGCAGAGCAGTCCCCATTTTTCAGCGCCACAGGTTTAGCAAGCTAACAAGCCCCTTTTCATTGCTTCAAGAGCACCATCGATCGCCCACGGGGCATTGAAAGTGATATTGCTTTTGCCGAGATATTTCTTTAGACTCCCGCCATCGAGTTAACTCCACGAAATCTTCTTCTGTCGGCAATTTACTGGTCGTTAAGAAGAGCAGTATGCGAGACTATGTCTCATCAGGCTCAGACGTTCTGCAAGTTCTTATCATTCAAAGACGAAATTCTGTGGTTCTTTATTCCATTTAACGAGAAATTACGACGAAATTTGATTTAATATTTACGTTTACAAAGCTTCAGACATGGTTTTATTATTTTCAATCGTATGTTCTTCTGATGGTTTTGAGTAAACGTGCGCCTACACGCTTTCCGAAATGAGTTGTTTTGTATTACACAGAACGTTCCTTTGCGAGGGAACACCAGAAAGACAGTTACCTAACATTTAGAGCCATATACAGTAAATTCTAACGAAGCTTTTCTCGTCTCGATGGTACCTTATTTTGTATTACAAACACCAAATTTGTTATGATCGTTCTGAGAACTGTGTTTCCCATTATCCGGAGAGAAAAAGACATTTTTGTCCTATTCCAGCAAAAAAAATATATCTTCAGTTAAAATCTCTTCGTTAGGTATCATTAACGTTCTTCCACCACGAAACTGCATTCGCAGTCATTCCAGTGTCTCTGTGACCAACGTGAATCATTATGTAACGACCCAAAAACTGTGAATATTCAGTTCCCAGTGCCCACTATCAACTCAGCTTCGTCGCTCGTTAATTCTAAATATTGGTCCTGGTTTCATACTTTCTTCTTTAGGTTCTGATTCACATCTATCCACGAACATCGCATCATTTAAAACAATATTATCCAGTGACACTTCGTCGGTTAATAACTTTCTCTATCTTCCACAGCTCTTAAATATTTATTTACTAATTTACTCTGTTACATGAGCAGTTAAACTCTATTTATTATGATAGAGTATGTACATGATATCACCGTGAAAGCAGCTGAGTAATCAGTTTATTGAATCTAATAATGTGGCACACTAGACTCGCATTAGGGAGGACTTCGCATGTATTTCCCGGCAAACAGTCCACATGTAGATTTCCGTAGTTTGACTGAATCGTTTAAGGTAGACAATGAGATGATTTTCATGAAAAGGACGTTTTTGATATTGCTCCCAAAACCCAGCATATTCTCAGTCTCTAATGACCTCGTCGTCAACGGAAACTTCTACCAAAATCTGCTTTACTTCATGTTGCTGCATAACATTCATCTATGACGGATTATAGTTTGTAATGAATCATAGATGGGTAGCAGAAAATTTCCACATTGATTTTCGAAATATGCGTCATGTTAAATGTTTTAGAAATAAAATGCATTTTTCTCTAGTGTACCACCAATATTATGCACCCACGTAATAACAAGGACATAACAAGGTTTTTAAATAATTCTCCTATTCGTGCCACCCAGTTCTATATTATTCAGAATACTAGAAAAATAAACGTTCCGCAGATAATTTAATGTTGTGAAGAAAATGCGTGAGATGTCATGGTATTCACCTGACCAACAGTACTGAAGACCATAGACGGTGGTGCTCTATAGCATATACAGAAAAAAGTTTTCTACAATTCAGTGAGCATGAAATGGAGCGACTATATGCATTTTGAGTTTACCTATGCACAGTTCGCTTTTTAGTTGATATTTTCAACACTTCAGCTTCTCGATCCAAGCTGAATTTCTTCTTATAATATTTATATACCAACCACTTCACGAACATTTCACAATTATTTGCAAGTAGTAATTGTTAACAAGCAGAACCCTGGTATATGTGTTGAAGAAGTCTGCTCGAAAGAATGGAAAATTATACTCTGCACATACATGTAAGTCTCGTAACGATTATGTTATCTGTTAGATATGAATTTATACTACACTATAATTATGATCATGTATTGTTTTTTGCCTCTATTCAGTGCTGTGTAATGCACACGTCCTACTGCAACAAGATTCTGATTCGAATCTTCACGTTATCTGAAGTGTAAATCGCGTTAAAAGAGGGACGTTGAAGAACTTGTGCATTATAAAAGAAGACATACAACATGAAACGAATAATCTCACTAAACGCAGATGTTCAGGTTCGAGTTCTGATCAGTCGCTCGGATGTAATCTACAAGATAATTTCACAACTGTGCACTCTTTGCTGCAAAATTACATTTTCTTTCAGAATTAGCAAGATTGTAGAGCCTATGGCTCTTAAACAATAGTGAACGGTTAAGAGCGTTAAAATGAGAAGAAAATCTATACCTATTAGACCATGTTATCTAAAGAATGCGGTGATTTTTATGACAATATCAGCGCATAATTAAATTCTGCCGGCACATAAATTACTAAGGGTCATGAGCTAGCAAAAAAATTTTAATCGAAGCTTCCTCCTGAAATTGCATATTTCATCCTCTTCCTCTGTAATGCAAAAAAATAAATACGACAATTTACAAGCTGTATGCTAAGTACAGTACATGCTACTATAGCGATAAGTCTGTAAGATGCGTAAAAGATGTTTCAAAGCATTCTGTGGGTTAGTTACAGGGAGAGTGGAATATCCACCAATGTGAAAATCCGTTGAAATGCCATACAACATTTTCTGTTTCACACCATGAAACTTGTAGTCTTTCGTCTGAAGTGTATGTAGGATGTTTTTGGTACAATCAACCAAATGGTATAAGTAAGGGTTAAGTAAAGAACAGCATAATGAAATATGATTGCTGGAAGGAAATAAATACTCATCACTAGAGGCAATCTACGAAAATGAATGTCATAAAGTGTCATTTACCATTAAGGACGAGAAATATGAAGTACGTGTGAACTATTTCTGTCATAATACTTCCGCTTTTAGCTCAACAGTATGAACACATTTGATGGACGTAGCGCAAGCCAGCCAGCTACAAAAGGGCCCTCCTGTACCGGAAGTGCAAGAGCATGCCAGCATGCAGTCAGAACTCTGACGGATGACGGAAGCCGCCATACCCGCTCGCGTACCGTCCTGTATTGCGTCACGGCACTTAAAACCTAAATGTTGCAGTTGTAACGTTTTCGAAATGCACCAGATTTGAAGGAAGGGAGAATAATTGCGTCCCGTCGACGAAGAAGTCAGTAGTGCCTGGTAACAACCTCTGATTACACCAGAACGGACAGGAAATCGGCCGTGGACATTTGAAAGATCTGTTTTAATATAGCTTTAAGCACTGTTATGAAATCACAAAAAAATCGATGTCTATGTGGATTGACAGGGATTTGAAACCCACTAATCTCGAATGCTTGGCCAGTTCCTTACCCATTGGGTCATTTAGGGGTGTAAATATTGGGATATAGGACATCTACGTACGCTCGTAGCAACAATGTAGAGAGATATTCAAGGCCAGTCATCGAGATGAGCGGTGTAAGCGGGAAGTGTGTCACGAGTTCAAAGTTCGTTTTAATTTGTCCAGCACGCGGCTCTAATTAGTGGCTTCTCTGAACGATCCTAACGCTTTCTCGCGTAAGAACAGCGAGCGACCACAATGGCACGTGCTGAGTTGTTGCAATTTTTATAAAACCCACCTTAATATTGGCCTAACAGTGTGTTAACGAAACCATAATTTTACACTGTACGTGCACATCATTCGTTTTCTGACTATAACTTAACGCTGAGGGAAAAATGTCGGCTACTAGTATTGGCACATGGAAACACTTGTGGAGTAACAGGAATGTCCGTCATTCCGTAAGTGGGTGGCTATAACACGCTACTCGCATTCTTTTATAATATCTTACATATTTCCGAGTTTTTCAAGTTGGTATATAAAGTGACAATATATTTACTACCTAGTTGTTTATTTCACTTGCTAAGATTAGGGCCTTCAGGTCTTCTCTTACATCTAAACTCATATCTTTTGTAAGTTAATAATGATACTGGACAACAAGATGGAGGTGTTAATCATTACAATATGCATAATAAATAATTAGTACATAATCATAATAGTAACAATAACAACAACAGATATATGAACACAACGTAGCTCAGAAATATCAGTTAAGTTTGCACGGAGTAAGGGAATTTCCTTGTAACAGTTTTTTGAAAGTGAGCAATGATACGTAAAAGAAATACATGACAGCAGAGCAAAAGGAATCTAATCTGGGGGAAACGTTGACTGCGTAAGGATGAGACAAGCATTTACAGTGTTGCCAAAGAGAAAGAAGTACTAACTTGCTGCCGGACAGAGAGAAGACGTTATTTTAAACACGTGATGACTTACAGCATGTAGATACCTTTTAAGAAATTCATGTTTTCTAGGAATAACACAGGTCAGATACATCGAAATGGAGACCACACAGAACTTATCGGTAAAGACTCTATCCCGCCTATAATGTACAGTTGTTTTTCGGTTCTAGACATAAAGTTGACAAGAAACGAAAATTTTTCAATGATTGAATTCTTTAGCTACATAAGATTGATTTCATGTTATTAGGTTCAAAAGATATGCGAAGAGTGACGGTCGTTGAATGACGCTGAGGATCTGGTACGACGATCTGATGCGGGGAGTATAGAAAACAGGGGTTCGTAATGTCTAGACTTTATATCCAAAAGAAACTACACACAATGAAGGAATTATCCGAATGGGACGGAAATGTACATGTACAGAAAAACAAATGATCAAAGTTTCAGATAAATTAGATGATTTATTCATGAGAAGGAACTTCGCAGATTGAGCAGGTCAGTAACCCGTTGGTCCATCTCTGATCCTTATGCAAGCAGTTCATCGGCCTGGCACTGATCGGTAGAGTTGTTGGATGTCCTCTTGAGGGACATTGTGAAACATTGTGTCCTACTTCCCGTTGGATCGTCAAACTCCGGCCTGTTTGAAGGGCCGTCCATAACGCTCCAAACGTAGTCAATAGGGGGGAGATCTGGCTACCTTGTTAGCGAAGGTAGTATTTGGCAAAACAATGACAAAAGGTAGAAACTCTCGCAGTGTGCAGCCCGTCGTTATCTTTCTGGAACGCTAGCCCAGGATGACTTGCCATGAAGGGTAACGAAACAGAGCGTAGAATATCGTCAACATATCGCTATGCTGTAAGGGTGCAGCTGATAGAACAAAGTGGCCCTTCTATGAAAAGAAATGGCAACCCTGACTATCACTTCTCGTTATCGGGCAGTATAGCGGCCAATAGTCTGGTTGGTATCCCACCCCTGCCTGTGGCGTCTCCAGACACGTCTTTGGCCTGGAATCTCGTTGGCTAGTGTAGAATTGTCTTCATTGTTATGTCGCCCTTCGAATTACGCCAGATAACTGGCGAAGGCGTTTTTTGAGACGTCCTGGACAGGGGGATAAACCTGACTGTCGCCCACAATACGGCCCGACAACTGGGAGTGATAGTCTCGTGTACCATTCCTTCTCATAGGAGAATCCCTTTGGTTGTCATCCGCCGCTCCCTTGCGATACAGCGGTATGTCGACGATATTGTACGCTGTGTTTTGTATCCCTTGATGGGAAGCAATCCTGGGCTTATTACATTTCAGCAAGATAATGCCCGCCCGCACACGGCGACAGTTTCTATCGCTAGTCTTCGTGCGTGCCAAACGCTGCCTTTGCCGGCAAAGCCGTCGGACCTCTCACAAATCGAGAACGATTGAGCATTATGGGCAAGTCTCTCGAACCAGCTGTGGTTTTTGACGATTGAAGGTGCAAATTGGGTAGAATTTTGCACTATATCCCTCAGGAGGATATCCAATAACCCTTTCAATCAATCCCAAGCCGAATAACTTCTTCCATAAGGAACAGAGGTGAGTCAACAATCGTCCAAGTTTTCTGAAATAGTAATCATTTTTCGTCTGCACAAGCACATTGCATTTACGAATAATTCCTTCGTGGTTCGTTTTTAAGTGTATTTTTAAGTTTGTAATCCACGATACTGCTGTGCTGACCACTGAGTCTGATGGTGAAATCAACAAGAGAGTAGTTTGTACAAGATATTTTCACTTATTCGTATTCATATTCCTTTTAATATTCCTTCAATTCGTGTTGAGATTTTTTTTCTCACGTTACGAGAAAAGGTTTATCATCATGGAAAACACACGAACTGCTCTCCACAAACGCTAGGTTCATAGTGTTTCTGACTACGGCACGAATATTTTAATCTGCTAGGGACAGTTTTACAGTTAGGGAAGGTTAGAAAACGGTAGTTTTATTAGACACAGCGCCATGCAAACGAGCAGATAATTGATACTGGCATTCGAGCGAGATGTTATGGCGAGGACCATAGCCTACTGCTACTGATGACCACAGTGGAAGCTCCGAAATCTTCTCTGCTCTCTAAAGCGCCATCATCAACTCGTAAGGCTCCTAAATACATCTATCTATCTATCTATATCTATACTCCGCGAGCCACCTTACGGTGTGTGGCGGAGGGTACTTATTGTACCACTATCTGATCCCCCCTTCCCTGTTCCATTCACGAATTGTGCGTGGGAAGAACGACTGCTTGTAAGTCTCCGTATTTGCTCTAATTTCTCGGATCTTTTCGTTGTGATCATTACGCGAGATATATGTGGGCGGTAGTAATATGTTGCCCATCTCTTCCCGGAATGTGCTCTCTCGTAATTTCGATAATAAACCTCTCCGTATTGCGTAACGCCTTTCTTGAAGTGTCCGCCACTGGAGCTTGTTCAGCATCTCCGTAACGCTCTCGCGCTGACTAAATGTCCCCATGACGAATCGCGCTGCTTTTCGCTGGATCATGTCTATCTCTTCTATTAATCCAACCTGGTAAGGGTCCCATACTGATGAGCAATACTCAAGAATCGGACGAACAAGCGTTTTGTAAGCTACTTCTTTCGTCGATGAGTCACATTTTCTTAGAATTCTTCCTATGAATCTCAACCTGGCGCCTGCTTTTCCCACTATTTGTTTTATGTGATCATTCCACTTCAGATCGCTCCGGATAGTAACTCCTAAGTATTTTACGGTCGTTACCGCTTCCAATGATTTACCACCTATGGCATAATCGTACTGGAATGGATTTCTGCCCCTATGTATGCGCATTATATTACATTTATCTACGTTTAGGGAAAGCTGCCAGCTGTCGCACCATGCATTAATCCTCTGCAGGTCTTCCTGGAGTACGTACGAGTCTTCTGATGTTGCTACTTTCTTGTAGACAACCGTGTCATCTGCAAATAGCCTCACGGAGCTACCGATGTTGTCAACTAAGTCATTTATGTATATTGTAAACAATAAAGGTCCTATCACGCTTCCTTGCGGTACTCCCGAAATTACCTCTACATCTGCAGATTTTGAACCGTTAAGAATGACATGTTGTGTTCTTTCTTCTAGGAAATCCTGAATCCAATCACAAACCTGGTCCGATATTCCGTAAGCTCGTATTTTTTTCATTAAACGTAAGTGCGGAACCGTATCAAATGCCTTCCTGAAGTCCAGGAATACGGCATCAATCTGCTCGCCAGTGTCTACGGCACTGTGAATTTCTTGGGCAAATAGGGCGAGCTGAGTTTCACATGATCTCTGTTTGCGGAATCCATGTTGGTTATGATGAAGGAGATTTGTATTATCTAAGAACGTCATAATACGAGAACACAAAACATGTTCCATTATTCTACAACAGATTGACGTAAGCGAAATAGGCCTATAATTATTCGCATCTGATTTATGACCCTTCTTGAAAATGGGAACGACCTGCGCTTTCTTCCAGTCGCTAGGTACTTTACGTTCTTCCAGCGATCTACGATAAATTGCTGATAGAAAGGGGGCAAGTTCTTTAGCATAATCACTGTAGAATCTTAAGGGTATCTCGTCTGGTCCGGATGCTTTTCCGCTACTAAGTGATAGCAGTTGTTTTTCAATTCCGATATCGTTTATTTCAATATTTTCCATTTTGGCGTCCGTGCGACGGCTGAAGTCAGGGACCGTGTTACGATTTTCCGCAGTGAAACAGTTTCGGAACACTGAATTCAGTATTTCTGCCTTTCTTCGGTCGTCCTCCGTTTCGGTGCCATCGTGGTCAACGAGTGACTGAATAGGGGATTTAGATCCGCTTACCGATTTTACATATGACCAAAACTTTTTAGGGTTCTTGTTTAGATTGTTTGCCAATGTTTTATGTTCGAATTCGTTGAATGCTTCTCTCATTGCTCTCTTTACGCTCTTTTTCGCTTCGTTCAGCTTTTCCTTATCAGCTATGATTCGACTACTCTTAAACCTATGATGAAGCTTTCTTTGTTTCCGTAGTACCTTTCGTACATGATTGTTATACCACGGTGGATCTTTCCCCTCGCTTTGGACCTTAGTCGGTACGAACTTATCTAAGGCGTACTGGACGATGTTTCTGAATTTTTTCCATTTTTGTTCCACATCCTCTTCCTCAGAAATGAACGTTTGATGGTGGTCACTCAGATATTCTGCGATTTGTGCCCTATCACTCTTGTTAAGCAAATATATTTTCCTTCCTTTCTTGGCATTTCTTATTACACTTGTAGTCATTGATGCAACCACTGACTTATGATCACTGATACCCTCTTCTACATTCACGGAGTCGAAAAGTTCCGGTCTATTTGTTGCTATGAGGTCTAAAACGTTAGCTTCACGAGTTGGTTCTCTAACTATCTGCTCGAAGTAATTCTCGGACAAGGCAGTCAGGATAATGTCACAAGAGTCTCTGTCCCTGGCTCCAGTTCTGATTGTGTGACTATCCCATTCTATACCTGGTAGATTGAAGTCTCCCCCTATTACAATAGTATGATCACGAAACTTCTTCACGACGTTCTGCAGGTTCTCTCTGAGGCGCTCAACTACTACGGTTGCTGATGCAGGTGGTCTATAGAAGCATCCGACTATCATATCTGACCCACCTTTGATACTTAGCTTAACCCAGATTATTTCACATTCGCATTCGCTAATAACTTCACTGGATATTATTGAATTCTTTACTGCTATAAATACTCCTCCACCATTGGCGTTTATCCTATCCTTGCGGTATATATTCCATTCTGAGTCTAGGATTTCGTTACTGTTCACTTCCGGTTTTAACCAACTTTCCGTTCCTAATACTATATGCGCACTATTTCCTTCAATAAGAGATACTAATTCAGGAACCTTGCCCTGGATACTCCTGCAGTTTACCAATATTACGTTAACTTTTCCTGTTTTTGGTCTCTGAGGACGGACGTTCTTTATCAACGATGATAATGTCCTCTCTGGTAAGCCGTCAGGTATTTTATCGTTTCGCCCAAGGGGGGGTCCCTCTAACCTAAAAAACCCCCGTGTGCACGCCACACGTACTCTGCTACCCTAGTAGCTGCTTCCGGTGTGTAGTGCACGCCTGACCTGTCTAGGGGGGCCCTACAGTTCTCCACCCAATAACGGAGGTCGATGAATTTGCAACCATTATAGTCGCAGAGTCGTCTGAGCCTCTGGTTTAGACCCTCCACACGGCTCCAAACCAGAGGACCGCGATCGACTCTGGGCACTATGCTGCAGATATTAAGCTCAGCTTGCACTCCGCGTGCGATGCTGGTTGTCTTCACCAAATCAGCCAGCCGCCGGAAGGAACCAAGGATGGCCTCAGAACCCAAGCGGCAGGCGTCATTCGTTCCGACATGTGCTACTATCTGCAGCCGGTCACACCCAGTGCGTTCAATAGCTGCCGGAAGGGCCTCCTCCACATTACGGACGAGACCCCCCGGCAAGCACACCGAGTGCACACTGGCATTCTTCCCCGACCTACCCGCTATTTTCCTGAGGGGCTCCATAACCCGTCTAACGTTGGAGCTCCCTACAACTAATAGGCCCGCCCTCTGTGACTGTCGGGACCTTGCCGGAGAATCGGCCACTGGCCCAACAGGCGAGGCATCCTGTGGTGGCTCGGAAACGATGTCATCACCACTAGGAAGCACCCCGTACCTGTTGGAAAGGGGTAAGGCAGCTGCCACGCGGCCAGATCCCACCTTCGCCTTTCGGCCAGGCACGCGAGAGCCCACCACTGTCCGCCATTCACCCTGGAGTGATGGCTGATCGGTAAGATGCTCACTGCCGGAAGACGCAGCGACATCAGGGGTTCCATGTGATTCCAAGGCCACCGAAGTAGGCATAGGTCTCACCACAGTTGCCCCAACGCCACTACGAGCCGACGCCTGCGCCTCGAGCTCGATGAGCCTAACAGACAAAGCCTCCACCTGCCCCCGAAGAGTGGCCAATTCTCCTTGCGTCCGCTCACAACAACCACAGTCCCTACACATGACTATGTTTACCCTACCCTATACGGTGACAAATTCCCAAGATAATCTTCTGATGAGCTACTCTGATAATCAAGAAACACTCACTGAAATACGAGACGCGAAAACTACGCTAGGTTTTCCCAGAAAAACTATTTAAAAGCTAAGCGCAGCAAATAAGTACAAAAACGCTTTATACAAACAGTACTCGCTGCTGCTGGTGCTCTCGCTCTGGCTGTCACAAGACAACTGCTGATTCAAGTGACTAGTGGCTAACGGCCGCGAAACAAACAAATGACGGTTTTAGGGCGCTTTCTGTTCTAAACGATCAAGAAAACACTAAGAAATCTAACACGAAAACTACGTAAAGTTTTATCAAGAACTGTTAGTTACTATGCAGAGCAGATAAACACAAATAGAATCCCTTCCTTAGTGGAAGGTCGTAAACAAAATGCAAAATAAACGCTTTATACAAACAGTACTGTGCTGCTGCTGGTGCTCTCGCTCTCGCTGTCACAAGACAAATACTTGCACGCCGTCATTTTACATACAGACGGATTCATAGAAAAACTTCAGACTACATGTAGAGATGCACACGATGTAAGAGAGTCCGCTTGAGGATGACTGACATAGTCCTTGCAGCTATATGTACCGATACAACCAACGTGGCAGTTTCATCATGTATTCCATAATATACACTCCTGGAAATTGAAATAAGAACACCGTGAATTCATTGTCCCAGGAAGGGGAAACTTTATTGACACATTCCTGGGGTCAGATACATCACATGATCACACTGACAGAACCACAGGCACATAGACACAGGCAACAGAGCATGCACAATGTCGGCACTAGTACAGTGTATATCCACCTTTCGCAACAATGCAGGCTGCTATTCTCCCACGGAGACGATCGTAGAGATGCTGGATGTAGTCCTGTGGAACGGCTTGCCATGCCATTTCCACCTGGCGCCTCAGTTGGACCAGCGTTCGTGCTGGACGTGCAGACCGCGTGAGACGACGCTTCATCCAGTCCCAAACATGCTCAATGGGGGACAGATCCGGAGATCTTGCTGGCCAGGGTAGTTGACTTACACCTTCTAGAGCACGTTGGGTGGCACGGGATACATGCGGACGTGCATTGTCCTGTTGGAACAGCAAGTTCCCTTGCCGGTCTAGGAATGGTAGAACGATGGGTTCGATGACGGTTTGGATGTACCGTGCACTATTCAGTGTCCCCTCGACGATCACCAGTGGTGTACGGCCAGTGTAGGAGATCGCTCCCCACACCATGATGCCGGGTGCCTCGGTCGTATGCAGTCCTGATTGTGGCGCTCACCTGCACGGCGCCAAACACGCATACGACCATCATTGGCACCAAGGCAGAAGCGACTCTCATCGCTGAAGACGACACGTCTCCATTCGTCCCTCCATTCACGCCTGTCGTGACACCACTGGAGGCGGGCTGCACGATGTTGGGGCGTGAGCGGAAGACGGCCTAACGGTGTGCGGGACCGTAGCCCAGCTTCATGGAGACGGTTGCGAATGGTCCTCGCCGATACCCCAGGAGCAACAGTGTCCCTAATTTGCTGGGAAGTGGCGGTGCGGTCCCCTACGGCACTGCGTAGCATCCTACGGTCTTGGCGTGCATCCGTGCGTCGCTGCGGTCCGGTCCCAGGTCGACGGGCACGTGCACCTTCCGCCGACCACTGGCGACAACATCGATGTACTGTGGAGACCTCACGCCCCACGTGTTGAGCAATTCGGCGGTACGTCCACCCGGCCTCCCGCATGCCCACTATACGCCCTCGCTCAAAGTCCGTCAACTGCACATACGGTTCACGTCCACGCTGTCGCGGCATGCTACCAGTGTTAAAGACTGCGATGGAGCTCCGTATGCTACGGCAAACTGGCTGACACTGACGGCGGCGGTGCACAAATGCTGCGCAGCTAGCGCCATTCGACGGCCAACACCGCGGTTCCTGGTGTGTCCGCTGTGCCGTGCGTGTGATCATTGCTTGTACAGCCCTCTCGCAGTGTCCGGAGCAAGTATGGTGGGTCTGACACACCGGTGTCAATGTGTTCTTTTTTCCATTTCCAGGAGTGTATTTGCAAGTCAACAGCACCACTCGTGTGCAGTATCTCGTAGGGAATTTCGATGCTGAATGCCTCTCTACAGCTTCTCTCATTCTGTGGAGGCCAGCGTAATACGGAAGCAGTAAACCTGGAAGACTGAGAGGAAATTTACAAATCAAAAACATCAGCAGCCATAATTTCAGTTCTTTCTGCGTATATCTTTGTTTGAGTTATGTAAAAATAGCACTATCTAGGACCATTTACTTGTCGTCTATTGTAGGATTTTGTACTAATAATACGATACGTACTGATATTCACTCTCATAAGTGCAGGATAATTAATTCGTAAAAGCACATTTTCGGAGAATTCTGACGCCAAACGCTTTACACGTTGGTCCTCCTTCGGCAAAAAATATAACATACAAATTATGATAGCTATGCATCTGCCTATAAAGTCGTGCAGTGTAGTGGCGTGAGTGGTGTTACATCTGTTTTTCTTCACGGGATACGATATATTATTTATCACAGTACTCTTGGTTTGTGCTTGGGGCTCACGACGTTGCTGGTAGAATAGATAATACGCACTAACTGAAGAAAGATAATGACGACGTACTTAATCATGTGATGGTCCACCTTCGGAATGCTGTAGTGATCCAGGTTGGCTTGGATTCGGCAAGTCCTTGGTACGTTTTCGGTGTATTTGGCATCTGGAGTTTATGCACAAATTACGTCATGTAGCTTGCCCATATCGTCGTTATAATGATTTCCCGTCTGCTATTACTCCAATTATCTACTTTCCTTACCTCGCCAAGTGCCTGCAGTGCCACTAGGGGGCATTTAGTCTTGTGCTGGACAGTGAAAAAAACGTTCCGGTTCATCACTGTAACTTCAAAATAACGTCGCTTTTACCAACATGTTTCCAGTGACCCAAGTACTCAGGAAAACCGATGGCAGGAAGGAATATACAAAGAAACAGACGTCACTTTCATTATAAAGCTGAAAGCTTACCTACTGATATTTCATGTGCACTGTGGCTGATGAAGCTGTACGAGGTGCAATCAAGTTCTAAGGCCTCCGATGATTTATCTAATTAACTACTCACCCGAAATCGATGAAACTGGCGTTACTTCTCGACGTACTCGCCCTGCAGACGTACACATTTTAAACAACGCTGACGCCATGATTCCATGGCAGCGGCGAAGTCTTCTTTAGGAGTCTGTTTTGACCACTGGAAAATCGCTGAGGCAATAGCAGCACGGCTGGTGAATGTGCGGCCACGGAGAGTGTCTTTCATTGTTGGAAAAAGCCAAAAGTCACTAGGAGCCAGGTCAGGCGAGTAGGGAGCACGAGGAATCACTTCAAAGTTGTTATCACGAAGAAACTGTTGCGTAACGTTAGCTCGAGGTGCGGGTGCGTTGTCTTGGTGAAACAGCACACTTGCAGCCCTTCCCGGACGTTTTTGTTGCAGTGCAGGAAGGAATTTATTCTTCAAAACATTTTCTTAGGATGCACCTGTTACCGTAGTGCCCTTTGGAACGCAATGGGTAAGGATTACGCCCTCGCTGTGCCAGAACATGGACACCATCATTTTTTCAGCACTGGCGGTTACCCGAAAGTTTTTGGTGGCGGTGTATCTGTGTGCTTCCATTGATCTGACTGGCGCTTTGTTTCTGGATTGAAAAATGGCATCCACGTCTCATCCATTAACACAACCGACGAAAAGAAAGTCCCATTCACGCTGTCGTTGCGCGTCAACATTGCTTGACAACATGCCACACGGGCAGCCATGTGGTCGTCCGTCAGCATTCGTGGCATCCACCTGGATGACACTTTTCTCATTTTCAGGTCGTCATGCAGGATTGTGTGCACAAAAGCCACAGAAATGCCAACTCTAGAGGCAATCTCTTCAACAGTCATTCGGCGATCCCCCAAAACAATTCTCTCCACTTTCTCGATCATGTAGCCAGACAGGCTTGTGCGAGCCCGAGGTTGTTTCGGTTTGTTGTCACACGATGTTCTGCCTTCATTAAACTGTCGCACCCACGAACGCACTTTCGACACATCCATAACTCCATCACCACATGTCTCCTTCAATTGTTGATGAATTTCAATTGGTTTCACAGCACGCAAATTCAGAAAACGAATGATTGCACGCTGTTCAAGTAAGGAAACGTCGCTATTTTAAGTATTTAAAACAGTTATCATTCTCGCCGCTGGCGGTAAAATTCCATCTGCCGTACGGTGCTGCCATCTCTGGGACGTATTGACAATGAACGCGGCCTCATTTTAAAACAATGCGCATGTTTCTATCTCTTTCCAGTCCGGAGAAAAAAAATCGGAGGCCTTAGAACTTGAATGCACTTAGTAATTGGAATGAAGTTAGCCACCAAAACCTAGTCTGTAGCTGGAGTACACAATCATTGACTACATCCTACGCTTGCTTCCTAATTTCATATTCTATAGTTTATGTAGTACAAGTGGTAACAATGTAAGAGCATTTTTCATCGTAAAGCTAGTCTAGGCTCACTTGACTGCCTTTTCTCATCTCAAAGGTAAAAATATTACACTAATTTTTCTATTTTACATAAGCTGTCACCCACTTATAGGAGCAGATCTTGAAATCACTATGAAAAAAAGGATCCCAATTACTAACTACATTTAAGAATGAATTCTTTTCTCTTTTGTAACACCTTGAGGAAAATGCAGATGTTAGCTATGGAGAATAAAAAATTTTAAACTATTGTGGGAGGACAAACGGATTAAAGAGATTTATGAGGACTCAGAGGGACTACCTTCGTGCCTAGAGTCCGCAACCCCCTCACTATTTAGTGACTACGAGAAGGCGTATGTTCTTAAAAAACATAATTTATTTATACCTGTTTCATTTTGTGCGTGACGGCTTTTCTGTCGCCGTCATCTACGTGTGACTTAATTTCTTAAGAAATCTCTTTACACTTTAAAATAGAGAAGTTATCAGTAGTAAAACAAAACAGGAGATAAGCACATTTCACGGCTTTCTGTACGACAATAGATACTCGTAACCCGTACTGTTTATCACAAGTATATGCCGCAATTTTGCCGAAATTCGAAAAGTTACCAATTGTAAGAAGTGATCGTTATAATGGTTGAACAACATTTAGAAAGCACTATCTTTTGTATCAAAATAAACATAGAGTGGCAGAGACGAAGAGTATGAATTTTATTGTTAGGGCGGAACGGGACATACATCGTACTCGTTTAGTAACGATGATGTGGCCAGGGCAGCAAGCTGCTATCCCATAAAAAATGTTTCAAAAAAGCAATGATGGTTTGAAAGTTCTCCGCGGGGACTTTCGACGTACCTGTAGTTACGGCGACATGCTCGAACGGCCGCACAACAAACGATAAAACGTTGACACAAACTTTCCAGGGAACGAACTGACTCTGGGAAGGAAATCTACAGGACGACAGATATTTGATGATACCCACAAAATATCGATGCTATATAGGCATCACTGGTGCGAAATCGATAGCGGTCAGTTCGTAATCAGACAATAATGCGAGTAATCCTCGAAACGCGCTGATTCAAACTTTTGTCGGCACGAACTACAGGTCGCGCAAGCTTTGTTGCAATATTCATCAGTTGCAAGTAACTTTCTTTATTCATTTAATGAATTGCTCTTGTTACTGGACAGACAGTAATCAAAATACAGTTGCGCGTTATCTACACAGTTATAAAATGAACGAATTGTGCTACAGATTAACACGCAAAGCCATAATGTTCAGCGAATCATCATTAAATTTACATCGATGTAACGTACAGGGCGTTAAAAAAGGTTTCCGTTCGAGGCAGTTGCTGCTGCGCATGTGGAACGTACAGCAACTACCAGGCAGGTATATAAGCACCGATATGTAGGCAAGGGGTCAGTGTGGAATTCGTGTCTTTCCGACGTGCGTGTAGTAAATGCAGAAATGTGAACTATGACGAGCAACGTGCTGTTATTCTTTCCTTGGCAGCTGAAGGCCAATCACCGGCAGACATCCATTAGAGAATAAAGAATGTTTATGGGGCAGCATGTCTGTTAAAAACCACCGTTGTGTAATGGTTCGCTGCTGCATCATTGTAACACTCGTCGCCATATCGCAGAATTTGAGCCAACTCAAGTGGCACACACTCGAGCACTTGCCCTACAATCCTTACTCCCCCCCTGCGATTATACAGCCTTCGGTCCCTTAACAAAACGACATGAAGGGTCAACGATGAAGTGCAGCAGGGAGTTAGAGACTTCTTCATGCAGCAGGACGCGGTGTCTTCCCAAACGGGCATCTTCAATCAGGTGCATCAGTAGGACGATTACCTCCATGTTCACTGCGATTTTTTAGGTCTACATTCTGATTAATCCATAAGTGGCAAGGATATGCTAGGCGCCAGTGAAGGCGGCATATTCATTGCCGCGAAGTACTCGATAATCTCTAGGGAAGTTATAGAAAAGAGAATCACAATCAGGCCGGCCGCGGTGGTCTAGCGGTTCAGGCGCTCCGTCCGGAACCGCGCGACTACTACGGTCGCAGGTTCGAATCCTGCCTCGGGCATGGATGTGTGTGATGTCTTTAGGTTACTTAGGTTTAAGTAGTTCTACGTTCTAGGGGACTGATGACCACAGATGTTAAGTCCCATAGTGCTCAGAGCCATTTGAACCAGCCAATCACAACCAGAAATAACTTTGGTGACGGTAAGGTCTCAGATGACCTAGTAACAAACACACCTCAGCTCTCCGAATCAGTTAACGTGGAGGAGGACATCGGCGATTATAAGACTATAGTATAATTAATTACTACGAGCGTTGTAAGAAATTTTAAGAAAGATGAGATGACATTTTCCTTAGCAGGTCTCACAGGAAACCAGTTTCAGAGTATCTTGGCTATCAACGCCAAATAATCTGTTCTGAGAACACAGATGTGGAGCAGAAATGGGTAAAATTTATAATCAATATGCAACATACCTCAGACTAGAATACTGAATTCGATAGTCGTATAAGGAAGCTGACACAAAATTAAAGAGAGCATCACATATTTAAGGGAAGACAAAGTCTAATTGACAAGTATGGATTGAACTGCCAGGCATTTATGAGTGAAATTCAAAGTAGTCATGTAGCTGTAGAACGAAAGCAAAATGAGATACAGGAGGCAATTGTGCGACCACTTCTATGCAAAAATATCGACAGCTGGTTTGACGGAAGCTACTAAGAATTTTCAGTCGTACGTAGAATCAGGAAGCAGATCGAAATTAGTCATTCGCTCAGTAACTATACTGTCACCGAAACGGAGGATATGGCCAAAATACTGAATTCGGTGTTACAGTAATGTTTTACCGCAGACGATCGTAATACGGTGCTTGTGGAATACTCCCACGACTGCTGAGATGGCAGATCTGAGATAAGTTACCGCGGAGTGGAAATTCTTCTGGACCGGTTGAGACATCTGTGATATTCGAGGGAGAATATGCCAAAGAACGTGTTCCCCTTTTAACAGAAGATTATACACTCCAGGAAATTGAAATAAGAACACCGTGAATTCATTGTCCCAGGAAGGGGAAACTTTATTGACACATTCCTGGGGTCAGATACATCACATGATCACACTGACAGAACCACAGGCACATAGACACAGGCAACAGAGCATGCACAATGTCGGCACTAGTACAGTGTATATCCACCTTTCGCAACAATGCAGGCTGCTATTCTCCCATGGAGACGATCGTAGAGATGCTGGATGTAGTCCTGTGGAACGGCTTGCCATGCCATTTCCACCTGGCGCCTCAGTTGGACCAGCGTTCGTGCTGGACGTGCAGACCGCGTGAGACGACGCTTCATCCAGTCCCAAACATGCTCAATGGGGGACAGATCCGGAGATCTTGCTGGCCAGGGTAGTTGACTTACACCTTCTAGAGCACGTTGGGTGGCACGGGATACATGCGGACGTGCATTGTCCTGTTGGAACAGCAAGTTCCCTTGCCGGTCTAGGAATGGTAGAACGATGGGTTCGATGACGGTTTGCATGTACCGTGCACTATTCAGTGTCCCCTCGACGATCACCAGTGGTGTACGGCCAGTGTAGGAGATCGCTCCCCACACCATGATGCCGGGTGTTGGCCCTGTGTGCCTCGGTCGTATGCAGTCCTGATTGTGGCGCTCACCTGCACGGCGCCAAACACGCATACGACCATCATTGGCACCAAGACAGAAGCGACTCTCATCGCTGAAGACGACACGTCTCCATTCGTCCCTCCATTCACGCCTGTCGCGACACCACTGGAGGCGGGCTGCACGATGTTGGGGCGTGAGCAGAAGACGGCCTAACGGTGTGCGGGACCGTAGCCCAGCTTCATGGAGACGGTTGCGAATGGTCCTCGCCGATACCCCAGGAGCAACAGTGTCCCTAATTTGCTGGGAAGTGGCGGTGCGGTCCCCTACGGCACTGCGTAGCATCCTACGGTCTTGGCGTGCATCCGTGCGTCGCTGCGGTCCGGTCCCAGGTCGACGGGCACGTGCACCTTCCGCCGACCACTGGCGACAACATCGATGTACTGTGGAGACCTCACGCCCCACGTGTTGAGCAATTCGGCGGTACGTCCACCCGGCCTCCCGCATGCCCACTATACGCCCTCGCTCAAAGTCCGTCAACTGCACATACGGTTCACGTCCACGCTGTCGCGGCATGCTACCAGTGTTAAAGACTGCGATGGAGCTCCGTATGCCACGGCAAACTGGCTGACACTGACGGCGGCGGTGCACAAATGCTGCGCAGCTAGCGCCATTCGACGGCCAACACCGCGGTTCCTAGTGTGTCCGCTGTGCCGTGCGTGTGATCATTGCTTGTACAGCCCTCTCGCAGTGTCCGGAGCAAGTATGGTGGGTCTGACACACCGGTGTCAATGTGTTCTTTTTTTCCATTTCCAGGAGTGTATTTGGTATTAAGCGATAGGGGAAAGAAAAACACAGGTCATTCCGGTTTCCGAGAAGGTTTGACGGGGGAATGCATACTCTTATGGGCCTACATCGTTGACGTCAGTCAGTTATACATTTATGCAACATGTTTTATAATTCCACAGACAGTCATATTGGGGGACGAAAATTTCCTAGACAGAAGTCATTGTGGATTCAGTACGCAGAGATCTCGCGAAATGCAGTTCTCTCTGTTCATCTTTACAGCAGCGCATACGTTCGCGCCGACGTTGATGCAGTGTTCTTTGAATTCCAAAAGGCGTTAGGTGCAGTTTCGCAGTGTCGTTTAGTGAAAAAAGTACGATCTTATCGGGAGCATGGCCAAGTTTATGACTGGACTCAGGAAGTCCTAGCAGTTGTTTCACAACACGTTGGATTTAACAGGTCGATATCGACAGATGTAAAGGCGATTTCATGAGTACCCAAAGGGGGTGTTCAATGGTCCTCACGGTTTGCAATGTGTATAATGACCTAGTGCATAAAATACGATGCCTCTTGAGGCTGTGCGCTGATGGTGCTGTTGTCTATAGAAAGGTTGCAACCCCAGAAGACAGGAAAGAAATGCAGAAAGACATGTGGAGAACCGATTATTGATTAAGTACTGATAGTGGTCCTGGAATTTAAATGCATGTGACCTATTGTGCATAAACAGGCGAAGAGTTCCAGTACGGTTGATTATGTTATTGTTGATAGCCCAAAAGGAACTGCAACAATAGTCTGATACCTAAAAGTAATAGCCCGTGGCTACTTTAAGTGAATAAACACATAAAACTAGTGGTCTAAAAGGCATATTCCGGGTATGAATCTTAAGAAAATGTGTTTTGCCCTCGAAAAGAAGTAAATTATAGATATCTTTAAGAGCGATTATTCTGTATTTCTCATCAGTCTGTGATGCTTTTCAGCTTGTAACGATAGAAGAAAGATCCACAGATGAGATGCACGCTTCGTCATGTGCTGTTTAAGTGTAACAGAGGTGCTCAATCTTCTTTAGTGAGTAGACGCTATAAGAGAGGCGTTGTGTATCATGGAGAGGTTTACTGTTGAAACGAAGAGGGCTTATTTTCTAAGAAGAGACAGGTAACGTATTACTTCCTTCCACGCATGTCTCGTAAAATGACAAGTGTCAGAGAAATAAGGGCTTATACTTGGGTTTATTGTCAGTCGTTGTTCCGGCGCACCGTTCGTGAATGGAGCAGGGAAATTTTGATAGTGACACAAGAGGCAACCTCTGCTCTTGCAGAATACAGATGTATATGTACACATCAGTAGGATCTACATAGTCTTCTTAGAATTTCCTGTGTCACGGTGGTTTTCAACACGCTATTTTGTCTTCTTAATTACACGTTTTGAATTCACGGTAACACAATATTAATCCTTATTAACTTCATTATAAGGTCAATTTTTCTCTTATAATTACTACATGATCAGTGTAACAGCGACATAGGTTCACCTTCTGGCCGGTCTGGCCATTATCAAAAGTTAATCTAATTTGTCAGTGAGTATTTCATTAAAAAATTGCTCCTGATACTAAGCTAACTATTTTCTATCTCATCAAGTGTAAAGCGGCTTGCATGATTCTTCTAAATGGTGTAAGACTATTCACTATACCATTTCGAAGCCCGTGGTTAAATATCAAGTAATCAGCGGCTAAACATTCCTTCCAAGTATGATGATTCTCCATTCGTTACCACACCTCGTTATGCGAAGTCTCTACTGTTTTCCAGACTCTGCTTTCGAAGTCTGATTATGTGCATACTTGATTGCCTTGATGCAATGCATCCGACATAATCACAGCTTCGCAAATCAAGCCGACGCAACTTAGCTCAAAGCTAACTGAGGACGGGTAACAAATTGATGAGGCGCTACTCAGAGCAGTCTGAAGAGCACGTACAAATATCTGTCCTACCTAACACACATTGCATATCGCCATCTTCTCTTTGAAGACTTTTCTTGTCAGTGCTTCTACGTCACGTCACACCGACATTTAAGTAATACTGCAGCTTCTTCCTCTGTCTGATATTATCCTTATTTTTTCATTTGGCCAGTTTTACTACATATATGGCCAAATTATTAGAAGGAAAGGCAAATGTAATAACTTATTCACCCAATTCTGTATTCTGTCAACAAACTGGGAAATTCTCAATGGCAGCACAACAGCACAAATAATTTCGTATTTTACTCTGAAAATATCTTACCTGGCTTTCTTTTTTCCTTGTACGATCAAGTGTTTATTTATGTAAATACCTATCGGTAACAACACAGATGCGATGTAAGGTAAAAGAAACCATATGGCCTGAATTTTAGATGAAGAAAGTGATATATCTGGATTTTTTTAATAGGACAGTAGAGAATTGTACTTTTTATCTATAAAATATATTGCTTATAGAAGCCCTATGCAGATTATCATGGAACACACAAAATGTGTAGGACCCTCTGAGGGTGAACTGACGTTGGAGCTCGAGCGTACACCGAGAAGATGGGCAACGTATACACTCAGTCTTCTGTGTTTTGCGTCAGAGTGAATGTTGAGATACCTCAGGTGTTACGCACTCGACGTTTCTCATGGAAACTTACACAGAAAACGCAAAGAATCAGCTTTCATAACGGAGTGCACAAAAAATTTTGACTTTCGTCTGTATCGCTACCGTAGTTTCCGTGAAGATGAAATAGTAAATATATTGATGTAGAAAATCTTAGAAACACTGCCACAGTGACACGCTTTGATATACTGTATGTCTACGCGCCTGTAAAAATGTCAAAAGCATCCAGCTTCAGTTACATACACGTTGCTAAAAGCAAATGCCACCACAGTTCTCTGAAATGTCTGCTTCATTCATACAAAAAATATTCTGTTTCAGTTTTGTCCTTAGCGACATTAGAAGCAAAACATGAATTTCTTCACAAAATAATATAGCACACGTTTCTTTCTCTCTCGTTGTGAAATATATGTCATTGGTCGAGCAATGTGTATTTTTAAGTGACCACCGAGGATGAAACTTCCTTTTTTATGCACAATTTTTCCAGTAATGTATTACCAAACAGTCTTCACAATGAGTTCCAAGTAGTGATATACGAAGTGCTCGGTGTCTACTTTCCAATGAGTCAGTGTGCACACCTAAGGACAGCTCTTGTGCTCCACCTCGAAGACAAATAATGCATGAAGAAACGATATGATGTTTCACTTACGGTTAAAAAATAGTAAGTCCGAGGAAATAGTTGCCCAGTTTAGTTTTTCAGACCGTAGCGTCAAAAGCGTCCACTCGCTGAGCTTAGAACAAACTCTGAAACATTAAAAAGTAGCGATAGGACATAGACTGACCGATTCAGATGTTGTTGCTTGACTTCAGCAGTCGGTAAATGATGAATGGGTTCATTATGAAATGCTTCTTTATTCTGCCGACAATCTGACCAATTGCATAGTCAGGTTTTATGGCTGGTTTTAGAAGTAACGAGCGTTTCCACCGATTTGCATCAATTCTATATTCACTACTACACAGCTTACTCTAAAATGTGATAATGATTATGTACGTATGTCGATGGTATCACTCCATGTATCAGTATTGGTTTACGTGAAGTCGCAGATCAATCGACGGTAGAGTACACTCTATACTCTTCAGTTACAGGAACCTCTGCATTATGTGAAAACAGGACATCGAGCAATCCATAAGCTCTAATTTGTACGAGAAACTGTATACTTTAACCTTTTACAGAGAACTTTCAACTAACGAAAAGACATTTTGTTATTTCGTGTGCGATAATGCAAGGGCACACACCACCAAGGAGTCTATGACAGTATTACGATGATACGTCCTATAATTAAAAAGACAACGAGTAACAGTATCAATTGATTCAATGCAGTTAATTAGTAAGGTTGCAGTTTGTTTACAGTTCTGTGAATAGGAAGTGAAGACACCATGGCCTGTATCGCTGAACAACTCAATCAATTACACGTATTCGGCGATCGGCACCTCCCTCTCGGTATTGGCTACCGCACAACGCTGGACATAGTGTTTTTGTCGTACGTGAAATATCACCTGTAAAAATGCAACAGCCCTCTTACGACGTCCCATTCAGTGAGTCATCTTCTAAAACCTCGAAATAAATGGTTTCCATTGCTATCCAAAAGATGAAATGGCAGAATATTGTAATAGTGCTCAAACAAAGCTGAACTTTAATGAAATGAAGTTACGTGAAGTAATAATAGTACAGATCGGTTGTACTATGGTCAGCCAGGAAACAGATCACAATATTTTGTTCCGGCAGAACCCCGTGACAGTTATACGCAACATTGCTTGCCTCCAATAAGAGATGGCTGTGGTCTGCAGAAGAGAGGAACTCTAACTGGCGGATTGCTCAGTTTATAACAATAATACTGGACTCTAGTTAAGTAGATACATTGCGTACATTGCTCAACAATGATTATATTACACAAGGAAAATGGACTGCAATAGGCAAAGGTACCAGCTCTTAGTACACATTTGCAGTACATTGATACATGGACTGATACTATTGGCATACATGTGTAATTATTATCACATTCCATCATAAACAGCGGATTAGTGAAAGCAGGATTGACGAAAATTGGTAGAAAAGTTCTTTATGCCTCAAGGCACGCATAATCTCTGAATACATGGCCAGAACGTAATGAATACTTGGTTTTAGAAAATAACGTACTGGTGTAGTTCCTAAGATAATTCATTAATCAAAGTAGAGAGATTATTGACATCTTGAGCCATTCCGTACTCATTAGATGTAAGTGATACGTGGTATGCTTGGTGGTGAGTGGGTATATCACATATTGCCACGGTTTTGAGAGGAGAGAGGGCGAAATATGGTAATCGCAGGTATCCTACAACAACAGTGTCGCTAGCTACAAGATTTCTGTCCGACTGTCTGGATAATATTCTACGCCTTCTCATCAAAAACTGGATGATTGGTTAATATACGCTGTTATCAGCAGGATTCAAATCCTCAGTCAGCCATCAAAATTTAGGTTTGACGCGGCTCGCCACAAATTCCTTTCCTGTGGCAATCTGTTCGTTTCAGAGTAGCACCTGCAAACTCCGCCCTCAGTTATTTGTTGGACGCAGTCCAATCTCTGTCTTCCTCCACAGCTATTACCCTCTACAGCTCTCTCTAGTACCTTGAAAGTCATTGCTTAATGTTTCAACACATGTCCTGCCATCCTGTCCCTTCATCTTGTCAGTGATCTGCATATATTCTTTTCTCTTTCCCATGAGTGCCCCTTTTGCCATTGCTAGTCAACTTTTTATGTCCTCCATTCTCCGTCCGTCATGGGTTATTTCGCTGCCTAGGTAGCCGAATTCCTTCATCTACTGCGTATTCACCAAACATGATGTTCAGTTTCTCGCTGTTTCCATTTCTGCTACTTCTCATTACTTTCCTCTTTCTTCAGCGAATCTTATCATTGACATCCTTTCACCTTGAATTTTAATTCCACTGTTCAACTTTCCTTTTATCTGCAACATTGCTTCTTCGATGTATAGATTGAACAGTAGAGGCGAAGACTATGTCCCTGTCTCACTCCCTATTCAATCCGAGTACTTCGTTCTTGGTTTTGCTCTCTTATTTTTCCCTCTTGGCTCTGATACATATTCTATATTATCTGTCTTTCGCTATACCTAACCCCAATTTTTCTCAGAATTTCGAACATCATGCGCCATTTTAAGTAGTCGAACGCTTTTTTCAGGTCGTCAAATCCTATTTACGTGCCTTGATTTTTCTTTAGTCTCGCTTCCAATATCAACCGCAAAGTCAGACCTGGCTCTCTGGTGCTTTCGCCTTCCTTGTATCCAAACTGATTGTCATCTAACAGATCTTCAGTTTTCTTTTTCATTCTTCTCCATATTATTCTTGTCACTAACTTGGACGCATGAGTTGTTACGCTAATTGAACGATAATTCTCGAATTCGTCAGCTCTTGCAATCTTCGAAAGTGTGTCGATGATGTTTTTCGGAAAGCCAGATGGTATATCGTCAGACCCATACATTCTGCACACGAACTTGAACAGTCGTATTGTTGCACTTCCCCATTGATTTTAGAACTTGTGATGAAACATTATCTATCCCTTCCCCTTATGTGATTTTAAGTCTTCCAGAACTCTTTTAAATTCTGATTCTAATACTGGATCCTCAATATCTTCTACATTATCTACTTTCATTAATTACACTAAAATCGATTCAAAATGCTGGACCTCTTCCTTTGAGAAATAAGTGGTGATATCTTTCTCACCCGGCCGGAATGGCCGTGCGGTTCTAGGCGCTTCAGTCAGGAACCGCGCGACCGCTCCGGTCGCAGGTTCGAATCCTGCCTCGGGCATGGATGTGTGTGATGTCCTTAGGTTAGTTAGGTTTAAGTTGTTCTAAGTTCTAGGATACTGATGACCTCAGCAGTTAAGTCACATAGTGCTCAGAGCCATTTGAACCATATTTTTTGATATCCTTCTCCATCCTCTCCAAAACCATCCGCCTGTAACACCAACCTACCTGTTAGGACGTACAGTCCTCAACTTCCTTTTTGCTTTCTTTTCTTTTCACAGTCTGGTACCGCGCGACCGCTACGGTCTCAGGTTCGAATCCTGCCTCGAGCATGGATGTTTGTGATGTCCTTAGGTTACTTAGGTTTAAGTAGTTCTACGTTCTAGAGGACTGATGACCTCAGAAGCTAAGTCCCATAGAGCTCAAAGCCATTTGAACCATTTTTCATTCCTTTTCACATGTCAGTACACAACTGTATTAGTGACAACTCTTACATCATTGTTCTTATTGGTCATTAATAAGTTGTAGCAACTTTGCACCATTTTTGTGATAATTTCCCAACGTCAACTAGACAAGAGCACCCAGTTCTTTGTATTATTCACATTGACGGAGAACAACAGGCTTCTTCTTCTTATTTCTTCTACTGCCGTTTTATGGAATAAATTACCTAACATTTCAAGTACTTGGAAAAAATGGATGTTATATTTGCTATGTGGTACGTAACATGAATAACATAGGGTTCTCTGAGAACGTTCTACTCGCAATGCCACAGTTTTCTCTGAATGAACGTATCTGTGCGTGATTTATTGACACATTTCCTTTCGAAGAGGCCTTTTAGGAGTAACTGATTCCCGCTCTCGATACGATGGAGTGACAAACGTACGACTGATCGATTACGGCGTAAGGGCGTGAAGGATGGTAGCGATCTGTTCGCCGGTGCCAGGTACCTATCCACGGAGCCGGAAATGATGCCGCAAGTGCTACTAATATATCTCTGCTGCGACTGTGGAGCGGACAGCGCCGAGGGTCCTAGTGTCGCCGTGCCGCCTACGTCTGTGGCAATACAGCGTACACAAACCGCAACTAACAACAGCTTTCGCTTTTAGATACAAAATCACAAGTTTTGATTTCATAATTCATATGCATTGGCTGCACTGTCAGAATTACAATAATCGGTTTTCGTTTCAGGAAACTGAAGTAACTGCCTCAGCTATTATACGGCCTGTACTCTTCATTCACAATAAAATCAATATTATATGAAATAATACAAAATATCAATAAATTCTTGAATGTTCACAACGCATATGATTATTATAATAATAATTATTATAATTTTCCATGATTCTTGTCGATATATAGCTTTCTCTTGACAAATTTATTATTTGTGCGTCAGGACAGTATTCCAAAAAAGTGTCTAATGCGATCCTCGCAAAGAATTTTCTCAGCTGCCATAATTTAAACCCAGTGAACCACAAAAGAGAACATTAAACCTTTAGGTTTCCTACTGTATAATACCATTTATGTCATGAAATGTGTATGAAACTAAGTTTTCACTCAAAAATATAGTGCAAGGGAGACAGGTCAATGGATATGCAACTGGCATCTTATTCAGAAGTGGTGTGGTTTAAGTATCTGTCCGTACAGCCTAACTTATATTCTCCTCGGTTTTCTTAAATCACTTCAGATGAAGTTGAAAGTTCATTAAATGAGATCGATCATATAGTTGCAGCTGTTCGTTATTCCGTAACTGCGTGTTAGAAGAAACACGATCATTCGACATGCAGATAATTTTCTGCACTTTGTTTGTGTTTTCTCTTGTAACCTGTACGACGGCACGACACCTAAGGCCAATGATTGGATGTCGAGGATTCTAAGCCTTTCTTAATAACGTCTCACCAGTCTAGGATGGTAGCCAACGTATGTATGTTACGAAGTATCCAGTGTCATGCACTGCAAAGTGGCTACAGATGGAAATGAAGTTTGAGGGTCGTGTAATACCTAGAGCAAGATTTATTTGGGCTATGTCTTGTTTTACCTGTTGCAGCTGTTACCTTTGTAGCCGGAAGCTAAACTCTAGTAGTACTGCGCCACTGCTTCGTTTTTCGCTGTTAGCAGTCAATCTGTACCCTCTAATCTCCCTAAATTATATTAAACTGCCAATTTATTTTATTCCAATTCTGTTTCTCCACTCTAATAACTGGAAGTACTGACCCTCACGGCTCTAATTCCCAATTTTGTGAAATAAACATTTCGTGTTTCCCGCGTGCTCAATTTCAGAAGGTAACTGACAATGAAGTTAGTTCCTGTGCAAATAAATAGAACATTAACCGAGAAATAAGATTTAGTTTTGGCCGGCCGAAGTGGCCGTGCGGTTAAAGGCGCTGCAGTCTGGAACCGCAAGACCGCTGCGGTCGCAGGTTCGAATCCTGCCTCGGGCATGGATGTTTGTGATGTCCTTAGGTTAGTTAGGTTTAACTAGTTCTAAGTTCTAGGGGACTAATGACCTCAGAAGTTGAGTCCCATAGTGCTCAGAGCCATTTGAACCAAGATTTAGTTTGCGTCAGATTTACCGTTCCGTCTCGAAATCATTGAGATCATTGTAATTCCCGAGAGAATATGAAAAGAGTTCCATACAACAGACTGACTTTCATTCATTAGGACAGTGAACTGAGACATACTAGCTAACACAGTGCGTTTATGAACCACGATGAACTCAGCTCTAAAGTACGGCATACATTATTAGCTTGGTTGAAAATTAAACATTCCTTTATAAGCAGCATGTGTTCATTGAATTACGAACATCAAAGGTAACCCACTGCATCTGAAACAGTGTATAAAAAATTAGTACATAGATTAAACGAATTTTCAATGTTTCCTATATTCATCCATCAAACAGATAAATTGGTATTATAGTTATTATGTTTTCATTGTAGGTACTGTTTTGAAGTAATTTAATATAGAAAGTTTATACGAACATTTTAAGGGATGCCAACCGATTGAACACCGTTTTCTCTTGAAACATTATGTCCACAAACCAGGATTGGAACTCTGATCATTTTTTTATTTTTATTTTACACGTCTAGTTCCATAGGACCAAATTTATAATCATATCTCCAAGATCATGGAATTTGTCGGTGCATTAAATTACAACATAAAAGTAATAAAGATAACATAAAATGTTTATGAACCAAAAAAAAGACAAGCCAAATGTTCACGTAAACGCATTCAACTATATAACATAGGAATCAGCTTAATTTGTGAAGAAACTTCCCGACAGAGTAGAAGCAGTGACCCATGAGGAACCTCTACGGTTTAGATTTGAAAGCGCGTGGATTACTGTTGTTGTTGTTGTGGTCTTCAGTCCACAGACTGGTTTGATGCAGCTCTCCATGCTACCCTGTCCTGTGCAATGTTCTTCATCTCCCAGTACCCACTGCAACCTACATCCTTCTGAATCTGTTTAGTGTATTCATCCCTTGGTCTCCCTCTACGGTTTTTACCCTCCACGCTGCCCTCCAATACTAAATTGGTGATTCCTTGATGCCCCAGAATATGACCTACCAACCTATCCCTTCTTCTAGTCAAGTTGTGCCACAAATTTATCTTCTCTCCAATTCTATTCAATACCTCCCCATTAGTTATGTGATCTACCCTTCTAATCTTCAGCATTCTTCTTTGAATTAGTGTTAAGATTTTTGAGTTCTTGTGGTAGCTTATTGAACATGGATGGAGTGGTATACTGCACACCTTTCTGCACAAGAGTCAGAGAATTGTGATCCAAATGCAGATTGGATTTCTTCCGAGTATGGACCGAGTGAAAGCTGCTAATTCTTAGCAATGAGCTGATATTGTTAACAAGAACCAAAAAATATATCGAGATGCTAATGTCAGGAAACCCAGACTAGTACAGGGGTAGACGAGAGGTTCGCGAACCGCCCGTTTCTGAGCCAAAAATATCCTTTGAGAATGGGATCGTTACACCAAAATATAATGTCATACGTCATAAGCGAACGAAAATAAGAAATGTAGACCACCTTTCGTTTCGAATTATCTTACTTCAGACACCGTTCGGATAGTAAAAATGCCAGCATTAAGTCACTGAACAAGATCCTGAAGTGGGCTTTCTATGTTAGTTTACTATCTATCTCAACACGTAGAAATTTGAACTGTTCATTTTCACTAATCATATTCTCATTATGTAAAATTAAAACTTCGGATTTTGTTGAATTGTGTGTTAGAAACTGTCAAAACTGAGCCTTATTGTGATTTAGCGTTATTTCCATTTCTACAATCCGTCAACTTATGTCATGAACTGAACTACTTGAAACAATGCCAACGTTGCAGACAACATCCTTTGCTACCAAGCTGGTGTCATCAGCAAACAGAAATATTTTAGAATCACCTGTAGTACTTTAGGGCACATCATTTACATAAATAAGGAACAGGAATGGCGTTAGCACTGATACCTCGGGCAGCCCCGCCCCCTCCCTCCTCCACCATTTGACCGTGCCCCACTGAGACCGCACACCCAACCACTGTGGATGTTGATCTTTTGCTGCCTGTTGTTAAAATAAGAGGTGAACCAGTTGTGGGCTACTCCCCATATTCCATAGTGGTCCAACTTCTGGAGCAATATTTTGTGACCAACACAATTAAACCCCATAGTTAAATAAAAAAAGGATACCTGGCTTTCGAAACCTTTTGTTTAATCCATCCAGTACATCACAGAGAAAAAAGAACATAGCAGTTTCAGTTGTTAAATCACTTCTAAAACCGAACTGTACATTTGTTAGCAAACTACATGAAATAATATGATCAAATATACCTACACACACTTAGCGTTTTCTATAACTTTAGCAAACACTGATGGCATAGAAACAGGTCTAAAATTGTCTACCTTCTACCTTTCTCCCTTTTTCTAAAGCTGCTTTACTACTGAGCACTTAATTCGTTGAGGAAATTGACCATTCTTAAAGAAAAGATTACAAATATGGCTAAGTACAGAGTTAACATGTATAGCACAGAACTTTAATATTCTGCTAGGTACTCCGTCATATCTATGAGAGTCCTCAATTTTCAGTGATTTCATTACTGGATCGATCTCCCCCTTGTCAGTATCACAGAGGAGTATTTCAAACACCAGTATCGGAAAGACATTTTCCAAGAGAAATATATGGTTGCCTGTAGAAACTAAGTTTTTATTTAATTCACCAGCAATGCTCAGAAATTGCTAAATACTGTACATAATGTCTGACTTACCAGTAAGAGAAATAATTTCACTACGAACTGACTTTAATCGTCCTGTTTACCAGACACTTACTTCACGACTGCATTTAATTTTATCCCGCGAATTGGGTATTCTACACTCCTGGAAATGGAAAAAAGAACACATTGACACCGGTGTGTCAGACCCACCATACTTGCTCCGGACACTGCGAGAGGGCTGTACAAGCAATGATCACACGCACGGCACAGCGGACACACCAGGAACCGCGGTGTTGGCCGTCGAATGGCGCTAGCTGCGCAGCATTTGTGCACCGCCGCCGTCAGTGTCAGCCAGTTTGCCGTGGCATACGGAGCTCCATCGCAGTCTTTAACACTGGTAGCATGCCGCGACAGCGTGGACGTGAACCGTATGTGCAGTTGTCGGACTTTGAGCGAGGGCGTATAGTGGGCATGCGGGAGGCCCGATGGACGTACCGCCGAATTGCTCAACACGTGGGGCGTGAGGTCTCCACAGTACATCGATGTTGTCGCCAGTGGTCGGCGGAAGGTGCACGTGCCCGTCGACCTGGGACCGGACCGCAGCGACGCACGGATGCACGCCAAGACCGTAGGATCCTACGCAGTGCCGTAGGGGACCGCACCGCCACTTCCCAGCAAATTAGGGACACTGTTGCTCCTGGGGTATCGGCGAGGACCATTCGCAACCGTCTCCATGAAGCTGGGCTACGGTCCCGCACACCAATGATGGTCGTATGCGTGTTTGGCGCCGTGCAGGTGAGCGCCACAATCAGGACTGCATACGACCGAGGCACCCGGCATCATGGTGTGGGGAGCGATCTCCTACACTGGCCGTACACCACTGGTGATCGTCGAGGGGACACTGAATAGTGCACGGTACATCCAAACCGTCATCGAACCCATCGTTCTACCATTCCTAGACCGGAAAGGGAACTTGCTGTTCCAACAGGACAATGCACGTCCGCATGTATCCCGTGCCACCCAACGTGCTCTAGAAGGTGTAAGTCAACTACCCTGGCCAGCAAGATCTCCGGATCTGTCCCCCATTGAGCATGTTTGGGACTGGATGAAGCGTCGTCTCACGCGGTCTGCACGTCCAGCACGAACGCTGGTCCAACTGAGGCGCCAGGTGGAAATGGCATGGCAAGCCGTTCCACAGGACTACATCCAGCATCTCTACGATCGTCTCCATGGAAGAATAGCAGCCTGCATTGCTGCGAAAGGTGGATATACACTGTACTAGTGCCGACATTGTGCATGCTCTGTTGCCTGTGTCTATGTGCCTGTGGTTCTGTCAGTGTGATCATGTGATGTATCTGACCCCAGGAATGTGTCAATAAAGTTTCCCCTTCCTGGGACAATGAATTCACGGTGTTCTTATTTCAATTTCCAGGAGTGTATTTGCGTACCACTTACTCTTTGCCTTCCTAATAACATTTTAAGCACCTCACAATACTGTTTGTTATGGGCTACTGGAGCTCGATTGTGACTACTTCTACCATTTTTATATAACTCCCACTTTGTTCTGCATGATATCCTTATACCACTAATCAGCAACCCAGGGTACCTTTTACCGCTAGTAATCTATTTAGAACATTCTAATGGAAAGCAAAGTTCTAAGAGCATGAAAAATGTGTTAAGGCAAGGTCTATATTTGTCATCTATTTTATCATCACTATGAACATCCTGCCACTCTTGTTGCTTAACGAGGTTTATAAAACACTCTATTTCCGTTGGATTAGCTATTTTATATAATTTGTAATTATATATAACGTTCATTTGTGAACAAAAATCTTTTAGTGTTAGAATTTGTGCATTATGATCTGCATAGCCATTCACAATTTTACTAACAGTGTGCCCATCTAGTAACGAAGTAAGAATAAAAATATTGCCTATGGCTGTGCTACTATTCCCCTGCACCCTAGTTGAAAAAAGAAACACAGTTTGCATCAGATAATATGAATTCAGAAAATCTTCCAAGATCTTTCTTCTTGCACAATCACATACGAAATTAATATTGAAGTCAATACATATAACAAAATTCTGGTACTTCCTATAAGGTGAACCAAGAATTCTTTCTAGCTTGAGCAGAAATTCTCTGAAGTCAGAGTTAGGGGACCTACAAACAAAAACAATTAGAAGTTTAATTTCATTAAATTAAACTGCCCCTAAACAACATTCAAATACGTGTTCAGTGCTGTGCCACGGTACGCCTACGTGTTGAATCCTCCACCCACAGGTTCTCCTATTTTCTCTCTCCTTCTTTTAAACTTCGTTTTGGGTCCACCGTGTGTTTTTGTTGCTGTTTTGGCCCGTCACCAGATTGATTTGATCGCATTCTTTACGGTAGTCTTCTCTGTGCAAGCCCACCTCAGTAGATACGGCGACCTACGTCTACTAGAGCCTATTTATAGGTCTCCAACTGTAATATACGGAGTGTAAACAGTAACTGTTTACAACGTACCAGGGTCATGTAGCTGAAATCGAGTCTAAAACATTGATACGGGCCATTTGTGGCCTGCAAAACAGCCTCAAATTTTTCTGCAAAAATCACCTAATTTACAGCGCATATGCACCTCCAAGATTTTGGCTAAAACGGTCCGCAAATATTAAAAGTTCCTTGTTACTGCACTTACAAAATGTAAAACATTTTACCTCAAAATATTGTAAAATTTAACTGTATAATAATAATAATAATAATAATAATAATAACACATAATAACACAAATAATAATAATAGTAACAACTGAACAGTTTTGTTTGTCTGGCCTTCTAACTATGAAACGAATGTTACTTTAAATTTTAAGGTGAGATGGATTTGCGAAAGTCAGCGGTTTACAAATGTATCTTTTCTTTAATCACCATTAGGGCGAAATTGAAATTAATAATATTGACGAAATAGCCGACATAACCGATGGCATAAGACAGCGAAAGGGCAATGAAAACCTCCAGCGGCGCGCTTGTGCCGTAGTGCAGATGGCTTTCAGGCTGTTTCCCGGCATGAAAGACCGCAAGCGTTCTGTATCTGATATTTTTGTTTATTTTAATCACGTTGTGGCATTTTTCCTTCCAATTACATTCCATTAACTGTGATTCCTTTTACCCACTAATCTTCAGCATTATTTGAAGCGCCAGATTTCAAAAGCTGTCGGGCCTCTTGGTATTGTGCTGGAATCTGAAAGGTCACGAGTTACAGTTTCTGTTGGACCACAGAATAAGGCTTACCTAAGTTTGTCTTCACCTATCGATGATATGAATATTCGTCAGGAACGAGAGTTTCTTTCGGATTCCACGTAAACTATGTGTCCCCCTGCTCCGGCGAGGTAACTGGAATTGTTTAGGGAACGGAATTCGACGAAGTAAATTCCTATTGAATGACTTGCACCAGGCCAGCAGCTGTGGCCGAGCGGTTCTAGGCGCTTCAGTCTGGAACCGCGTGACCACTACGGTCGCAGGTTCGAATCCTGCCTCGGGCTTGGATGTGTGTGATGTCCTTAGGTTAGTTAGGTTTAAGTAGTTCTAGGGGACTGATGACCTCACACGTTAAGTCCCATAGTGCTCAGAGCCATTTGAACTTGCACCAGGTCCTGCAGTCACGCGGTATTATTGTTAGTGTTTGAAAATTTTCTGTTCTCTTCTTGTCTGTTCTGTTTACCATCTCTGCTTCGCTTCCATAAAAATCTGCACTTCAGATAAATATTTCCAGAAAATAGATTCTAACAATTCCAGTACATGACAATTAACTGAAACCCTCAGCTGCCGACAGGCGTCGTTGACATACCTTGGTGGGGGCAGCCGAAAACGTGTGCCCCGACCGGGACTCGAACCCGGGATCTCCTACTTACACATGGCAAACACACTATCCATCTGAGCCACGAAGGACACAGATGAACAGCGCGACTGCAGGGACTTATCCCGTGCACGCTTTCCGTGAGACCCCCATTCCCAACTGTCCACAATCTACATACATAATGTTCCTAATAGATACTTTGCCCATCCACTCGTTACTCGCGCCCACTTAAGTTGACATTCCCCTTAAGAGATCGGGCAACCTGTGCGCACTCACACAGACGACTGTCAATGGCCGGGTAGTCATTTAACTATATATATATTCATCTGTGTCCTCGGTGGCTGAGATGGATAGAGTGTCTGCCATATAAGCAGGAGATCCCTGGTTCAAGTCCTGGTCGGGGGAAACATTTTCGGCTGTCCCTGACAAGCTATGTCAACAACACCTGTTGGCAGCTGAGGGTTTCAGTTAATTATTATTTATTCTAGAGAAGCAGCACCGTCATCAGTGGTTTCTGTTCTTTCGAGAACTATCTTCATATATAATTCCATTTACGTTTGAAATCAAAATATTTCTCTTTACGGGAAATATTTTCTTGCTATTGACCTCTACATTTTATATACTCCTAAGTTTGTCATACTCAGTTATTTTGTTGTGCAAATAGCAAAATCCATTTGGAGCTGTATCCTTGCTATTTCCTAACCTGTAGTGCTCGTCTGTAATAGCGCCCTTGGTAGAAAGGTTACTGTAGAAAGTGGGTTTTTTATTGTTTAAAGGGCCTCATCAGACTGAATCTTTCGCCGTTCACTTTAAAGGTTATTCGGACAGTTTTTTGAGTCGTTAGTATTCTGTCTGGTTTGATGCGGCGCGCCACGAATTTCTCTCCTGTGCCAGTCTCTTCCTCTCAGAGAAGCACTTGCAACGTGCGTCCTCAATTATTTGCTGGATGTATTCCAATCTCTGTCTTCCTTTATAGTGTTTACCCGCTACAGCTCCCTCTAGTACCATGGAAGTTATTCCTTGGTGCCTTATCAGATGTCCTATCATCTGGCTAATTGCAATGTATTTAACCTTACCACTAAATTTCGCTGTTAATAAAACCGCTTGTTCAAGCGAAGGTTACTCTGTTTTAACTTGTGCAATAAGACACACCGCTTCCTTCAAAATACGGTCACCTAATGAAATGTTCGTTAACATAGTAGCAGCACCCTTAGATTTAGTCTAAACTCTTTAAATACTTTATTATTCTACCGAATTTATATTAGAGTGATTGGCTATTAAACGACACGCCGTACGAGTGACACCCTAGATACATATTTCGGAGGTAACTGAACTATAATATGTGCCATTGATTCTTCAGTATTTTCACCCGTGACCTACAATCTCTCTGTTACAATTCCTACGTGTTCTTACACAAGATAATTACTCTCTACAAAATTATCGTAATCTTTAATTCGTGTCTTTTGGTGCATTTCTTCCTGATATAGGTGAGCTGCGGCATTCTCACTTCCAATTTCAGTTTATTCTCAAACTCCACAGTCTCACATTTGATTATCTGTAATGATTGTGAATAAAACACAATTCACTTCCTCTCTCAATGTCTACGAGTGATAATATATGGATGACGTTGATTTTGTGAAGCAACAGGCGCTATACATGAACTAGCTTACGGCAATGCTTACGAGTTTAGTAGATTGGTTTCAGTAATAACATTCGTTCATCAAAGTTGCATTTTCATATTAGTAAAAAGACGTATTATATCACTTTGTATAGGAAATATGAGTATTTTTTTTTACAAATAGATATATTTATTACAGACAAATAACCCCACATTAACAGCAATTTAAGGTTTAATGTGAATTTGAGATCCAAATACATATGTAAGAAGGCTGTTTATGTTTTCTTACTGGCGGCGTTACGTAGCGCTCCGCTCTATATGAAAATCACTGGCTGTGCTGTGTGCAGTCTGTGGCTAGTTTGCATTGTTGTCTGCCATTGTAGTGTTGGGCAGCGGCAGCTGGATGTGAACAGCGCGTAGCGTTGCGCAGTTGGAGGTGAGCCGCCAGCAGTGGTGGATGTGGGGAGAGAGATGGCGGAGTTTTGTAATTTGTCATGAACTGCTACATATATTATGACTATTAAGGTTAATACATTGTTTGTTCTCTATTAATATCTTTCATTTGCTAACTATCCCTATCAGTAGTTAGTGCCTTCAGTAGTTTGAATCTTTTATTTAGCTGGCAATAGTGGCGCTCGCTGTATTGCAGTAGTTCGAGTAACGAAGATTTTTGTGACGTAAGTGATTTGTGAAAGGTATAGGTTAAAGTTAGTCAGGGCCATTGTTTTGTAGGGATTATTGAAAGTCAGATTGCGCTGCGCAAAAAAATATTGTGTCAGTTTAAGCACAGTTGTGTACAATTGTTCTAAGGGGACGTTTCACATATTAAATTGAAATATAATCGAACCTCGGCCCAAGAGACGAAAAAGTTGAGTGAACTCCTTATTTTCAAGGATTAGACAGTGGGAAAACGTTGAAGACGCAGATAAAGCACTTTGGCCAGCTTCTGCCAATGAACTTGTTAGATGCTAAATAGCCGAAAAAGTTCTTAGTAACGCTCCTGTTGCACAAAAGGTCCCATTTAAGACTTCCGTGGTTCGTAATTTGTACGAATTTCAAAACACAAACCACCTGAAAAGACATCAAGTTTTAAGTGATGGCACTCTACTTATTATGGCATTAAACAGTACTTTCCTGGTCTCTAGTTCCGATTAGTGTGAGACAAAGGATACACCAGGTATTTAGAGCGCAGCAAATAGAGGCTTATTTTCATCTGACACCCGCCCGTAGTGCTTCACAGACAGTGGATGCAAAGAGATACCGCGTGGTGAGTGAATTGGTGGAAGGAGATAAGTGAATTAAGCAGATAATAGAGTGGTGTGGAGTGGTGTTTGTTCTCCTGTTAGAACACGTCACAAAACAAAATATTTGACAATGAAGATGACAGCTACGCGGAGGGCGGAGCTGAAGGATCGTTGTGATTGTCCTACACGCCTATTGATTGGTTTGCGTGTCAGAAACTGCTATGACACGCAACTGTCACATCAAATGGAGCGTTAGAGTCTCAAACAAACAGAGTTCAATTTCCACTCAACGTAATGACGAGAATGGGATCGCTAAGGTACAGTTCCGATTCCTGGATAACTTAATTTCATTGACAGCACCGCAGCGTAATAGAGCTATCGTGTTTCTCTCTGGGTTAATACGGTCTTGTAACACAAATTCACTGTTACTAGTGCCACGATATAACAGCTAACTTCCTGCCATTCTATATGTTTCATTTCAAGGAATTTTATTAAAGGCGTTTTTATTAAGACTTGGCTTTGCAATAAATCACCTGCTACCGAACATGTACACCTCGAGGAACCTCATTAAATGACTTTCCGTAGTATAATCATTTTGGCGTGTTTCACTCGTTTTCCTGTATTATGATGTCTGTTCTTTGCCGAAAATACTTTTTCAGTGCTGTCCTAAGTTCATCTGAACCCCTGAAGCCATCATCCGCACACTGATTTATCAACAGGAGAAAGAAAAATACTTAACGGCAACGGCAGTTACGGCCTTTCGGTGGGGCACATTTAAAAATGGTAAATGCTTTTGTTTTCATGCTCTGTTCCTTTCCTCACTCAGCCACTCTAGCATTTAGATGTTGCTTAGTTCAATGTCTATGACCTCTACTTTTAAGCCTGGAGTCCTCCTGACCCTAGAAAATCTTTAAACACGCAGGACAATGGGCGGTAAAACACTAGACTCGCAGATTGCAGGAACGCCGCTCTAATCACCCTTCGAGTTTCCGGGATTTAGGATTTCCGTGTTTTCCCCAAATCGATGAAAGACGTATGCCTTCAGGTTTCCTTATAAGAGGCACCACACACGCCTTCCTGTACCCGAGCTTTCGCCCTGCTTTTAATGACTTTGCCGTCGACGGGACGTTAAAACGTATCCTCTTTCTTTCCCTTTTAACTATGTATTCATTGCGAATTTTAAACTCGTAAACCGTCTTTGATGACACATGAAACGTTATTGGAGGCTAGTATACATTATCTAAAGCTCAGGATGGTGACGTTCCCACTCACCATGTTGTTGTTTCCTGCATAACTTCATTTATGTTTTAATTTTTTTAATGTTCGAGGGCGTGAGGAAAAGTAGTGCCTCCGAATTTTTAATATGCAAACTCTTAAAGCCGTTTAAATAAGCAAACGTTAATGACGTTATACACCATTATACTTCAGTGTTCTTAAGTGCTTACACATAAAAATTTTGGAGGCTTACTTTTCAGCACGCCATCGTATTTTCAACGTCCCTGTTCTTTATATTTTATGTTCACTACACTTTAGGAAGTGCTACCGATGTTTCTAAATAATCCAGCAACTCTCTTTTACCACTTGTTTGTCTGGATGAATTTCTCAGGTACTGGTTTATGTTATAATTAAAGTTGTCAGACAGCCTGACAGTTATTTACCCAGAGGCAATGACTAAGGAAAATTAAAAGCAAGAAAATAAATTCATTGACCGTGAATTCTGATGATAGAGTTTCGCCAGAAGTTTTCACTGAAAGCAATAAGGAAGAAAGATTAGGATTATTATCCCGTCACTGCTAGATCATTACAGACGGATTTCAATCTGTGATCATCTTATGGCACAACTGACGAGCAGCAATGAGCCATAATGGTTCCACATCTTTCCCTGTATTTCTGTTTATTTCTTTATTATTTTTGTGTTAGATATAACGTCCCCTTGACGTTTATGTTATCACAGATCAATCAAAATCTCATATGGATAAAAAGAAATTCTCCTGAGACTGTGAAAGAAGACTTGGATTGAAACGATTTGAACTAATTCCATACGTCCTGGGTAAGGACTGTGAATGGTGATTTCAATCCAGATTAAGAGTCTAGTATTTTGGCGTAGTGATGTCTCGCACCGCATGGAGTACTTCAACTACGGCTTTTGTACTGTGCGACTTCTAGATCACCTGATTTCCCTGTTATCTTTCGTTCACGATTTTCAGTGGTGTAGAAGCTATTATTAAATTGTTTAACAATTCTGGTGTTTGCAATGGTAAACGCATTAATTAACTTTGTGCACACCTACTACATACTTATCCCGAGTCACTGGACAGGTGGGTAGGCAGAATAACCAAGGCTGAGGTACAGGGTGTTTCAAAAATGACCGGTATATTTGAAACGGCAATAAAAACTAAACGAGCAGCGATAGAAATACACCGTTTGTTGCAATATGCTTGGGACAACAGTACATTTTCAGGCGGACAAACTTTCGAAATTACAGTAGTTACAATTTTCAACAACAGATGGCGCTGCAAGTGATGTGAAAGATATTGAAGACAACGCAGTCTGTGGGTACGCCATTCTGTACGTCGTCTTTCTGCTGTAAGCGTGTGCTGTTCACAACGTGCAAGTGTGCTGTAGACAACATGGTTTATTCCTTAGAACAGAGGATTTTTCTGGTATTGGAATTCCACTGCCTAGAACACAGTGTTGTTGCAACAAGACGAAGTTTTCAACGGAGGATTAATGTAACCAAAGGACCGAAAAGCGATACAATAAAGGATCTGTTTGAAAAATTTCAACGGACTGGGAACGTGACGGATGAATGTGCTGGAAAGGTAGGGCGACCGCTTACGGCAACCACAGAGGGCAACGCGCAGCTAGTGCAGCAGGTGATCCAACAGCGGCCTCGGGTTTCCGTTCGCCGTGTTGCAGCTGCGGTCCAAATGACGCCAACGTCGACGTATCGTCTCATGCGCCAGAGTTTACACCTCTATCCATACAAAATTCAAACACGGCAACCCCTCAGCGCCGCTACCATTGCTGCACAAGAGACATTCGCTAACGATATAGTGCACAGGATTGATGACAGCGATATGCATGTGGGCAGCATTTGGTTTACTGACGAAGCTTATTTTTACCTGGACGGCTTCGTCAATAAACAGAACTGGCGCATATGGGGAACCGAAAAGCCCCATGTTGCAGTCCCATCGGTCCTGCATCCTCAAAAAGTACTGGTCTGGGCCGCCATTTCTTCCAAAGGAATCATCGGCCCGTTTTTCAGATCCGAAACGATTACTGCATCACGCTATCTGGACATTCTTCGTGAATTTGTGGCGGTACAAACTGCCTTAGACGACACTGCGAACACCTCGTGGTTTATGCAAGATAGTGCCTGGCCACATCGCACGGCCGACGTCTTTAATTTCCTGAATGAATATTTCGATGATCGTGTGATTGCTTTGGGCTATCCGAAACATATAGGAGGCGGCGTGGATTGGACTCCCTATTCGTCAGACATGAACCCCTGTGACTTCTTTCTGTGGGGACACTTGAAAGACCAGGTGTACCGCCAGAATCCAGAAACAATTGAACAGCTGAAGCAGTACATCTCATCTGCATGTGAAGCCATTCCGCCAGACACGTTGTCAAAGGTTCCGGGTAATTTCATTCAGAGACTACGCCACATTATTGCTACGCATGGTGGATATGTGGAAAATATCGTACTATAGAGTTTTCCAGACCGCAGCGCCATCTGTTGTTGAAAATTGTAACTACTGTAATTTCGAAAGTTTGTCTGCCTGAAAATCTACTGTTGTCCCAAGCATATTGCAACAAACGGCGTATTTCTATCGCTGCTCGTTTAGTTTTTATTGCCGTTTCAAATATACCGGTCATTTTTGAAACACCCTGTATTAAAATGAATTCGCGACAAAAGAGCATTGGGGCACAACAAGAATAACAGAATGGATTAGTTGATAGTGCACACTCAGAGGAATCGAGAGATACAGGGGAGACGGAGCACAGGCGCTGATTGGGAAAGTATGGACAAGGAAATCGGCAGGGCCCCTTTAGTGGAACCATACAGAAATTTCCTTAAGCAATTTATGGAAATCAACGAAAATCTAAGCTCCGTAGCACAACGTGTATTTGAAACGTTGCCATTTCGAATAAAATCCCTCTGCGGTCACCTCGCTTGGTCATAGGGATGTGTTGTTGCAAACACTATAGAGAGATTTCAAGGTTTGAATAAAGTAAGGAGGTAAAGGTGAATATAGATTACAGTAGATATGTTGAAGTGAAGAGGCAGCACAGGGTAGGCGTATAAGGAAAGCTGCATCAAACCGGTCTTCAGAAGAAGACTACTATGACAAAATGTCTAGGACGTTTATGAAAAACATCCCTAGATAAATGTGGTGGAAAGTTAATGAATCGTTAATTGTGAGTGTCCCAATTGCACACACAAAATGACACAAGGGCGTGGCATAGTTCCTCGACAGTTATTCTGGACTCGTCACACTCCCTATGCCGTTGTTACTATTGAATGACTGTACGGGTATTCAGCGAAGAATGGCAAATTTATTCACGTGTAAATAAGTGTACATTAAAACGTGTTACATAGGGAAGTGTTCTACTAACGTTGCAGTACAATGTTAATGGTATGCTGCCCTTGACGCAGTCCGTCGGTTAAACACCTAAGAGAAATGTTGTGGGACGATATGAGATTGAACGAGTTCATAAGTTCAATGTCGGTAACGCGAATAGCCGACCAACATTTTGTTACGAGAGTTGTGGGAAAGTCAAGCGCACTATTATAGATACCACGTACAAGTTCTCGTTTTGTGTTGTGGATCCCCACCACGTCGCATAAAGGCAAGACTTCGAAGTCATTCAGAGATGTGCTGCTGGATTTGTTGCTGATCGGCTCGATAGTTCGAAGAATATTAAGGAAATTCCCCGTGAGCCAGAAAGAAACTCCTTGGACATAAGAAGATACCTTTCCGAAACGGTGTTAAGGAAGTCTAGAGAAGCTGCGTTTGCGACGAACTGCAAAACGATCTACTGCTCCGCACGCTCAGCTCGTGTAAGGACAAAATAGGGAGTTAATAGCAGTGGTACGAAGAAACATCCGTCATGCTCCTCGCCTTGATACTTGAGCGTTGCAATGTCTGACAATAACATAGTCACGTTACTGGCCCAACTATTCCATTCACCACACAGACTGGAGCGACTTCTGTCCGACACAACGACCTCACATTCAATGGCGCTAAATACCGCATCCCAATGCCGCCATTTGGCAGAGAATGACAAAGCGTCAGTTCCGGATATCGGTGTTCTTTGTGCCTGACGGCTAAACTGTTTGGTCTATAACACTTGATTCCTGGTCAATGCAGGCCACACACAGTGAAAGAACATTTAAAATAAAATTATGATGATTGGTGACTTAGGTTTAATGGAAACACTGTGATCAACTTCCATACCGTTATAGATTAATAATAAATGCAAATGACGTGATGGATACGACAAGGACAAAACACATTTATGAAAACCCAGTAGGAGCATTATGTTTGTTTACCAATGATTGGGTATCATGAAATGATTCTATGAGATAAATGATACTTATATTTTCATTTATAGGTGGAAGAAACTATCGTTTTATAGTAGGAACGACGAATTATTAAATCTACGCGATCGTTACACTCTCCACTGGGAAGAAACGAAGTTGAGACGTCGATGAAAAGCTGGATAAATACTGCTACAGCGGAACATGTAGGAACGTTCAGAAAGCTATGTAATGTTACCTACTTGTAGCATCTCGTAGAGACGGATATACAATTTAACAAAATAAATGAAATTCATATATCACCCTAATCAAGGATGCAATCACGTAGGAATATAAGGTAGAAAATATGTGAACAGTACCCATTGGTATTTCGACGTCGGACCTTAATTTCGGTAAGAATGAAATGTGATTTGAAATCTCGATCATCAACAAACCTTAGTTTGTAGCCCGACATCAAATAATTTGCACAGCAATAACATCAGTTGGCCTTAGCGATACTTAAAAAACCGTGAAAGCAAAAAGTGACATTGTTGTGGTCTTCGCTAGACAACGCTTTACTGTCTCCATTCTTTTAGAAGTCCAGAGGTTCTCAATCCCCTCTGCAAAAAATATTCTGCGATGTATCTTGCTAACAATGCCTAAAGAGTACTTGCTAATGTAACTGTTCTCGTATAAAAACTATTCTATGCGACTTTCACTTTCAGTCTGATACCCAGGTTTATTCGCAATGACTGTTCCGCAGTTTTCCTCTATTCACGTGGATCTGGTAAGTAATGAAAAAATAAATTAGTCTAATGAACCCTAGCTGACGTAGATATCAATATGAACATACGTAAAAGCGGAACTTAATGTACGGTAGCACTTCTGTTCTCCCACGGGTGCTGCAAGACTGTTGTTACTACGGAGAGCATGATGTGTTATACAAAGCCACGATGTTTTATTTATTAAAGTTCTTTTGTATCTGGCTATTTTTGTGCAATAATTAGGCAAGATACTTTACCACATTTTTCATGAACGTCTGGATGTATCAGAACATACGCTTTGGTTTCACATTTGGTCATTACATAATTGGCACTGGGGCATTTGTTACAATTTTAAGTACGTGTCCGTGTTCACAGACTTTTCTCTCACTTTAATTTTTAATTCTGGGTGTTCGCAAGGCGCTGCAGTCATGGACTGTGCGGCTGGTCCCGGCGGAGGTTCGAGTCCTCCCTCGGGCATGGGTGTGTGTGTTTGTCCTTAGGATAATTTAGGTTAAGTAGTGTGCAAGCTTAGGGACTGATGACCTTAGCAGTTAAGCCCCATAAGATTTTACACACATTTGTGTGTTCGCGGTGCGTTGCAGTTATTTATTGCTTTAGAATTCAATCCGCGGGAAGCCAGTAGATTCAGTGACACGTAGATTATGATGATGTCATTCCTTACAGATCAGGACATACTGGAGAGGATTTGTGATATATTTGCTTCCTGTTTTGCTGCGTGGCATATAACATCCAAAGGATGTCTTGCACAATAGTTGCGAAGGGTAAGATTTCTTTACTTAACGCATTCGATTCGAAGTCTAAAACAAAAAGATAATTTCTTTCATCACTTAAGAATCAACTCAATTAATTAGTAGTTCAGAGAACGCTTTCAAATTCCTAAGATTTGTGTAGATTCCTACGTCAAGTGTTTACCTACTAGGAGAAATGTGGCAGGCCTGCATTGGGAACGTCATACACTGCGTAACACGACTGCATTTCAGTTACATAAAGACAGCTGCGTAATGTAGAAGCCGTAAATGCCTATACAGGCTGACTATGCCATGAAAACAGTATTGGACTCGTGATAGTGGATAAAGCCTGTTATGGAAATATTTGCTTAGTATTTTCATCACGTTTATCTTCCACAACGAACCTCAGACGAATAGCAGATGAGCGTACTTCATACAAGCACACACGTACGTTGACATGCAAATACGACGTGAAACAGCTAAACCCGAACGCTTTGCACATTGTTCAAAAAGTTCAGGGTTTCTTAGCAACTTCTAGGATGAGTTACTGAGAATGGCAAAATCGGAAATAAGAAATTTACATGGAACGCTTATTAGCCGTAAGTGCCTTTCTTGTTACGGGCAAAATCGATTTACCACAACTGTTTTAAGTATCCGAGTGTACATCAGTGTGTCACTTCTAGAGGATCTAGTTACGGCCGGCCGGGGTGGCCGAGCAGCTCTAGGCGCTACAGTCCGGAACCGCGCGACCGCTACTGTCGCAGGTTTGAATCCTGCCTCGGGCATGCATGTGTGTGATGTCCTTAGGTTAGTTAGGTTTAAGTAGTTCTAAGTTCTAGAGGACTGATGACCTCAGAAGTTAATTCCCATAGTGCTCAGAGCCATTTGAGCCATCTACTTAGGGACCGAAAACCTAGAAATGTTTTAATTATGTTCTTACTTTGCATGCACAGGACAATGCGAAACAAAATTCATGCTGTGAACAACACTGAATCAGAATTAAATAGGTAACTAAACTGAAGTTACTTGATGTTGTTTCTTTGAGTACCGGGTGATCAAAAAGACAGTATAAAATTGAAAAATGAATAAATCACGGAATAATGTAGATAGAGAGGTACAAATTGACACACAGTCTTGGAATGACATGGGGTTTTATTACAACCAAAAACATACAAACGTTCAAAAAATGTCCGACAGATGGCGCTTCATCTGATCAGAATAGCAATAATTAGCATAACAAAGTAAGACAAAACAGAGATGATGTTCTTTACTGTAAATGCTCAATATGTCCATCATCATTCGTCAACAACAGCTGTAGTCGAGGAATAATGTTGTGAACAACACTGTAAAGCATGTCCGGAGTTATGGTGAGGCATTGGCGTCGGATGCTGTCTTTCAGCATCCCTAGGGATCTCGGTCGATCACGATACACTTGCGTCTTCAGGTATCCCCAAAGCCAATAATCGCTCGGACTGAGGTCTGGGGACCTGGGAAGCCAAGCATGACGAAAGTGGCTTCTCAGCACACGATCATCACCAAACGACGTGCGCAAGAGATCTTTCACGCGCCTAGCAATATGGGGTGGAGCGGCATCCTGCATAACCATCGTACGTTCCAGCAGGTGTTTATCAGCCAGGCTGGGGATGATGCGATTCTGTAGCATGTCAGCGTACCTCTCATCCGTGACGGTAGCAGTTTTGCTGTACAGCGCCATCTGTCGGACATTTTGTTACCTTCTTTTTTTTTTTTGTAATAAAACCCCATGTCATTCCAAGCGTGTGTGTCAATTTTTACCTCTCTATATATATTATTCCGTGGTTTATTAAGTTTTCAAATTGATACTGAATTTTTTATCACCCTGTATAATGGTGAATATGGCTCCTTGCTAAAATTATTCTGATGAAATTTATTTTAACTAATCCTTGACTTTTTTTCTCGATGTTACTTCTCGTCCTAAATGCAAAATCCAGCCTGATAACAATTCCGTCTCAATAACTCAGTGGATATCGAAAATCTGTCTGGCTGCATTAGTTCACATTTTCCAAAATTTCACCAACTTCCTTCAGGCGACTGCCAGGAAATTTTTTTTAAAAATATAGTTACATATTTGCTTCCCCACCCCTCTTCAACTGAACAATGGCTCTATCTATAATGGTTTGTAAGGTTTTCATTGCAGTGTTGCGGTGTGGACGGAATACGGCGACGCCAAGGAATATCGGGGCACAGTGACAGCGTCCTGCAAACCGCCCTACAAGTTACATAAACTTGTAGTAAGACTCCAGTAACGACTAGTCGACGCAGCACTACGTCAGTTGGCAGTGCATGACATCGTCATCAGACAGCCAAACGAACCGTCATTGGGACGTTTCTTACACGTGCCGAACTAGTTAACAGGTACGTTGGAAATGATGGCCCTGGGAGACGGCCGCTCCACTGCTGGATCCCACAGCATCCGCAGGACGTCCGTCGTCATCACCACCCCGCCACCTCTACGCCGAGGTCAGCGAAGTGTTTGGCGATAGAGTACAGGGTGTGGAGCATATATTGTATTCAAACATTATGAATCACCTCGAAGGGAACGATCTATTGATACGAAATCAGCATGGTTTCAGAAAACATCGTTCTTGTGCAACACAGCTAGCTCTTTATTCGCACGAAGTAATGGCCGCTATCGACAGGGGATCTCAAGTTGGTTCCGTATTTCTGGATTTCCGGAAAGCTTTTGACACCGTTCCTCACAAGCGACTTCTAATCAAGCTGCGGGCCTATGGGGTATCGTCTCAGTTGGGCGATTGGATTCGTGATTCCCTGTCAGGAAGGTCGCAGTTCGTAGTAATAGACGGCAAATCATCGAGTAAATCTGAAGTGATATCAGGTGTTCCCCAGGGAAGCGTCCTGGGACCTCTGCTTTTCCTGATCTATATTAATGACCTGGATGACACTCTGAGCAGTTCTCTTAGGTTGTTCGCAGATGATGCTGTAATTTACCGTCTAGTAAGGTCATCCGAAGACCAGTATCAGTTGCAAAACGATTTAGAAAAGATAGCTGTATGGTGTGGCAGGTGGCAGTTGGCGCTAAATAACGAAAAGTGTGAGGTGATCCACATGAGTTCCAAAAGAAATCCGTTGGAATTCGATTACTCGATAAACAGTACAATTCTCAATGCTGTCAATTCAACTAAGTACCTGGGTGTTAAAATTACGAACAACTGCAGTTGGAAAGACCACATAGATAATATTCTGCGGAAGGCGAGCCAAAGGTTGCGTTTCATTGGCAGGACACTTAGAAGATGCAATAAGTCCACTAAAGAGACAGCTTACACTGAACTCGTTCGTCCTCTGTTAGAGTATTGCTGCGCGGTGTGGGATCCTTACTAGGTGGGATTGACGGAGGATATCGAAAGGGTGCAAAAAACGGCAGCTCGTTTTGTAATATCACGTAATAGGGGAGAGAGTGTGGCAGATATGATATGCGAGTTGGGATGGAAGTCATTAAAGCAAAGGCGTTTTTCGTCGCGGCGAGATCTATTTACGAAATTTCAGTCACCAACTTTCTCCTCCAAATGCGAAAATATTTTGTTGAGCCCAACCTACATAGGTAGGAATGATCATCAAATAAAAGAAGAGAAATCAGAGCTCGATCAGAAAGGTTTATTTGTTCGTTTTTCCCGCGCGCTGTTCGGGAGTGGAATGGTAGAGAGATAGTATGATTGTGGTCAATGACCCTCTGCCAAGCACTTAAATGTGAATTGCAGAGTAACCATGTAGATGTAGATGTAGATGTAGCGTAGCCTTCAGCTAGCCGCCACCGGCTGTGCAAAGCGCAGTCACTCCGTCCTGTAGGAATGCTGGCGCTGCTCTGCGCAAGTAGGGTGCGTGACTTTAAGGACGACCGCCGCCACTGCAGTGACACAAAGATGTCGAGAATGGACGCCAGGCTGCGCCCACAGGACAAGGGCCGCGCACAAGTCTCTGCTCGAGCTTTATGGATAATAAACTGTTTCCATGGGGTCAAACTACTTTGTTGCGTAATCCTCATCTACGTCGGACTCCTGTCTCCCTCGTCAGCCCAACTCACAGTACACGAGTGAGAGAGTCATTACGCCATACTAATAGATCATATGAACATCTGCCCACCTCATCATTGTATTACCACTACAACTGGATCCAATACAGCAGTATTTGGTTACTTTATTTTATGTTAGTTTGCATTTACCTTCAGGAACCTGTCAGTTCAAGATTTTAAGCATCGCTTTGAAGATTTCAAGCATCTTCGAGACCCCTTCCGTGGGTCAGAAAATCTTCTAACCATTCGTGCTGCTCTTCTTTTATAAGCTCATTATTTGTTATTGGTCCCATACATGCGTGGATTAAATCCAGTTGTGCCTCACTGATATTTTAGTTCAAAAATGGTTCAAATGGCTCTGAGCACTATGGGACTTAACAGCTGTAGTCATCAGTCCCCTAGAACTTAGAACAACTTAAACCTAACTAACCTAAGGACATCACACACATCCATGCCCGAGGCAGGATTCGAACCAGCGACCGTAGCAGTCGCGTGGTTCCGGACTGCGCGCCTAGAACCGCAAGACCACCGCGGCCGGGGATATCTTAGTCATAGGATATTACATTTCTGTTTCTCGTAAAGTACAAACTGTTACGTTTCTAAATATTGAAAGCAAATTCTCAGTCTTCGCAGAACTTTGAACTTTTATCAAGAAATGACCTAATATTAATGCAGTTTTTTCCAGTGAATCGACTGCTGTGTGAAGCTGTATATCCGATGTACACTGAAAAACGAAACCTATGGAGGCTGGGGATACCCCAACGCGTACTGGCAGGAGAGAAGAGCTTTTTGGATGGAAGTACGGATTACTGGTTTCAGGTTCATTTGCACTCTGGCAGAAAATTAACGGACTTACACGAAATAACGTGGCAAACAGCGTGAAAGTGGTTTACCTTTCTAGGCAGCCCTTTTACCCTCAATATAAATACTTACTTCCTCCTAGACAGCTTAATTTATTTTTTTCCGATCTACATATTTCTGTACAGTTCTTTTTCCATATATCATGAAGTCAATGGTTTGCTCACAAAGTACAAACCGTGCAGTAGGATGTGCTGAGAACCACCTAAACCGAGAAAGAGTTGACGTTTGGAGAGCAGCTGGTACCAGCGTCGCCTGTCCGTTTAGCGCTGTCAGATATTTGCGCTGAAGCTTCGTTTCTCATCAGGAAAAACAAGGTCTCTGCGCACATTGTGCTTGCAAAGCGTGGCTAAATGCGACGTTTCATTGTTTCGCGAACCAGCAGACTGCCGTTAACTAGAGATTAATCATTTAGAGGCAGTCGCTCCTTCTCACGGTCTCGTCGGAGGTGGAATGGGGCGCTTCGTAGCTGTTTCTTGGAAGGTGACTAAATCATTCCGAGCCAAAGCGAACGACTGTGTCGCCGCCTCACGGAGGCCCTGTCACCAAGCCTAAGGTCCCACTTCTCGCCTCTACACACGTGTTTAAGTTGCTGAACTGGCTGTACTGCTTACTCTTGATGACAAGTTCCGAAAGCCTGAGTTGTACGAAAATGTGTGAATCGGATGATCTATGTATCATAAACACATTCAACACTGTTTCTTCGTATGATGCGCAAAACTGTCTATGAAGAGTTTCAAACACGTCGAATGAAACGAAGTCAAGTAAGACAGTTGGCATGGTACTCTAAATAACCGTTAACATGTGTATACAAGAAATACTTGTTGGAGAAACAGTAACAGACTGCATACATTCTGCGATGCTGTAATCACTACGACGAGAGAGGTATCGAATACCAAAAATAATTAGTCAAAGATCATAATATCTAAATGCAGAAACAAGTTTCTGTGAGGTCAAAGTCAACAACTATATCATGTATAAAGCGAAATTCCTTATTAATTTATATTTCAACGCACAGAAATCAAAACTCAACAAATTCAAAAGAAAATTATAGTAACCCCGGAGCATTTTAATTAGATCGTTAACTCGGCCACCACAAAGCAAATTCATTGGACAATCAACTACACGTGAGATTCTTCTAGAGAACATTACAACAGCAATATCGTAGAGAAGAAAACTTTATACATAGAGATGAAGAGGATGGCTGAAGAGTGGAGGAAAAGAAACCTTGGCATGAGTCAATTGATAAGTGCATGCTCCTGTCCTAAACTTTCTTTCATTTCAACAGTGCTAGAGTATGCATCTGGGGGACGTACACAACTAACTTATCCCTATCTGCTTACTGGGTGTGCCTGCCTATGATAGATGAACATACAGCTTGAAAAATAGCCCAAAGCAAAGTGAAAATTGTAGTTTTTCTCATGTATAAAATATGGAAGTTGCACTGTCGAATCATCAGGGCTCAAAGAAAAAATCAAATGTGTGTGAAATCTTATGGGACTTCACTGCTAAGGTCATCAGTCCCTAAGCTTACACACTACTTTACCTAAATTATCCTAAGGACAAACACACACACCCATGCCCGAGGGAGGACTCGAACCTCCTCCGGGACCAGCGGCACAGTCCATGACTGCAGCAGCGCCTAAGACAGCTCGGCTAACCCCGCGCGGCAGGGCTCAAAGAAACTGAGCTTAAATGGATGCGTGGTGTCTGCTCTTTCGGACATGTTATATGAATGCGTGGTGTCTGCTTTTTCGGATGTTTTCGAAAGAATAGACACTACGTATTCATAAAATTGATAAGCCTAGGTTGGCAATATATCCTCCTACTTCAGTGCGGATGCGCAAATACGTCCGACCTCCTGTGGGAATTTCTAGGTAGCGAACGTGAGTATAATGGACAGGGACTGTGGATAGGTGACGCTCGCTGGGAGTGTGGATCGACTGGGCGCACCGAGATCGTTCTTGCAGTTGCGTTTATGTTGTGTCCCGGATGGCGCAGTGGTTACCGCACTTGCCTAATGAGCAGGAAATCTCGGGTTCGAACCCGGGTTCGGTACACACTTTCGCTCGTCGCCGCTGATTGCGCTTAGTGTCCCATTTTCAGTGAGACTGTCACCCATGTGTTTCACTGGAAGGGTGGCATGCGTTATCAGCACACGTAGTCTGTCAGCCTTAAAGACAGTTCCTGCTGGTTGTCGAATCACGAGCCTGCCGGCGCCGCATTATCGAAGAATGAATACAGCTGTGCCGGATGGCAACAGCAACAATGCGGCCACCTGGTGTCACGTCACTGGAAACCATGCACAGAAGTACATGATAACATCAACAGCAATGAGTTGTTGTAAGACGAAATAAGGAAATGCTGGCAGCCGCTGCTGTCACCAGCGAGTTCCGCTTTGTCAGCAGGCAGCGTTTTCATCGCCAGCAGGAGGCGTCACAAACCCGGCACTACTTGCGTCCACCAGGTCATGTGTATACAGGGTGAAAAGTACTTAAACCGACAAACACTGGGAGGTTGTAGGGGACATCAAAACAAATATTTTTACCTAATGTCATTTTTTCTTATGAGGAGTATTTAAACCGGTAGAGGAAGATTTCTCGGGCGGCAAATTAATTAAACCAACAAGCACTTTTCCATTTTTGTGACCAAGAGACAACACATAAACACAACCCAATTTGAATTACAGTAGATTTTCAAAAATGCCTCCATTGAAATGTAAACAAAGTTTACACTGTCGGATCATGTTCTGTCTGACACGGGCAAAAACGCCAGGAGTATCTTGACTTGTTCTTGCTGCTGTTACTATCCGGGCTACCAGATCCACTTCTGATGCAACAGGAGTTGTGTAAACAAGGTTGTGCATCTCTCTCCACACAAAAAAGTCCAGAGAGGAGCCCGCATCTCGTGGTCGTGCGGTAGCGTTCTCGCTTCCCACGCCCGGGTTCCCGGGTTCGATTCCCGGCGGGGTCAGGGATTTTCTCTGCCTCGTGATGGCTGGGTGTTGTGTGCTGTCCTTAGGTTAGTTAGGTTTAAGTAGTTCTAAGTTCTAGGGGACTTATGACCACAGCAGTTGAGTCCCATAGTGCTCAGAGCCATTTGAACCATTTTCCAGAGAGGACATATATGGGGATCGAGCAGGTCATGGTACAGGACCACCTCTGCCAATCCACGTTTTTGGAAACCGTCGGTCCAGGAATCGACGCACACGACGACTGAAATGTGCTGGCGCCCCGTCATGTTGGAACCACATGCGTTGTCTTGTAGGGAGCGGGACGTCTTCCAGCAAGTCTGGAAATGCTCTGGCGAGAAAATTGTAATAGTACCTGCCATTTAATGGCCTAGGTAGCAGATACGGCCCAATTAAACAGTCCCCAACGACACCGACTCACACATTAACGAAGAATCGCACTTGTTGTCGATCAACCCGCTGTGCGGCTCGTCCGTTATGGTGCGCTACGTAGTACGCACCAACCCCATCACTGTACTCACTCCAGGTGTATCGCTCCGTTAGTAAACAGAGACAATGCACTACTACACTGGTGGACAGCAGTTGCCTACAACTGAAGAGCGTAATACACCCTCTAACAACTAACATGTATGGATGTGAAACATGGACGATAACTAGTTTGGACAAGAAGAGAATAGAAGCTTTCGAAATGTGGTGCTACAAAAGAATGCTGAAGATAAGGTGGGTAGATCACGTAACTAATGAGGAGGTATTGAATAGGATTGGGGAGAAGAGAAGTTTGTGGCACAACTTGACTAGAAGAAGGGATCGATTGGTAGGACATGTTTTGAGGCATCAAGGGATCACAAATTTAGCATTGGAGGGCAGTGTGGAGGGTAAAAATCGTAGAGGGAGACCAAGAGATGAATACACTAAGCAGATTCAGAAGGATGTAGGTTGCAGTAGATACTGGGAGATGAAGAAGCTAGCACAGGATAGAGTAGCATGGAGAGCTGCATCAAACCAGTCTCAGGACTGAAGACCACAACAACAACAACAACAACAACAACTAAAGATCTTAATACGTCCTCTATCAACTGAAGAGCGTAATACAGCCTCCACCGGTTTAAATAATCCTCATAGGAAAAAATGACATTAGGGAAAAATTTTTGTTTTGATGTCCCATAAAACCTCCCAGAGTTTGTCGGTTTAAATACTTTTCACCCTGTATAAGTAAGCTCTGCTATATTCCTCGGCCGCTACAATGTTTACTCCGATGCACGGCCACAGCCGCAAGCTACCTAGATGCATTCCAGCTGCCGATCCAAAACCACTTCGCCTGCGTCGTCTTCCAGAGCAGCCAGCCGGTTTTACTACGAACCTTTGCCTCATAGACTGTTGGTCTCCATTGGCTCCGGACTAGGACTTCTTCTCCGTCTTCGCCAGCACTGTCATCTTGAATATCCAGCCGATCAACCACTAGCCTCTTTCTCAACGACTTCGGCTTCTGAAGACTTCGGTTCGAACACGGTCCTCCTGCGCAGAAGACCAGTCAACTACGAGCTTCCACCTCCTCGATTGTTGCCAATCAGGCCTTGGTATAAAACTGTGATAGTTACTATTATTGTGGCTCCCGGACAGCAGTCCAGCCTGTGGCCCGTCCGCACACAGGCATTACATTACGACTCACAGTGATAGTGCTTCATCATGAACACATAACTAAGTAGTGCTATCAAATAACAAAACTGTAAGACTGCACTCAGAAGCTCCTTCTGTCTTTTGCCGTGCGTAACTCAATGGCAATCTTGTGTCTACTGCAGTTTCTTCATGTATGCTATTTCTAATATGGTGTGTGTAGTTAGTTAGACCTATAAAAGTGTGTAGTGTTACTTGTCTACTTGAGAGCTTGTTCTTTCTATGTGCACCATGGCCCACTCACAACAGATATCGGCGATGAGGATAAAAAAATTAGTAACGTATTGTTTCAGATATTAGCAATGTGGTTGTGATGCGATAACTGCGTATTCGATACTGACTGGTTCCATGCGGGATTTGGTTTGCCTGCACTTTGGCGCGAACTCCAGGCTAACATGCCACAGACGGTTAGCGGTAGATGTGACTGGGCGGGGCGGTACGGCAGAGCCAACATGTGCTTCTGTCAGATTTTAAATGGTTCCGGACATGACGTCAGATCCGTCCGGTACAACATCAAAGGGAAAATTCTCATTGTTCATGCATGCCCACGTCCAGTTCAAACTAATATAGATACAGGGAAGCACGATACGTCGTGTTAAAGAGGAAACAAAGTCGGTTCTGTTGACATACAGACATAATTTGTAGCAGATGCGTATGGAAGATATAGCACTGAGCAAATTTGTTCATCTAAAATCCAGTAAATAATTGACAACTTTTAAAACTTTTATTAAACAGAAGAGCCGAAGCTGTCAGTTGGCAGCGCTCATCAGCTATTACATGTTTCATAATATAAGTAGTTAACCTGCGAGACACTGTTTAGTTGAACTCTGGATTAGAACAAGCATATCATTTTATCCAAGACAGTTACGTCAGCAGCAAAGCAGTACGTGTTGTCAGATATGATCACAAAATACCTACAATGTTTGGTTTGTAAGACATAAGCTTTTAACTATCATTTTAGTCAATGTTTAATTAATTAACATAGTTAGGCCCATAATTAAAATCTGTTGGACCTACATTAATTCTGATGATGGCAGTGGAACAGGGAGGAAAAACAAAGAGGTCCATATATACGTTTCTACTGCAATAAGTGAACACACAGAGAACATGAACTATTTTGATTCCTACTGATAACATTTGCTGTAGTTGAAAATTAATTTGAGGGCAAACTATTTCTCGAAAAATGAAGTGTGAAAAATTATTTTTGTATAGACTTTTAGATCATATCTATTGGCGCAATCAGATGTTAATGATATAAGAGAGGCTAGTGATAGCATGAAGTCATTATGTGACGCAGAGGCGTTGATTTTCCGTGAAGGGGAGAACCGAAGGCTTACAAGAACAACATCCATCTTTGTATTTGGTATGTCTGGAATATAGTTGGAGAGGCACAAAGTATATTTCTCTGACCTGTGATCCAGCCACATACGTTTCAGTGGAGCAAATGTTTGGTATCATTAGTTGTGACATTCTGAAATATTTCATGTCACTGCAGTAGAGACATAGAGATAATCTGAAATGGTCAGGACTTTGTTTTATTTGAACCAGTAGTTCAGTAGAACATGGATTTTTGCATTTTAAGCAAAACTAGGCACTGAGATGTTTGTACTGTGTCTGACATTTAACTTATAACACTACAGCGTAATATTTTGAATTTGACCGTGTGTTAACCTAATGGATATAGAATATCGAACATGAATTTCGTACTATGGCAATTAGTAGAAAGCAGAAAGACTTTAATTTCGGAAATAATGAAAGTAGTGAAATTTTTCCTGAATGAAATGATAAACGGTCTCGAGCCTAATTAGGCCTAATAATGTGGAAATATTATTCTTCATAGATTTAAATATATTTCTGCAAAAGAAACTTTCATTCTTTCTCTACTAGTAAAGTACAATGAACACTCACAACAACCAGACTAACTGCACAGTGGATAGCTGTAGTAATCAGCTGCATAGCTTGGCAATCACAGAAACATAAATGATACTTTACTCCTGTTAACAGTAATTACTTTTTCAACCATTAACCTGTTCGGTACCCAGAATTTACCAAAGACGTTTCGAAACGGAAATTGAACATGAACATAGTACTAATTTAACTAATGCCCAAATAACACAAATACTGTTAAATGACACTGTACTAAACATCTAAAGTTCACTATATTGCGGAAATATTTCACATTTCGTTAGCGAAAACCGAATTGAAATTAACCTTTTCCTACTAGCTAAGATTAAAGTAGAGGCCCTTGAACTGTCCCTTCCTTTATGAGCAACTATATACACATTTAGGAAACAATTTGCATCACATAAATGCTGAATTAAAACCTCACTTAAGGTTATTTAACTCTCAATGCTTTATAACAATTTACACTAACAATATTCTTATGTAGCTTCGAAACCTAATTCAAGGTAAAGTAAAGTTTCATATAGGTTTAGCATTATGTGCCTTTTTCAGTCCTTGAGCACTTTAGCACTAAATTTTGGCACAATAAAAGTAGTAGTAATTCAAAGGAAAATTAAGCTTTTTGACAAGTTTAAAATAATGTTCCTCTCTCTTTATCTATGAAATAAATGATTTAACTAGCAAGTTTTATATACACTCCTGGAAATGGAAAAAAGAACACATTGACACCGGTGTGTCAGACCCACCATACTTGCTCCGGACACTGCGAGAGGGCTGTACAAGCAATGATCACACGCACGGCACAGCGGACACACCAGGAACCGCGGTGTTGGCCGTCGAATGGCGCTAGCTGCGCAGCATTTGTGCACCGCCGCCGTCAGTGTCAGCCAGTTTGCCGTGGCATACAGAGCTCCATCGCAGTCTTTAACACTGGTAGCATGCCGCGACAGCGTGGACGTGAACCGTATGTGCAGTTGACGGACTTTGAGCGAGGGCGTATAGTGGGCATGCGGGAGGCCGGGTGGACGTACCGCCGAATTGCTCAACACGTGGGGCGTGAGGTCTCCACAGTACATCGATGTTGTCGCCAGTGGTCGGCGGAAGGTGCACGTGCCCGTCGACCTGGGACCGGACCGCAGCGACGCACGGATGCACGCCAAGACCGTAGGATACTACGCAGTGCCGTAGGGGACCGCACCGCCACTTCCCAGCAAATTAGGGACACTGTTGCTCCTGGGGTATCGGCGAGGACCATTCGCAACCGTCTCCATGAAGCTGGGCTACGGTCCCGCACACCGTTAGGCCATCTTCCGCTCACGCCCCAACATCGTGCAGCCCGCCTCCAGTGGTGTCGCGACAGGCGTGAATGGAGGGACGAATGGAGACGTGTCGTCTTCAGCGATGAGAGTCGCTTCTGCCTTGGTGCCAATGATGGTCGTATGCGTGTTTGGCGCCGTGCAGGCGAGCGCCACAATCAGGACTGCATACGAGCGAGGCACACAGGGCCAACACCCGGCATCATGGTGTGGGGAGCGATCTCCTACACTGGCCGTACACCACTGGTGATCGTCGAGGGGACACTGAATAGTGCACGGTACATCCAAACAGTCATCGAACCCATCGTTCTACCATTCCTAGACCGGCAAGGGAACTTGCTGTTCCAACAGGTCAATGCACGTCCGCATGTATCCCGTGCCACCCAACGTGCTCTAGAAGGTGTAAGTCAACGACCCTGGCCAGCAAGATCTCCGGATCTGTCCCCCATTGAGCATGTTTGGGATTGGATGAAGCGTCGTCTCACGCGGTCTGCACGTCCAGCACGAACGCTGGTCCAACTGAGGCGCCAGGTGGAAATGGCATGGCAAGCCGTTCCACAGGACTACATCCAGCATCTCTACGATCGTCTCCATGGGAGAATAGCAGCCTGCATTGCTGCGAAAGGTGGATATCCACTGTACTAGTGCCGACATTGTGCATGCTCTGTTGCCTGTGTCTATGTGCCTGTGGTTCTGTCAGTGTGATCATGTGATGTATCTGACCCCAGGAATGTGTCAATAAAGTTTCCCCTTCCTGGGACAATGAATTCACGGTGGTCTTATTTCAATTTCCAGGAGTGTACTTTAAAACGGAAACGTAATCACATTTAAACAGAAACAAATTTGCATTTCTTCACAAACAGGACACTCGGTGTTTAACACTTTTAGGGTAGGCAACAGACGACCGACTCGAGTGCCTTTGCCAACAGCACATCGTCTGAAGCGCCTGTCCTGGTCTCGTGACCATATTGGTTACACCCTAGAGGAGTTGAAACCGGGGACTGGTCAGATGAGTCCGATTGTCAGATGGTAAGAGTCGATGATAGGGTTCGTGTGCGGAGCAGACCCCACGAAACCATGTACCCAAATAGCCAACAAGCCAATGTGCAAGCTGGTGGTGGCTTCATAATGTTGTGGGCTGTGTTTACATGGAATGGACTGGGACCTCTCCTCCAATTGAACCAACTGAGACCATTTTCAGCCATTCATGGACTTCAGTTCCCAAATAATGATGGAATTATTATGGATGACAGTGCGCCCTGTCATAGGCCCACAATTGTTGACTAATGGTTTGAAGAACATTCTTGACAACTCGAGATAATCATTTGGCTACCGAGATAGCCATACATGAATCTCCTCACACGTTTATGGGCCATCATCGAGACATCAGTTCGTGCACAATATCCTGCTTGGCAACACATTCACAATTACGGGTGGCTGTAGATGAAATATTTCTCAATATTTCAGCAGGGGACTTCCAATGACTTATTGAGTGCAAGTGACGTCACATTATGGCATTACGCTGGGCAAAAGAAGGTCCTACATGATACTAGTAGGTATCCCTTTCTCCACCTCTGTATAGAATATCGACAGTGCAAGTGCTGTGCTTAACGTCCCCAACCGAATACCTGATAGTCATCAAAAGTGTCACATGCGTTCACTGCAAAATACTCTGCCGAGCGGTTTGTAAGTCAATAGAGGACACTTTCGCTTTATCATAAACTTTATGTCATCACCTCTTCTGCCATTCCCACCAAATAATGAAGGTGAAAATTTCTTGCAACACCAGAATTCGAACCGGCGACCTGTGAGTCGATCACCACCGACAGGCCAACATTAGAGATTACGGCTACGAAGGAAGCTCTGTTAACGTTAGCAGAGGTGAATGACAAATTTCCTCTCGTGCACTGCTCGAAGCGGCACGGAAGGAAGATCTACTGTGTGGAAGAATTAGACGGTACCACTCCTTATTTCACCTCAGAATTGTGTCTGTGACTTTCAAAAATTTGAACCTGTAGACGATATGAATTTAATTTAACAAGCTAGTACCATTTTATCTGATTTATATCTTTGCCTGAATTCCAAAAAAGAGGTTTATTCAAAGGTATAATTTGACAGAGTTTAGGCAGTGCGCTACAAGTAATTGTAAAGGTGTGTGCGACTACTGTAATGAACACTTTCAAATATTATTAGACCTTCCTCCGAAGTTGAAATGTGATTTTTCTGCTCTCACCTCCTCTGGACGGTATGGATTTATGGACACAGTGAAGTAATGGAGAATAACTGTTGATAAGTGTAAACAGGCGTCAAAGCAATAGGTAGGCTACAGCACGTAATAAAACGTTTGTTCGAATATAAGACTCCACAGTGATGCGCAGAATGAGAGACTGCGCCGACCGACGTGATGTTGCTCGACGAGGTTAACTTTTACGAAAATCCGTTTAAGGGGTTCACCAGCTGCGTAAACATGTTACGAAAGTTCTTCAAGGCAAGTAACGACTCCTCCAGTTACTTGTCCTCGCTTAAAGCCATATACTGTGGACATCCCACGATTCTAACTTTTTGCAACATGTGAACGTCTGTTACACATTATGTAGGAACTTCATAGTTAAATCGTGCGGTGTAATCATTTACCTCTTTAATCATAATGGAGTACAAAGGTCGGTGTCTACTAGGCAGATTTACACTGATTGCTAGGTAATGTTTGGTAACGAAGACTCGACGTCGCAAAGATTGCAAAGTCAGTTTCACTTAGGCTTGGTTTACGATTTACTTATCAAACCTTGCAGCTCCACATTATTTAAAGTTCAGTCAGACAAAAATCAATATCAATGTTCAGTATCAGAAATAGCCAGAAACTATATCGGTTTAAAATCGCTCTGAGCACTATAGGACTTAACTTCTGAGGTCATCAGTCCCCTAGAACTTAGAACCACTTAAACCTAACTAACCTAAGGACATCACACACAACTATGCCCGAGGCAGGATTCGAACCTGCGACCGTAGCGCTCGCGCGATTCCAGACTGTAGCGCCTAGAACTATATCGGTGACAGTACATTTATCCTCCCTGAAATGACGTTAACTCTTTTGTTATAAAGATATGCTATGCCAGAAGCCATTGCTCTAACATCTGCTACACATATCCGTAAGAATTATTTCTGATCTAGCCTGCAAGGTTTGAGAAGCCGAGAAACCGTTTGCCTCTCAATCCGTCGACGTTTAGGTCATCCTACATTTTCCATACTAAACGACGATAGCGGTGAAACAGGGGAGTTGGAGATCGTCTTCCCTCGCACCACTCGTGAAAGGAACTGGATGGGAAAAAGGTGCACTTTTCAAACAATGTGCACCATGTAGAAAGAACATCAAACCACATAATCTTATACACGCACGACGACGCTTATGGTCACCTAGGAAAGAAGAGCTTTTCATATCAGGTAAGAAAGCAGGCACAATAAGGCCATAGACGTTGTTTGTACATATTACCTCACTGCTGGAATTCTGTAACAAAGTATGTGTTATAAGCAGGCTCACTGATAGGAACCATATTATAACACGAGAAACATGGCCCTGACTGGCCTACTCAGTAACTGGAGCTGAAGTTGAAGATGGGAAAGGAGAGAGATTAAAGTTGTATCATGACCCCGACATCTGAATAGGTGGTTCTTAGTCGCACTGAGAATCACTACAGCATTTATGTGCCGAAATTATGTATTTGCGATGAATTTTCTCACCCTCTGTAACAGAATGGTGTTTCACTTCAGGCTGAGAAGCATACAGATTAAAATTGTTTTGCTGATATCAGTTCACTGGGAACCAGTTTTCAGCTTGTTAATCCATCTTCCGGTAGGAACATGATTTATGTGGATAATATATTCCACATTCAAGTACAGTCTTTTCAGATTTCCGTTAGGGAGGCTTATAACTTTATTCAGACCTAAATATATCCATACGCCTTTGTAAATTATGTGGTGTGGACAGCTTAACAAGATGTTAGTCTGGCGAGCTATCCTTTTATAGCCGACAGTAATACATGTCTGCACCAAAGTCCGTGAAAACTGCAGCACAGGGGAATGATTATGGATTTTATTCGCCATATTATGATTAGCATTAAAGGTCTATACGTCATCTCTGACATTCAGAATTTAATACAGTGTCAAGCGGCCACGTGATGCCATGAGAATGTTTAACCGCTGTGAAACGCCCTGTCGCAGCCTACGCAAGACTGGGACGAGTATTACGTAATGTGTGGAAACCGTTATTGACGTTACGTCGATGGCTGAAAATGCAGTGGGGAGCGAACGTTAGCACTGAAAGAAACATGACCTCAATTTA